>NC_044279.2:68540013-69144045 GCF_004027225.2 Strigops habroptila
CTGTGATTTACTACAGCCATGTAGCAAAAGACCTACAGAAAACACGAGGGAACAAATTAGGTTGGGGTATAGGAAGAAAAAAGAGAACATACTTCAACCATAAGAAGTTTCCCCCAGAGCTCTTTCCACTCTTGCTTTCTGTACTTAGGTAGATGGTTAAATAAATAAATAACCTTTCTTTCCTCCTGCAAGTTGTGTTTGACAGCTCTGGGGGCTGGGAATCGGATTTGAACTAATGCAGATGTGTGCATCTGGCATATTGGGGGGAGACATTATTTTCTTTGTTTTTAATGTCTCAGGCACCTTCAAACATACACTCTTGAGGCAGATCAAGCTTTTCATTCCCTATTTTGGTACTTACATGCTGCCTATTATTATTCAATACTTCCACCACAACAGTCTGTGAAAGCCATAAATGAGACCCAGGCTCTACTGCGCTGAGATCTACATAAATATATACTTACACCTCCACAGTAACAAAGAATATTATTATCTGTCTTTCTTCCAAAATTTGTTTAAATGCACATATGAAAGGCAAACATATATAACAACACATGGAAATCCTGACAGTTATGCAGATAGTCTAAGCCAGCTTGAAGAGCCATCTCTGTGAACGATTTTAAGTTGAATTAGAGCTATGGCATACAACACAATGTGAACAATTAAACATATGCATGCCTACTTTAAGTGAATACTTGCCTGCATTCCAGAATCTTAAGTCTCCCTTCCTTACTCTGAACATCCTGTGGATATTCACACAGAATAGAGGACAGATTTGGACGTGCTATTGCTGCCAGCAATTCACAGTGTTCATTCTTTAGTCCTGATCAATGCACTGCCTGATCATCCTCATGTCCTAGAAGACTGTGATGTGCTCCCTTTGAGGTCACACTTTCTCCCACACAATGCTATTTGTTCCTATCAAAATGGTTACATCACCTTCTCTCTGCCAAGCACCTTCCCTCTCCATCTCCTGAAAATCCTGAATCCCAAGACCTGGAAGACATTTGCCATGCATGATCTACAAGAACCATACCCAAATGACCTACCTCACACTGGTGTCTGCATGGACCTGGCACTATCCAGCCAGCACCAGCATGTTCCTTCTGGGAGACCATGCTGATAGAAACATATTTTTCAGTGGAGAAAATGTACAGTCTTTTTAAGTCTACAGTGGGCACAGCTGTGGCAAATGCCATTGAGATCATTCCAAACACATTCAGATCATTCCAAACAAATCTACATTAACAACCTACCAGGGTCATGCAGACTTCTGTCCAGCACAGGCCTCCCCCAAACTAAGCCAGGGCTGTTAGTGAGATATTTGCCTTCCCACCATGCTCCTTGCAAAGCTTCCACTTCTCCACCTCCTACCACATTTTCTTTGTGTCATTATTAACGACCAGCTTTCTTAGGGCCAGGTTAATAAGAGATGATTTTAAGCCCAGGATTTATATTTATATTATTCTTACTTTTATCCTCATTTTTATTCTTATTTTTATGCTTATTCTTACTCTTATTCAGCCAGAAAGCAGAGAGTTTGTGGTTGGTTTAAGGCACCGTACAAGAACTGCTCGGGATAATATTAGTGGATCATGTCAAACTAAGTGAGCCAAATGCTGCACAGCCTTGCTCCTGCCAGTCATGGAGAGAGACAGACATGCTTGGAGGAGAGTATTCACCAAAAGTCTGTTTGGTTTTTCTGGGAGAATGAACTGGAGCAAGGGAGTGAACAAATGGTGCCTCAGTGTCAGTGAACAGTTCAGCATTCAAGTGTGTGAACTAGCTGTATTTTACTTGTCAGGGTAGACACAGCTTTCAAAGATATGTTTGAGAGCTGATAGAGCTTCAATGTAATTTTCCTATGAGCTAATTTTGAAAGTTTTTATTCCTCCTCATTGACTTTCCCTCCCACCCCTGCTATTTCTATGCCTCTTCAGAGGCAAAACATCATGTAGAAATGTTGAGACACTAATTCGTTTATGCGAGGTCCAAATTTATGTTATGATATGGTTCAGTTCCAGAAGTGGAGAAAAATTGTCCCCACCTAACACCAGCTGAACAGCCACGTGGTACATACTTGGGCCAGTCCAGTAAGAAGCTGCCCATGTCATGCAAAACATCTTAGCACATCTAGCAATGCTGTCAGTTATCATCAGAGGGCTTTGGGCATGAAAATTAAACTATTTTCCTAGCCCTAAGTTATATAAGTAAATACAAGAAAAATTATATTGCTGAAGAAAAATTGCTGTCTTGGGTTTTGATTGATTTTCATTACTTCACACATAATTGAGGAAAGCAGGCCTGCATTAGTCAGAATTGGTTTGCAAATTTCATTTGTCTTTAGTACTCTGTACTGAAATCCTCTAAAGAAACTTTGCATACTCAAAGGGGTGTTTCTTTCTGTGCCTTTCAGACTAGGTTGGTGCTTAAACAACAAAAAAACCTAAATAAATTGGGCTTTACTCAAGGATACTTTTCTGTTTTTCATGCTTTATTCAAATTCAGACCCTTCAAGATTGTGGGGCTTTAGGTTTTTTTCCTTTGGTTTGTTTTTGTTTTTTCTTTTTTTGTTTTGTTTTGGTTTTTTTTTCTTTTTTAATTATTTGTCATATATTTTCTATTTTTTCTTTATATTCGCACATATTTCACTGTGATGATATGACAATCAAATCTTGCACTTAATTTATGTCAGTTAGATTTGATTAAAAAAATAGGTAATGTGATGTTTGGTTTTATATCCTGACTGAATCACTGTGGCTCTTGGAATTAAGCCTTCATTGTTGAAATAACATTTTACTAGAGATACTCATAGTCATATTGTAGCTTCTGTAAGTATTGAATTAGAATCATACTGAAACTGAATCTAAAAGAGATGGGATGCAGCTAAACAAAGTTGTATAAAAATCTTGAATATTTTTAAAAGAGATGGGCTGTTCTATTTATCTGTTTCTGCAGAACTCATTAATCAACTCTAAAACAGCTTACCGGAAAAAGTAGGCTTGCCTCACTGCAGTTTAAATGTCAGTTTTCTGCTGGTTTCCACTCTGCCCTTGTCTTCAATACACAGAATACTTTTGGACTTAAAGACATTCTCCTGTGAAACAATTCAGCTTTTTGTCCTTAAGTCCAACTCTGGCTGCTTCATCCTGTCTGATATACATATATATATAATATATATACTTATATGTGTGGGTGTAGTAACAAAAGAATTCCGTCATGAATTAGTTTCAAAAATGCTTAGCATTTTCTTAGTTTAATTCTACATGCTGCATATGCTGATGAGGGTGCTGACAGCAGTATGTAACCTATTTCATATAAAATAGAATTCTAATATCAGATACAACCCAGGGAAGGTATTTCCTAACCTGCTCTTTCCTTTGACCCCTGAGTTAATCCCAGGGGTCAAGGGAAACTCTGTTAATCCCCCACCACCCATTTCTTCTCTTATCTGTGGTTTTGGGTTTGTTGGTTTTGTTCGATTTCTTTTTTTTTTTGGTGGTGGTGGATGGAGGAAACAGATTCTCTAACTTCTGCTCATCCATGAAATTCTGGTAGGATATTCTGTTCCTTAAGCTTCATGAAAGGTTCGAATCTGTACGTTAATCCTATTTGCAGGATGTTTTTACTGTGCATTTCTTTAACAATAGCGTGAACAATTTAAATCTTCATTTAAGATTTAAACTTCACCATAAATTACAGTGTGAAGTTCGGAAAGAAAATAACTCTAATAATGGAAGCCAGATTTTCAGTAATACTGATGATAATACACGTTCTTTTGGGAATTATCAAATCTCTGTTAGTTATTAAGACTTAGCCAGCTTTAATTAACAGATCCAATGGATCTCTGCTGCAAGCATGTCGCAGTGGCATCTCAAAGGCAGCTGCTGAAGTGCAGTGAGATTGGGGGAGGCAGGGAGGGAATGTAGGAGGATATTTAGTTCCTAAGTCTAGCTTTCTGTCTGCTGTCTCCACTGTCTGAGAAATTACTGTCTCTGGTCAAAAAGTGATCATTAGCAGAGTCAAAAACGTGAGGGGAAGAGAAAGAAAAATAGAAACCAAGGGTGACCACTGACCAGTAACAATACTGCTCACCATTGCAAATATGGTATGGGGAGACGGAAGATGATCCTGGCTCCTAGGTTCTGCTCCACAAAAATCTTGCAGCTGGAGCAGGGAGAAAATCTCAGAGATTGTGCCAGTTTGGATTTGAGGCATTTCCTTTTGATTCTGCCTCTCTGCAAATGGATCGAAGCTAGCACTTCCAGCACTATACCTCTATCTATTATTCACACTCAAAACCCAGGTAGTTCAACTGAATCAGAAGTCCTGTTGATTTAACAAAGTACAAAACCAGCATGTGCTGTTCCATGACACAAGGAAGCTGCATCAAACTGAACAAAATAGGCAAAAAGCAAAGAGAAATAGAGAGAAAGGCTGTGGTGCAGAACCTTCAGTATGATGGCTGGCAAAGACTGCAGTGGGGAATAAAAGAGAGCCAGGAGTGAATTAAAAGGAAGGAAGAAAGTACAGCAAGGAGAGCTGCGTATACCAAGAAGAGACTGGAGAAAGGGAACTAAGAATACAGGAAAAAGAATACAGGAAAAAAATTCAGACCTCCAAATTTAATATCATTGCTCAGTAGTTTGGGAGAGTAAAATGAAAATATTCTTTGATTTCCATGACACAGAAGTTGAAAGGGTCACTTGACCCAAGCACAGGTATTTTCTGTCTGTAAACATAACACCTTTAGTCTGAAGGATGTTCCTGCATTCAACACATTAAGGATGAATTCTTGTTTTATCACCAGTTTCAGAGACCATGTCCTTTCTGTGTATTATTTTTTTTTTTTTTTTATTGTTGTTACTCCACTTCACAACCCTGAATTCCCTTTTTCTAGGGTTCTTGTGTGGCTGTGCCTTTTACTACCCAATATTTTTAGTATTTATTCCTACACCTTTCTGGAGGCCATTCTCCCCATTTGAAAGCCTTCCATAGCTCTCATAACTGTCTTTCTTTTCACTGCAGTTTATTATAGCAGTGACTATTTTGTATTTGCTGGTGAATGCAACATGGTTGAATCCATACAGAACTTAACAAACATCTCAGATGTTTCTTCTATTTGTTGTCACATGAAGGTCCTCTGTGTGCTAGTCATATGCATATTTATACATAAACTTGCATAAGTATGCACCACTGTTAGGTCTGTGTATGGGAATTACTGGTTTTCTCTGCATTGAGGCTCAAATGATGAGAGAAATGTTTTTTTTTTTACTATCATATTTTTTGAAAAACACTATAAAATGTTTTCAGATTCTTTAGATCCTTGTTAGGCTACCTTTTGATTTATAATTTCAAGTAGAATTTAGTAATGAGGGGCATATGTGTCCCTCTACTAACAGACCCTAGTGAAACATATTGCCTTTTATATCCTCAGGTTTCTTATCTCTACCTTGGTCTCTCTCTACTGTTTTATTCCCTTTTAATTTGGTGGCCAGTATGGAAAATACTTAAATTCATTACTACTTTTTAAGAAGGAAGGACATAAAAAGAAAAACTTTACTGGTTGTCTGACAGCTGAGAGCTGACTGCTACAAGAAGTTCTGAGACATTTCTGAAATAGACTTTATTTGCTTACTTTGTTTTTTTGAAGTGAGATTTTTGTATTTTCATTAGATGTGGTGAGTTTTGCAGTGGTTTTAGACAAATAAAAATTCTGTTTGCAAAGCAAAAAATGCAATATAAATAAATCAATATTACCACATCATAAAATGTAAATTCTGCTTTTAATTTAACAAATCTGGAGTAGATGGTTTATTCTAATGATCACTGACATATTCACTGGCCACTGTAGAGTTAAGGCTGAATTCCAGCCATCACATTACACCTGCCTCATCATTTTCCTGTAACTAATTTTGAGATGAAAAATTTCTGTGACTATCATGATGTGAAAAAAATATTTTATTACTCAGAAAGTTTGAACAAAATAGTTTAAAGTTGTTAGGCAGAAGGCAAAAAAAAAAAAAAAAAGTCCTCCTTTTATCTATTTTATGTTCCAAAGAGGATAAACTCTCTCAGCGGCATTATAAAGACTTTTTGACTACTTAAACCAGTGTAGCTTTCTTTTACCATCAGAAGAGGTACAAGCTGGCTATTTTGAGACTTAAAAAATATTTTTTGAGGCAACAGATTCTAACCTCTGAAAAGAACATTTATTTTTCACTAAAAAACCTAAATTAAAAAAGCCCCCAAACTGTCTTTCATACTGCTCCCACAAGGTAATTTAGGTCCACAATCACAGGAATCTCAGTGCCAAATTCTTCTTTCTCTTTGATGTTCTTGCTAGAGATTTTTAATATTCTATTACAGATTTCTTTTCCCCTCTTCTCCCTATCCCTTCAAAATAGTGTTATAGAATGAAGCTTCAGAGTTGTGATGGTGAATGTTAATTCTCTGATCAGCCTCAGATTACAGCTGAACACATTTACAATATGCATGAATATTTTTTAACATGGCTATTGGAGAGAAGAATCTCCTGATATTCCTTTTCCTGTCATTCCCATTTAGCAGCTCTTCCCTATTAATGTAAAATTGGCATATGGCTGTGATAAAACCTATAATGGGATAATCTTCCCTTCTCTCGAAAGCAATTCCACAGAGCAAATATATCACTCAAATCCTTGTGTCTTGCCGAATGAATGGTCAAGAGGCAGATAATAATAGTTGCCATGATCAAAAAACCCCTTCTTCACTTGCTAACCTCCTTGGGAAAGCCTGGTGGCCATAGTCCTCAGTGCCACAAGGAACCTGTGATAAAGTACTTGCATGAAAGGACCAAGATTCCCAACTTACAGATCTGATAAGCAAAATATAAGTGAACAGCAAGTTGAAGAGAGCAGCAAATTGCCATTCAAGTTCTATTGTCTTTAATTTTGCTCTGAAAAGATTAACTGATGTAATAAAAATAATTTTTTCAATTGTTTTAATCTTTCAGTATATGAAGTAGCTGACATCAATTGAGTGCAATATAATTTTTTTATACTATCCATCCTAGAATGGGTTGAAGCCATCAATCATGAAGGAAAGATTTCTGGGCCGGTTTTAACCTAAACCGTGCATAAGCTAGTGATGCAGATCTGAAAGATTTTGACTACTGCCCATCTCCTATCCTAAGATTTCTACAGACAGGTATTTTTTCACACATTTGCTGCAAAACAAAGAATGACCAGTCTTCCCTGAAGTTTAATATTTTGGGCAGTTGTTCACAGTGCTGTTAGGATGTGCAAAATTAATTCACGTGTGTGAAAAATATTTTACCTGGAATTTCTACTTCCTACAGTACCAGTTTAACTAGACCACTGGTGTTTTTTGTAAAGGAAAACTGAGCTTGTAGCTTTTTTCAGGTAAACTGGAGATGAAGATAAAAAACTATTATCAGTACTGGAATTTTTTCAAAAAGAGAAGTTTTCAGTATGCATAGAAAATGCAATTACACTAACCAAGAAACACATACTGGAGGCTTCTAGCTCAACCATAAACTGATCAGAAGCTGTATCAGCTGTGCCCTCAGTTCAGCAAGGAGTCATTAGTAGCTTCCTGAGATTTTGAGCTTCCTTTGAAACATCATTCATTAAGTACCACTGGAGACAGTAAACTAGACTGGGTGGCCATTGGCTTGCTCCACTGGGAAAATTCAAAGATTTCTTGTGCTTGTGCTCAGTTCACATTGTTCAAGGTTAATTGTCGATTTTGCCATTTCAAGCTATTTTAAGCTTGCTGTTTCACCGGAAACTATACAGCTTTTGGATTTTCTTATTTAAATGTCAGTGACAGAGAACAAATGCTGGGGTTTTTTAATATTAGTTTCAGACTGTGCTTTAACTACCTCATGCAGTAGTCCCAATTATTGGTCCCCCTCTTGAGAGATGATCCATTTCTTCTAATTTATTACCAATTAGGTTGACTCATTTGTTCAGTCATCCAGTTAGACAAATCTGCCAGAGAGGGCCAGGTGGAATGACTGCACTGCATCTGCTAAGCCATAACAGAGACCTGTCAGCGTAGGTCAGTTTGAGGCATCTGAGAGGAAATACGTAAACTTCCACCTATGAAACATCTACCCAGAATGGCTGCAAAGCCAGGCACGAAAAATCTTAAAGCAAAATACTTAATAAACTTTATTCATTTTACAAGCATGTCTCCTGGATATTGATTTCCACAAGGACCTTCCAAGACATGAAAGGCAGTTCAGTCTCATTTGTTCTACCTCAGTTGCCCTCTTGTTCTCCTAGTTCTACTGTTATGAGAGAAGAAGCAACAAGTAGTCTGTTTTCCTTGCCAGAACTGATTCTGTGTAACTAGAAGAGTAGTTGGTAGCTTATGTCTAGAAAACACCATGTCTACTGCTTATTTCTGCTGTCATTTGGATGATCTTGCTATGAGTCTCTTCTCACTCATCGTGCACAGTACTACTTATGCTTATTACTTGTGTGTAAATTCAAAGTGGGAGGTCCTGCAGATAATCAGGGTATGTTCTGAAGAGTGAAAGTAAGACCAAGCAATAATTCAGCCTCGTTTTATTTATCTACATTTCAGTAAATCTGCTCCCCAGACCCTTAGCTTATGAAGGACAGAATAAGAAAACATCTTTCCTCACAGAAACTAATGTAATTCTTGCTAGGTCATCTGAATAACCAAGAAATCATGTCCAGGTGATGGGAGCAGCTTCAGTTGAAGAAGTTACTGCTGGGAGGACTGTCCCTTTGCAGTGACTTTAACAGAAGGAAAGATTACACAGTCTAATCCTTGACTACATATCTGGGGGATGCACTCATTTGTCCTTCCTCATTGAAAGATAATACAGTTTAGGAGTAATACCACTAAAGAAAATACTGATTTCCCTTTGGTGCCATTCTTTAGTATGTAAGGATAAAAGAAAAATTGAAAAAAAAGTTAAAAAAAATTAAAAAATTGTCTTTCTGTAGATTTCTATCATTAAAATCTGGACTTCATGGTGGTTATAAGATTTGCCCCAGCTTAGGTGGCTGGGAATACATCATTACATGTCTTTATAACTAGATCAGGCATTCTAGGGCTATGAACATAAGTACAGAATCAGTTGTATGCACTCAATTAAGCTCTTCATTCAAGCTCTATGTCAAGCTGTATTTTACCCAATAGATGTTTTGAGAAAGGAGACTGTAATCAAAGTAAGTTCTGGAGGTGGCATCTGCAGTCAACTGGAGAGGCCTGAAGAGATCTTCAGTATATAAGACTGTTGTACATTGAAGTCTCTGATAAAGCGTTCTCAGGCAGGGAACTTGGCAACCAGAATTAAAATCTAGATACTTAGGGCTGAAAATAGTGAATGATCTGCCTGAACAAAATGAGTCTGAGAGGACATTGACATCTGAACACTGTTTCCTAAAAGGGAAAATGGTAATTTTTTAAGGGAACCCAAAAAGGGAGGTAACTAACTAATCTCAAAATCAAATCAGAGAACATTAAAAGATGGACAACAAAAGAGAGGAGGATAGAGATTTGGGCTTTGGGTTGTTTTTTTTTTAATGCCATAATTGATGGGAAGTTTACTAGAGGTTGTTCTGGAAGGAAAAGTGGTTTGAACCTTGGTGACATTAATCTGAAGAGCCTTGTAGTCTAGTGACTAAGGAAAGAAGTATTGCCCATAAGGACAACTCAGTTATAAGGAGTTATATCAGCAGAAGTTCAGATTTTAAAAAGTAGAGTAGGAGGAGAGAGGTAGCATTTTTCATTCTACTGGAAGAATGTGATCTCTGTCCACATAAGTAAGTCCATTATTTTGTGTTTATCAGGGGAAATAACTGTATGAATAGTGAGTTTCTAAATGAGACTGGGAATACATAATGTTTACACCTGCAGCAGGCCAAAAAGAAAGGCAAGATGTTTATATTTCTCAGCATTATGAACTACAGCAGCAGAGTTTATATAATTAATACTAGTTTTCTCAGTTCAGTACCAGATCTGAGCGTGATACTAATTTATTTTACAACATCTGATCTTCAGATTAAAGTTTAAATAAAATCCTTAGTAGAGCTCTTTTTTCACACTTGCAGACTTGGAAAGAATGAAATTAAGACACTAATTAAAATTATGTAAAGTAGCACAATTTTCTGTTAATAAGATCATTTGTTGAGTATTTTTCCCACATCTAGTGCAGCGTTCTTCAACTTTTTGGCCCTGCTTTTCCTCAGGGAAAGTGCAGCAATCTATCAGAAACAAACAGCTTCTGTTTAAAGAATACTGAAATGTTTATCGGTCATTTTAGAAAGGGCATGATCAATATTTATTCCAGTCACAATTAAAATTCTGCAAACACAGGGCACATCATGTCCTTCTGAACCCAAATAGGTTTTCTTTGTACCAGTGCAATTTTATAAACTGTTAGTTTAGCTGGCTAATTATAAAAGTAACAAATCCAGCTATGCATAGAATAAGTTTCTTCATAAAACAAACCTTGACCTTAGCTAGGAGAAGACAGCAAGAACAGCAGATATTTTCTGCAATAATTAATCAAATAAATAAAACAATAAATCTCTAGAGAAAACAAAAAAACCAACAAACCAAACTTGACACCTTCAATGAAAGCACCTCTAAAACTCAATGTTTAGGTGTCAGCAAGAATGGAAAGTTCTTAGAAAAAAAAAATCACAAAAAACTGTGGCACCTTTGCTAACAGATATTTTCATTTGTATTTCACTGACCTCAGAGAATGAAATTCTATTCAGAAAGCAGTTTACAGAACACATTTGGGCCCCATCACTAATATTAAATTAATCACAAAATAAAATTATTTAGCCACAAAATAGTTTTGTCTTGGGTGAGCTAGATTCTGATTCTGATCTCATTTACAATGGTTTTACATCAGTGTAATTTGATTTCACTGAAGCTTATGCTGTATAAAAGAGATGAGAACATGGCTCGTATTTTCTGCATGGTCATAAATTGCACACAATTGAAAAAAGAGGAATTTCTACTCTGGGAAGAAATCCATGCAAATGTATTTTGCTAAAATTGGGCAGCCTGTTTAGACTGTGCTATTTATATATTTTTTTTTTTAATAAGCTAAGCTCCAATCAGAAAACATACTAGATTTCCAGTGCAAATGGCTCCAAATCAGTCAAGAGATTCAGTTTTGTTAAGGAATCTGAGGACAACATATTAAAAAAAAATTATCTAGAGAATTTATGAAAGAGAAACATCTTCATTAGATAATGTCACTTTGGGATATTTGTATTTGTTCAGTACAGTATTATTCAGGTATTTATCAGTAGTCAGAATAGAAAAGCAAGGTGGATTACCAGATTGGTGCAGAGCATCTCACTAGTCGGGACCAGTTAAAATCCTATTATTTGCATGAGACAGAGAAGAATGGTTATGCTGTCTGTGCTGAATTGCTCCTTGAGGTGTTGCCACGTTTTATTGTGTTCTAGCCATGTTTTAGCCACTTTTTTACCTCTCCATTGTTGTTCTCATAAAAAGAGCCTCCCAGCTAGCAGAACATAAATGACTGCCTGCAACCCTTGCAGTGAAAGCTGTAAATTGCAGGGTCCTACAAAGATATCTGAACGAGTACAGCCTTGTCTCCTCCTTTCTCCTCTCTTGGAGAAGAGGAGTTTCCTCTTGGCTGCTTGTCAGCTAAGAAACATGGTTCTGCACAGACCTCCTGTTGCATCATGCAACAGGAGGTCAGATCAGAGGTACCATTTAATCTGTCATGCATATATACATAGTACCTTCAGTGGGATCTGGGTTAAATGAAGAAAAAAAAAAGCAAAAAAAGAAGGGTTTTTTTTTTTTTTTTTAATAAAAAAGTACCTTGGACAGAACAAAAGAAATTCAGTATTGCCTGTGAATTTTTTGGTTGGTAGGGGGCATAGAGCACGTTGGGCTGGTTCGTAGTCTGAGGGTAGTAGTACTTCTGACGAATTGTGAAAAGGGTTAGGTCCTACCATTGTCTTGCACACACAAGTGCTTCTGCAATCACTGGCATGCCTATCCAAATAGCAAATATTTCCTGAACTGGCAATCACATAACAATTGTAAAGTTAGACACCAACAGAAAGGGTGGAGTTTGATGTAAGACTTTTCTGTTCTGCCTGTTCAGTGAGAACATCCTTACGTGACTCAAATCAACAACATACAGAGCAGAAGAGAGTTTCTTTTTCTACTAAGGTAGCAGAAATAAAAAAAGCAGAGAGATTACTATTCTGATGAAAAGCAAAATGAATCCTTCACCTTGTAAGACATCTCCTTTTTTGATACTCTACTAGAGTAGAGTATACTCTACTCTTTTTGATTTTGATAATATTTTCAGGGTAAAAAGGGACTCTATCAAGGGATTTAGGTCTCCAGCTTGGCAGATATTAAGGTCTTCATTAATGTGATTTAAAAATAATCTGGTATAGTCACTGGGGGAGTTATGCTTACAGGTAATTTTTTGTTGTATTATCTGCATTTTTTAGGAAGTAGATGGAATGTGTAAGAACCCTAATAATATTGGAGAAGAACTAAGAGAATATTGTTTTTAAAATATAGGTGAAACTAAGAAAAAAAATTAAGTATCCTTAATGAAGCAGAAAAGCTTATACAGCTTATTCTACTCTACATGAGAAGTGGTAATGAAATGAGAGATTTTAAATAATAGAAAAAAAATCTGAATATGAAAATAACTTTCGGCAACTATTCAGTTGGAGGAATAACCTACAAACTCATAGTGCAAAAAAAGATGTGGGGGATGTCAGATAGCAAATTGCACCTGAGCCTGTAATGTTCTGTGTCTACAAAATAGTGCTGGTGGATGGGTTTATGCTTTGCAAACTCAGAGGTGAGTGGTCAAAGAACAGAGAGGTAAGTCATCCTCTGTTGTTGCTCTGCCACAGACATATGGAAACCTGACTCTGTTTCTTGATGCTGTGCTCCCAGAAATGTGGTGATGAATGGGAAGGAGGGAGTTCAGGAAAAGACATAGAAAATCTTGAAGCAAACAACTTATCATAAAAGAAACTGAGAAATAAAATAATTTGTCAGTGAGATGCCTTGAAAGCAGGTGGTGGGCATAAAAGATGGTGGCCTACAAATATTTGCTGGTTAAATTGAAAAGTAAATACTCATTGTACTGCATAAATACTTCTCGGGAAGGGTAAACAACTCCATGAAGTGACAAATATTCCAATTTATAAAGCAACATTTACCTTACAGATATCATAGGGTAAATATTTTTTGGGTTTAAATATTCCATAATAAAATATTGTTCTGTGCTCTGCATAGAACAGTAGCTAGGACCAAATTAATTAAATAAAGCCCAATTATTTGTCAGGTAGAGCAGCATTATGACATTACAGAAATCTCATTCTAAATCCCAACATGTTATGGGGAATTTCCTACAGAGTCTACTCAAGAATATGTCTTCTGACCTGAATTCCATTTTGTTAGAAAACCTAAGCAAAAAATCCCAACAACACATAAGGAAATAAAATCACATTGTTAATTAACAACTAACTCCCTATTTTTCTGCAGCAAACTTGGAGACTGGCATAACACTGACAGCAACTTAATTTATGAGATCCTGATCTTTATCCGAAGAATTAGCCTCCACCCCATACAGTTAAACAAAGTAACTCTAATACTGCCTCTTGCCAAAGCACTCTTATTATGTCTCTAGTACTCACTAACATTGTAAATCCCCATCATTAATGTGTCAAGTCATCCACCATAAACATAACATCAAGTGAAAGTAAATGCTGTTCTTCTTATCTTAATTGCTGAGATGACATATCACTCTGGAGATCTCTAGCCCAAGACACCTTGGCTAGAGAGGTGAACCAGAGAATAGCCCAGAGAATAGTGAACCAGAGTGGTTGCTATGGGCTGTGTCCACCCAGGTTTTGAACATATCCAAAGATGGAGGCAACCTTATGCACTTTTTGTGGGTGAAGTAAAGCATCACTAAAATCTCCATCATATGTTAATGATGGAAATTGATTCCTGCTCCCAAACCAGTAAATCACTGCTGGTAATTCTACAATTGTATGTTGAGTAGACATCAAGGCTAAGCATCTATCTAGTCTCATACAACGAGATTTCAGAATTTATCCACAAGCTGGGACACTGACACCTGCAATTTAGTAGTCTTATAGTTTGAAAACTAATTTTCTGGAACATTTGGATCAGATAGTGCAGCACTCTTTCAGCTGTTAAGAAAAGGAAAAGTATGGATTTGTATTGTCAGAATGTGCTTAATTCATACACAACTCTCTCAGTACTGAAAACCCAGTTGAATACAAAAGATTCACTGAAGGAAGAGTGACTGAAAAAAGAGGTTACTGAAGAATGTGACACTTCATAAGATATCTTTATTACAGTCTTATTCCAGCTCCTATCCTTCTTTCTACTAGTCTTTCTTTTAAGATAAGTCCAGCATATGGCCTTGTGGTTTTTAAAAATGTATGCAACATTTTTCCATATAAGAAAAGTCTTGCTGGACCCTTTGGAAAGGAAAATGTTGTATAGTTTACCATAATAATCAGTTGTTATTATCCTCTTTTCTTTTTCATTACATGGAGGACAAGGTTTACCCTACTTTAAAAAGTTTTTTCTCTTCTTTTTCTCCTGTAGCTATATTATAGGCAAGGAGTTGCACACTGTGACATCCATGCTGCTTATTTTACTTTCTTGACTGCCTTACTATTTACAGGTAGTTCTTCAAGTTTACCCAGAGGCAAAACTTTCAGATTCTTTCCTGAGTTTCTGCTGTTCCAGCATCTTTCAAATTCTCAGGAGCATCCCTACCGTATTAAGTATGCCTAATGGGATCCTAATTGGGTCCCTAAAAAAGGAGGCACATTTCCTTCTACTGGTACGCCACTATCAACGGATGTCACATCATGTTCAAGATCTCCAGCAACTCGTACAGCTCCTTCTGCTGACTCCACAATCTGCTGCAGGCTGATTTGTAATTTGCAGGCTGCAATGCAGTGGTTTGATAATCACTGCCAATGTCTTTGCCAGGGCAATCAAGTCAGTGCCATTGCATAGAATCATAGAATGGTTGGATTTGGAAGGGACCTTAAAGATCATCTAGTTCCAACTCCCCTACCAAGGGCAGGGACACCTTCCTCTAGACCAGGTTGCTCAAAGCCCCGTCCAACCTGGCCTTGAACACTGCCAGGGATGGGGCAGCCACAACTTCTCTGGACAACCTGTTCCAGTGTCTCACCACCCTCACAGCAAAGAATTTCCTCCTAATGTCTAATCTAAACCTCCCCTCTTTCAGTTTAAAGCCATTGCCCGTGTTCTGCCACTGCAGGCCCTTGTAAAAAGTCCCTCTCCAGCTTTCTTGTAGGCCCTCTTTAAGTAAGGTGTCCCTGTAAGGTGTCCCTGTAAGGTGTCCCTATAAGGTGTCCCCAGAGCCTTTTCTTCTCCCGGCTGGACAAGCCCAACTGTCTCAGCCTCTCTTCATAGGAGAGGTGCTCCAGCCCTTGAATCACCTTTGTGACCCTCGTCTCGACTTACTCAAGCAGGTCCACATCTTTCTTGTGTTGGGAGCCCCAGAGCTGAATGAAGTACTGCAGGTGGGGTCTCACAAGAGTGGAGTAGAGGGGGAGAATCACCTCCCTCGACGTGCTGGCCACACTCCTCCTTTTGGTTGGCTTTCTGGGCTGCACCAAATGCATCTGAAGCATCCATCGGTTGACACGCTGGAGGGAAGGGGTGCCTTCCAGACAGACCTTGACAGGTTCAAGAGGTGGGCTAGTGAAAACCTCATGAAGTTCAACGGTGCCAAATGCAAGGTCCCACACATGGTCAGGGCAATCCCAAGCACAACTACAGGCAGAGGAAGTCTTCTTAGGAGCAAAAAGTGATCTCTGAAAAGTAGGAGTTGAATGCCTACCAGGACCTCTAAAGTTAGAGTCAACAAAGAATTTGAAACTGTCTTTTAGAGTGGAAGCAGTCTAAGCTTGACAAGGTAGAGGGGCTTGTGGAATTGCATAGGTGTTTTCCATCTCTAACATCTATGATTCTATTATACTATGACTAATCTCACTTTGCTTTGATATTCTCTCCTGTAACCTGTTCCATATGCTTATTGCCCTTTCAGTAATACCATTAGCTAAGAATCGATGGCCATCTCATCCAGACTAAACATTGCAGTAGGATAAACTACATTATTTCTGAATCATCTGCAATAATGGATTGTGAAGTCTAGAGCTGAATATCTCCAGTCTGCATGAGTTCTCCCTCTTAATTCCATTTGTCTCATTTTCAATTAAATCACCAGTGTGTGAACAGGGTTGCCAGAGGATAGAAAGGGAGGAAGATGGAGTCAAAGATGTGTTTTATGAACCAGGTGAACATTGAATTAGAAATGAAATAGGTAAGGGGGAGAAAATAAAATAAGGGTGGAAAAAAAAAAATTCTTAGCACTGAAGGAAGATATACTCACTGGATGTTAACAATGGGATAATGAACTTTCATTTTGATATCCTTAAATTAAGTCCATGATATGGATGTTCTGATTATAACCCGTTTAGATTTTCATTGCTATAGACTGCAAGAAATTTGCTGGTGACTTTCCATTTTTTTCTGGGCAGATGTTGTGTACATAGCACAAACCCCACCATCATCAGAATTGGTAGCCTTGTTGACAAGCTTCAAAGAGATGCCAAATCACAAATAGTTGTGGAGACTCAGCTGCCCAAAATGAAAATCCTTAATGCGTTTTGTCATGTATATTTGTGCTAGAGAGGTGCCAGGGAAATGCTATCAATATCAAGTTAAATGCCAGCATAAGCTAAAGGCCTGGAAAAAAGGGCCAGATCAGACACCCTTATAAATGCTGAGCAGGAGGTGGGATGGAGCCAAAAATATTTGGAGGGTGGGGGGAGCGTGAAGTAAGAAAGAGAGTACTTTGAAGGAAAATTCTTTATCAGAAATATATTCCTACACTCTTCTAATTTTCTCTGCTGATAAAAGGCCCCATTGCATTCCTTTGGTATATCACAGGATGAAAAACCCACCCATGGAATGCAATTCAGTAAAGTTTGACTAGGCAAGAGAGAAAAATTTCAGGATTAAAGTTGCAGAAGGAGAAAGGAACAAAATTCTCCAAACGCAAGCAATGACAAGGGACTGTACAGGAGACATGAACAATGACAAGAAATGCTGATCAACATAGTGCTGTTAAACACAACAAAAAGATTAGAAGAAAAGCAAGGTAAGGGCAGAGTAAATAGTGGCAGAAAGAGGATAAGGCAAAAGAGAGGAAAAAATACAGATCAGTATAATGGAAAAGGAAAGTGGCAAAGAGGAAAAATGGCAAAGAAGAGTGGCAAAGGAAAACAAGAAATTATTTAGACTTAGTGGGTTTTTTTTTTTCACTGTTGCCATGTTTACTGGATAGACTGTGCAAAGGTACTGTTTGCTGCTACACCTCTTGTTGCCGTGATGTTTCTTCTTCAGTGTGAAATATTACTGAAATCCCACTCCCACTACTTCAGAAGCATTGCACATGCTATCACCCGTGTTGCCTAATTGCTATATCTGCTAAATGATCTCAGAACGTTAATGGACAAGGAGAGACAATGTGTGTAGGAGAGCCCATTTAGTAGATTAGATTTCTTAATGGACTTTCTGGAAGCATGAGAAGTAATTAATCTCCACAGTAACGTACTGTCACCTGCTGCTGTGGTTTTCAAAATGTCTTTTACCAACACAGCACTTTTTGTTTGTACAGCGTTGTGCCCATTTTGGGGTAGGGTTGTGAGATATGTAACTTTTCTTACTGTTGCTTTTGCAGGAAGAGATATCTACAGTTCCACACAAAATATGCATACTTTCCTGCATAAGTTGCATCAGGAGTGCAGCAGCTTTTATTCCATTCTTTGCAATTTTTCTGGTGACTTTAGATTGAAGAAAAAATTCTTTCCTTTTCAGTGTATGACAGTCCAGTCTCTACAGCCATGTAACGCCTGAAGCTTTCATCAAAGAGGATCCAGAGATCCTTCCTTTGGCCCCCAAAAGAAGCAAAACCCTAACTTTCTGATCACCTGCTGAATTCACTGAGAGTTTGACAGTTACATAGGACTTTCAAAAAACAGCTCAGTAGTTTCGGCTTAGTAGAAGACAAATGTTGGAAAACTTTTGTGTTTTGTAAAATCCTGGAAATTCCTTCAATAAGTTAAAAAATAATTCCATTATTCTTTCCGATGTTGTTCTGATCTCTAGTTTGTGAAACTAAAATTCCTTCAGTCCTAGTATAGGTGTAGGACTTGATTTGGAGGCATTTGGCAGTTCTTGGAATTGACTGCATGCTACACGCTGTTAGTGTGTTACAGAAGTTCCGTTGCTCCTTTTAATCAGAAATACACTTTGGAATATCTGTGGGTTTAGATGGGGGAGAAGAAATTTGGATCCAGACAGACTTGTGAATTCTGAGCCAATATTGTTCTCGGCTTGTGGTTGATGGGGTTTTTTTATTGTGTACGTTTTGGGGTTTTTTGTTTGTTTGTTTGTTTTTGTTACAGTTTTGTTTTTTTAAAAATAAAAAAGGAAAGCAAGATGATGAACTTCTAAATCACATTTTTGCATTTGTATCCAACTGAAGAAGACTTTTTCTTTACTATCCAAAATGGAATAAAGTTGTGACAAACACAGTTTGGAAAATATAGAATACAACTTCCAAAATAGAATAAAATATTAAATATTGCACCTTTTTTAGTGTATACTGACATGATAGTTAATGCTGAGAAATATGCTGAGGCAGGAGTCCAATGTGATATGTTGTTTCAGGATATCAGTTATACAGAAAAAAACCTCACTTGAGTAGTTATCCTGCTTTATTATGGAGACTTAGAATCATGCAATGATAGTGTCTCTGTGCATTTGCCACCACGTGGTTTTGGAGTCCTCCCCCTTGGCAAATTCTGGCAACATTGGCAAATTGTGGCATATGTTGTTGAAGAGTAGAGGCCTCAGGGAGAGATCATTAAGCACTTATGAACTTTATAGTACTTAGGAGACAGAACAGAGAGACCCACACATCTCACATGCAAGAGCAGCTGCAGCAGAAGCTCATCCCTTGATAGACAGAAGCAAATCTGCATATGAGCATGGCTTGTATCTTCCTGTGGGGAATCCCGTAGATGACTCCCTGGGACACACCAAAATCAGTGAAACAAGGCTCATCTATGCATGAAAAAGTTTCTTTGCCCCATGGAAATGCTTGCTAAGGATCCAAGCTGGATTCAGAACAGATTATAAAAGGAAAGCATTCTTTCATCTCTGCTCTTGTTTGGAGTGAAAAGTTTTGACTACTGCCGTTTCAACACTACTTGATATATAATGAGTTAATAAATGAGAACCATTTGTAAAATTAGATTTCTTTCATTAAAAGTGCTGGAGAGGCAAAGTATTTTAAAACGGTTTTACTTTTAGTTTTCAACTTAATTTTGCGTGTCTGGAAGAGTGTGAGCTTGCAGCTAATGACAAGGACCAAACTGCTGGCCTTCTGGCCTGCTAACTTTTATTGACATGAAGCCATCTAATGGTGTGCCAGTTTTCTTAATGGAAAGGACAGGAAAGTTCCTTGCCATTATTGTAAGAAGTGTTTTCTTGGGCAGTCTAAGGTAAGCAAAGAGCAGCTTTCAGCAAGATGCATTTAGAGACCTTTTTCTGGGTCAAGAAAAGGGATGGAGAGACTGAGTGTGTATGGGTTTGGCAGAAAAAGGACAAGTTCACATCTGCTCTATGACAAATTATAGGGAGCGAACCTACTGCCTGGGGGCTGGGTATATTTCTGCCTTGTTTTCTCGGTTACTATGTAAAGATCTTGGCAACTGGTAGATCAGCCACTGATGAATGATTTGTGCTTGAGCAATGCTCTGACCCTTGCAGATGAAGAGCTTGTGTTACAGATTGAACAACTCTGCTGGGACTCCTGGCACTTGAATATGGGTTACATGAAAGAAGCAAGCAATTTTGTTGTTTACCCTTGAAAGAATCTGGTGAAAACATCAATCTTCTTCTAAGTTCAACATTTTTGCTGTGTTTGTTTTCAAACACAGCAAAACCAAGTCTGGTTTCTGCAGATTTTAGGGATAACGTGAAGTCCTTCACTCCTTTTTTTCTTTTGAAGAACAACACATACACAAATCTCGCACGTGTATTGGCCCAAAATGCAATGTACTGTATTTGAAAGTTGTTCATGTTCTAGTAGCAGAGCCATTCATGCACACCGCTATTCTATTTTGGGAACATGTCATTATATATTGCTGAATTTATTTGGAATCCACTGCCATGCTTAGTTCTGTCTAGTAATAAGTATACATCGGGAGTGGTTTCTTTTTTGTGTTGGGTGTATTCTTTGTGACTGAGCCTCATGGCCTGTTTTGACAAATGTTTCTTTCAGAGAAAGTTGCAGCTAGTCTCCCAGTGCTGGATGCTATTTTCCTAGTCTAAATCTTTCTTAGAATGCAAGTATTTTTCTGGGGCAGGGTAGTGAAACAAACCAAGAAACTAGGAAAAAAGTTAGTTTTTAATCCATTCCCCAGTCTACTTCACCATGCAGACCCCAAACTGGCATAGCTGAGCAGTACAAAGTTAGGAGTTATTTAACCTAGAAAAAAAGAAATGTTCTTAACATTTATCCCATGGTAAATGTGGGATAATTTCACTGACCTGAGAGTAAAAATCAGCTTGAACATCATAGAATCATAGAATAGTTTGGGTTGGAAGGATCCTCCAAAGGTCATCTAGTCCGAGCCCCCTGCATCTTGTGATATTTAATGCTGGGGACAAAGTATTTTCTCCTATCTTCTATCAGCTTGTACATGGCTAAGTGCCATCCTGGACAGGGCACATCTCATCTCTGTACTTTCATTTACCTGCCTAAATGCCACTTTTGGAGATCATGTCCAGAAACTTTTTGTAAATCATTTTGCAGACAAAAAGCACTGTATAATTGCTAAGTAAATACATTTTCTCTAAGGTTCTGAAACAAGCACTTGGATGTGTAGTAAAATATTAACTTGTCTTCTGTGTGGAGAATTACACTGTTCAGGAGAACTGGAGTAAGCCTTTTCAAACTAGCTGGTTGACAACATAAACTGGTGTCTTTTGTTATAGGGGGCTTATGAGTTAGCCCTCATAAAATGAATGTGGGATGGCTTGGCTCTGAGTGAGGGGAACAAGACGTTAAGTGCAGCTCTTAAAACTCCCACCAGAGCTGAAAATCTTTTGTAGTGTGGAAGAGAAATAGGATAGGCTAAACCAGTGTTTCATTCTCAGACTGTAAATAATAATAGTCAAGAAAAAAAAACCCAGATAGAAAAAACAGCTTTATTTTTTACGATTGTTTGTTCTTAACCAATTTTCTGTTAACTTGGGCAGAGGTTGTTATAGGTGAAATTGTAGTAATGACATTTGAGTACTATACTCTGTAGATATGATATTGATGTAAGTGCATGAAAACCAGCTGAAAGCAGCAGATCACTCACAAGGTTTGCATTTGTTAGTTTGAACCGAGTTTCTGCTAAAATACCAGATTTTGAGAAGGAAGTATCTATCTTCTTCTATCTCAGAATATTTGTAGCATTTTAAGAGTTAATTCTTCATAAGAAATCAGCATTTGATTAACCAAAAGAAGTCCCTTAGGCCAAAACAATTTTTATTAGAGGTGAATAATGAAAGCACTTTATGGCATTATTCTCTGCATGCCTCACTGTGTATCTCAGTGGAGATAAAGCTGCCAAATCTGGGGCTATGATAGATAGTTAATCACTATGGAAGGGAGCATGGAAGCTTTTTGTTTGGATGAATAAAAAATATGTAAATGACAAAAGAATGTTGGTTAGAACAATAGGCAATAAAGTACACATGAAAAACAACACTTTAGGGGGGTTAAAATATGGTTCAAAAAAAGTATTTTCTTTGAATTAAAACAATGGAACTGTTCTAGGAAAGAGAAGAGATCAAAAGATCCTGACTCAGCCTCAGCTCAGGATTTAGGATAGTTTCTGTTCTCATGAAGTTGAGATGAAAACAAAAGCTGCACAGAAAATAATTGTTCTGGGCATGCTAAAGAAGATCCTCCAGAGCTAGTAAGCTCTGTGTTCACTGAAGGATAAAATATTGTATTCTTTTGTCTTAGTAAGGAAACAAACCAATGAAATACATATACAAAATGACATAAAGTTCCATTTCCTGTGAGGCAGAGTCATTCTCAAAAAGGTAGCTGACATATTAAAAGTAATAAAGCGGGTCGTATCAGCAAGGTCCCTTCCTTGTTTTGCCATAGCAATGTTGTTTAGCATTGCAAATACATTATGGGAAAATAGCAAACATTTATGATGGTACGTAAGGATGCTAAACTCTTTGCAGAAAGCATTTTATCTGTGCAAAAGCATACCCAAGAGAAGAGTGGACATTGAGAAATCTACAAATATTTGATTTTAAAAACCTGTCCAGATTCCTTTGAAATGTGGGCTGAGATCACCAGAGCTACAAAATAAAATCCTGTAAAAAAGTAATTAAGAGATAGTACAGGGTGTCTGGCATAGCCTATTCTTCACCCCTATAGCCAAAGTACTGCTAGATAGGCTGTTATTTAAAGGCCACAGTATGATGACTACTAAGATGCTGCAGAAAACATTATTAAAAGGATATCTGAAGGTCAGGGAAGTACTGAAAGATCTCAGAACAGTGAAGGATATTCAATGCTGTCACCTTATGATGCATCATTAAGAGACTACTAAGGGACCATCTCATATGCCAGAAGTCAAATAATCAAATAAAAGAATCAAGGTTAGTGGCTATGGGTGGCAGAAAGCTGCCTGAAGCGAAGTAGGCCTAGAGCTGTGGATGGATATAAAAAGTCCACAAGGCTAAGCTAAACTGTTCCTGCATATGGGCAGCTAGATAAATTTACATGATCTCACAAATGCTGTACACTGTTACAATTACTTAAAACTGAGTTCCTATTTTAAGCTCCAAAAGGTCAACTCAAAGAACTCCTAAACAGTTGTTATTTCCTTTGTCTCATAAAACAATAATTAGAAACATAGCTTTGAGAATGTGTTTTCAAATGCCAGGTAATCAAAGCTCAGTTGTGCATAGATATAACCTTTATTTTTTTTTCCCCCTTTTTTTTTTTGACAAGAATGAATGAAAATAATTACTTTAAAGTACCCACTCATGAGAATAACTTGGCTCATCAGTCTAATTGAAAGCAGACACTGTCTTTCCATCACAATAAATTCACAATGGTTCATTAGCTTCTATAAGAGAATGAAATGGATCATCTTGTTAACACTGCCATTGTTTTAAATGGTTGATTTCACTATGTATGTGTTGGAATTTGCAGTATACCTATACAACAACAACAACAAAAAATTAATTAAGGAAGTGTTTGGAAGACAATGGCAGAGAGGGAAAACTAATATTTCCTGCAGATCCTAGATCTAGAGCTTGACTGGAAGCTGAGAGGTGGTTTAAAAAAGTATAGATGTGAGTATGAACGTACTGAATTATCAGCACTCGCCTGAAGGGCAGTAACTTGTTAAGTTGCAGTAAATCAGTTGTTTTCAGTCACAGAAAAGGATGATTTGATTTTTCCCCTTACATGAAGAAAATGTGTGTGCGAAAATAAAAATAGGAAAACTGTGCTATTAGTATTTTCATTATGATCACAAAAACATCCTTGAAGATACAGCACTCTCCTGGTATTTACATTCCAGATAGAAATGTTCCAGCGCTGGGGTGACTGTTGTTACCTAACAGGAGGGATGTGGTCATTATTTTGTTTTATCAGCTTTTCTTTCTCTCTCTTTTGCAGGGATTTAAGCACACTGAGATCTCACTGAATCCTTCAATCCATTTCCCTGGCTGAGACTGGCAGTATTCTCTGTGGATGTGATGGAGGGATTTTATCATGGACCTGGTTCTGCATGCAAATTAGGGATGTTAACTAGGAAACGACAAGGAGAGACAAAAAACTAGTGTAATATCTGAAAAAGAAATATTAAGCACCTCATCTCTGATTCTCTTCTTACTTTATTTTTCCTAAAAGTAGCTTTATTGATTCAACCAATTCTTATTTTTTTTCGGTCTGCACCTCTGAGAAAGAAGTCAAGGTCATTGTTTCCAATTTATACCTTAAGACTTTTGCCATAGATATGGGATGCTAGTTTATTATTTATTTTGAAGAATAATACCTGATCATTGTAAACTCAAAATACAATATAGCTCACTTATGACAAAGTAAGGTTAGTCTGGGGATTAAGTTTTCCCTATTACATTGCTAAAGCTCACATATTTGATTCTGTTCCTTAGCTCTATCACTTAGACAGATTGGTATTTTCACATCAAGCAGGAAAAACTGCCACTCAGGTTTAAAATAAAGAAATAAAGATATTACTGCTTCTGGTCTTATCTCCTTGCAGCTCCCTCCTGGCTTATGGTCTATTTTGATACTATCTGCTCCCCAAGGTAGCTTAACTAAAATTCACTTAGAAAATTTAGTTTCAGAATGCTGTCCTAGCCCCTATGGGAAGACTGGATACTCTGTCATTGACACCAAGTTTGCCTTAATGTCAAGGAGCGTGCACATGTCCTGGGCTACTACTGCCCATGTGGCAGCTACTGAAGCCTCCTGGAGTCTCCTGTGAGACTCCCTCAGCTGTTCCCACATTATGCCTGCCAGTGGGACATCCACAACTCACACACCTGAGCGGTGATGCAGGAGCTTGTCTCCTGTGCTGCAACGCCAACTTCCAGATGTAGCTGGCTGCTTTCTGAAGCCCTGAAAAGTGACTACCCAAAGTGTCAGAGACGCTTACACCACTCCAAAACTGAATGCTTTGTCATGGTCAGCATGTTACTGTACCCAGTGTTACACAACCCAACACACAGATGTTCTCACACTGACTAAGAGTAAGATAGGAAGGTCTTTCTGAGAAAATATACCTTTTACTGGAGTATTAGGAGCCAGGTTCTGCCACTTTTACATCTGGGCAGCAGCTCTTTACTAAATTGATTAAATTAATGATATAGCATAACACAAGTGAAGGCACAGGACTTCATCTGTATGTGGCCAGCCCTCTGTAACATTTTCTATGGCAAAAAAACTGCTTGAAAGGATCTTAACAGCCTCAAATACCTGCACCACTCCTCAGAGCCAGGGCCTGTTCTAGCTATCATGTGGATGGTGTGAGTCTCTCCCAAAACTCTTAAAATGCCTGTCCTGTATTGCATAAAATAATGAGAGCAATGCCATGCTTAACAGGCATTTTAGGCACGCTTCAGGCATGCCCGGGGGCGGGGGGGCAGGGCTGTGCTTCTTTCCCACAGGACTAGTTAAAGCATATCTACTTGCAATGCAGGCAGCTTATGCTCGACCTCACGAAACACCCAGCCTTGAGTGCATTTGCTTTTAGGAAAGATCCCACATATGGCAGACTAGCCAGATGTGCCTCTATCACAGGAACACCTGGGACTTGTGGGCAGCCGCTGTTTAGGCTCTACTTTTTGATACCATGTGTATATAACACTAAGTTTAGATTGGTGGCATGTAGGCATTAGTTTCTAGAACACACAGGACTTAGGCCTCTTGCTGTCTTTGTCTCCTAGGCTATGACACAGACGTAACACAAAAAACCCTGCCTGATGTGCTTTATGATATGTGCTTTCTCTCTACATGATACCACACTCCCAGTCATGTTCTGCTTGTTTATATGTGTGCTGGGTTCAGCTATAGCAGTCATTTTTTTCCTTCTTAGTAGCTGGTGCAGTGCTGTGTTTTTTAACTTTCAGCCTGGGAGCAATGCTGATAACGCTGATGTTTTTAGTTGTTGCTAAGTAATGTTTGCTCCGACCAAGGACTTTCTCAGTCTCATGCTTTGCCAGGGAGGAGGGGAAGCCGGGCAGAAGCAGAGACGGGACACCTGGCCCAAACTAGCCAAAGGGGTATTCCATACCACAGCACGTCATGCCCAGTATATAAACCAGGGGGAGTTACCTGGAAGGCCCAGATCACTGCTCAGGTCGGGCTGGGTATCAGTCGGCAGGTGGTGAGCAATTGTATTCTCTCCCCTTGTTATTTCCCTTAACATTATTATCATTGGTGGTAGCAGTAGTGGTTTTGTATTATACCTTAGATACTGGACTGTTCTTATCTCAACCCTTGGGAGTTACGTTCTTCCGATTCTCCTCCCCATCCCTCCGGGAGCAGGGGGAGGAAGAAGTGGCAGGGAGTGAGAGAACGGCTGTGTGGTTCCGAGTTACCAGCGGGGCTCAAACCATGACAATATACAAGACCTCCTACAGTGAGGCGTCTGCACACTACTGCAAATATAGCCTTGTAACAGCTTCACTGGAATAGCACTATTAACTAATTTTCCATCCTTCAGGGCTCTTATACACTGTGTGAAGTGCTAGACACAAGGAATTTACAACAGTCTTTCACTAAAATTTGAGCCAGAGGAAGAGAGAAAATTCAAGCAGTCAAAGAGGCAAGTAAGTTCAGTTGACTGTGCATGGGAGGCCAACTGGCTGCAGGTCATCTGCCTCTAGAGAAAGTGAGTGCTGATCGGCTCTGTTGGTGAAACTGCGAATCTCAGCATCTTGGAGCAGGATTCCCTGAAGGGTAAATTTTCTTTAGTCAATCTCCCAAACAGCTGAATGGGCTGACGATTTGCTCCTTATAGTCACATCACAACTGAAGCTCAGACTACTTTTTCTCTCTTTATTCTCCTTTTAAAAATAGGAAAGAAATGGCTAACCCTTATGATTCAAAACAAAAATAATAACTCCTAGATTTACTGTCCAAGAAACAAATAAACCTGCTTTTATTAAAATATATTAAAAAAAAGTGGGGTTTTTTTGTTTTTTGAGGTTTTTTGTTTTGTTTTGTTCTGTTTTGTTTCATTGTTGGGTTTTTTTTTTGTAAGTCTCTTGACTTAGGAACAGTGAGTGTGACTTCAGAGTACTCATCATATCCCTCCCATTTTTCCCAAACTGACATTCATTTCTGTCACAATTTTCTGTTCAGCATGCTTCTACATTGTAAAATACTTCTCCTAGAGTCTCACAAGTCCAGTTCTCATTATTATCACAGTGACCTTGTCCTTTTAATAGCCCAAGGAGGAAGATAAAGCATTTTATTTCTGAACACCCCCTTTGTAACCTTGCTGAGCACAAAATCCTAAGAAAAATATGAAGCATTGCCTTCTGGCTGCTTTTTGTATTAGCCATAGTCCTAATTTTGTAATCTGGCATGGACTGAGAGTTCTGGGATGATAATAATTCAAATCAAACTTACGAAGCAGTGAGAGTGCCTTCTGTGAGCTCTGCTAGACTCTCAGTTTTCCCTATTTTTTATCATCCTTCTATACTTTCAGGTGGTTTGTGTTTTTCAGCACCTCCCACATTTTCACAGTCAATCTGGAAATACAGTAAGTGAAAACTCAGTGGAATGGAAGAGCAGCTGATGAAAAGCAGAAAAATTAAAAGCCTCACTCACCTGTTTTCTGCACATATTTAATCTTTGTGAAGGAATTAAGTATTGTGAGGCTAATGAATAGACCATGCAAGGGAAATACCTTCCAGCTCATATTCATCAAGCATTCCTATCCCTGTGCTCTGGTGATACGGCTATAGATTCAGTTCCCTGGAATCATCCCTGTGTGCATTCAGCATGTTGTGGCAGCCCATGCAGTGGCAGAAGAAAGGCAATTTCTGTAATATATTCAGGGCTCTTTAGAAAGCAAGCACAGCCGTGTTATTAAAAGAAAGGAGGAGGACCTAGGTGGGCTTCATTCTGAAGCTGAGCCACACTGTTTTAGCGTGACTTCAGACTCTGTATTTAACCCACTGTGTCTCATTTTCTCATCATAAAATTGGAATAATGGTGCTACCCTACTTCACAGGGAGCTTTTGAGGCTTATTTTGTTTGTGGAGTTTATCAAACAGGGAAATGGACAGAATAGTAAAATGTCACAATGATACACCATTATTCTCCCAGATTCCACGTCCCTCATCAAAACCTGCTGTATCTCTGAAATCACCAGTGTTAGTGGCTAGAATGACAAATGGTGTTCCAGGGTTTGGATTTTTTGTTATGGTTTTGGTTTGTTTTTTTTTTTACATTTCTCAGTGTTTTAATGAAGTCCTATGGAATTGCTTAAATGAAATAGCAAGAATAAAAAACCCCAAGTGTTAATCCAATGACCTTTTTCCAGCTTTCATTCCTTTACTATTCTTTATTTTATATCAAAGCACTCTTTCTTTCTGGTAGGATCTGCGTCTGTTTGCACAGCATCTAACAAAACAGTGAGTTTAAAACGTGAACAATGAACATTTCATTTAGAAGCAATCCTGCCTCTGTAGTTTATATTACCTATAGTTATTTCCCAGTTGGTTACTGTGGAAACAAATGTCATATCAAAATGAAAGGACTGCATTCCAGGTACAACAAATGCAACACATGTGATCCCTTGAGAAAGGCACCATGCTCAGAGAGGGATTTGTCTGGCAGACAACTGGTATTTGGACTCTGTAGTTTGGCCCATTTGTGCCCAACACAGCACTAAAGGCTGACAACAAAGATGAATTTAAATCACTTTAATGCTCTTTTTTTTTTTTTTTTTTGATAGGTGTTGTTTAGGACACCTGAAAGTGTCCTTCAACTCATTCCTGTCAACTCACGACCCTTGGGAGCTGATCTGACAAGGAAGAGAGAAGTGGCTTTGGCATTACCTCAGCCCTGCTCCCAAGGGAGATTTATCTGCATAGAAAGGATGATCAAGGAGTCAGTTTGACTAGTTTCATCCTGCTACAGGAGCAGTTCAAAGCAAACACAGCAAGAACTGGCTTTTGTCTTTCTGAGCTGAAAACCTGTTGTTTGGTTCTACTGGGTACTGTTCAGCTGGTGAAACTGTGATGTGGAAATTGCTTACCCCACAGAAATAAGTCAACAGAAACTGCTACTAATTCAAATAGCAAAACAAATTTATTAAGTAGTTTTAGGTTTAGAAAGAAACAAACATTTAAAGAAAGGCAAATCTTTGTTTCTGTTACAAAACTTTGAATGAATGAAATGTACTGAATTTTCATTTTAAACTAATGATTCTTTCAATGTACAGGTAAAAATAATTACAAAGGACATTCAACCAGAAAAAAAACCCAAAGCCACCCACCCACCTTCCCCACCCCTCCAAAAAAAGTACAAAAGTGCAATAAATATTTTGCATGGGACTGACAGATATATTTGAGGCTAACTTGAAATGTAATTTGAGAGGTTTGTTTCTGCTAGTAAACTGAAAACAAAACAAAATGAAAAAAAAACAAAAGTCCTAATGGAGAGCTTTCATTCTTCTCTTCCTTTCTTGGCTTCACTAGGTTCTGTTGACAGGGTGATTTCTTAAACATCTCTGACTTTGCCAGATAATGAAATAATCCAAACTGGCAATAATGTTTCTTATTGATTCCATATATTGCACTGAAACCCCTTCCCTGCCTTCTCAGTTCCATAACCATCAGATCCTATACTTTTAGATAACATATCATATCCTTTGTTGCTTTCATCTTTTTTGTAGCAGGGACTCCCTGGTTTGTGAAATGTACCCTACCAGCTGCTAGCTAATCCTGGTCCACCTTAGTAGTATGCAGTATGTCGGTCTTTTTGGTTTTTTGAACAGCCTTAGCTATAAAACCTGATTAACTTTTTCAAAGATCCTAGAAATTATATGGTTATAAATAGCTATGCAAATTTTATAACCACAGTATTTTACTTTTAGAGTATAAACTTGTTGAAATGAAGTCATCCTTTTTTGTACAATGAGGTCTCACACTATGAGATGTTAATCAGTCATCCAGGCTTTACAGTAAATGTAACATTTAAAAGTATGATGAAGAAATATTTCTATTTTCCCCAGAACACGGAAATGA
The DNA here is from genome assembly GCF_004027225.2 of Strigops habroptila. NCBI lineage: Eukaryota > Metazoa > Chordata > Aves > Psittaciformes > Psittacidae > Strigops > Strigops habroptila. The sequence continues at coordinate 68,569,993 of NC_044279.2, forward strand.
CCATTAATTATAAAGTGTGCACATATAATGGGTTTTCCCATTTATTGCTTTTTTTTTTATCCCAAAAACAGAAGGGAAAAGAAGACCTTTCTGTGACTAGTGAGATTTGCATTACCACTGCTGGCCACAGCAAAGAGGTGCAAAGTGCAGAGGTGGATCTCGGGAGTGATAAAGGACCTAATACAAACTTCTTATTCAACAATCCCCTCAGATTGTGTTTTCAGTAGGATTTGGCATGTAATGCAGAGTGAGAAAAGGACACTTAGAGGAGTTCGGCTAGCTTTGCTATGCGTAATTCCTTTACATGAAGGGCATTAGACTCTCAAATTCTGTCCCTATGGATGAGTTGAAGAAAAGGATTAACTATGTCTTTTCATTTACTGCACATCAAAATTCTTAAACATGACCTTTGGCTTTAAATTTGTCTTTGTGTGTGAGTTGTTTCACAATATGTTTCTGAACCCCACAGGAAGATTAATAAATGAAGGAAATAATGCTAGGTCTCTCAGAGAATGACATATCTCTGGTGTTTGCTTGATTGCCCCTTCTCCCAAATCACCTGTGTTTGCTATTGTAAATAGTTGTGCTGTTCTTCATGGTTTTGTTTGGTATTCCAAACTGATGTTGCATCAAATTATGTGCTTGTTTGTTTGATTGTTTTCCACAGGAGTTCTCTTGTAAATTAACAACAATTAATGGGGAGTTAAACTCTTCTCAAAATTGACTATCAAATACAATCAGTAGGAAAAAAAAGAACAAAACCTTTAGGGAGAATTGACTGTTACAGAAATATACCCCAGGGGTCACTGAGAATGACACAAGTAGTGGTGGCCAACAGGAAAAGAAATTATTAGAAGTATTTCATAAATAGCAAAGCCCAAACCAGAGCCTTTTCTCATCCTTTCAAAAATAATCGCCTCCCTTCATTGCACTGGATCACACCAGTTCTGATCTGTTATTGGCATTTAGAAATAGATATAACATTTTCTTTTTAGTGCATAATTCACTATGGTGCTCCTGGTAGAATCACTGATATTGGAAGTAGGGAGGAAAGGTAAAGTCATACACAACAATCTGGCCACTCATGTCTTAAAATTTGCTCACTTGAATTACTGTGAACTGGATCAGGTACAGAAACAGCTAGAAATGAATGAACTATAGCCTTGTCAGTACCATTGCCCAAAGCTGGATTGGGTGATCTCCATTCTCCAATGTACACAGTTCACCTGTCTTTTGGTACCTCATTTCTCTTGTGTTATTTGTCAGAGAGGCCAATACATGATGAAAAATTGTTCAAACAATACTGATAGGCCTATCCAGAACAGAAAAGAACATTTACAAATTTACATTGGCTGTCATGGAAGATGAGCACTGATAGTGTCATGTAACATTTAAGCCTCATTTTGCAAATGACAGAGACCTAGAGAGAATTTGCATAATCAAGTAAACTCTTAAGCCTTGAAGCAAATTGAAAATCTAGATCTATTTGAAGATTTACCTACTGCTGAGTTAAAATCCTACCTTGCATTCAGAAACAATCATGGGATTTTTATTACGAACATGCTTTTTAGCACGTGTGCCAGCTTAACTCAGCTACATCTTTCTCAGCTAGTGTTAGCAAGATAAGATTGTGAAAACTGTCCTTTTATTTTCTAATTATAAGTGAGCTGACATATAGATTTTCTTCAGCACTGCTTCAGCTTTCTCATACATGTAGTTTATAACAGTGTAAGATACTCACTGTATGAAACAAACATCTAACATGTCTGTAAGGTTTAGTGTTTGAAACAGCATTTTGAGTCCTGGTTTTAAATTTCTTGAAGGGAGCAGGGATTGAGTTTAGTAGGAATGTCTTCTCTAAGTAGAGTTAAAAAAAAAAAAAGGAAAAAAGAAAGAATGACAAAATCATTAGGGTTGGAAGGCACCTTTGGAGATCATCTAGTCCAACCCTCAAGAGGTGAGATAGATAGAATCATATAAAATGTGTAGGTTACATCTCCAGAATTGGCATTTTATGCGTCATTGAGAAACTTCTTTTTATAGTAATGAATCATAGCCATCACAAACTTGATATCTGTTCCACTCTAGACTCTTCTATTGTTCAGCTGAAAAAGGTTAAGTATGAGAGATATATTATGCAAGCTCAAGTTATCGACATAGACACTATAGTTATACTTTTATTAATGAAGCAGTTTACAAAGAACGATATGGCAACATGAACAACCTTAAGAGCAGTCCAGAAGTTTTGTTTGTGGAAAAAGAAGGTCACTGATCAAAATTAAGATGTTTATAATTCTGATAGAACCTCAAAATATTACAAGAGTTCATTGTGAGCCAAGTATTAAAGCAAAACCAAAGTTACATAGTGATATATTTCATATCTTTTTTTTAGTAGGAAGCAGATATCTATGTTTCACACTGCTGGAATCAGGTAACTTGTCCTTATTCTTTCCCTTTCCCTTTCCCTTTCCTTTTCTTTTTTCTTCTTTTCACAGTAGCACTGAATGGTTGAGGTTGAAAGGGATGTCTGGAGGTCATCTTCTCCAACCCCTCTATTCAAACAGGGGCCACCTAAAACAGATTGCCCAGGACCATGTCCAGGTGGCTTTTGGATATCTCCAAGGATGGAGACTCCACAGCCTCTCTGGGCAACTTGTGCCAGTGCTTGGTCACCCTCACAGTAAAAAAATGTTTCCTGATGTTCAGAGGAAACCTCCTGTGTTTCACTTTGTGCCCACTGCCTCTGTCCTGTCACTAGTTGCCACTGAAAAGAGCCTAGATCCATCTTTGCACCCTTCCTTCAGGTGTTTATATACATTGATAAGATCCCCCTGAGCCTTCCATTCTCCAGGTCGAACATTCCCAGCTCTCTCAGTCTTTCCTCATAGGAGAGAGGCTTCAGACCTCTCTCATTTTTGTGGCCCTTTGTTGGACTCTCACCAGTATGACCACATCTTCCTTTACTGGAGAGCTCAGGACTGGATACAACACTCCAGGTGTGGCCTCACAAGTGCTAAGTAAAGGGGAAAGATCACTCCCTCAACCTGTTGGCAATACTCCTCAATGAAGCTTAGGATACCATTAGACGACTTTGCTGCAAGGGCATGTTACTGGCTCATGCAAATGCTGGCTTATTCGTTTTGCCCTTTCCCTTTTTTCCTTTTCTTTTTTCCTCTCTCCATACAGTTAACAAAAAAAAAACAAAACAAAGCCTCCAGCTTTTACAGAGCTTTCAATTCCTTCTCTAAAAATGCATTGACTTGATACTTAATAATTGTCTGAGTAGATTGTTTTAGCTCTAACGATACTCATAAATTTCAAATAAGGTATTAGCACTCTTCCAACAGGCAAGTGCTTCAGCCGTGTCTCTTACTACTTCATAACACTCTTTGAATAAAATGCGTGCTCTAGACTCTGACTGGTGACCAGATAAATCAAGTGATCTTAGCTTAGGTACCTGATGGATCTCATGAATCTTTCTCTTACAGGTCACCTGTTTCAATCTCAGACAGCATAGTTAACTTCATGAATGCAAGTTACAAGTATCAGTTGACTATCTAATGGCTTATGGAAAATAACTGAGCTTATTTCAGTCTAGTTTTGAGTGCTTACCTCTCAGAAACATGGGCACCGCAGAAAATTGCAGTTGCAATCTCTTTGCCCTTGATGACTGGAGAAAATTAAATCTAGTTTGAATTCATATAAAAAAAAAATCAGCAACACATTTTACCACATCACAAATTTTTACTAAGGCCTTTGTCCAAATTCTTGGAAAGGGTCCTTTTTGCTCTTGTTTTAGTGATTAGTTGGAGGCTAAATGATTTAACTTCTGTGTACATCTAAGGTGACATGCTATAATTTATTGAAAAGCCATACAGTGAAATAACCCAAACACAAATGAATGTACTGACAATTCCTATGTAGTTACCTCAGAGCTGTCACTTTTCTATGTGTGCTCAGTGTATTAGTGTATAACAAATGTGAAACACCCCAGTAATCCATATACCTTGTCAAGAACAACTATATTGCTATGGACTTATTACCATGTTATTCCTTCTGATTCTTCTATTTATTTATTTAATTAGCCTAAGTAAATTGCATTACCATTCCTAACATAAAACACTGCAACTTAAGTTGGAGTATTTGCAAATTCTGAGTAGCGTGACTCCATCATATTGCAACCTGTTTTTAAAAGGCTCAGTAGCAAGCCATATTGTCTACAACAGACTGTGGGAACAGAATCGTTGAGATTCTTCTTGTTAATGTATCATGGACATAGGCTGTGCTGGTTTGCTTTATTTTTGTGTGTTTAATGTGTGTAAGAGGAAAAGAAAAATGGCTGGGTTTACTGAGGTGCTGCACTGGGTCATCGAAAGTATAATTTTGTGATGAGCACTTTCATCAAAATAAGGCAGTGTCTTATCAGCCTGTCTAGTTTTATCCTTGTGATAGCTGGCTGCTCTGTACAGTGCATTTTCTCTGTTCATGAATCTGGCAAATGTGATCTAGTCTCATCAAGCTTTCAAATTCATTCCATTCAGGAATAGATGCAGATTAGAAATCTACCACAGGTCTGTAATCCATGTCATCCCCTCAAAATTGTCTCTCTCTTAGCTTCTGCTTGGTCTTTATTTCTATCAGGGGACTGTGTCTACAGGGTTTGGTAGCTTAGATCCCAAGCTCACTTCACATCCTGCTTCCTTTGTCGTTCATGCTTCTACCTGTGCACTAGTGTGTTCCCAGGACCTTTTTAGAGTGAACCAAATACTCTATGGTGAAATGCAATAGATTCTTTCCTCTAGGACCTGCTCCCAGAGCTCAGTGGGGATAAATCTACATAAAACCTAACTGTGTTTATCCTATCTAGTCTTCTGACACTATCACAACAGTTGTTGCACCATTAAATATACTTATATACCCTTTCTACCATGCCCACCCTTGTGCAGTATATAGCCTTGAAGTTGCACAGTGCAGCATTGCTCTGGCAGGTGGCACTTTCATCTTCGAAAGTCAGAAAAAATAAGTATGATATTTCAGGCTTACATAGGATGAAGGCAAGCCCAAGGCCAGGTACTATGGTGGATAAAAACTGACAGTCAGCTCGAGAGAGAGATATCTGTGAAAGCGTGGACATGGACCACTCTGAGCAACAGGCTGGGACACAGCCTTTGGGTTGGAGCTCTTTACCTGCATAGCCAAACCTTCACTCTCAGAAGCCAAACAGTGGTAGTCCTTTCACAGATTTGAGTTCAAGTTTCCTATGACAGCCATGTCAATGTTGGCTTCCAAGCTCAGAATCTAAATCTCAGCCCTGGGACTGCACTAAGACATAAGAAAGAAGCTGTGAACACCAAATTCTGGAGAAATTTTTTTCCACAGATAGTGAACTTTGACACCAGCACAAGTAATTGTCGCACAAAAGAAAACTCAGCAGCCAGCGAAAAGAGAAGCATGGTGGGTGCAGGTGCTGGGTGACTGGCAGCAGCCACTAATTGGTGTATAGTCTTGGTAACGTGGTTTGAAAGCCAGTGTTCAATGCACGCCACTGCTGAGAGGGCTGTGTTTTAGTTTTGCTCTCAGCTCCGAGTTAGCTGTCAATTGCGACTCTGGGTAGAATAATGCTGACGTTATTCTTCTGTATATGATTCCCTGTTCACTTTAAAGGTTGTAATCCTAAAATGGAGCTTTTCTGAAGAGCTTAAGACATTTCCTTTATCATATTAAAATGCTTCTCCCACTTTTACTCTACAGAAATTACTGAATCTTTAATTATTAATTACTGTCAATGCACTAATGAGGTAGATATTTCTAAAGATATTTCTATAGAGAAATCATCTGTAAAATGTTTTCATGTAAAGATTGCCAGAATAAAAAAAAAAAAAAAAAAAAAAGCAAAACCACAGACATTTAGTGATTCCAGAATCAGTAAAACATTTTAGTTTGGATATTTGAACTTTCCACAGAAAAATACTGAAATATATTGTAAATTTTACAATATTTACATTGTACATTGAGATTATTTTTTCTGGGTTTATGTTCTGTGTTTCTTGAAAAGCTTATGAGCATCAAATTTTAGCCTTGAAGCTGATTTTTTAGTTTTCTGAAATTTTCTATGCACAAAACTATGAACTAATATGTTTTTATACAGGTAATTGATGATTTCTGTCTCTTTGTTGCATGCTTGTATACAGATGCTTTTCGTACATGTACACTTTTCACTTTAACTTCTTCAGTTCAAAAGTTACAAGTTCAACTAAAAAAAATGAAAAACAACACATGTCTTCCTGAAAAATATTGTCTGCCTCTAGAGACAAGTCATTTTGTTTCTCAAGCACAAAGGATGGTGAAAAAATAGTAACAATGTGGGGAAGAAGTAGATTATGACAACAGAAGCAAGGTACTTGTTCTGCAAAAGGAAAATCCACCCTTCTTTCAAGTGTTTCCATTGTGAATTGCACAAAACCTTTACAGGAGACAGTCAAAAAATGAAAGATGGTCTCATTTTATGGGAAACTGATGATTACTGCACACATGTCAAGATATATCTTAACTCCATTTCAACCATATTGCTTTACCACTAGTTTTTATCTGTACTTTAAATGAAAATTTATGAAAGGGTCAGCACTAAGGGTAAAGGACAATTTATTTAAGTTCTATATATTTCAATAGAAGCACTCTAGCTGTAAGTTTACTTTTGTCGAAGAGCAAGCTGAATGCAACCAGGATCTGAAACAGAATGGAAAGCAGTGGGTGCAAGGCGTACATATGTGTGGCCTGAGACCCATGGTCAATACCCAGGTTTGCAAGAACAAGGCTTTCAGACCTAAGGTCAGTTAATAACTATGACTGGTGGGAAGAGATGGAGGCTTCATCTAGCAGGATAAGGAAGTGATAAAAGGGATTGCACAAGCTGTTTGTGCTATTGAGTAATTTCATTAGCATGAGCTTGTGCTAAGAGGCTGATAAGATAAACTATCTTTTCCGGACACCAAGTACATCACTGGTATAGTTCCCCAATAACAGCTATGTAGAAATAAAAGCTACTAATTGCACCTAGAGAACTGGTGGGTTTATGCTAACTTTGACTACCTGAGTCTAGGAAAAATCTCTGCAAAAACTACCCATAGTTCTGTTCAGATGCTTGCACTGATCTGCTATGTATTTCAGCCTGGGAGGGCAGAAACTGCAGCTCAGAGTACTCGCACTGTAACTCAGGAGCTGCTCCGGACTGCCAAAGCTCTGTACCTGTGGGACCTGAGATGACAGTCAAACAGCCCTAGCACAGGAGTGTTTGGAGAGTTTGTAAGACATTAAATTAGCTTGGGTATCTTAAGACAAACACAGCACCAAGGCTCTCTTAACTCAAGAGGGTTTAAGGATTGAGGTCTGAGTAGTCTGAGGCCAGCAAAGAGCCCTTGGTCAGACCCTGCCACAGCCAGAGACAGGGCCATTGCCCTTCACTGTGCTATGTGAAGTGGTGCCTCTTGTCCAATGAAAACTTCACCAACACAAACTTATGTTTGGCATCTGAAAATATTATATCCCTACTTTTCCATGAACTTTGGTGGACATTCAAGTGTCAGGCCATGCAAATTGAGCTCTTAATTGCAGTGAGAACATTATGCGCTGCTGCTATGTCATTGTAGAAAACATCAGGTAACTTGCTGCCTTGGTAAAGCTTGAAAACAGTTTCTTATTCTCTTTTTAACTTATTATGTAAATGTTTCTTGTGATTATGTTAAAAACAGGATTTTTCCAACCTCTGTCTTAGTAATTTTCTTAATCCCCACCAGCATTACTGCCAAACAAAACGTACATTCAATATTTTCAGGAGTCAGGAGTGAAATCAGGTAACTCTATTTCTGGGGCAGATAGCCTGAACTTACTTTAAAAATAGCTTGCAGTTTTTCAGAAGGGCTGATAATCAGTATTCTTTAAAGTTTTTCATGCTAAGCATTCAAAGTTAGCTTTACCTTTCAGGAAAGCACTTGTCACACTAATGTATTTTGCTTTATATACAGACACCTCTTTGCCCAGGAATACATTAATCTGAGCTCATGGGCTGTATCCCCATGAATGAAACATCCTTCTTGAATATTTGTTTGTTCAAAAATAGATCTGCACAAATATTTCAAGGAAAGTGAAAATGATCTTGAATTCTTTGTGTCCTAATAATAAATTTGTTGTGCAGTCTGCTGTAATAATGAACATGCTTTTTCAACTTTGACACTAAACACTCCCATCTTCCTCAGTATCTTCTGGTTTAGGATGACTACTATTTTTCACATTTTAGTTGCTGCAAAGCTCATGTGTAGCAAACAACTATTCGTTCGAATAGTCACAGATTATTGAGTTTAGCTGGAGCTCTTGTTCAGCTGGGATCTCAATTTTACCATACACCTACATTTCAGCAAACAAGATGTGAAAAGGTGTCTTTTAAGAAAATAACAGTAACATTTCCAAAACACTGCCCTTCATTCATGGAGAGTAAAATCACCCCTTCCTTTCTGACAAGTGCCAGATTGAATAACAGGTATGACAGGGATAGGACATAGTTGAGGGATTGGATTCTTTTGCAACAGCTCTAAGCGAGTATAAATACTGAAAGAGGTAGGCAAATACCATGGCAGAGGTGAGCCGTGATCTGAATGACTCACCTCCTGCAGCCACTTTAGCTTCTGTGCCATGGGAAGCAATACAAACTCAGCTTTCTGCCAAGCTGTCAGATGTAGCTGTGATGAAATCCATTGTTATAATGGGCAGTAAGTGTTTAAAAGGGATGGGGTTTCTTGTTTTTATCTTTGGTCTCCATCCCCACCAAGATGTAAACTACTTGAGGTAGTGAATCAGTGTGAATTCTGAGTGGTAAAGCCATTTGAATTTCAGCCGTGTGCCCTGTAACTTGCTCAGGGTGTCCATAATTGGCTGGCAATGCCCAGCCTGTCACCCCTTATTACTTAAAAGGAGTTATGAGCACAATACTTCAAATAGCTTGCAGAGGCAATGATGAGGGGTAATTGGCTGTGATCACATCATGGAATCCAGTAACAGAGCTTGGGGTGTTACCACCTGTGCACAACACTGCTGCACAGTGGGAACCAAAGGCTTTGGATGATGTTTTTCTAGTTGAAGTGACTGATACCTCTAGACATAAGGATGCAGAAAAGCTATGATCAATGTTACTCTGAATGCCATGTGTAATTCTTATTTTGTTAAGTCTCCTAGCACGAACCGAGTAAATCTATGCTAAGCTTTAAGATTTTTTAGTTATATAGTACCTTTCCTTCACAGACATCCAAGATCATCTAGCTGAAGATGTTCCTGTTCATTGCAGGGGGGTTGTACTAGATGACCTTTGAAGGTCCCTTCCAACCCAAACTACTCTATGATTCTATGATCATCATAATCTCATACACTCCAACATGTCCCCGAGTGACTTCTGTGGCATGAACTTCAAAAGCCACAAATTAACAGTGAAAAAGGAATTGAGCAGCAGCACTTTGATTTGTGCTTCTCAGGAATGTGAGAACTTTGTAGATGAGGTGATTTTCCATGCATCAACATCAACTCCTCTGTTGTTAACTCCCACATTATGCCTGTGCAGTGGCCCCTAAATCCTTTATGAAATTATTTTACTTTCTCACTCACCAAGTGGAAAAGCAAGAACATCTCTATAGATAAAGGAAGTTTGTCTGCCAGGTTAACACTAAGCTGCAGGGCATTGAGGTGGGATGGGGCTTGGAAATGGTAGACCTTAGACATGCAGTATATCCTGCCAGCCTCAGCCCAAACAGCAATGGCAATGGGAGGCAAGGATAGGTGAAGAAGCAGAAGATAATAAACCATAGACATAGGTTCAAACTTAAACAGTGAAAGTTTAGGTTAGATAAAAGGAAGAATTTCTTTACTGTGAGGGTGGTGAGACACTGGAATAGGTTGCCCAAGGAAGTTGTGAATGTTCCACCCTGGCAGTGTCCAAGGCCAGGCTGGATGGAGTCTTGGGTGACATGGTTTAGTGTGTAGTGTCCATGTCCATTGCAGGGGGGTTGGACCTAGATGATCTTAAGGTCTTTTCCAACCCTAACTATTCTATGATTCTATGATTCTATAATTGTACATATGAAACAAACGATGCAGTTAGACCTGTAGTAGTGTTAGTAACCATTTTGGAATGACTCTTGAATATTGCTGAGAGACAAAGTTCAAGATAACATGCTGTTAACTTTCCTGTAATACAAATAACATCAGCCTGATACAAGTGAGTACCTAAGTTTGTAGATAGAATAACATAGTTAATAGTGACCTCTTTTTCTCTTACCCACACCACCCCTATATCGGTGCAATGTGAAAAAAGGTGCTGGGTCATGATGCTGGTAGCACATGACACTTGCTGTACTGTCCTTCCCAGAGTGAATGACGATGTAGGATGAAATGGGCGTTCCATATCAGACTTCATTTGCAATATCCACTGCGATCAGCACCCATAAAAGTTCATACAGTGAAGAACTGGAGGATCCAATCTGTTTCTGCTGTAGAAAAATGTGATTGGCTCCTTAGCTATGAGTTAGAACAGCAAGTAGGAGAGGGAAGCCTCCACCCTCAAAATGGTCAGTATGGTCTGCATGCAATACAAAAGAACAGATTTACAATCATGCCACTGTGTTGTTAATTGATACATTTTAAACTAAATTTTAAGAGCATTGTCTATTCCCAAGCTATATAATAACGTTTCATTGCAACAGAATCTTGTTTTTACGGCAGCATCAGAAAGAAAAAGCTGGAAATTCCTTTTCTGAGCTTGTTAATCCAAAAGCTATTCTGACCCTCCTTCCCTTTCTTGCTTTCCCTACTCTCTGTCTCACAGCATGTGGAAAAAATTCAGCTAGAGAAGGAAAGAGGAGCAATTGAAAGTGCCTTCATCCATGTGAGCAATCTCAATGAACTGGGCACTGAACCTAGTAATGCACAGAGCTTTTTCTATGATGATCAATTGGAGCAATGGCAAATTGTGCACAAGTTTTGTAGTGTTTTTCTCTGATGAAAAGAATTTTGGCTTGCTGAGTCTGAAGACATCCCAAACATCCTACTGTTAAAGAGGTAAACATTAACTGCTTTCACTCGTACTACAAATAATCTACATGGCTTTGCAATGTGTGCGGACTTGCCCAGGACTCTGCAACAAAATTATTACTTTTTTTTTTTTTCCCCAGGTTTTTCATGACCTCCCCTAACTCATACTTTTTCTCCTGTGAAGGATGGTTCCCTTGCTGGCTCCTCTTGACACCTGGATTACACAGACAGAAAACCCAATGTGGAACTTAAAGCAAGTCTATTTACTTTCTGATGTCCAGAATCAACTTTTGCAACAGAACAGAACACAACAGAATATTTCACTTGTAAGGTACTACAACAATCATCTAGTCCAACTACCTGACCACCTTAGTGCTGACCAAAATTTAAAGCATGTTAAGAGCATTGTCCAAACGCCTTTTAAACACTGGTGCAGTCTGACACTCCAGGATGCGGTTTGCCCTCTTGGCTGCCATGACACATTGCTAGCTCTAGTTAAACTTGCCATCAATCAGCATCCCCAGATCCTTTTCTGTAGGGCTGCTCTCCAGCCATTTCTCTCCTAATTTATATCTGTCTACTATTAGTCCATCCCAGGTGCATAATCCAGCATTTATTCTTGTTAAATTTCATATAGGCTGATTGGATTTCAACTTTGAAAATTAGTGAAAATCGCAGAGATGAGAACCATTTGAATTTATAACTGATACCAAAACAATTCATCCTCATTCAATTTTTCAGCCATATCAGAAAAGACAAGCACAGCAACAAAACATATGTTTTCAGCTACAAAACAGATTTACGTCTCCCAGTCAGTGGGAAATCTCCTTTCTTTCTCCTGTCAATCAGCTCAGAAGTGAAAATGAGAGCTAGCAGAGCTGTTCAATACACTCAATTTCTTCTGTTTTGAATAGATGGCTTGAATACATTGTTATGCCAGGTCATCCCCAAGGCAAGCACAGGACAGCTCCAAATCTTCTCCCTTGGGCAGACAAGCCCAAATAACTCTGCCTGGCTGAACAGACTATATGTTCATCTTGTGCTAAGTTCTGAAATGGACACTTCAGAAAAGATCAAAGAGGTCCTAGTATAGATAGACGACTGGTTACAAAGTGTTTTGGTTAAAACGTGGCTTATAAGTCAAATTGAAGAAGTGAGGTTTCTGTTTTAATAACTTGTTTCCTTTATTCGGTGTTTAAGACATAAATAAACAGGACGATTAAATTAATATAACATTAGTGAGAATATAACGCTATAATAATTAACAATAACAATAATGACAATAAAGCTATCCTAGGAGGTTTCTAATTTACTCCATTAGAGCATGTCCTTCAAGTTTATTGATTTCTAGGTAAGATTCCAAAAAGAAATATGACCAAAGCATAAAAAGTTATATTAAAGTGTTTGAGTTAACATTGCCCATAGAAAATCACATTTGGTGGGAGAAAATAGTAGTAATTGCCATTTAAATAAGAAGCAGAAGTGAAACTGTAAGTCAAGAGTAAATGGGTTTCCTTTTTCATCCATTGCAATAACAGAGAAATTGAGTCTAAATCTGGGAAACTTTTGAAACACTATGTGCTGTAAGTGCTGTGGGGAAGCAAGATCTTTTCTCTATTTAATTCCCCTCCCACAGCTAGCCTCCTGGCACCAGAAAATGACAGACCAAAAGTTGGTCTGCCATTCTGCAAGGATGTCGATCCCAGCTGTGAACCCAGGATAGGTGTATGTGGTGAGTGCAGAAACAGGCATCCTGTCATTTTCCTATCATAAGGGTAATAGGAAATCGCTCTGCTGGTGTCCTAGAGGTTTTATGCATGGGGTGAGGGAGCACTGTGGTCAGGTAGGCTTCAAAAGCAGAGCTGAAGTGAGATGCAGAAAACTTTCTGCCAGGAATGAATTTCATTCTCCACCTGCATCTGAGCAGGTAAGCTTCACAGATATTTCTGATGTGAATTTTTGTGAATAAATCTCAATTATTGAGGATGCTGTGGATGGAAACCACAAAATCAACAAACCAACCAAACCAGACTACAGTAAGATATACATATATATGATCAAAATAAATCCACCTGAAAATAAGAACAATATATATATTTAAAAGATCATTTGGCTAATTCCAGTCAGTCGTTCATGTCTACATGTGCAACCAGTACTTAACAGCCTACAGATTTTCTTCCTATTCCATCACACCCCTGAAATGACAGATGAATTGAGCCAATGCCAATGTTGTAACACAGTATATAAATTGTCCAATTCAAAAGAAATCCTACATCTGTTTTGAACTTAAAAGACCAGCTTACTGAGGAGAATGGCGTCATACCTCTCCTAGTCCCACAGCACAGGCAATGCTTCCTAGTGGTAGAGGCTGCAAAGTAGAAAATAAAGTAGACCCAACCAGGATCCAGCTGCTTTGTAATAATTATGTTGCCTATTTCTTCTCAGTTACTTACCAAAAAACTACACACTCAGGTATATTTCTTTTGCCACGCTTCTCATTCCTAATTGTACTCTGTGGAGCTGGTTATTAATTTGATGAAGATACAATTATCCAGCAATGCAGGGGTCCTGCAATTTCTTCAAAACTCCATTTTATTAGAAAACAGTAAAGTTGATCCTGAGGAGAAAAAAAAAAAAAAAGTAGGGATAATTATTGCCAGCAGTGTTATGTCTTTACCATTTCAATAGTTTGGATTAGATGAGAGAGAAGAGATGGAGCTACACAAAAACAATGTCAGGATAGACCTGGAAACAGATATTTTGGTCGAACAACAACAGCAATTAGAAAAGTGGCTAAACTGTCGCCTCATGGTAATACAATAACAAAGCAGCAACATGGTCTTTCTGTTCAACAGATGGTAGGTTTACATACAGGCACAAGCAGATTGCATCACCCATCTCCAACACGTGGATCACGCCTTTGCTGTGCTTATTGAGATGTGTGAATGCTTGGAGCAAGTTTCCATGTTAAACAACAGTCCTCTCCCTGACTGGGCATGCCTACCGCAGGATTATCCTGACTGTTTGCACAGGGTCCTATAAATTGTGCCATCTGTATCTTTGCTTTTAATCCATCAAAAGTCAGTATTTAATTCTGACTCTATGGCTCTGTGTTATTGTGGAAGCAGAGAGCCTGACTGCAGTACAGAACAAAACCGAAGCTTAACAAAAGGCAGTTGAGGAAGCTCAGCCATGCACAAGTACTCCCTAAAAAAGACACAGTTATTACTAAATTAGCAGTATCTTCCATGCACATGGCACACCTGCTGGTGTAGTGTTTTTAATTTAGTCAAAAAGAAAGTCAACAATTCTGAAATGTAATTTCTTCTTTGGCTAGTAGTTTTCCTCCAGTGGCTCACTCATACCAGCTCCTTATCTCTATATCCCAGAGACTTTTGGGGCTTAGATCATAATGATAATAATAATGGACCTAGTACTGGCCTCCTTCTTTAACAACCAGCTATTACTTGGAATATGTCCAGACTCAACCTTCAGGAAATTCAGAGACACATGACTACCTTCAACCTCGTTGAAACTGTACATCTAAGTCAGAATTTAGCCACCCTGACTCCAGTGTATTCATTTGAAAATGTTTTTCCCATCTAAATGTACATAAATGTTACAGAAAATTCCATAATCTTTCTTGAACTTTCCTTTAATGGCTCTGAGGGCTCTCATCTGACATTTATCAGGCTAGATTATACACATATGCACACTCCTGACCCCCTCTTTGGATGCCTTCACAGGCATCAAAGCAGATAACATGCATAATTTCCATTTATTCCTCAGAGTGGTAATTAACACTCTTCTGATAGAAGAAGAAAACAATACTCTTCTGGGTTGCACTGAAACTCTTCCTGAGAAAAGGTAAATTTATTTACCGCCTCAATTTGCCTGGCCACTGGGGTCATGGAAGGGACAAAGACATGAGCAGAAACCATCCCTCATTTCCAGATCCTATGTCCAGATAACTCACACAAGGCTTGATGCTTTTATTCTTTCTGTGGATAAATAGCCCAAGCCACCAGTTGTTCATTATTGGTTTTGACTTACAGTACTATGAAAAACTAATAAAAAAGTATCAGTGGTATAATTTAAAAATATATTTATTGGCACAGCATAGAAACATATCAGGAGCTACATCTCCTCTCATGCCCACAGCCATGGCTAAAGATGAATATGAGCAACAGTCACTGTCTCTTTCTACCACCCGTGAGAATGGAAGAAATTTGCTACTTGCTCTGAAAGTCAACAATTCTGGTTATTTTCAGATCACGTTGGCAAGAATTCAAAAAAAGGCCCTCGCAGAGAATAGGTTTTGCAAAATAAAGTTCAGCAAGGTGCAGGGTGAAATTTAACTTTAGCTTTTTAATTGTCATAATCAAATAATAGTTATGCTCGTGGGCTTTCTCCTTGTAACTGTATGCGCATACAGTACCAGCTGATTTTTGCAGCTTCTGAATTGTCAAATGTCTACTAATTGCTTGATTTTGACAGAGGATCTGTACACACTGTTTAGATAGACTTGTGGGTATTCATCACATTTGCAGATCCAGACAGATGTTTTAAAGGATCAGACCAGCCATGCCTAATGAAGAGTACTCCTAGAAAAATACTTCCCATCAAGTTGTTACACTTGAAACACTCATCCGAGACCCTCTCAAATCAAGGGAATATTTATGTCTAAAAGTGAACATACAGTTCATGCATATAGTACAACGAGTAAATTTAGGTGAGACTCTGAAATACTTAAACTGAGAGTATGTATTAATTTTTTGTAACTCTGGTCTGAGGGACACATCTAAAAAAATAGTGCCATCCAGTCTGAAGTGAAACACACTTTATCATTAATAAGAAATACAATTTAAAAAAATGTTCAGATGTTGATTTAAGCTATTCTAGTGCCAAAATACATGAAGCTAGGGGGCATTGTTTTAATTTATGCACAGGTCCATTTTCATCACTCTGGCAGTGTAGGTGGGTATGAATTATAGTTATGTACTCTTTAAAGCTGACATGACATGCTAGACCTTTGCACAATGAATGCAGAAGAGGCCTCCAAGGGTCAAGGAAGTTAATCTTATGGAGGGAAAGTTCCTTTGAATATTCAAGAGAAACTGTGCTCCAACTTGGATGATTTAGGAGAGCCTGATTGTAACAGCTAGTTCATCTGCTGTGATGTTAGCCATTTTGACCTTCCCAGTGAAGAGAATTAGAAGTCTGTTTATGCATTTCCCAAATGACACTGAAAGAGGTAGGGCCTCTAGTCTGGGGAGGCAGCAAGCTATGAAGGAAAAAAAAACCTTTTTCTTCAGCTTTTTCAAATTGTTAAGAGTTTTCAATTGCTAGAGGGTAAAGATGGGTCAGTGGGCAGGGTAGATAGAAAGAAGGCAACCAAAGGTGGAAATTAAAGCGCTTCATCATAAATAAATAAAATTTATTGCATTAATAATATCACTGCACTGAAACTCCCAGCTGCAATGCAACTGAAGCTGGCAAAGAGCAGCAATAGATATCATGTGTCATCCTAGAGTAGTGTGGAGAGGAGGGAATTTTGGCAAAAGCAGAAATTATGCTTTATGGCAGAAATGTTCAGAGATGTTCATAGGACAGAGGAAATGGACCTTGGTTACTGCAGGCTTGTCTGAGAGGATCTATGTGTTCAGCCTACCCGATCTAGGAGGAAAAACACCGAAGATAAGCATGGCAACATTTCAAACTGTGGTCAAGGAAGTTAGTTTGGGAAACTTGTATGAATACTTCCAGTCTGTGTGCTTTTTATTATCAGTTTGGCTTTTAGTTTTATGAGAGATGTCCTAGCAGGAAGTGTTACTTCATAACCTATGCAAAGCTGCAGCTGAGCAACTTTGATACTTTAGTTTTTGGCTAATAAATCTGGGGAATGTTTGAGAATGGTTTTGCAAAGCTGGTTACGCAGGTGGTCAAAGGCTGGGCTGATGCCCCTTGCTATCAGTGAACGTGGAATAAGCCCTGGGAATCAAATGCTTGGGAATCTCTCTCTGTTACATAGAAATCATTAACCTTGTAAGCCACTAGAACATTTTTCACTGGCATATTCCACTTTTACATACATTTTGCTTCTTCTTCCGCGTAAGATTGAGTTTGCAGGTGCTATCCCTCTACATCCAGATGTTTCAAGTTTCTGAAAAGAATATGACCTCACTTGCAATGCGTACATCATAGTAAGAATACTGACACTTGTGCTATTAAGCTAGGGCTTTTTTCTGTCCAAGATAGTAAAACAATCCAAAAGCTTTTCTTCCTTTTCCTTTTGGCTAGAAATCACGTGAGCAGGACACAATTTTTAAACTCGTATTAAACATTATGAGACTGCCAAAAGTGCCACTGAAGTACTATGGGTTAATTTATATGGAAATATATATCCTCCACACTGAAGCTAGCCTCTGGTCAAGAGTGTGATTATTAAGGAGTGAATGAAAGTCAGTGATGGAGTTTAAGATTTCCAGAAAGCTGGATTAATTGAGGCAGCAGTGAAGTAAGTGAAAGACCAGGTCATTTCAAAAGCAGAATGCACAGAGAGAGAAGGAAAATAATTCTTCATTGTCATTTCAAGAAGGCTAACAAGTCACGCCAGTCAGAAGGGAAGCTTCTCCTAGTGAGAGAGTTATCATGAGAAGGCCAGCTAGGGGAATTTGTTTGTAGAACAGTGAGTAGATTCAAAGATGCTATCTAATTCTCTTTTTATGATCCATGGGGTCATGAGGACAGGTAATTTTGCTGCACTAGAAATTTGTAATCATTAGTTATCTACTTAATATTGAAACGAGCAGTTATTTTTCTATTTCATTCAAAATGCAAACAAAAAGTATACTTTAATTATTTAAAATGTTAAATAATTTTCAGGATTCAACACTTTTAATGTTTAACTGAGGTTATACATACATTTTTTGTAACTCTGTTGTTTGGGGCATACATATAGCAAAATAAGAAATCCAGATTTAATTTAAAAATAAAGCACATAATATTTAAAGATTCAACATTGGTTCTTATGAATGTTTTGGAGTGTTAACCTGGTACATACTGACAGTGAGAAACAAAATTAATGGCATGAAAATAAGAAGCAAACATTTCTGCCAACTGGGCTAGGAAACCTTAAAAATTGAAAACATCAATAACATTCATCTGTGCTCTGCATGACACTCACCTTAGGGAAGTTATTAATACATTTAGTGTAGGTGGTGTGTTTAAAATGACTTGCAGAGTTACAGAGTAATATTTTACATCCTTTACCCTAGCTTCTCTTAAAATAAGGGGAAAATATTTTTAATGCATGAATTTCCATGGTAGCTTGAAATACATACAAGATTTGTCTCTTTCTTTAAGTATTATTTTGCAAGAATTCACATTAATCGATGACTGTGTTATCATTTTCCAATAAGGAAATAAAAAATACTCAAAGTTGAGCTTGAACTACACAAAGTGATCACATGAAGTAGTTTATTTTTTTTCACATCTGCCTCTTAGATGTAAAAGGAAATAGCATAAACACATCCTTTCAGTGTTGATTGGTGTTAGTGAGGTCTTTTCATGGTCATCTCCTAACAAGTTGTTTTGTTGTTGTTGTTGTGCATCAGCTTGCATCAGAAACCTGACTTTTTCTCCCTGTTCTTCTCCATGTCTCCTATAACTGTGTGCTAAACCTGCAGAAGTTGGAGCCAAAACAAGGTTCTTTGTCCAGAGAACTGGTTATTGCTAGAAACAGTACAATTTTCTTCATCTGTGTCCCTGCACACCCTGAACACCACCCTGGACAGATTTACTGGAAGAGTAAAGGCCAGAGGCAAGGTCTGCTAAGAAAATGAAGTGTTTTCTGCTAGTTGCAGTGGGCCTCATTAAGCCTGAAGAAAATAAATACTGCAGGCTCTGAGTGCATTCCTTCCTCCATTCTTTTCAGAAGCCATTCAGTGGCGTGGCATCCAATGCCAGTGACATGAACATATTTTCATGTTCATGAAAGAACATAAAAAGAAGACCTGTTTCTGGTCTTCTTTTTAACAGTTAATAGGAAATGGAGGGGCCAAACTCACAACTGAGCCACAGCAACACCAGTGCTCTGCTTTTGGCTGAGAGACTCTTCCAGGTATTCTGTAACCCACAGTCTGTAACCCACAGTCATGGACCAGTACCAGCCAGATCCTGTAGAAGCCATGCAGGTCTGAACTGCAGAAGCACTTCAAAGATTTGAAGGTTAGAGTTGTAAAGAGTGGTCACAGTCACAGCAAATTCACATATTCAGTGATTTACACTGAAAATTCGGTAAATAACTGAATAATATGTGAATTTGCCTTGGCCTTCTGGCTTGTTTTCTTGAAAAGAAAAAAGGGCAAAACCCCATGTTTCTCTTTTTCTTCCATAGGATAAATATATATGGTTCATGAAAACTGGAGCTTACTCAGGAAGACAATTGGAAGTGCTTAAATACATATTACTAATTAGCAGGAGAACATCATTGCCAGCATCTCTGAATAATTTATCCAGTCTATTAACTATTTTGATCCTAAAATTTTTGTAGATATTCATCCTCTGTGAGTGATTGCAGAAAGAATCTTGATGCTTTAATAGTGATATCGATCACTTTTATAGCACTCCGCAGTGATTCTTAGCACCAACTCATAAAACCAGTGGAACAGAGTGATGAATAAGGACTTGAAAATTCAAAGAGCTGCACAGATATTAACTAATCACTGCAACATCATGGTGGATCACTGAGCCAATATGTTATTATGCTGATGGGAATAATAGCATAGAGTGACTTTCCATATATTGAAAATCAGAGCTCATGACTTCCCACTTTGTTCTCATTCTTTTCTCTATCATGCTGCTTCTGCTTGACATGCACTAATATTCAACGATAACAACTGAGAACTGCTGAGTACATACAGTAATTTGAGGGATGTCCACTGCCTCTGAATCTCCCATGGACCTTGCAGAGTGTTTAAACAATTAGATGCTAGCAGCTGTGCCCATCTGAGGAACTGAAGCAATGAACAACAGACTGTGTTGATGTCCCCAGTCACACTCACACACGTGCCTCACTTTGTTGCTCTCTCCTATACCCAACTCACCTCACTTTTGATACAGAGGGAGGACATGAGCATTGCTCTGCGGCAGCCGAAGCTGGAAGGATGGGCATTGAAAGAAGAGGCAACAGCATGTCTCCTCACGGGGGTGTAGAAAAATCCCTCTTTCTTGTGCCTCATGAGTGAAGTAATGGTAGGGTGCTGAGGGCTTGACCAACAAACTGCTGAGGTATCTGGGCACTGCAGGGCATGGACGCCCAGATCTGTCACAGACTGCTTTTATTTAAATGAGTTTTCTGCCAATTTGTCCCTACAGAGCCAACACACAGAAAGCAAACTAAAAATAGCAGTAGGATGATATTCTCACTCATGAAGGTGCCTTCTTCATCCCTGCTTATATTTTTATCTTTTATCTTCATTTTATGTTTTCTTCTCTTTCATGTACTACTAATTTTCAGTGATGAAAGAGGTTCTGCCTTCACTGATCCTCCCCTGCTGGGACTGGATGTAGCAAAATTGAAGCTACCATGAATAGTGCTGCAACCTGATGTAAACAGAGCTGTCCTGGAAGGAACTAGCCTGTGTAGCAGGGCTGGTAGAAACCTGTATTTTCAAACAAAAAGTAACTTTTGTTTTTCTAGCACAATAATTGAAAAAGAATCCATAAAATTAGAGTGTAAGAGATTAAAAGTCTCAACACTGGCTGAAAAATGTAAGATCCTTCAATGTCCTATGCCTGGACTCCCTCCACAACAATGCCCAACTCCTCCTCCACAACATTGCTCACTTTCTTGCTTTACCACAAGAGGTATTTCAGGATTCCTTGGACATGCAAAAATCAGGGCACTAACTGTGTGTGATGGTTTGTCATTGAAATGCATCTAACTGTGGAAAAAGATTAATATACAAATTAAAGGCCTGAACTGTTGCCTCCTTAGATGATTGGAAACCTTTACACTTTAGTAGATATTAAATCAGGGTCTGTGAGACCGGGCTACACAGATAAATCTTCATTGCTCTGGGATGTGGCAGCTCTAGATTCTACAGTCTTTCTTTGAAGCAATTCAATAACTCAAGGTATTATAATCTAATGCTAAAAGATTGTGTGAGTGAATGACCTAATTAGCCACTAAACAACATCATTGCTGATGTGAGATGATAGATGTGAAGCCACAAGGAAGTATAAAGACACCCTAATTTATACCTGTTTTCTGATGGCAAATACTTCTGTTTTGTGAAAGTTTTCAACTTGAATGGGGAACCATCTTATATGTAACCACAAATCATTACTTATTATGTTGGTGCTTTGGTTTCGCAAAACATACTTCAGTGCTGGTTTAAGCCAGAGGAGGGGAATAGGACCTCCTGTTTTAAAATACAAGAACAGTGCCCAAAACCGACATTGAAATTAAATGCAGTGAGAGGTTTTCTATGTGACCTACTGCGTTATACCTCATTCTAGCTTGGGAGCTCTTCTCAGCTGAAACTCTTTATTAGCAGTTCAGGCCCATTAAGGATGGGAGAAGAAGAGCTACAACTCAGCAAATGAGCTAGACTAAGCCACAGAAACCCTACAGGCAAAATATGTGCATATAAAACTTACAGTCCTGTGGTGCACAAAACAGATTTTGATAGCATGAGGTTTTAAAATAATAGAAAATTGGTTAGGCAGGTCACCTAATCCATCTCTTGCCTCACATTCAAGCTAGTTTATTATTAATAACTGGAACCGCTATGCATGAATAACTCAGATCACAGAATTTTTATGCCACTCTCATATATTTTCTTTGTGATTCTCATAGTTTTGCAGCCACAGTCACACTTGGGGAACTGCAAAGCCAAAGTCATGTGCTAAACTTTCTTTTAAAAAGATAGGAAGTATTTCTCTCCAATGATGTAACATTTCCTTTATTGTAGTTGTTAAGATATAAATTTAAATATGTGTATCCTCCGCATTGTGCTATCCTGTATGAACAAATGCAGTATGTAAAAGCACAACAAGAGAGTTTCATTGAAGCGGCAAATTCAGTACTCGTAATGCAGATTGTCTTAACCTGTTCCATCTGTCCCAGTGGTTTATGGTATAACCCTTCACTGCTTAATAGTGTTCAATTTCTTTCTACTCGCTGCTTGACTTATTGCTATGCAGAACAGCATTCCGTTTCCATTCAGCAAAGAAGTTTTAGTTAAAGAAGGTTTTATAATAGGAAGTGTTAAACAATTTAACAGTAATGATCACTGTCAGCCCCGCCTATAGAAGGGGTAATAGTTTGAACAAACGTGGAGGCTGGCATTGTAAAAGTAAGTACTGGGAGGAAAAATCAGTAAACAGACTATGGAAGATGTAGGTTAAGCAACATGAAAGGTTCATGGTTATAGCAGGCTTCCTAATTGCCCTGTATCACTATCATCATTCCCCATAGTTATCATTCACTTAATTAGCCATGGTAGTTGTACTAAGTGTTGGATACATAAAAAAAGACTGGTTAGAGCATAAAGGATACACTGACACTACTTCTCTTAACACTTTCTCACATCTTTAAAAATGTATGATTTGTTTTAAAGGCTTGGTGTATCTATTTGCTTGTTTTATCAGTGAGTGGAAATGGAGACTTAATACCTGTCATGCCTCCCAGGGTTATTATACACAACAAAATATGTCTCTGCTGCTATTTTTATTCATTTTCCTTTGTCTTTCAGGTAAGCTTGCTCTTTGCAGTAGCTATAAAATAAGCCTTATAGGAGGACCATAGAAAATGGGATCACATTGTTCAGTGTCCCTTTACATCTTGTAGAGATACTCATGACCAAGATGTTACCTTGCCATCTGCCGGCTTGCTAGCAGGGAGGATCAGGGAAACAGAAGAAAATAGAAAATAGAAAGGAAGAAAAAAAAAAAGTTGCATAGAAAAGAGAAAAAATTGCTAAATAAATCAAGCATCATGCAATAGATATTAATGTCCTTTACTGTGAAATTGCTTGTCAGTTTGTCAGTTCCTACTTCACTGTCCACCACATAATTCTATTCTATTCAAATAATATGTCAGATCTAATCAGAAGGAGACAGTCAGCCTACCAAAATGTTTTGTAGAGCTGGGAGTTTCATGTCAGGACCAATCAGGCACTACTGTCTCTGTTACTTTATCATATATGTTTTAAGTAAAGCAAAATATACTCTGCACCTAAGGGTTTCTTAAATTTTTTTTTTTTTCTCTTTTTTGTTTGTTTGTTTTGTGTGTCTGTGTGTGTAATAATTTGGATTTGATAGCCAAAAGTTCTGCTTTTTTTTTTTTTTTTTTCAGTAGCCTGAGCAGCTTTAGTGAGGTGAAAAAGCAAATGAGAATGAAAGGAATTATGAGACTCTTTCTTAAAAATGTTGGTTTGTTTTGGTTTTTTTTTCCCCAGAGTGTTACAACTCATTTGCAGAGATGCCTTTCCCTACACTGTTTAAAAAAACACTACACAGTAAATATAAAATGTAAATTATTTAAAAATAATGGTCCAAATTTATGGTCCAAAATTTGTACTTCATATAAGACTGTGAAAAATACCCTGATTTATGCTATGGATAAACTTGATATGGTAACCATTTTTATAAAAAAAAGGTGTAAGAGTAAACCCCTAATTTCTGGCTAGAATGATAATATTTTTCCCTCAATGAATAAGCATTGTGGGGACAGGATATGCATTGACTTTCTAGGAGGGCATATTGAAGGACATTGGCTGATGAGGAAGAAGTTCTTTACAGTGAGGGTGGTGAAGCACTGGAATGGGTTGCCCAGGGAGATTGTGAATGCTCCCTCCCTGGCGGTGTTCAAGGCCAGGTTGGACAGAGACTTGGGCAACATGGTTTAGGGCGAGATGTCCCTGCTCATGGCAGGGGGTTGGAACTAGATGATCTTAAGGTCCTTTCCAACTCTAACTATGATTCTATGATTCTACGATTCCATGCAATCACAGCATTACCAGTACCCAACACAGCTTTGGAACCTCTTGGATCTGAAAGAAGATAGCCAAAGCTCAAACTCAGTTCAGCTTTCTTTGAACATGCTAGATATCCAAAGGATTTGAAATGTTAATAACTACACAATAAACTGTCAAAAAAGCACAGCATAAAATTATGACTGGATAAAATAGGGCACAAAACAGGGGCATGGGAAAGTATAAGTAGCAGAAAAATTAATTTCAGTCTGTTCTTGTTGCAAATTTATCCTACCTCTCTTGAAAAACAGTTTAAAAGCTGCATCGTACCTGTTCTTTCTTACTTTTGCTTTGATTTTAAAAGGTTGTATCTTGAAGTTCCTCCAAGAAATATATTTTTGTCTGCAGCATCTCTTCCTTATAGTTTTGAATTAGAGTATGACTATTTGGCATAAAAGCAGCGAATGGAAAAGCAGTCCACTGGTAAGTTAATGAAATTAGATTCTTCAAATTTTTTCCTCCACCTACAAAGTACTCAAACACCTAATGTTTCTATTTTTTCACAGATTTTGGTAAACACTTTCTAGTGAAAAGTTCATTTGGGAATAGTTAATTTTAAATATCTGAGCAAAAAACCACACCCTCTCCAGATTACTTATTTAGCCACAGAAATGTCATGGCATTATTCACATTCCTCAGATTCAAAATTTTCCTTTTTAAAACACTCCAGCACAGTTGCTGTCCTCCTCTGAGTACTCCATGAAGACTGTAAGCATATTAAACTGATAAGAGACTGATGCATATTTACAGTCAGATATTTTTTCTTTTTCTCCCATGACTGTCTGTAGGAGGTTCAGGAGAAATGTCCAGGATAAAAGTCAGTCTGGAAAAAGCATATTAAATAACCCTGTCTTCTGTTGATAAAATATCACTTTCTAAAGCTGTTTCCTAAAGACTCTAGAAGATATCAAGAGCAGTTCTATATGAATATTTGGGATGCAGGCCTTTGTCTGCAGCCTGAACCCTGTGTTGTCATCCTTTAACATCCTTTCATCTTTTCATGATCCAGGCTGGGATGTTTTTTTTCACTGGGAAACTCTTATTTCCAATAGGGTCTCCTTGTCAAGATAGTAAATTTTCTTTCTGTAGAGGCTGTCTAGCTGTACTGGTATTGGATCTCAATGGAGTCTGAGGCAGAAAATCAGATGTTCTACAACACACCTATAGGCACTTAAGTGAGTACCTCAGCGATTCTTTTGCCACCTTGCTGTACCAGCCTTACAGAAACTTAATGTCTTTTTCCTTGGAATAGTGCTAAGACATTAACTATTATCCTCTCACCCTCAACAGCGAGAAAGGTATTTCTCCATGCCCTTGCTTCACTCCTCAGCCCCCTGTTAATCCTGTTTCATCTGCCAGTGAGCAGCTATTGGTATTATAGTCAAGATGGGTGTTGCAGGGACTCGTCTACAAAGACTTCTGCCATGTGAGCGAACTGAGCCACACATGATTTCAGGAAAATACCTCGTTTCAAGCAGTTGTGTCACCAAGTGTTCCTCAGATCTATCCCACTTTGAAGAATGTTTGTTCAGCTACATCATGAAAATTTAAGTATTTTATCCTCAGTAAATATGGAAAAATTTTGCAGAAAGCTAAGCTTATAGTCTTGCATAAGATGAGCACACCTCAGGCTTAAAAGTTGTACCTTTCATTTGGCTTTGACTGTACAAGGAACCTCTCAATATCTTATCTGAGCGGCCCTTGACTTCTCTTTTAATGCATGTTACATATGTTTCTGTTTATCAGCTTTCTGTCTTTTTGCAAGACAAAGATCCTTTGGTGGCTTTCTCTGATCACTTGAGGGAGATCTTTAGATTCTATCTTTCTAACCTTACACAGAGCCTTTATTTTTACATTTCTCATGTACCTCTAGCATTGTTCTCTATATCTATACAAAAAACCTTCTGCCAACCCAAAGCCTATGGAGTCTATAATTCCTCATTTCTCTCCAAAGCTCATCTGAATTCTGGGCTGTGGCATTCCCTCTAATAGGACAACACACAATGAGTTAGCTGTTCTCAGAATCACAGATGCTCTGTTTCTATGACAGTGTAGTAAAAAGAAAACATCAATCACAAAGGGGAAGAAAGTAAATTACTATTTAGCACTGCATAGCATTTCCATTCAGAAAATACTGATATGCTTGAAAAAAATCAGCCTGATGCTATCAGATACATTTTCAGAATTCCTATAGGCCCTAGCAGCTCAACCCTCAATGGCCTTACTTTCTTAACAGCTTTTAAGCCTTCGGAGATTTTTCTGGTTCTTGGGAATATATGAGAATTTCTCCTATTTTTTTCTATGAATAAACTCAGATAAAGCAAGGTGAAAGGTGGTGTTTTTTCCCTTAAATTCATGCAGAACATTTAGGATTTCAAAATTCAAAGAATTTTCAAAGATGACTTGTAGTCTCACACCATTTCAAAAGACACTGACCCTTTGGAGGTTTGTGATCTGTCTTGAAACAGTTGATGTTAGTATCATGAGAGGTAAGCTGTCTGACAGTGGAGAGCACACAGACCTTGTCTCCTTCCGAGTCCCTTCCGCACAAACGTATGTTAATTATATTGAGGAGGCTCAGAAAATGTATTTATGAAGTCTTGTTAAGGATCCTTGGAGGATCATGAAACTGAACACTAACCTCCCCATGACTTGAGCCCTGCTACGAGCTAGACTATTGGCCTGGGGAAAATGTTCTAAACCTTTCCTTTCCAGACTGACCAAGGCAAATGCTCAAAAATTCCAGGGCAGGATAACGGAGAGACTCAGTGGGGGTGCTCCCATCCCAGCCTGGTGCTGGATGCTCTGTAGCTGAGCTTCCTTAAGACAGAGATACCTATGCTGTTGGAGGATTGCATTTTATGGTAATCCTGCCTGCCAGGTTCATGTAGTTAACTTGTCATCTTTAGTAGTCCTAGTGTGGGGATTCCTGAAATAATTACACCAAGCTAATTATCTGAAGTCTGAATCACTGCAATCATTGCAGATGATGCTTGACTGGTTGGAATGCAGCACAAACTCTTCTCTCCAGCAGCCCGTTTATCTGAGATGAGTCAAGAAAGCAGTGATCTCATTACTCTTACAAGCACTATTCTGGGATATGGTTTAGTCACAGGGATTATAATTTTTTTTTTTTTTCAGAAGGGTTAATACGAACAACAAAGACATCATAGCAATAAATGTAGTTTAATTCAGGTCCATGCCTGAAAGTCTTCAGGTAAAATTATCAAAAAGGGGTAGATAAAATTAAACTTTTGAGTCATGCCCATGGTTTATGATTCAGGAGCTTATCTCCACACATGTTCTTCAAGATGTTTTGCATAGGAACCTTTTTGCATCTGATTAGAAACATGTGAATTATTGATTTTTCAGCTCAGTGAATGAACCACACACACAAAACCAAAAAAACAAAACAAAAAAAAAAAAAATCAAAGCACTGAAAGAGTACTCAGTTTCAAAATAGAGTGTATGCGCCAGGAAGCACCCATCTAGAAAACCATGTGGTACTTGTCTGACATTTGTATGATGGTCTGAATCCTGCATCCCACTAAAGAGACTTCAGTGAACCAGGTGATAGGATAGAAAAAAAGACTTTCCTGCCTGCTCCCATATCCAGTGCTTACACGAAGTTGATGAACTGTATATCTAACTTCTCCAAGTTAAGTCCCTGTTGGAAAGGAGATGAGAGAGAACAATGTGTAAGCCAAAGGCAGAATGAGTGGTAAAGAGAAGTATAGTAACAGGCTGTTCTGGATTTTTTTCTCTTGTAGCCAGAGACATTTTAATGGTGATAGATGGGATAGAGACCATTCCTTAGCATCGATAAAGCTACTGGCTCTGGATATGCTGGCAGTACTATGCATCTTCTTATCCCAGTGCTTGGCTTTCTAGAGATTTTCCTAAAGCTCGTAAGGTGTCCAAAGAAGAATGCCAACTCTGTATGTATGTGTGTAGGTGTTTGTGTGTGTGTAAGGGGGCAATATGACTTATCAACATTCTATCCATCCTGTTGATAGAATGACCTCCAAGTTTTATGAGAAGTATTCGTGTCTTTAAAGCACTGCTACTATACGAGGAAGCCTCACAGTTGATGCTATGAGAGTTACTGAAGCTAAAGAAGCAGTGGAGGGACTACTTTATCCTCCCTGAAACTTATCCATATTTTGCAGTACTCTGGTATTTGTTCATTCCTTTGGAGTGATCCAGACTGGCCTTTTTCTCTCCCACAGTCCCTTTGGATCCTACTTCACATTACCAACCATAATAAAACAAGCAATAAAACAGTAAAAATGTGAGAGAAGGAATCAGACAAAAAATTGCATTTGGTGACGAGGTGAATTCCTGTAGCTACTGAATGGGTTCCTGATGAATAGTTGCCATCAATGGCTTTTGTGAAACTGGAAGTTGTGAAGTATTTTAAAAACACTCTGTATTTTCCACTGTCAGCAGAAGCACTTTCGGTAAAATTGGGGTAATATAACCCACATAATGGATGATTTAGCTCATGATAGGTTCTATAATACAGGTATACATCATTGTCATCTGCTGACTGCCTTCTCTCCCTTTTTAAATTCTCCCTTCTTCAATTTTCAGTTCAATACAGCTCACTTTTGAAAGGTCTTAATCTAATTTGTGAGAAATTTCTACAATTATCTGGTCTTCAGCAATAGTAAGAGTTCCCTCTAAGAGATTCCACCGATAGAAGCCAAGCTGGACATCAGCCACTCCTGATCTTAAGCAGCACAACTGCCTTAAACACAAAAGTGCAAGTTCCATAAAGCCATTGGCTCCAGATTCAAATTTAGAGAGAGGAAAATCACCATTTTAAAGATTTTGGGGTATTTTTGCTTTCAGCTACTTCTGATATACACTTAATGTCAGGGCAATAGACAAAGACAGAAGATGAAGGCTCTAGTGGGCAATAGCTGGAAGAGGTTAAGCTCTGACTGCTAGCCTATGTTATTGGCTCTCCTAATAACGCACAGAGGACAGATGTAGACATAATATTTACAAAACATCATCTCCTTTAAACGGAGAGCTACGTAACCCTGACACCTAATTTAGGGGCAGCAGAATAAAGCAAGCTGTTGATCCTCAACCTTCAGTTTCAAATCACTTGCTGTTTCTGGCTTTAATTTTTTGGTGTTCATTCTTGCATATACTAAGATTATCTTCTGTGTTCATATCTTTATAACTTTCTTTCATTTTCTTGCAAAGTACTTCTACATTTCAGAGCTGCATAAATTCCATTTCAACATTTCCATCAGTCACGTAACTGGAGTGTTACATAACATCAGGACTAAATACAGACTCCACTTCTACTTGTCCCTGAAGTCCTAACCCTCACAGATTTTCAAAAAGAAGGAATTTTAATTTGGAACCTACCAGTTCCAACAACGCTTTCAGCCAGAGAGTTTCACTGGTTCAAGGGCTATATAGTGGTCTGAAGAACAGAGAATTCATAAAAGACAAATATATGAGGCATTCACACTGGAGATAACAGACTGCGATCCTGGTCTCTGTCCTGCATTATACTTCTACCCCAAGCAGGAGGTCTTTCACGCCACTGTTTGCTCTCATTATCTCTTCACAGAGTTGCTTCAGTATGCTTCAAAACGTTCATGCATGGTATTCAGTTGGCAATGGGGAAACTATCTCTGTAGTCTCTTGTTTTACCATTCATCTGTGATGCAGGAGCATGAAGACTGTATCTCTCCCTCAGGAAATGTTATTGGGCAAGGACATAGCTGAAGAGACATGTAGGAGTAAGTGCAGGAAGCTGGGGTTGGTGATGATATTTAGTCACTCAATGGCATTTTTCCACATGAGTAAAGGGAACCAATGGCATGTAAGAGTTCTGTCATCCCACAGTGGGAAAGGAAATGCCTTTGTTAAATCTCAAGTGAAGATTGAGCCTACATATAAAGCATTATCAGGAGACCAGGCCAAAACAAACATTCCACCAGCTTGTTTTATCCATCCTGCAGCAGCTAACCAGGCAGGCATTACTAAAGTATGTAACTACAAATGTTCATTATAATTCTTGCCAGTTCATTTTCCATGGCAGGAGTTTAAGTACAAGTAGTTGTTCAATGACCTGAAAGTTCTTTGTCACACACCAGCCTTATCTCACATTTTAGTAGTTGTATGACACATAGACTGATTTGTTTTCATCCACCTTGCCTTCAAGCACCTAAGAGCTGCAACTAAAAGTTCTCACACATTTTACCCTTTTTGCACACATCTTATTCTATGTTGGTTTTGAAACTGGAGGCTGCAGTTCCTATGCTAGTTTCTATTTTTGGCCATAAGTGAGTTCGCTTTGATGGAGTAATGTTTTGCTGTGTGACCTTTCAGTGTTTTCTGCATTTCTGGTAGGTCCCGCATTTCATAGGAAAGGGATTTCAAGACAAAAATTAATTTTCAGCATCACATTATGCATTTCAAGAGCTTGTTAAATTTTTAAAAAGAGAGTTGTCCCTGCTCAAAGAAAGTCACAACCTACAAACATAAGAAGGATGATACATATTTTTTATCTTGTTAGAAAGTTGTCAATTTAAATTATGTTTGCCTTATCCAGAATGGTAGGTTCTTAATACTGTACAGGAAATTGTTGAAATCAATATTTCCACAATATTGGAAGGAGCTCATATTGTTTATTTGCTGTGTGAAAACCATCATTGAAAACTTTGAATTATAACTTTTTTGGGGTAGTAATGGAGAGTATTTCCTTAAAACAAGATCTTAGTGTTCTGGCTGCTGCAATTCTGTTCTTTCACATGACCATCTCCATCTCTCTCTTGAGTATCTGTGATGGAGTACCATGGTAGCAACCATGAGAATGTATGCCTGCATTGCACATGTATTCAAAAGAACTGTGAAAGATAAGATAAAATTCTGTTGAATTGGTTGCCCCAATCTCTGCTGCATTGGAATTAGATGTTGTTTAGCAATCAAGTTATCTAAATCTTGTTTATAGTAGATGGATAGACACAGATTCAGAGAATGACTTCCCCTGGTTCTCTAAACACTTACCAAAATCAGGCTGGAGATCTCCCGCCGATAAAAGATTCCTGTCTCTCAGGTGCCCCAAACATTTATCTACATGAAATATTCAGCTGAAATCTCATTTTTAAGAATTTTAAAGTAAATTGGTATTTTACCTTATTTCCACCTAAACATCTAGTTTAACCTACAACACAGAGAAATGGCACTGGTGTACAACACAGAGCTGGTAGTCTTCAGGGCTACAGTAACTTGCTCCGTTGTTCTATAAATAAGACCAGAGGCAAGGCAAGATAATTTGTCTTTGCATTTGACAAGCACTGGTATTTTATAACAGGCAGAAGCTAAGGAAAACACCATTTGATTTGCATGATGAGTGACAGTGTTACTGAGGCTAACAAATTAATTTCAATAGAAGTACTCTGAGCTGAACAATACATTCATTAGAAGAGCAGTTTCCTGATTAGACAGTGGAGCAAATAGCTCTTTTTTCCCATTTCACCATCAGAGCCACTGTACACAAGCAATAACAGAAAACAGGGTATATGTTTATTTGGCTGCCACTTGTTCTGTGGGTGTACAATGACTGTGTTATGGCTTTTCAATGCCATAGCAGAGTGGAAGGGATAACACTAGATCTAAGCACCCGCAAGTATACAAGAACCGAGACTGAGTGATTTTACAGGCAGGGTTAATGACTCAGGTTGGCTGGATTTTTCACTCTTCCAAATTGCTTGACAGGGCAATTTTAGCAGCAAGAACATTACTAGTATCAAGGCAAATATAAGCAGGATCTGGAAAAAGGAGTATTTCACTGGGCTGTACCAAATACTTGCTGTTGCCCTTGCAGCCGTGACCTCAGTATTAGGTGATTTGCTCATACTATCTCTTGTGGGAATTTATCTGCAAAGAGACCTATGTGACTCATAGATTACTTACCCAAGACTGTAAGAATCCTCACTTGAGCTGGAGATCACTTTTACTCAAGATTACCTGCGATTCATTATACATGCATCTTGTTGCAGTTTGGTAGGATGAAGACAGTCTGTCCATCTTTCAATTATTTTGTCATAAGGAGTGAATAAACAAATATAGACTCAACGTAAGATATTCCTAGAGCTAATTTCTGCATTTCACTAAGCTAATTAAAGGTGAAGCAATGGAATAATCACATTTATATCACACACGAAATAAAATCATTAAACCAATAGAGCCAATAGTTTAAACCTCCAAATTATTGCAACAGCTAATGAAAAGGAATTATGATGTTGACAATTAAAAAAGATTGGTTTATGTTCAACTTGTTTTACAAAAAAATTCAGACAGCAGGTTTCTTCTTATCTGAAAAAATAAGTACCTGGGCTTGTGCAAAGCACTGGACACTGTTCCACACAACATCCTTGTCTCTAAATTGGAGACGCATGTATTTGACACATGGACCACTCAGTGGATAAAGTATTGTCTGGATAGTTGCGCTCAAAGAATTGTGGGCAACAGCTTGATGTCCAAGTAGAGGCCGGTGACGAGTGGTGTCCCTCAGGGGTCGGTGCTGGGACCAATCCTGTTCAATATCTTTGCTGGCAACATGGACAGTAAGATCGAGTGCATCCTCAGCAAGTTTGCTGATAACACTAAGCTGTGTGGTGCAGTTGCCACAGTGCAAGGAAGGGATGCCATCCAGAGGGACCTTGACACGCTTGAGAGGTGGGCCAATGTCAACCTCACAAAGCTTGAAAGGGCCAAATGCAAGGTCCTATCCATGGCACAACTACAAGCTGAGTGGAAACTGGATTGAGAGCAGCCCTGAGAGGAATGAGTTTGGGGTGTTGGTTGACAAGAAGCTCAACATGACCCAGCGGTGTGCGCTCGTAGCCCAGAAAGCCAACCGTGCTCTGTGCTGCATCAACAGGAGAGTGACCAGCAGGTCAAGGGAGGTGATTCTGCTTCTTTACTTGGCTCTTGTGAGACCCCACCCACAGTCCTGCATTCAGCTCTGGGGCCCCCAACACAAGAGGGACGTGGACCTGCTGGAGCGAGTCCAGAGGAGGGCCACAGAGATGACCAGATGGCTGGACCACCTCTTCTATGGAGACAGGCTGAGAGAGTTGAGCTTCTTCAGCCTGGAGCAGAGAAAGCTCTGGGAAGACCTTATAGCAGCCTTCCAGCAACTAAAGGGGGCCTACAAGAAAGCTGGAGCAGGACTTTTTACAAGGACAAGTAATGACAGAAGAAAGGGTAATAGCTTTAAGCTGAAAGAGGTAGATTTAGCTGTGGATGCCACATCCCTGTAAGTGTTTCAGGTGAGGCTGGATGGAGCTTTGAGTGATTGGTATAGTGGCAATGGGGTTAGAATGAGATTATCTTTACGGTCCCTTCCAAACTGTTCTATGATTTTAGTATTCTATCATTCTATCATTCTGCCATTCTGTCATTTTATCATTCTCTGATTCTTTGATTCTATGGTTCTGCAGTTCTGTGGTTCTATGATTCTGTGATTCTATTCTTGCATAAACATTGTGTTGACTTAATTGATTGAGGATAAAGATACTAATACAATCTATTTTTTGCAAGACATAAATACTTTTTCTAGTTTGTGGGGGAAAAAAGGTGAACCAGAGCAAGTACTCAAGAACCACTATATCTGTCAAAATTGCTACAGATCATTAACATCAGAAGGTCAAAGATTATCACAGGTTTTCAGCAAGCCTTATGGCAAAGAGGTAGTTTCAACGTCTCACAGTGGGATATCATTGTGCAATTGTTTGAAAAAAAATCGCAAGGCCTGAGCAGTTATAGATCTGCTTATACTGAAATGAATCATTGACAAATCAGTGGAATGACTAGTAAGGGATTCTGATTGATAAAGAAATTAAAAAATTTACGGGAGGAAAAAATCATCAAACTGACTGGATATGTTTTGACAGTGCTATAATTTTAGACAACGATAGCGAAAATGTTGATGTAACATCCTAAGGAAGAAAGAAAACCTTTAGCTAGATACCTGATGACTTATTGATTAATCAATTGGAATGGTATAAAGTGAACAGGCTAGACTGTAAATGAATCAAAACCTGCTTAAATAATAGTTCTTACATATAGTTTTAAAAAACAAATCTTGCTGAGCTGCTGTCTCTACTGTGATTCCTGACTCTTAGCTGAGCACATTTAACATTTTTTCTCATATTTAAATAAATTAATCTTCCACCGTAGTCTTGAAAGATACCTGTAAATCATGTTAATAAATTTTTTAGGTGATATAAGCTGAAAGAAAATTAAATAATGCCCAAGAGAAGTTAATGGTAGAAAATACCAGCATACAAAGTTCACCATGAGGAAGCAAAAAATGCAAAGAAACAAAATTTCTTAGAATATGTCCAAATATAAAATCAAACCTCTCATAAAAGAAACCTACAAGACATAACCACAGAATAGAAGATCTTATTGTAAGAAACACTGATAAGGACTCTTCATGATTGGGAATTATAGTTCCTAATGTAACAAAAGTTGTCAAAATAGTTACCATCATCTTTAAATATGCAACTGGGGGAGTACTGAATAGGAGAATTTATATTCTCTTTTGCAATTAACACTGAAGTGACTGTTACTAGAGTACCACATTTTGTTATCACCCGTTCTTTAAAATGGGAATTTTGAATATAAAGAAAAATTAATGAGTTAGTGTTTAATCTATTTAGATCACCAAAAACCAGTTATGAGTTGGTTACAGCTCATACACTTGGGGAAGAGATCAAAATTAGTAGCAATTTGGGGTTCCTATTAATTTTTTTTTTTTTGTTATGTTTCATGCAGAAGCAAGGAACATTTTCTTTTTCTTCAGTGTAACAGGGAAGATTCAGGCAAGAACAAAAATGGTATTTTTAACAACAGAAGCATTCAATCACTGTAGCAATGTATCCAGGCAGGTAAAACATTCTGCATCACTGAAAATGTATATAGGAATATTTGATTTTTTCCTCAAAGAGATATTCTAGCTCAAGGACATCTAGTGGATGTGAAGTAGGAATTAATAAAAGGCAATCCAATGGCCTGCGTTAGGAGGAGGTCAGACTTGCAGATTGTGATGTGCTTTCCTGGTGCTGACATCTATCAAACCCACATAAGCACATACTCTGGAAAAATTTGACATTGCCATCAATGCCTCTCTGCTAAAAGAAGTCAGATGATATAGGTCTGTAACTTTGCAACACATGTATAGTTCTATAGATTTAGGAAATGCAGTAGAAATCTGATGGAAAAGTAAATACTAAAAAAAGAGGTACAGTCTCCTTGTCCTTGAAGCTATCAAAACATTTTAAAACATGGAAAAAAAAAAAAGTTTCAAGGTAAAGACATTTATCAGACCTGGAGCAGTAAAAAAGTGTTGACATTCAGGACCAGTTCTAGGGATGCAGCATGGACCTCATGCCCAGACAGGTTCCAATCGTCCATATGTATCTGACAGAGTATCTTAAAGATTGGATCCCACTTTGTTAGAGCTTCCACATCCACTCAAAGCTTAGGGTAAGACCAACATACATTTAAAATTTCAAGCAGTAAATACTTAAATAAAGGTTCAGCATCAACACTTATACTGCAGGGAGAAAAATAGGAAAAGTATTTATATGATATAAATAAGAATACTTTGCATCACTGGTTCCAAATCTTTGCTTTGAGACCTGGGGAAAACCTTCAAAACTTGTGATGACTTTACAACTAGGGCAAGAGAGAGGTTTGTAAGTTCCTGACACTGAGAGGTAGTGCTGCTCTGCAGGGCTTCCTGCCTTCTGTCAGCCAGGAATAAAGATAAAGCATTCCCTGTGTCTGTATCCCTAGGTGTCAGATATACTCACTCTGGATATACTTTTGATATATTGCAATGAACAGCAACTTTTGTATTTTGATTTGTTTTCTCCTTGTAGCATGCGTGTGGCATGCCTCCCTCCCTCCTCTCCCGGCATTTCCTGCTTTACCGAGAAACTATTTGCTTTTATTTTCAGTCAGGATCCAGTGTTTTGTGGCACGCAATACTAGGAGAAAGGAAAATTGCCTGAGGAAGATATATGTACTGATGTGCTTTAGCTCTTGGAAGTCCAGAGGTGATCTAGCAAAACCAACTCTCTTCAGGAGCTAAATTCAGCTCTGCAGTTGTGGAGGAGCAACTCTCTCTGGCCCATTAATGTTATGTGAGGGACACTCAACTAATGCCACACAAAATAAATTCTATCACTGCTAGTGCTTCATCAATAGTTCCCACTCTTGGTAGATGCCATTCCTCATTTATGTCCAGTCACTGGCATCTCCACAGGCATAAGGCTAGCAAGGAATTTCAGCATGAAAAGATCAGAAAGAAATGAAATTCAGAAACAAGCCACATCTCTTGGCTGGTGCATCAGAGAAGCTGCACCTCACTTCAGCAATCAGCTCCCTGTGCTAGTGCTGGCATGCAAACAAATACAAAGGAGGAAGGGTCCCTTCACTGACTTATGGCAGCAGACAGAATATTTTTTTTTTTTTTCTGTGTTGAACAAACTTTGGTAAAATAAAAAGAAAACTTTCAGTTCACTGCTGTGAATCTGACAGACCAGGTTCAGGAAACCAGATCCCCAGCAGCCCAACTAAGTGCCCCACTAACTCTGATATAAAATCAGTCTTTCTCCAAACCAATGAATGTTAAAACATATATTAAAATGTAACTGCTTCAGCAAGAAAGACTGAAAGGGGCACTCTGTAGTGTTGTAGTTTTGCCAGTCTCTTGGAAATGGGAGAATTGCAGGTCTTGAAAATGAATCATCAAAACTCGAGAACAGCTTAAATAGTAGACTGTTGGCATTTATATCTCAAGTCTCTCACTCGTCTCTCACTCTTTGATGTTTTACTAGAAACATTATCTTCAACCATAGCAATCCTTTCCTGAGGACACTTTCATAGAAACAGTCTTATTCCTACACAGGATTTTAACTTATCAAATCAGCACTTTTGACAAAAAGCACTGTCAGGAAATGCTGACCCATTTTTGCTAAGACTATTTATTTTATGGTTGAGATTAAACCCTTTTTTGTCAAGACAAACCTGTTAGAAAATAAACTTCTAATGGAAAGCAGGTGAATCCAGAATCCTGCTAGCTTTAAAGAAACCTATATAGCCTATTTTCAAAAAGGACCCTGCAACTCCATTATACTGCACTGGAAGTATTTTCTACTAAAGAAAAAACTACTCAGCAAACCAAACAAATATAAACATTAAAAATCTACTAGATTTGTCTGGAAAATTGCTAAAGTCACCTATTCTTTGTAAGTGTACTAATTTTTATTTTTTTCTTTAGGACTCTGTTAGTTCGTTCTTTTATATCTGAGGAGCTGGGAGTCACAGAGCTCCCATGTTTACACTTTTCAGAAATCTTTCTAGGGAGCCACTCTGAAGTCACTGGCTTTCCAGCACTGCATCTGGTCCTGACAGGATAAATGGCTAGGCTTCTCAGCTGAGCATGATATTTCTGTCGTATGTAAAAGTCACATTTCAGAATTTACTACAGGACAGAACTGACAGTTTTCATAAAATCTGTGAAAAATCATCAAGGTCTTCACAGTGCTGGTGATTTTATGTAAATTATTGGTAAAGACGCTGTTTAATGTACCTTTGCTCTCGAGCACACAGCATTATTACTTTAAATGAACATCAGAAAAGGGGAAATTTCTGCTCACCATTTGTCCCCATCTCTGTAGGCACTTGCGCATAGCTGAAGCTTACAGTAGATACTGTATAGGGGGTATTTCTTGTATGCATCTGCTGATCCCTGCCTGCACTGTGGTTCAGGGGCTGTCAGAGATAATACTTAACTGTCACAGCAAAACTGGAATTGAGCCTAGAAGCTGGGTTTATTGTATAGTCTATAAATAATTTGTTCAAACATTGACACATCATCTGTGCATAATAGAATGTGGGAGAGCTTCTCTTTACCACCTGTGTGGCAATGATTTCTCACACAATGCACCAATTGTGCAGCATCTGGGGAGTGCTCTCAGGAATTGTCACTTGCTTTGCTTAAATCTGAATGATGAATTGCTGGAATGTCCCATGCTTTTTCTATTTCAGACTCTCCACTCCTATGTCCTGTTTTTTTCCCGGCCAAGGAGCCTTATACTTCTCATCAATCCCAACATAATTTAAATTAAACACACTATTCTATTTATACAATACAATAGAGTATTGCAAAATACGCCACTGAATACTGAGTCTAAATGCTATCACTAGGGCTAAACATGCTGTCTCACTTTGAAGCTCTGCTTCCTAGTGAATTAATCAAAGGGTAAAGGATGGTGAAATCTTTGTATGTAACCCAAATTCTTCCCCTATTTCACTGTGTAGATTTCAGCAAGCCATGTATTTCATGATTTGCTGTGCTGTCTATTAGATAGAGCTGGCAGTACTTGCCTGTCTTAAAGACATGTGGTGAGGTTAATTAGCTGAGGTTTGTGCGGTGTTTTGATAAATTAAAAGTGCTATTTATAGTCTACATGTTCGTATCAGAGTGTGTTCAAACATCTGCACAAAAGCCGTTTTCACTGGAAAATACACTTTTGTTGAAAGAAATATCTTCCCTGGGAAGCTATTCTCTTTCTTCTAGAGGATATAACAAAATAGAAGAACATGGTCCCCTTCCTCTGTGAGGAAGTAAAGGGGAGATTCAATCCAGCATCACACCCATAACCACCCTCATTCGAAGCAGTTACACAAACAAGCATCAAAGCTGTCCAGTGTGGGGAAAGGGGCAGAGGAAAGCCTCAATTGCTTGCATAAATGGGATGGAAGATTAAAGTTTGCATTCCCCAAATCTGTGTGTGGCTTGAGATATTTGAAGAATGGGCTTGAGAAATTGTTTTCTATTTATTACATAATAAATGCATTTGAAAGAGCCAAGTGAGAAAAACATCGTATCTCCAAATATGTGGTGATTTGTCACATGTATTCCTACAATTTTTTGATTTGATGATGTAGCTATAGCTTATCATTTTCTTGTCCTAGTGTGGAAATGGAGCAGAAATCAAAGTAAGTTATAAATGGATTTTCCACTGACACAAAGTTCACTAAAAGTTTGCCTTTGGCTGCCTTGAGTGGCTAATAATAGAAATGAGCTTCTTCACTTGTTTGTTTTTCAAAACCTAGACACAAAAGTTGGATTCCCTAATGTTCTTCCTCCCCCCACACTTTCTATTTTTATCTGCTTCAATGAGACTGGAAGGGAATTATAGTTTTTTAGTGTGCAGGACAAACCTGTGAAGTCTTCTTACCTATTAAAATTTAGCTTCTAGATATTCTTTTTAGTTTTATAGACATTAAAAGAATGCTTGATTTTATTCTGACTTCACATAGCTCTATAGAGCTAATAGAGATAGAAGGGTTTAGGGAGGTTAATTTTTTATTTCATGTTTTGATTTTTAGTGAAAATCCTCACAGGAATATATGTAGGAATAAGAAGAAAGTAAATTAAAAACATTAAGAATGTTTCTCTGCTTCCTAAAGAGCTCTAACTCAGGTTTTCTGGCATATAAATATTCAAATGAAAGAAGAATCAGTTTTCAGCAAGGGTTTGCTTCCAGGTTTCCTTCTCCATAACAAATACATTTTCATGCGGATACAGGGTACAAATCAATGATAGACATCTTTATAGCAGCCTTTATGGATTTAAAGAAACTTTTCTTTCCCTCCAGCTTCAGAAATCTGTTTCCTGAGTCAAATGCACCCGAACCTTTCAGGTTTTTCTCACAGGCTATGTCTGCTGAACTGCTTATGAGCATTGTCAGTCTCTTCAAGAATCCCTCCAGTTTGTCTACAGCTTTTGTAACAATGATACCCCAAAGAAGACATCACAGTCTAGCTGAGGCCTCTGCAGTACTGACAGGAGTCCATTAACTAGTTTTTATTTGTTCATCTCAAAATGACGGTTACTTTCTCTATCATGGGACCACTTTGTTGACTCCAGTTCAGGATTCATTATAAACCCTGCATTTTTTTTCCATCCAAACAGGCTGTCTCCATTTCTACTTGTGCATTAGTACTTGAATATTGAGCATTTGTATTTGTTGAATTTCTATGCTAAGTTTAAATTAATATCTCAGCTAAGTTTGAAATTGAATTCAATCCTCACAGGTGTTGACAACTTCTTGCAGCTTGTCATTTACCTCCAATTTTGTAAGCATGCTCTCTGCTTAGTTATGCAACTTAATAGAAATATGGAATTCAGACTGAAACACATCCTTTCAACTTCCAGGTACCAAGTCTACCCAGCTTGCTTGTAAAGCACCTATAAGAACTCTAATACTAATAACTGTTTTCACACTGATCTGTGTCCATTTGGTAAGACATGTTATAGCCATGTCATTTGGAGCGTATTCTCTAGAATATTGCCACAAAGACAGTATTTTGAGCCTTTAAAAAAACAAAAACAAAAACAAAAAACAAAACAAAGTAAAATAAAACATGACTTCTACATGTAAATGCAGAATTTAAAACATTCTTCTATTAAGTATTTTTCATTATCGAACACATATATTTGATTTTTTCTTGAGGCCTAATTTCTAGGGAGAGTCTGTAATTCAACTTGAGGATAAAAGAAAAATTTTTTACGGCTTTTATTATCAATAATACTCCTATCTGTCTGAGATCAAGGGGTTAAAAAATTGGGGTTTGGAAGAGACTTTGAGTTAAATCTTATTATTGGTCAGATTTTCAAAATTTTGTTTACAGCTTGTAAAGTTTTAACCTCCGTGGTAACTAAGCCCCATCCAGCTGCTCACTCACTACCCCTGTGTCAGGATGGGGGAGAGAGTCGAAAAAGTCAGAAAACTTGTGGGTTGAGATAAAGACAGTTTAACAAGTAAAGCAAAAGCTGTGTACAAGAGCAAAGCAAAACAAGGAGTTCATTCACCACTTCCCATGGGCAGGCAGGTGTTCAGCCATCCCCAGGAAAGCAGGGCTACATCATGTGCAATGGTTACTTGGGAAGACAAACACCATCACCCTGAACATGCCCCCCTTCCTTCTTCTTCTCCCTAGTTTACAGGTTGAGCATGACACCATGTGGTCTGGAATGTCCCTGTGGCCAGTTGGGGTCACCTGGCTCTGCTGTGTCCCCTCCCAACTCCTTGTGCACTCCCAGCCTGCTAGCTGGTGGGATGGTGTGAGAGGCATAAAATGCCTTGACTCTGTGTAAGCACTGCTCAGCAGTAACTATAACATCCCTGAATTATCCACACTGTTTTCAGCACAAATCCAAAACATAGTCCCATATGAGCTAATATGAAGAAAATTAACTCTATCCCAGCCAAAACCAGCACACAGCTGTATTTAAGACCATAAAAAAATATAGCTACAGGTAAATTATTTTTCACTCTGTTTAATCTGCTAGGATGGACAGAGTTAAGTCATATTAAAGCAGTATTTTCAAACAGCCCTTAGTCTAAGGGTTTATTCTTCACTGCTCATCACCTTGTGCAGTCATCTGCATCTTTGAAAAGACACCCTATGTGCCTGTTCTAACCCAGCAACATTTCACTTTCAGCTTGCACCCACTGAGGCAAACCTTTATCTGGGGAGTATTGGTAATGCCTTATTTCTTTCAGCAAAATAAAACCTCTGTTTTAAACTGGTTGAGGATGCTCTGGCCCACTTCCTTTCTCCTTGCTGGGGCCAGCATCCACCTACCCTAGTAGGTAGTTTTATTGTACAATCTGTTTAGTAGTGAAAACAAAGGACAGAGTAATTTCTGATCATTGTTTCATGGAAAAGGGAGTAAAGGAGAACACTACCTTTTTCACTCCTAACTGCAGCATAGATCACCTGGTTGACTGCCTTTAGCTGAATCTCCTAATTACAAAAAATGTTTTAATCATTATGTACTTTTGAAGAGAACATAATATTATGACAGCTGTTTCTGATACAATGAACAGCAGCTGAACTGCGCAACAACTGCATGGTGCAAAATCCCTTCAATGATTTTGTTCATTTCATCGTTCAGCTCTGTCCTTTACATCATGACTAACTCAGGAGATTTTTCCCCTATGCCAGCTGCTGTTCTTCAGTTCCAGGAGGCAATTGCTGGTGGGATTTGGAAACAGGTATGGTGACTTTCAGAAAATTGACTAGCTCATTAATACTGCCTGCTTGGGCTGCTGGTGGGGGAATGCGGGGAAGTGAAGAAAGCTGAGATTTGCCGCGCTAGAAGGAAAAGTGGGACTGCTGTTGCCCAGAAATCTTGGTTATCTTGGAGTGTTAAAACTTGCAGGCAAATAAGGTAAAGATGTCTCTCTAAAAGGACGTAGAGCTCATGACTGCACTTGCGAGTACTGCTTTGAATATTGCTGATGTTCAGAGCATCAGTTGCGGACACATTGGGTAGTTTCTAACTGTTAAAAAATTTATAAAGAAATGATACATGTTCCTTTGTGTCAAGATCTACTACCATACACCAACTTTTCAATTTCCCTCCTGCAATTGCTGACCATACCCATACCTATGTATTCCTATAAGCACTGCTAAGTGTAGTTGTCGCAACTCTCCTACCCAGAAACAAGTGGAAGTGTGGGAGCTTTTATTGTAGAGCTGTTCACAGTGTGCAAGCTGTATGAATAAGGCAAAGACCTTTTCATTCTTCCCTTAAATAGAAACTAAAGAATTTGTTTAATTGGCAAAAAATGTGTTTCTGGCAGAAATCTAGTCACTAAACTGGGTGGTGAGAAAGGTACAGCTCGATACGGGAAAGTGACTGAACAGGCCCTGAGCTGCGGGTGCTTAGCTTTACGCTCATAAATAGAACTACTGAAACCAATCCTGACATTGACTTATCTACCATGTAGACATGCAGGAACTTGTTTCATCTTTTAGAAATGGTACTGTTAGTGGAAACTACTTAGTCGCTTGCTTTATGTTTAGGAGTTAAGTCTGCATGTGCAGCACCTTTTCAAGCCTTCTTATTCTGATTGCCTAGTGTGGAATTGCTTTTTTTTTAGCTCTTTAAACAGTGAGTACAATGCACAGAATATCACTCTAACTGCCGCTGACATTGTCTGAAACATATTTTATACTTGTACCTGAAGCCCAGAGTTAAAGCAGATAATCTGGAAGATGGTTCCCCAATAGATTTTACCAGATGATAGTGTTTTACAAAGATGTCACTGAAAGGTCAAATACCACATAGTTCTGCTCTGGACCTGTCACTGAGTCATTTTTACTTTTACTGAGTG
Source organism: Strigops habroptila (assembly GCF_004027225.2). Classification (NCBI taxonomy): domain Eukaryota; kingdom Metazoa; phylum Chordata; class Aves; order Psittaciformes; family Psittacidae; genus Strigops; species Strigops habroptila. The sequence goes on from NC_044279.2 coordinate 68,613,350, forward strand.
CTTGCTCTGATCTAAAGGTTGCAAAATCAAAGTCTGGCTGTCAGTAAAGTAAAAAGCATATTAAACACCATCTTTGGTTTTTTGTTTTGTTTTGGTTTGGGTTTTTTTGGGGAGAGGGTACAATGTCTACAAGCAGATGAAAAGGAAAGGAGAGCACTGGCTCTGGCTTCACCCCTTCCCTAGCACCCATGGCAGAAAAATACCCTTGGCATTTCTACAGCAAATGGAACATAGGTTTCCCAAACTCCAGTGCAACAAAGACCTCTTCTTGTGCCTTTGTTTTTAACATGATTAAAAAAAAAAGAAAATGTATTGGCATGTTGGCTTCCTCCTGCACTGGGCCAGTGCCCAGATCCTGCTTTCAAGTGCATCATCTACAGACTGCAAGACCTTTCTTTACAGTATTCCAGTATCTCTAAATTTTATTGACATTCACTAAGCCCCAGAAAGTATCTCTGAGACCATCAACACTTTGGATTTTCCCTTTAGAAGCTGGATAAGGTGAGCACAGAAGTGTCCTGAGCCAAACAGAAAATATATTTTCTGCAGAGCCCAGGATAGAAATCAGGTCTGTGAATTCTTACTGTTCCCCTTCCTCAATCTCACTACATTTTCTCTTACTAAAAAAAAGATGTCTAAATGTCTATTGAAGCCATTTGTGGAACTCGTTTCATTTGCACTGTATTTGTCAGCTGCCAAAGTAAACAAAACAGCTCTTGCAGAGAAGGATATTAGACTGTTAGGGAGCAGGTCAGAGAGGAAGTTTTGTGAGGGAATATATGTAGAGAGGTTTTTTTATTATTTCTGCAGCAGATTCTTGAAATTCCCGGATAGATACTTTCTTTTCCTCCCTTTACCAGATACTCAGGAGCTCATGACCCAGACGCAGCATTGCAGACCCCAAAGGGTAGACAAGGAAAACTGTTTCTGAACCAGTTCATTTTGTAACTGTTTGAAAAATGTGTAATAACTACCCAAGTAAATCAGTGCTCACTAACTACTGCTTGCTGAATGAAGCACAACTACAGACTTAAGCTCTGTTAAATGTCAACATGGAATCATGCCAACAAGGTGTAGTGGTTTTCCAACTGATCCGTCTATGTATTTTCTCAGAAGTGCTTTGATGGGCCCCTTTCTGGGGAAAATGACTCTCTCAAAACGAATCCTAAGAAAGGCAATGTTGTCTGGCATTTTTGAAATAGTACTTCGTCTTGAAGCTATGGGGAAAAAAAAAATCTATGTACATTTGTTAAAGCCTCACTGCACTTTAGAAGAACATAACAGTCATATTCTGTTAAAGGAATACCTAAAGGAGGCCTAAAAGAAAAATGGAAAGGGACTTTTTTACAAGAGCATAGTGATAGGAAAAGAGTAAATGGCTTTAAACTGAAAAAAGACAGATTTAATTAGACATTAAGAAGTTCTTTACTGTGAGGGTAGTGAGACGCTGGAACAGGTTGCCCAGAGAAGCTATGGGTGCCCCATTCCCGGAAGTGTTCAAGACCAGGTTGGGCTGAGCTCTGAGCAACCTGGCCTAGTGAAAGGTGTCCCTGCCCATGGCAGGGGGTTGGAACAAGATGATCTTTAAGGACCCTTCCAACCCAAAACATTGTGTAATTCTATGATCTCTTACTATAGTGAAATCTACTCTTACTTTTTAATTAATTTACAACTATTGCTGTTCTTGTAGAAAATAATTCCAATACATCCTCTTCATTTTTTCTTTTTTCTGTTGTTTTCTTGGAATAAACCATTAGATTTGAATGAATGACATGGAAAATGCCCAAACTACCTGCGAACCCCAGAAGGCAGAGAACAGTGGGGATAGCAATTACAGACAGCAGCAAATTGTAGGGAACTGAAGACCTGCTTTTCCCACAGGTGATCTTCAACTCCTTTTGACTTCAGTGTGGATTCTGGATGTTCAGAGTTTCGGAAACCCATCCTCATACATGCATAGGTCGAGGATTGCTGTACTAGCTCAGCTCAGAATAGATCTCAGGAGGTCTGAGTCATGGTCTCTTGCTCTAATTGCTACACTTTGCAGAGTTTGCAGGGAAATTACTATTGTTATTCAGGAAGGGTGCATTTTACTGTGTATATAGATTCACATACTAGACTAGTGTAAATTGCAGTAATTCCATTGACTTCCACCAGCTGAGAATCTTATGTTTAAATTTTAGTAACTATCCACATAAAATTCTGACCATTTGAACAGAAACTAAGCTTGCTTTATGTGATTATGTTTCCTTCTCCCATCAATGCTAACAGTCCAGCCACAGTAACCATGTATAAAGAGACACACCATCATGCTTTCTAATTAATAGCTGCCTTCTGAAATTAATTCACAGGTACAATCACAATCCTATCTTGATATTACAACTAGTAATTATCACCAGGGAGTAATGAGTGTATGAGCAAGGGTGATTAGAAAGAGTATTTCTTATGTTCTTTTTTTTTTTCTTTTTTATATGGATTCACTGTTTATAGTGTAAAGATGAATCTACAATGAAGAAAGCATTTTAGCTTTTAGAAGCACGCACATGTTCCTAGCGGTAGTTCTTTAAGTATACAAACGGCTTTTGTTATAATTGATGTGCCAGTTACAGAAATGAGGACTGATGCATTGAAGGGCTTTTGGTAGGTGAAAACCCACAAATTCACAAATCATAACCATTTGTTTGTATTTCCCATTGCACTAAAAGAAAAATACACATGGTTAATAGTAGTTTATGATAAAATATGATAGTGGGTTTTTTTTTTTTTTTTTTGGATGCTTTCTGGTGTGAGTTCTATTTCACAGTAAAAATTCAACTATATATTTTCTCTAAGGCAGTAACTAGGTGATTTTGTGCAACATGAGAGCAAATGCTTGCTAATGGCATAATGCAGATCACTGTTGCATGCAATACTTTTTGTTTTTCCTCATGTTAGTCCAGGAAACTTGGAATAAAAGGTAATTTTTTAACAGCTCTCTTCAGCAAATGCAAGCATAAGAAACTGCTCTGCAAGCAAATTTTGATTAACAAATTACTCTCACTTCTTCCCTCTTCCTCACGTGTACATCTTCAACACAGGCTGCATGGAGAACCAATAAAGAAGCTGCAGAAGAAATATCTCACTCACTCCAAAGGGCCAGATGTTGAAGTGAGGTCACATTCATCCTGGGTGAAAATATGGCCCACCTAAAAAGAAACCATCATTGTCTCCACAGGGCATGATTTACTGTTGTTGAAATTTATTTTTCATGTCAGCCTCAGCGTACAAATATATCCTTCCTTTTATTTTTATTTCTCCTCTATTTTACAACAAAAAGGGAAGATGTATTTTGGACTTGCAGTTGCTCTGAAAGCTGCACTTATAGATTGTTATAGTTAGAGTAAAATCAAAGCTAGAGTGCAAACATCTGCCCCTTTTTTTGCAAATGGAAAAACTTCCTTGGAAAAAATAGATAACAGGCTGACTTCTAGGTCATAACTCAAACTGAATCCAAATTCTAATGTTGAGGAAAGCTAAAATATATAAGATTTAAACATTACTAGACCTGACAAAAAATAAATTCCTGCCAATTATATTTTTGCCTAACAAAAAGCATTTGAGTGTGTGTGATAAGACTAGTCCTTCTTTAAACTTTTACTACTGGTTGTTTATCTCCATGTTTGTGATTCCTAATGAAGGAATACAAATATTTTTTAAATCTATCTGAAAAGGCAATAAATTAAACAATTTTATTTTAAGCAAAATTTCTTAACTATCCTATTTTCTTCAAACCTTATGGAGTCCTGCTTATTTACAAGGTTTGGGTAAGCAGCCCCAAATTTTTCAGCATTAATTAGAACCAACCATCCATGTCTTCTTGCAATTCAGGTTACAACCACTTCTGAAGCAAAGAATGGGATCTAAGTACCTGGATAAGACTTCTGGGCTTCAGCTACCACCCTAGAAAGGACAGTCTCACATAGGTTTTGTGTCATGTCTGTAGTTCTTGTGGACATGTCTCAGACAGCGTGGAATGTCCAAGATGGCATGAGACGCCTGTGTCTAGTCACCAGAATTGTTCTCAAGGTGTCTAGACATCAACTGTCACTGCTAGTCCCTCTAGGGAAGGGGTTGTGATGTTTAATTTTTTCTTCCCCATCTTTAATGTTCTCCACAGTTGCTCGATCAATATGTCCTGATGTTTTTCTGACATTTGTTCTTGACCTATAGAATTTTCATTTCAAACTTGGCCTCAGAGAGTTTCCTGTAAAAGATCTCTCTGGATTTATTGTTTGGCTTGTATAAGCCTTTCCTGGTCACTTCTACGCCTTGATCCTGCAAGACAAAACCTTGCTTCCAGCTGTAATTAGTTTTTGTTTTGATACATCTTGGATATAAAAAAAAAAAAAAAGTAAAAATTTGGAGTTCAGTCCTTCAGTGTTGGGCTAAATGTTCAAGCTCAGTAAATTTGTTCTTTTTCCTTTGCCCATTATGCACTCAGCGTTCAGCCTAGCACTACCTAACAAGCAGTCTTCAATCCCTTATATAACTCCTGGAAACTTTCACTTTAATCAGGGCATTGAGAGAGCTGTGGTCTGAGAGCAAGATCAATACCTGGGCTTTCCTGGGTTTAACCCCAGTGGTGACATTGACTTCCTCTGTGACCTTGGAGAAGTGATTTGGATCAATGTATCCTTGGATTCATAAGCATTTAGGTAATAAGAGACAAGACTAATGGCCCACATGTATCTGTCAAGAGCAAGTGGTGCAGAGAAAATATGACATAACTTACTATGACAAGGTACAGATTTTTGTTTAAAAGAGGAAAAAAAGATACGTTTGAGCTTGGTGGGAGTTTCAGACAGCCTAGACTGTAGGTAAGTTCGAAAGTTCATGAACGTACTTGCAGAGTAATTATCAGCTAGGTTTCTGCAGAAATCTATCCTGAACCGAATACTGATCCCTACTTTTATTCACATCCAGAGTGATGGCATAGAGCATATGAATTGGAGGAGGATGGCAAATTAGGGAGAGCTGTGAGCACATCAGAGAACAGGGGCAAAATTCAGAATGTTTTTGACTAATTAGAGAAAAAAGAAAGTGATTAGGGACAAATACAATCATTGCACTTAGTAGTAATTGTCTGTCAAAATGCAGAGTGGCTGGAAAGTAGTGTTTCATTAACCTAAAATATGGAAAGGAACACAAAGGTTGTGTTCCTTTAATGCCAGTTAACAATGCTGCAAAAAGGGCAAGCACTGTAGGAAAATGTAAAAACAAAATATCTGCTACAACCCATCTGAGATGTTCCTTCTTCTTTTGGTGCTCAGAAGGCATCATTTGGATCACAGTATTCAGTTTCAGGCACAGGGCATGGAAAAAAGGATGTATAAGAATGATCAGAGTCTGAATTGCATTACTGTTCTAATTGATTGAAGTGACAAAGTGTCATGGGTATATATCTTCAAGAATTTAAGTTTCATTTGCTGGTGGCTAACTCAAATGCTTTCAACAATTAGCAGATCTTGGAAGGAGGACTGAGAATTCTCTGAATCTGCCCAGGCTGCATAATAGGCTCTTTGGACTTTGCCAAATACATAATTGATAAAATTGAAGAAAAGAGTAAAACGCCACTTAAGGAACATTTATGATCTTTTGTCAGTGGAGGCACAATTGCCACCCAAAAAGGAAAGAGGGAATAATAATTTAATTTTTCAACATTTTCTATTGATATGTATATTACTCTTCATATCTAGAGTTGATTGGTTTAAAGTGTGATTCTGGTCTCTAGCACTACAGGGGCTCTGGGCTTTGTGTTTATCTCTCTTTAGTTCTAAAAGCAAATTTGAGAGGGAATAAACAGATTAAAAAAAAAAAGAAGAAAGCTAGCTGTCAGTCACACAGATTCATCTTCATTCAAGATTGGCTCTTTTATTTCTTTCTGACACATTATTACTGTTATCACTACAACTGTCCTTCTTCATCATGCTTCTTATTTACTTCTTAACTGTCCCAAAAGGTACCTGGTATTTTCCAAGAAATCCTTTTTTTTCGGTCATATCTCATCATGTACAGCTATCTTGGCCGCTGCATGATGCATAGCAAATGAAATTAAAATGTAACATTAGGAAAACCGTATGCTAATGTCATAAGAACCGTGCATTAGCAGATATCTAGTAGAAATGGAAGAGCCACCTTCTGTGACCAAAAAAAAAAAAAAAATGAGGAAAAATGGCTTGAAGGTGTAGAGAAATCATGGAGAAAGGTAACATTAGTACTTGTATTGCCTTTGCTGTTAGCATGAGGCTTGAACTTCCATTGAAGATCAAACTCCTTAATAGTCACAAGGTCCTTGTGCAACTTGTGTACAATGAACAACAACTGAATGAGGCAGAGAAAGGCTGACCTCAGACATAAGCCTCTTAAGTCATTCCTCATGGTGCTTCACTGGTAAGACCCCTGAGGTGGAATGACAGCAAAACACTGATAAATCTGGGTCTTGCCAAGTGCTGGAGACTTTCTGTGTGTGACAGACCAAACCTATGTTTTGTGAGGTTACAGAGCTAAACAACAGTGCAAAAAGGGCAGAATTTTTTGCAGCAATATATGAGGCAAAACATAAGGATATTTAGATGCTTATTTTCCATATGTTGCCTAATTACCTCTGAAAAAACATTTCCAAGTCTCTATTGTGCTTCTTCTGAGCAAAATTCCCTGAAACTGAGAAACTTTTCAACTTTTCATGCATCCCCTGAACATTAAGAATTTTACTCTAGACCCAATTCAAAGTAGTACACGAAAAAATATCTTGATTCTCTGAAAGGGTATGCAGGGATATAGTACAAATGCATTTTCAGCTCTCCGATCAAATGAGAACCCCTTTATTTCCTATTACTAGAATTATAAATAGTCTTTTTTATGCAGTAAATTCAAATAACTTCTGAATACGTATAACCAAAAGTATTAGTAGGTCTCAGCTAAAGTCGACCCAGGAATTTCCAGATGTAAGATGAATCAAAAGATTCATCTGAATACTGAGGAAGATCTTAAGACCTTTAGCTCCCAAATGGTGGCTATGAAGCTTTTCTGAGCTATCACTACCAACAGCTTGAGAACAAATATTTCTATCTGCAGTTCTTTTCGAACTGAAAGTAGGTAAAGAGCAGTAACTTCAGTTAGTGCTGACACAGTAGAAGCGAAATTAGAATAGCACTAGATCAGTACACCTTGCAATTTCTAGTGTTGCCATGGCTTTTACTCCTGGCTGATACTACATTTGATTCAGATGAAGGTGCCTATGCCTGGTGCTGATAGTGCAGTGCTTGAGGTGGTAAGAGCAGCTGCTGAACTATAAGAAGACAAGTTGTTCAGAGGACATATTAAATTAAAGATTTGTTTGGTTGCCCATGTGGAAATGAAAAGATCCCATGGCAAGTTTCAAAAAGAGTGGAAGATAAACCAAGCAATGACTTGCCTTCAGAGCCACTGGACTATTCGAGCATCAAACTCATTACTTTATGAAGTGCATGGGAATACTTGCAAAGTGTATGAAATGCACTTATCCATCCATTTTTTCTATTTTTATTACCTGGAACTATGTAGGTTACACAATGTCTCAGCTCAGTCACTTTGTTTTGCTTAACTTCTTTCTGAGCAGACAGGAGCCCTGGCTATGCTAGCAGAGCCAATTCAAAGTCTCTGGAGCATGGAGGAGTTTTCAGTTTGAACCAACAGCTTTGCAGTCATACCAGCCTCATTTGTCTTTCTGTGTTTGTGATTTGAAAGCAGTGATATCTTCCATAATCACAGCTGCACTCTCAGGGCTGCCTTACCCCACACTGTCTCCTGCAGATGAAGTGGTGGCAGGTATTCTAGAGCCACTTATGCCTAGTTTCAATTGCAGGCGCTGAGTACAAGCCAGACAGCTATTGTTTGGCTTAATTTCTTATTGATTTTACTTCAGGGCACTTACCCAAGAGAGGGTAGTCTCATAAGTGAAATAAGATGATCTTGACCCTCCACTTTAAGAAAATAAGTTCTTTATTTCTCATTCAACTCCAGCTTTCTGAGGCAGGAAAGCTGGTCACTCTTCATGGTTTTTGTCCACCGCTTTTACATTCTTCTTCTTTTTCTTTTCTGTTAAGCTGACATTCTTATCCGAGAACTATTTCCAGACTATCAATATACCTGACTTTCACAATCTAAGATTTTGTGTTGGATGTATATGGTATATATAAAAGGTACATGAAAGAGCAACTCAAACTGCTAAACAAAACCTGTGGTGAGACAAAATTTGGCAGCACACTTGCACTCTCTGGTGCATGCAACAAAGCATAAAGGCAGGATGTTAACTGTCTCAGGACACAGGTTGAAAGACAAGGCTGCGGAAGCAAATGACAGAGCAGACTGTGGAGGATCCTGAGCTCTGATCCTCATAAATCCCACTTTAATTGTTTTTGTGGGTTACTTTTAAGTAGAAATCTACTGTGTATTTGGAATGTCAATTATTTTATTCTCTAGATCCTAAATTATGGAGCTAGCTCTTGAACTTTGGGACAAGTTTTATTTTTACCACACACTCCTTGAATTTTAACCTACAGAGGAATATGTATCCGTACTAAGTTACATAACTTGACATTTTTCATAATAGAAAAGCAATGAAAATATCCATAAAAGTTAATTAAATCAAGGAAAATATTAGAGTAAGAAGACTTAATGAATAAAATCATGAGGATCAGGGAAGCAGGTTACTCAGTACATGGAGATAAAATTCTTTAAAACACATAAAAAATTAATTCATGGATATGGGAAAAGACTTTCCTTCTTATTCAGGATAGATGACTGCTGTACTCTTCTCTAGGTCAGATCTTTTTGAACATAAACCAGAAAACCTTCTTTGACTCTAACTGTGCTATAATTATTTACTACAACTGACAATCTGTTCCTAACACTTTCTGAGGTGAACTAAGTATAACTTATGAAACAAAATGAAATGATAGGTTGTACCTGTGTACAGTTTTATGAGTTTGACATTTTGTGAAAGTTTCTTGTCTGAAAGATGCAGCCAAAGAATCCTTGCAATAACTGTGTGTCTTCAGGATTGTGTAAATAGTTCCCATCAAGCAAGAAATGACATGAAACTGTTTAACATATTGGACTGAACCAGAAAGATACATCTGGATATTTCAGGATTGAAATCATCAGTCCTAACCAATGACTCCACACTGCTGAATGGGGAGATGAAGTCACTGGCAGCATCCAAGGAAATAAAAAGCAGAAGAAAGCAGCACCATTTACACAAAATCCAAAATGTATTGTAGAGAAATGAATCACAGAATCATAGGATAACAGGTTGGAAGGGACCTCAAGGATCATGTGGTCCAACCTTTCTCAGCAAATAAATGCTTTATTAATGTTGTAGCTCCATGTACATTTACTGGAATGGCTGAAAAGACATGACAAGTGACCTGTATTGTTCTAAGCTGAGAAAACAAATTTCAGGGGACTTTCCCCCTTTAAATATATTCTGGATCAAAGAAGTTTGACAAATCTTGGATCCCACTGCACTCTCTATGAGAAGAATGCCTGCAGAGTAACTGTAGAGAGGCAGTTGCTGTTATGCTCCTTAAAATTACTCATGTTGTAGCATAGTCATAGAAATAATAAGATTTCTTGATGTGTGTTTATTTCCCACTGGTATGGTACGTTGTGTTATGATAGCTTTGTAGTCGCAGTGTGCTTGTTCTGGCTGAAGAAGTACATTCATTATAAACCTTTCTTTTCAGATGCTTATAAATTTCTGGAAAAGACTAATCCATTAGCCTTGCTTTTCCTTTGTTCCTGTCAAACAAAAGGTGCTGAATTTTTCACTCTTTTTTTCCTGTATTTGTTAAAATAGATTGGTTGCTTCGGGGTTAACCAGCCAATAAAAATTATCTAGTTTGCCCTCACATAGTCACGTAATATTTTTACCCATCAATAACCCCAAATTTACTGTATTTTAATATATCATGTTTGAAGTGGACATAATGATGAGGACAAACTGTTTGGGGAAATCTGAAGAAAATCGAAACAAAGCTTGTAGCAATCAGAAAACTCTCGTGATAAATATCATATAAACTTGATGCAGGATTCAACCAGTTTCAGTCTTTCTTTCAAGTCATAAGCATGATGTTTCCACCTTTACAGAGGACAAATTTTGTTAACTTCAATGAAATGAACATTTAGCTTGTAATCCCTACTAGATTGTTTTCCTGAATAACTGAAGGAAGATTTTTGAGACTGAGTATGGTTTTCAAGGTTTGGCTCTGTTTGCTACCATTTGTCTTTATTCGCTTCCTACAGTGTTAAATTCCTGATAGCCAATATATACTTTGTGTGCCTGCCACCACTGACATGTCTGGAACATTGCTTTCTGAAACACAACAGTTGTTTAAGAGGTGTCATTTAGTCTGTCCTAATATTAGCCACTCTTGACCTTCTGCACACAGCCATCGTTCCTGTGAAGCCCTGCTAGGATGTTTAGATGAAAGCGTGATTATCATAGCTTTCTGTCCAATCAACATTTTCATGCTTCAGGGCTCTGCATCCCGCAGCACACCACAGACTACACTGTATGTGCGCGCCTGCCTCAGACTCAAGTTGGACATTCAGCAACAAAAGGGAAAGAGGAAAAATCCTACCAGATCTATTTGGTCCACCATATAAATTCAAGGCTAACCTGCCAATTTTCCCATGCTACTCCTGTGAACTGAGCAAAGTTTATTAAAACTGGTGGGATAAAGTAGGTTGAAGACCAGCAGAGAGACTGAAGACCAGACCAAACAAAATCTGGACCTCAGTTTTAAAAGTTTATGTGTTTTTCCTCCAGAAAAGCAGAGATGTATGCAGTCCAGATTAACCTGTCCTTGAAATTTTGAATATTAATTTTAAAATGCTTTGTGCACTGCACTTGCTTATGAGGTTCTGGGGGAAATATTAATACTCAAATACATACAGCCATGCCTGTTTAAAGATATTAGATATTTGTCTTTTAACATGGGGTTCTGAATTGTACTTCTATCTAAATGTGATAGCTGTCTTGTTTCTTGAAATCTGCTGAAGTATAAAAGTATTACATTTTCTTCATAAATTCAGGGGTACTTCTACAGCTGGCATGAAATGCCATAGCTTTTCTGAAGTGAAAGGGACTATGATAATTTACAGCAGCTATTCTATAAATGTCAGTAGTACCTTTCAAAACCATGTTCCCTGGCCCAGATTTACAGTTACCTTGGGAACAATTATTCTGTATTGTATATTTATATTCTCATTGCCACATCTTTTCTGGTACTGAATCCCAGCGGTCACTCCTTCTGTAAAATCCCCAGTATTTAACATGATGACAGACATGCCCCACAGCATAATTCATGAGCAGCAGAATATGGGGAAATGACACCGTCATTTAGAAAAGGCAGTTAGAAGGGTTTGGAGTGTAACGAAAGAACCTGCAAAATTAAAGCAAGCAAATATTCTACCGTTGGCTTTAGTGAGAACAGGAATGTGCTCCTTGTTGTGAAAGATCTGAGGGTTTAATGACACGATCAATGTAACAGTACAAAAGGAGACAGAAATGAGTCAAAATAAAAACAGAGGATGTGTTGTAGGGAAATAATATCATGCATGCAATAAACTCCCCAAGGAAGGAATAAGGGGTTGCTACCTCTTATTCCTTCCTGTCTTCTGACATCAGAGCTTTGACCGCAGTATTTGAAATGATAATGAGGGTGAATATTAATCTCAAAGAGTAACTTTGAGAAAGCTTCCCATGTTCATGAAGTCTGGGAATCTGGAAAAAGTGTTTATATGTTTGCAATGTAAATGGAGATTCTCCTGCAGGATTATGTCTAACAAAGAGAGAGACTGGCTATACTCAAATGCAACATGCAACATTCTCTTGTTGAAGGGCAATAATGAAATACTCTCTCTCCCAGGCTGTGTGAATGGGAGCTATGACTTTAGAGACTATTGAGTTCTTCAACAGACTAAATCTCTGTTTGTACCTTGCAGGCATGTAAGAACATTCTGAATTTAATCGAGCCACCTGCTCTGTCTCATACTGTTCCACCATGAGGCAGATATGTATTAAATAGTTGGGAGTTGATCTTGAAACTTCTGGAATTGGAAAGCAAAAACTGACCCATGTTTCCTGTGTGGAGCTTTGATGTTCGTAGGTGACAGCTGCATCCCCATGTCCTTGTTACCTGAGTTATCTAAATCGATAATACCTCAACGGTCCTACGTATTCTTCATATGTATTGCATTATTCCACTATAGAAAAAGCCTAAAATCTCAAAGGAAGAAATCACATTGCCACAGGTATAACACATTTTTAACATGATTAAATGTTAGACTGTAATGTACTGGTGCCAAGAGAAGTAGGGGACAAAGATGGTGAAGCTGGTATATTCAAATCCTATCCTAGAAATCAGTCTTAAGTATCCCTGGATATAATCTGTGACTGCCACAGTTTTTCCCCTATTATTAAATTTTATTTTTGTTGTTAATCTTTCCTTTTTTCCAAATGTATGGGAGTAGTTTCTCTTCTTTGACCAAATTACACCTGGTGTACATATATTCAACTTTCAGAACAAGTTAGCTTGATGATAGAACCTTTTAAAGAGAGGAAGATGTGATTGAAACATGAATTTTGAGATTTTCCTGTTGCTATTTTAAATGCAGTGGGAGTCAAATCTCTCTCCAGATTGTTGCAGCTTTAGATGCATATAAGTCTCAGTCTTAACCCAGATTTTCAGAGCAGACCTAGATATTATCACTAAACTTGCAGGGTCAGTTTTGTTTGTGGGTAGTGTAGGAGTAATTATATTTCCTTGACAACTTCTGCTCAAGTTGAGTTATGACTGTAAAGCTCTTTATAGATCAAATGAGCTATATGAGCTTCACAAGGGCTAAGGTAATGTTTCTTGACTGTGGATCCCCTGAGGAACTGGAGGAGTATGATAGAAGCATCTCCTCTCTGCCTCGGTAGTAAGCTTTGGTGCTGAAGCAGATAGATAAGAAGTGGGCTTTACCCTGTCTCCAGGTCACATTTGACTCTAGAGGTCAAGGATTAAAAATCCAGTCTAGAACTGGTATTTTAAAAAGCGTTTCATGGGCTCTGTGATTCTGTTCTCAATATGTCACTGTCAAACAGCGCTCACCCTTGAGTGCACACTGAGGACAGTGACAGGTATTTCTGCACTTGAAAGGACAATGGTGTGGTTTCTGACATTAAGGAAAACAGCCCATAACCTTTCCAACTGTCCTATTTTCTAAGTGGTACTGGATAGATCATCCCCATCTGTGATGATCAAGCAAAGGAGGACCTGACAGCACTGAGCAATGATTTTCTGTAATGCAAAATGGATGGCTCCAAAGTGATTATGTTATACATCCTTTCCACACAAACCTCATTTATATAACTGAACCATGAAGCATCTTTGTGCTAAAGCAAGCTCCTGTAAAAGACCACCAGAACTTAGTTTTTGCCTAGCTATCTTGTTTTCTCTTTCTCTCTCCTCTAAGAATGTCTGAAATTAGCTGTGGACAAGAGTGCCATTTCCCAAACTGCTCTTTGGAGGTGCAGCATCAGGAATAGCACTCCTTGTTCCTTTGCTTTCTGTTTTTTGCCTGCCAGTGATTTTTCCTCTTCATAAGCTTCTTGTCCATCCTTGCTTTCTCAACACACCCCTTGAACAAAAAAAGCCTTAGTATTCTTCCCCTTGCTACACAAGCAAATATCTTGCTTGGTTAATCATTTATGTCCAGACTTCCTGTCACAACACCTTTTTGGTTATTTATCCGCCATAGAACTTTTATGAGATTTTATGTATCTTTCCAAGCATGAAATAAGTACATGCATTTCCAGGAAACATATTTTACAGACTGCTGGGGCAGATATTCTCACTGGAGTTAACAGCTCTATTCCATTTTTAACTCACTATTTGCATGGTAACAGACACAGATGATTTTCATTGCCACATTTCAATCTTCTTTTATTGTTGTTATTTTTTAGTGGCAGTAGTATATGAATTTTTCAATTCACTGATGATAGTCTGAGGATAATAATTTTAACTTAAAATCCTAATCCCCTTGACTATATGGTTCCATATCCTTGTTTTAATATAACAATACTTGAGGAATTTCGTGAAGCTAAGCACTTTTTAAAAGTTCTTTTCTGATAAATGGGTCAAATACTTCTCTGTCTCCCATATAAGAAGATACATCTGGGAATTTTTCTTCAAAATACATTCAAAACTTTTAAAGATGTTTTTAATAAGCTACATGGGATTTTCAAACCACTTTCCTAAAAAAAAAATAAATAATAAAATATAACAGAATGAATCATGGATATCTCCTCCAGTACAAAAAATAATGGAGCTTACAATTTAATATATTAATTGGAATTTTGTCCACTGCAAATTTCAAATTATCTTCTGGAAAATAAGGATCTATTCTTCAAATAGCAAAAGCTGTAGAAAAGAGGCTTCCCATCAGATAAGAATTTGAAACTTAGTCTGAGAAAAAATTTTACCTCACAGAAAAAGCCCTATATTTGTGTTCCTAACTGAATGCCAAAAGAAATGACCAAGTTACTGAAGAACAGCCATCTTAACTAATCCATATCAAGTGCTAAGAAGTAAGGGTAATCTGCATAGTTTAGCCTGTGGTGTTTGTACACTCTAAGCAACTAACAGTTAACAGTCAAACGCTGTTTGAAGAAGTAGTAAATTACTTGCATCCTTCCTAAAGAAGCAGCTGTGGCTTGAAATATTTATTTATTTTTCTTTTCTGTTCTCATCACCTGCATGAATTCTGGTGATGTTACTATGGACAGTTATATTTCTGTAGCATATGCAGAAGAACGTAAGACTTTTCTGTGACACAACTGGGCCAAGAAAGCTGTATGTTGACCTTATGTTACTTAAACAAGTAGCCACTCAGCCATCAAAGTCCATAATCCTGGAAATCTTCTTTTTTGCAATGTTTAAGCATATACTTAACTTTCAACATAAGCTTAAACCCTACTGGTGTCAATAGGATAAAAACGTATCCCCACATGTTTCCCTGAATGTGTGTTTTATCCCAGCTAACTTTATCATCATAAATGCTTTTCCTAGGATGGGGCAAATTTCTTGTTATATTTTTTCTTGGTCTTTACCGATCCAAACTACTAAGCTACTCAAAGAAAATAACTTGTATATATCACTGAATGGATCTGATTCTCAGAGGTGGTAAAAAAAATTTCATCATCAGACTGTCACAAAAAAAGAAAATAAAATAGCTTATTACCAACTTGAAACATTAATGGATACATCAACTTGCATTTCCCAGTGTTTGCCATATTATATTCAAGTTTATACAGTACTCTGTTAAATAAGAGATTATATCCCACCAAAGGCTCAGTTAATGGTCTTTCAATGTCCCTTAGAGATGTACAGCCACACCTTTAAATTGTATAAACAGAAATCAACAGCTGTGCCAGTTCATACTTCTTGGTTATGCAGCCCATGTTAGCAATGCTGTAATTCTTCAAATGCATGTTTTTAAGTATATTACTTCTTTATTTGCTCATTCAGAAGACTTTCTTTGGTCACTACCAGCCATCCTGGTGTGACCTCATTTGTTTTCTACACAAGCACACCAATTTGCTTGGGGCATTACACAGTTCAGAAGGAAAAAGGTGCAGCTCTGCACAAAGTAAGCTCACATGTGTCACACGGTTTGTTGTCTCTATTGACTTGAATTTCTCTCAGGGCTTGCTGTGATGGCCAGAATGAATGCTGTGCCGGGGCTGGCTGAGTTGTGCTAGCAAGGCTGTTATTAATTATTGTGCAATTGTTTTTAGATTCCCTGTAGGCTCCTGTCGACACTGTGGGGCACGTCCAAATATAGATAAATTGATTTCCGCCTTAAACCACAAGATAGAGATTTCTGTGAGCTTTGCATAAAAGGCACCAAATAGTTATTTCTTTTACTTATCTGCTTTTTATTCTTGCTACTCTTAATTCTTAATTCTGCTCTTGTCTTCCCCTCATTTCAGTGTTCTTAACACTTTGCTCCTTTTGATTTACTTCTGGGGACTTCTGGTTGTTAATTTTGAGTTAATTTAATACTATAGTTTGGATCTGATTATCTGAGAGCCTGTTACCTATGAATGTCTCCATGGTGAAGTTTAAAATAGCTTTAAATGAAACACTCCTGAATTGCTTTGGATAAACCTGGACTCCCTCCTAAAACTTATATTCACTGTTAGTTCCACATGTAACTGACCTTTCTAAAAAGATCCAAATATTATGTATGTATGCCTATGTACATGTATTCATTTGTGTATGCATACTCACAAACTTGTAGGCTTCTCACAAGGATAAAATCAATTTTCTTGGTACTTCCCGCTGGGATCAAAAACAGAACTGCCAGGCAGCTTCAGGCAGATTGGCGAGACTTCAGGTCAGGCTTTACAGAACAGAGATTTATACACTTCAGATATTTATTTAATTATATTAAAAGCTCTCAGCAAAACCATAGCAGGTTGCAAATTTTTCCAAACTATTGCAGTTCAAGACTTCACAACAGACTAGGAAGGTACTCATGAAGTGCAGGTTTTGTTTCAAAGACAGCATGTTTTATCCTCTGTCGATGATTCAGTCCTGGTTATATCTAATGCCTGGAGGATATGAGTACAAGAATACTCCAGAACCAGAAAAGATGCCTTTTTGGAAAAACAGAAAAATCGGGTGACCAAGACTTGCATTCTGCATATTTCTGCAAGGAAGAGTAAAGGAACAAGGAAAAAAAGCTTGTTCAAAGGTCAGAAATACACTTATGTAAAGTCTGACTCTAGAAGGTTTACCACCTAGTGAGTGTTAAGTCCTCGCCTGCATGACATTCACTTTGAGTAAAATTAAATATTTCATTAATTACCTTTCCAAGTTCACTAGCAGGTAGCGCTGTTAAGGTAACTCAGTCCTGTCTGGCAGTGTGTTCCAACCTCCTGGTTTGGATCTTCTCCAGTGAACATTATCAATTATACTGCATTTAGTAACTCAGTGAGAAAGAAAGGTTTTGTACCTCTGTAGCCCAGGCTGTGGGCTGAACCCAGCCTGCAGTGATTTCTGATATAGTTTGTTATACTTGCAGGGCTGAAGGTGAATAGTGAAATATGTATAAGCCCAGCCACTGGAACCTCTTTCTGTGCATGTACCCAGGCAGTTGCCATGACTGTCCTGTCCCCCAAGCTCTGGACATGTCCCATACCGGCAGTTGACACTAGAGTTTGGACCAGCCAGGGCAGACTATCAAGTAGACTTGCATTCACATTGCAAGCCAGAATTCACAGTCACCTTGTCAGATTTATGGCCTCTTTGACGCAACAGCTCACTTGCTGCTCCTTGCTCTGCGGCCATCCAGCACACAGAAATCATCATTAATACTGTGGGAAACTACTCTCTCCCAGTTTCTGCTGTCTGAATAAGCTCTTTGCAGATCTGCTCAGTCGATTTCTGTCTCTTCTCAAACTGTAGGTACTGTATCAACCTTGCTTTCTGACACACCTAAACTTTGTAGTACTTCATCCACTCTGTGGATGAATAAGGCCTCCATGGATGAATAAGAAGTTGCTGAGAAAACTCAAAGGGAAAAAAGAAGCTTATAGAAGGTGGAAGCAAGGGCAGGCAGCCTGGGAAGAATACAGGGACATTGTCTGGGAAGCTAGGGATCAGGTCAGGAAAGCTAAGGCCCAGTTAGAATTGAGTCTGGCCAGGGATGCCAAAGATAACATGAAAATCCCGATTCTCCACCAGAGATAACGAATCACAACAGGGAGTTAAATGTAAGCCCTATGACAACCATGGCGTTTCCTTTCTTAATAGAAGAAGGTATTTTTGTGTGTGCGTGTGGTTTTTGGTTTGGTTTTTAACTTTTGGTGTTACTCAGCAAAGGACTGAGCTAATGTACAGTTTTGTGGGGTTTGTTTTTTTTTTTCCAGTTTATGAATTATTTTGTACTTCAATTTTTATTCTCTGGGACTATTTCTATTCCCTGTCTATTCAGTGGATGAAAATGGCAAATACTGTGCATGACAAGAACCACTAAAATTGAGTGCCCAAAGTTGGTGTAATTCCTCTTATAACTTTTATACCAAAAGGTATGGGACAGTCATACAACATGTGTGCAATGGTGGATTTGTAGTCATTATCTCCTGAACATGCTTGTTAACAGCTAGATTCTGGACAAGCAGCCCAATACGCTTGTGTGCCAGTTTATATTCTGGCTCAAGAATTATCAATGAATGTCATAAAAATTATAATTCAGCTCAGAGAGATTTCGTTGGGTTTTTTTAATTTTTTTTTTTTTTTCCCTAATACCTTAAAGCCACTATTTTCACTTATGTGCTTATTTGAGAGCTTGGAAGATTTGGAAGCAGAATGCTGAGTATGAGTAAGATCAATATGTAGTTTTTCTAGAGTAGCAGTGTTGCATTTCTGTAACTGATGGTATCGCTGTGTTTGAGCCTCTCATAGATGAAAGTCACACTGTAGCCTAGTAAACAATTTAAGATTATACTCCACTGTAAAGTCTGCCAGGGAATTAATTCCAGAAGCAGTTCACTGATGCCTGAAAAATGTAGGTATGATTATATAAATACATATACAAAGGCTTACTGAAACTAGACTGGATTAATTCTATGCAGGCCATGAGATGAGTTACAGAGATAGCAGCTTTTTTGTCAGGGAAGAGGGAAGCTGCTTTGAGATTTTTTTGCAATAACTACATAAAAGCTGAAGATGTTAGCCTAGGTTTAAGCACATGAGAACAGGTTCAGAATTGGCCAATTTCATATCAATTTTATCTGAGACCTAGACAATAAGATACGTTTAAGGAAATTCAGATTAGTTTTGTCATAACATGAAAGAGTTTCATACCTATAAATAAGAATATGACATGCATTTTTGACTCTCATAGCAATTCGTGAGACGTGAAGTAATTCAGTAGTAAGAATTATCAGCCATGTTTCTCTTCAAATCACCTGGGGTTTTTTGATAACACTGCCTGATATTACAGGACTTTTTTGGATTTAATATTTAGAGAGAGCTCTCCCACCATAATGAAATATGAAACCTCTTTCAAGGCATCCTTGGTATTCTTTTATAACAATTGTAACTGTCTAGAAACTGTAATTGCATGCATACGATTCTGATATGTGTACTTACATATGCATGCATGAACAGGCATATGGATATGAAGATGTGTGCATACAAACACAGGTACATATACACACATTCATGAACGCATGCACTCACTAGTAATAACATATCCAAATGCTTTATGACAAACACTTTAGCAATACTCAAATTTCTACAAGAATAGTTGAAATTAGATCCATTTCTTTGTGTTAACGTGCGTCTTAAAAAAGACAGAGAATTGTTAACAATAGCGGCATGAATTGTTAAGCATGTGCCTGAAGATTCTTTATTATTGTTTCCTGGTAAAATAGCAGAAAGAATTCCAGTTATGCAGCAAAAGTGAGAGCAGAATATTAGGTCACTGTTTAATAACTGACAGCCAGCCTGCCTGCCTGTCTAAGGAAGACTATAGAATAATAATGACCTGCAGACAGACTCTATTCCTAGTAAATTATTCCTATTATTTTTTAATTTATATTAAACCATAGAACTGAAAAGCCTCGGAATTCATCACTCTGCAGCTGAAAATGAAAACTTTTTCACAAAACAAATAAGGAGATAGATAGATTTCAGATAGAAAAACAGTGCTGGATTTCAAATCTTAGGTTATAAAAAAGCCATTTTTTAATATTCTGCAAATGTTGTTTTGATTCATTTGTCCTATTTCTGCAGCAATTTTCTTTAATTGAACTTAACAAAATGCCTAATACAAGGTCAGCCTGCCTCTATATGTCAGGCACTGTGCAAACACACAATGAAAAAGAATACCTTCACTAAGACGCTTTCAGTCCCAGCTGGAATTTCCAGAGACTTGGCTTCCTTGTCCTGCAGCCATTCAGTAGCTTCTGTCATCTTTTTATTTAAACCCATTGAGGAATTCCAGCTCAGATTTCTATCAAAGAGAGATAAAGAGGGGAAGTACAACAGGTTGGGAATTGAGGCATAAAGGCACCTGATTAGAAGATTCTCTCTAACTGAGGAAGGACATTTAACTGCATGCCAGATTGATTTCCTTGCAGCTTAGGGAGCTTTAATCAGCTGTTTCCAAAGGCAGTTCTCTCTCCTAATTTTCAGATAATCCATCACAGCTTCATCTGTTAGTCTTCTGCTTCAGAGTAGTAGAGAAGTTTTGATGCAAACTGCCTGGTCTGAATGAACTACATTCAGAAGCTCCACTTCAAGAGTTCATCAAATGCTGCCAGGTTCCACAGGGACAGGAGAGTCCAAAGCAGGACCTGGTCCTTTGGGCAGTTTCAAACAATTTCTTCAGTGATGACTTTCAGTCCAGGGAATCAGACTAAATCCAGTCTGAAGCAAAAGTCTTGAACTGCAAACAGTGGACACACAGGGAGCTCAGCAAGGGCTATGTCAACCCACTACTTTGCTCCTGCTGTACCAAATTACTTGGTAACACAAACATAGCCATCAAAAGGGCACATGGCTGATGATAGTCTTAGGTCAAGTCCTACTGGTACCCCGTCTGAATTCTGACCTGATCAGACAAGCCCTTCCCAAACCAGCATCTGTGAAGATACTGATTCAATGTGGTATTTAGCAGATGTCCAACATTTAGTAAACAGTTAAAGTCATTGATCAAATTATTTAAAAGTACTTAAGTGTTTTGCTGACCTAGGGCCAAGGTCTCTTGAAAATCTGGCTGTTTTCTTTGGCTGAGAAGCTGAAATTTTTGAAAAATCTGGCTGCTGTTAACTTGATTGTTCTCGTCAGGCCAGAGTTCTTCAAGTTCAGAGTTTGTTGGTTAACAACAAAACCATTTGTTGTGTCACCACACAGGTGCTCTTCATCCCCTTTCCTATTACAAGTAGCTGTCATAGAGGCATTCCTTAAGCAGAATATTTTACTGAAGGGACTGTGCTGGTGGAACCTTATGTGAATTGTTTAAAATTACACGGAAAATAAAACAAGTCAAATTTCTGTTCACCAGGATAAAACATGAGAGAATATAAAGGAAACAAAGCAAGACAATATATCTTACCTATCATATGTTGGCAGTTAGAATTCCTTAAATAGTTCATTGCAATAAGCTAATAGGCTCAACAGTTTGAAAAATTATTTATGAAACAGAGTGTTGCTTCTTTATATTTTTTCAAAGACTAACCAGAGTATTTTCGTGGCATATATAATATCATTAAGCAAGGATGGAATCTCCTGAAATGAAAAAAACATTCCTGACCTTTAGTAGATAATTTTGTGCTATTCTTTTATGTTCTGTTGTGTCTTAGCCATTGTCACCTAAAATTACTAGAACTGGCTTTGGGTAGTAAGAGGACAATAAAATAAATTATATCAGTGGCTATTCCGTCTTGTAGAGCCCAAGTGCTCTATATGCGGGAATTGCTTTACAACTAATGTGGATTGAGCCACTTGCAGAGCAATTGGGAGTCAGAGAAAGGGCTGAGTAGCTGTCACATGCATGTCAGAGAGGTCTCAGGAGAGTCCACATGTCTAGTCCAAAACCTCTTGGACTCTATCCTGTATTTCAAACACCTGTAAAATGCATGCATGTATAATCGTTTTTACTACACCCAAGGAATCAGAAAACGCTGTCTGTATTTAATGCAAAGTGTTCTTTGTGAATAGGTTTTTAGCTATGTAACTTTGAAGCTAAATTCTCTGCCTTTTATTGCACAGGTAGAGACTTTAAAGCCCAAGGGCTTTTAGTTTATTAGGAATGTCTCATATCTATTATCTTGCAATTTCAAACAGATAGCTACATTTTCAACACGTAATTAATTTTGGCATTTGAAAGTACTCTCCACATTTAACAAAAATCTTTAATATTTCTTTCCTTTAAGCAGGTACTCATTGTAGTTATAAGTCCATTAAGGATGTGCGTTGCTTAAGGCACATCTGTATGAATGGCAGTCACAAAGGTCAACTAAATAAGCTAGTTGAACACAAACATATGAGTACCTAACAGATATTTCGTATTGCCAAGAAGAAAACAGCAGCTTTCTCAATTTGAAGACAAGAACCAACCCTCTTCTTGTAAAACCCTATGCCTATCCCACCTGCCAGAGAGCTAATCCAAAATCTCCAGTGACATTGATAGAAAACTTCAAACAGCATTCAAAGAGCTATAAATTAGGCCTTAAAACTCCTCTGTGCAGGCCATTGAAAGTCTCATATCAATCAGTTTGTGACAGTGAGCTTGTTTATCCCTTCTTGTTATGTTGTGGACTACCAGCTTTAAAAGTAGTGAGGAAACTAATTAGGGAATCTTATTCTTTCTCCAGCCAGAAGGACTGCAAACAGACTGAGTGGGTCTATGGCAAGGAAAGACAGACAGAGTGGTTTAACCCCAGAGGCAACTAAGTACCAGGCAGCTGCTCACCCACTCCCCCACCCCAGGCGAGATATGAAGGAGAATCAGAAAAGGGTAAAACCCATGGGTTGAGATAAGAATAATGGAAATAAAGTAAAGCATAATATTAATAATTGTATTGAAAATGTAGATAACAGAAAGAGAAGCAGGAATAAAACTCAAGAAAAAAAACACAAGTTATGCACAATACAATTGCTCACAACCCTCTGATGGATACCCAACCTAACCCCAGCAGCAATCAGTTCCTTCCTGGTAACTCCCCCCAGCATGATATCATCTGGTATGGAATATCCCTGTGATCAGTTTGGGTCAGCTTTCCTGGCTGTGCTCCCTCCAACTTCTTGAGTGACTCTTGAGTAAATGAACTCCAAATCAGTCTGGATGATGAGAGAAGTGCATGCGTTCCTGGTCTGGAGTCAGCCCAGGCCCACAGTCCAGGCCTGCTGAAGTGGCTAAGGGACTGTTTCACTAGTTTTGCTCTGTTTTGCCATACCTGCCATTCTCCTGCAGGAGGAGAAGTTGTCTTTGTCCTGCATTGCTCTCAGGATACTGTTGGTCACTTTGGCCTGCAGAGCAGGTGCCCAGCACCCTTAGGAATGAATCAGAAATTATAGAATATTTAGAGCTGTTTTTACTTATGCCGGGCCTTATTTTAAATTTCCAAACCCCTTGTACAGTCCTAACACAGGTCACTTTATCTGACACAAGTCAATCAGAGAGGGAGAGATGCAGAGTGTCAGTATATCTATATCCAATACTTCTGTGCATGCCATAGCTGCTTAGGAAACTATTGCCTTTTTGAAAACATACTGATGCCATCCCTCCTTCAGAGGCGCAGTAGAGAGATCATAAACCCCACGGGTTCTGCAGGGTTTCAAATCTCTTGCAGGTGAAATGCATAGAGGAAATCTCCCAGAAGAGAAGGCCACACATCACAGAGCATTACATCTCCAAAATGGGGAGCTTAAAGTGTTTTTTCTTGGGTTGAGGTATGGCAGAGAGAATAGATAAGATAGGATACGTGCTTTACCAACATGGTATCATTCTCATTCACTTCTATTCTGCTGCAGTATAAAAGTCCCTCCAAATACGTCTTTTGAAAGACACATTCACAGGCTATAGCAGGTTCATAAACGCACTGCAGGACTCATTTTCACAGGAGAATACCCAATTTGCTGCTGCACAGCTCAGGGTGTGGGGACCCTACTCCTGGGCAGCAAAAGGCAGTTCTCACTGCTCTGTGTCTTGGCTTTCCCATTCTCCACACTTGGTACTATGAGGAGAGCAAAACTTCCTCCTTTCTGTGTCACTTTGAGATCAGCACTCTATCCCAGTGCTTGCAGCCAGAGTTGCAAAAGAACAAAATAAGCTGAGGGAGAAAATTAATAAAAAGTTACTATTAATCTATTTTTATGCCTAAGTGGGAGCTGATCTCTTAACATTAATCTTTAGTCACAGTTACTGCTTGTGCCAATGGTGACTCTTGTAACCTGTGTCCTTTAGGTGTTTTAACTCCTATAACAGCAGGTATCTTTAACCTGTAAATAATACCTGTAATGGCATGGGGTGTCCTGAAAGTAGGGATATAGACAGGAAATACATGCATTTGTTAAAAAAATCAGTTTGCTCTATAACCTTAGATCTGGATAGTCCACCTGAGAAAAAAGATACTGCTACAGTTTTCCCGAAACATAAGCTTTGTTCAGTCCACTAGTCCTCAGCTGATATGCACAAAAGCAGAAAAGACATAGAAAACCAAGCATGTGGTTAAATTGTGAGTCTGTCTGCTCCTTCAGAGTGATGTTTGTGTACACTGGCCAGTTTAAAAGTAAATTTAACAACAGGGCAAAGTCCTCACAGATAATTTAGTTTCTGTAAGTTTCAGAAAAAAAAGGGATGTGAGTGGAGGAAAAGATCCACATACATATCCCTAGCTGAGAAGAAAGTTGAAGAGTGATCTCAGCACAAATCAAGCATTAATTGATCTATATCACAGTATGGATGCACCAGTCTTAAGAAAAACTTGGAGCAGAGAAACATAGCATAAGCACAAGACAAATATCTCAGGTTTCATTCATGCTATTGCTTACAAAATTGTTTCTACCATGTATAGCTAACAACAGGTACCTTGCAAAGAGACAGCATTTTCGTCTCTAGTACAGCTGAACATCAGAAAGAAGCAGCAATACCACTTTATCCTCCCTAGATCACCCTATCCTTTCTTTCAGCTTGGAGACTGCATCTCAGATGACTGTCAGCTGACAGCCTTCTTAAACATGATGGAGGTGACCTTGGGTGAGTCACTCAGTTGCTTTTTTTCCGTTTAAATACTGGAATAATAATAACAACAACGAAAACCATAATAATGTATAATAATATGTATTTCACAGGGACAGGAGGCTTAATTAATGTTTATGAAGTGCTTTGAGATGAGATTTGAGTATGAAAGCACTATGCAAGTGCAAAGTATTATTATTTTTTATTATAGCTTACAGCTATATAATTGATTAAATATTCTAAACCTAATCCCACACAGACTCACTTCTGTACTATAAACCCTGATTATCTTCATGCACAGACAACTGATACTTACCTTGGCCTGATGACATTAATTGCATAAGTGGTCTCTTCTGTTACTATTTCTATGGCCCAGTTGCTGACCTAGTCCTTCAATATCTATTTGGCTTTAAATTCAAGTTATTTGCTTCAGTCACCAATGAATGCCAGAAAAGTCTGGTTTTGGTATTAAATCACATTTTTAGGTGACGGCTACCAAAGTGGCCTTGTTTAATCATTAGAATTACTCAGGCCCATAGAAATAGTTTAAGCTTTCCTGAAACCTATGGGGCAGTGGCAACACAAAGGGTCTAGGCATCTTCTCTTTCACCATGGTATCTGAGTGGGAGAGAGAGACAGTGGCCCCAGTTTAGCTAGGAAGAGAGGATAAATGCAGTGGATAAGACAAGTAGGTGCCTGCAATGTTCCTAAGACCTAAGCAATGGAGTTTGTAATGGCCAGGATTATAAACAGCAGGACACAATGGAGAGCTGTGCAGCAACCCCTGGATTTAAACAGTCAAACTAAGTCTATAGCAAAGCCTTTTCCTCTGTGTGAATGCACCAGCCTGCTTGGAAATAGTATAGGGATCTCTAGTTCAGAGCTCACAGATCAGCCATATAAAGACCTTGAGTAGGGATACTTAAGAAGGGCTTTTTCAAGGGAAATAAAGATATGGAGAAAGATATATAATGACAGACTAATCAAGGTCGTGTGGGAAGGCAAACTTGAAGGCAGAAGGTGGTAGAATAAAAGCCCTTCTTGACCTTTCATGCAGTTTGCTCTGGCACTGAAGAGCTTTCATGGAGATTTAGCTTAAGACAGTAGCAAACACAAACTTGTGAGGAAACTCTCCAGTGACAAGCTGAGTTCCTGACCCGTGCCTGATGGCTTGCTCTGTGTGAGCCTAGTGCCATAGGGGGAAGTCACTGCAATTACAGAGCAGAGCGTTTTAATGGGGACACTGCCAGGAGTGTTGATATTGGCTGAGTAACTCCTTCTAGCAAGGAAGGAAGTGGAGGCACTGCTATTAAAACACCAAACTCCTAAAGCTGTCACAATATCCCTATGCTACCACCTGATAGTGGCCACCAGACTGTAAGTGTAGACAAAGCCATACATAACACTGCAGTCCTCTGACGTCTAAGAACAAGCATAGCAAGAAATTAAAGATAGTGTGACAAGACCCTCTGGGTGTCCTGTTTATTTAAAGATCCTGAAACAGAGACCAAGTACTGACAGCACCCCCACTGCGAGTGTGGGTAAGTTTCTCTGAGCGTCACAAGATTTTGGTCATCATCTTTCCCCTACCACTTCTGTGTGTGAGGAAAAAGTTATGTCCTTGTTGAAAATATACAAAACATTCGAGTTTTGCAGTCTTACGGATTTTTCAGCCAAATATAGGTAATCATAGGGCTTGAGCTTGCCTTTTTAGAAAAGCCTTTATGTCTGTTTAATTAGTTTCATATTTTACCTGGGGTCATGTCATGCCAATTTCCAGTTTTCCTGGTGCCTTTTGTTCTCAGTATTTTGTGGGCTCCTGGGCACTTCATTTCAGCTGCCCAAATGCTGGTTGAAAGGGAATGAAGAGAGAAGAAGTGTTTTTTTGTAATCTCCAATGGCAAATAGTCCTCATACCCTAAAAGACCCTCAAACCTGACTGAAGGAAACAAGAAGTCTGAATATATACAGACTGTCATCCTCAGCACTATCAATGTAAAAAGGGGACAGAGGTTTTGCCAGGGGGGGCTTAATGAGCAACTTGTTTCCATGGCAGCCAGTTTGGAAATCTATATCTTGCTGCAACCCTTGTTAAGAAGAATTAAGAAACATCTGTCCTGAGATCAGGGAAGGTACGAAAAGTAATAGCTCACAAAGCAATTCTAACTTCAGACTTTTCCCTTTTAATGTATCTTCTTGCCCTTTTCATAGCACTGATCTCCTGCCAATCTCACAGATACTCAATTATTTCAAAGTTAAAAAGATGCAGAAAAGGCTATGAATGGGTGCTACGTATCTGCTAGGCAGAAAACTGAGAACATAATGAACACATCATAATTTTTTTTCCATTCTACATACCCTCTCAGACAACAAGATTTAAACTGAGAGGCATTTGACATCCTTTTGTTACAGAGCACTAGAAACTAAATATCATCTTCATCTTATAATCATGTCTGTATGTATCCCCTCCCTCTTTTTTTTTTTAATGTTTTGCTGTTCCTCAGAGGAGTTGGTAAATGTTTGCATTCCCTGTACCCTCTGCTGCTTTTCAAAGTCAATTCCACTCCATTATCCCCAAATTAAACTGTCAGAGAGAAATGTCATATAAATTATGGGATTCTAGTACTTAAGCACAAAATTGAAAGTTAAAAGTTAAAACAAGAATGCAACAATGGAGATTTGAGATTTGGACTGTGTACCTCTTATTCTCTGTGAGCTATCCCTGATTTGGTATGTGCCTTGGGCATGTTCTCTTCCAGAAGGATGTGGGCAAACCTGAGGTTACAGGCTGGAGTAGCTGATGCCTTGCAACCTGGGCAACTGCAAGGAAGTGTGGTGGTTAATGGCCAAAAGCACACTCCTTTCTTGTCCTTGGAGAAAGGAAACCTGACTGAAATCTGACCCCGTATCTCAGATCCAGGATAGCTCCCCTAGAAAACTGCAGGTAGCCTTCCAGGGACACACATAGATCCTTTTTTATTCTTCCACAGGTTCATTTGGTACCTTCTGCCATCATTTGGTTGATCAGTAGCAGCCACACAAAAAAACAGCTTCTGGCATGCTGTGGTTGATGGAGAAATAAAATCCTCTGTTAGGTTTCCTTGCTTCATTCTCAGTGGGAATCTTTGCTTTCTGCTTTATTTATACAGGGAACTCCCCTTGGCATCAAAAGGGCTGCTGTGTCAGCAGCTCCAGTGAGAGCAATCCTATAGCAGTTGTGGAAGAAGCAGCTGGGCCTGGATGAATATTAATCATTAGTTGTAATCTTATAATGAACATGGGAGCTGTTATGCTTCTGCAGGGTGCTGTGCCAAGCTTTTTGCTCTCTGACAATTGAGCTGTGGAACTCCTCTCTTCATAATCTAGTCTGTGGGGTGATTTTTGCCATTTAAGATGATCAGTTTTTCTTCATCCAGATTCCCTTCCCTTCCCTTCTTTTCTTCATATTTTCTAGTGGCAAGCTGACTTCAGAGGCCAGACTGAAAGCCAGATGAAGATAAAAACCGTTAGTGCCAAGCAGAATGAACAGTGGCTGGGAAAAGAAAACCAGTCACAACTTTTTAACATCTAAAATACAATTACAGGAAAGTGTGTTAGAAAAATTATTAGACCAACTTAGTGAATTAGAAAATTGACACTGCACTGACTTCATTTCACTTTTGCTTGATATATATAGACTTATTTTATTAGATACAAAGGCCGCCCTGTTTATAATGCTGGTTACCTTTTTTTCCCTTTCTCAGAAAAAGTAAACTTTTGGAAAAAAATAACCCTATGATGTCTTGATTCAGTATTTACAGTGAGCAGGCTGGGCTGATGTCTTCCTTGCAGAACAGAGAGACAGGCAAAACGCAACGCATACCCGGGATGGCTGAAGCCCAAGGTATTTTGGAATCAGAGACAGGAATAAGCCTTTAATTGGTGTTGAAAAATAAACTGGACAGAAAAGAAGAATAAATAATAAATATGCCTTGTGGCAGCACAGCAAGAGACTGCTTGTTTGCTTGCTTCCAAAGTGGTCCAATAAATCGTGTTCTCCCCACACAAGTTCCAAATGACTTTTTTTGGACTGAGGAACTTAAATCCATGTTTCTAAAACAAATCTGTCTAAATATATTTATATTAGAGCAGTACAAGAAAAACCAACCTGTCTGCGCTTCTTACATGACAGTGATGTGCTACTGTTATTGTTATTATTAATTACAGCTGCTGCTATTACCAGTGACAGCAGAAAAACATAGAAGAGAGTCCATGAGCACTGCACCTCACCCCTGTCCAGTGACAGATCATCCCTGCTCCGAGCAGTATGTAGTATATGTATAATGTAGCAAATGTTATCCCCACTTTAAAAATGAGATCTTAAGGGTACAATTAATACTTAAGTAATTTACGAATCTGCAGATTAAAAAAAATAAATTATGACAGGACCTTCACACTGAAAGCTTGAGAAACTCACATTGCAGGACCACAGTGTTAATAGACACACAGTAGTATTTTTATGCATGTCTGAACTGCAGTTTCAGAGTTATTGTCTTTAGATAGAAAAAACAAAACAAAACAAAACCCCAACCTTTTTAAATTTGGCTCAAAGCACTTAAATTTCTTTAACAATGAGAAAAAAATAACAAACAAAAAAAGTTGAGTCTTTCTAACCAAAAAGCCAAAAGGTAAAACTTAATCTAATCCTACAGTCTTTAGGGTCCCTATAGAGACAAAACTGTGTTCAGAAGTAATGATGTCATTTGCTTATCAACTACATTTTTAACATAGAAAATGGTTGTGGGAGCAACACTGAGGTAATCCAGTTGGTATGGTGAGACGGGGAGTGATGGAGTAAAAATATCATTATATACTCAGGAGTGTATTTATCTCTTAGTTTTCCTGAAAGCCCATTTTCTCCATAACTTTCAAGTTATGGAAGTTCATCTGCTTCTTAATAAAATCTCTAAATGAACAAGAATAATTCCATCTCCTTTATTAAAAAAGCAGGAAGATATCTCATTTATTCTAAATGTTAGAGACATAAAACTTAAAAAAAAAAAAAATATTAGAGACAACTTGATCTTTGGAACAAAGAGCCTTTATCTTGAAACACGTGCTGTATTTTTCCAATTAAATATTTAACAAAACATTTTTATTGCTATTATTTTTCATGCCTTATGAAAAGCATTACAGCATTAAAATTTTAAGATTCTTAAAATGATTATTGAAAATTATTAGCAGGAGGAAAAAAATCCATAACCATTTGACTCAATTTCTTAATAACGTTCACAGAGAAAGTCTGCAAGTAAAGGTTATGAAAAAATATTGATGAAATGAAAAATGGCCCTAAACTTCTCAAAAGATAATAACTTTTTGTTCCTGAAGACTTGTGTGCGTGTGCGCCCGCACGTGCACATATGTGTGCATGCCTATATGTGCGTGTGTGAGTAGGTTAGTGATCCTGCTTTTAATGGTTTCCTCAAGCTTTCTCCCAGAAACACTATCTTGGTTTTCGAGCTAAGGGTAATTCCAGTCTTCTCTTCCCCCTAGAATGGTTATCCAATAAGGAAAATTATTTTTCAGAATAACAGGATGAGAAGAAAGAAAAAAAAAGAAGACTCATACATACTGGGAAGCATCTGGTTATTGGAAACCAAGTAACAGATCTGAAGCATATCTGGGATCGGGGTTCATCTCTCTTGTTTTTAGACATGTGAAAGTTAGCTGAGGTGGCTAAATTCTCTCTATGACCAATGGAGGGAGACAAGAGTCATGGAACATTCACTCTGCCTTCAGTTACTGCCTGTGATAGATGAGACGTGCTTTCTTCAGGATATACCTGCTCTCCTAGCTTGGCTATAGCTGGAACTTGGATAAATATAACTTTCAGGTGAATCCTCCTCTGTCTGCTTCTGTCTAGTCATTCCTATCAGCAGACAGAAATGTCTGTTTATTTCTTAAGTGGAAAAGAAATTATCAGAGCTGATTGAATAATGAAATGAAAAGACATTGTTTTGATATGTACAGCAATAAAATGTGGAGTAGGTTTTCTGTCTGTGGACACGAATGAATGCATATGTTTTATTTAGATGGTAGCAGTTTCCACCGCCTCATTAAGGGCACTGCTCAAGTGCATTTGCTCTTTAAAACACTGCTTTTTTGGCTGTCACCCTAAATTTATGACAACTGGAGATACAACTTAGTTTTCTTGGTAACTTTTCCAGCATATGCAGTCATTGAATTCTAAATACCTAACATCCTCCTTGTGGTCGTTGTTGAAAGCAACAAAGAAAGAAATAGAATGCCCTCATGCTATAAATAGGAAAATAACACATAGTCTTAAAATGCACTCTTTCATTAGTGAAATATTCTTACACTTGGAAAGAGAAACTGTTTTTCATGGGATCACTCCCAACTGTTTAGATCTTCCTATCTTGCAATATTATTCGCACAAGCCACATCTGCCCATTCAGACCATCTTCTCTGCAGAGGAAGTTTGTTTGCTGTAATAAAATTAGGCCTCACCTTAAACTTAGAATTCATAATTGTGAAAGAGAACTGACATCAGCAGAAAAATAATCCACCTCACTGCTATTTATTTTAATTTTGTGCAAACCTTCTCTTTTCAGGCTTTGTGCAATCAGAGCTGGACAGAAATGATAGCCTTCTGTTTAAGCTTGCAGCTCCTAGTGCCATACAACACTGAAAAAATCTTGTCTTAAAATAACAAAAACAGATCTGTAGCCTTTAACTTTCCAGAGTTTATGTTCACTAAACTATGTGTGACTGAGTTACCTGGTTGCTGCTGCTGCTCAGCTGTGTGGGAGATGGTACCAAGGCATGGAGGTGGAGTTATTGCAGCAAGAGTCCTGTCTGATGGGGTGTGAAGTCAGCAGATTTCCACCCTGCTGGACTATTAGAAGTGCTTTCCTCTACAAATCTGATGAAAGAGCAGCAATTCTGCTTCCATAAACCTCAGCCAGGTTCTTTATTTGCAAAGACAAAGAAAAGTGCAATTGCCATTCAGTAACATGAGCAAGAACACTCAAGCAAAGTCAGCAGCCTATAGTCTGTAGTAAGTACATGCTCCTAGAATGATAATCGTATTTAGAAGGAAAATTTGACACAGCATTAAAGAAGAAAGGGAAGAAACTTCACATACACATTTTTACTTGACTGCAAAGAAGAATTTTTTTGCTGATTGTGAGTGGTCCTGGGATTTGTAGCCTTTGTTTAAGCAAAGCTAAACATTTGGATGTGTGTGCCCACTTTTACGACATTAGCTATGGAGTGTCACCTGGTTACTCCTGTCCTGGCCAGAAAAACATGTTAAAGGGACTGATCACAGACATTGGTTTTGGACTTTTGGATTGTTTGTTTTTACCTATGTCCAGCCTGTGTAGAATAAGAGATTCTACTTCCTGAATTTTTGGTCACACAGTCATTTATTTACCTCTCATGTTCCCCGACAGATTTCAAAAGATAACTCATTCATGTTTCTAAAAAAAAAAACCCATTCTTGAGTCTCCTTCATGTGTAAGAGGCTGATCAGATCGCAATGCATGTATCACCTGTCTATAGTAACATCACAAAAGCAGGTATTATAAATTCCAGACTGATCTCCAAGAACATGAGAAAAACCTCATACCCATCTATACTTTAATTTATTTCTCCTCCGTAAATTTTAATTCTTTTTTTTTAATATTTTATTTGTTTTCCTCTAATTTTCATACTCCTTGTGTGAGACTAAGTTAACATTTTTAGTCTTAAATGCTTGTGAAATCAAGAGGTGTACTAGAAAAAGCACTTACAGAGGCAACGTGTCATGGAAAGGTATGGTGGAGGGCATTTGCTCACTGTCCACTGAGAAATGACTTCAGAGAAGGCTAGGCAGAGGATTGAGTTGGACTCAAGTCTGTTAGTAACAGCAGGAATCTTCTGAGTATACCTGAACATCAAATCCATGGCATTGCCCCTTGGAGAAAACTTGCTCAGAGAACGCTTCTTAAAAATTAAATGAATTTTCTAGGAATTTCAGAGCCTCAAGGCCTGACCATCTCACTCTCTTGCTCAGACAATGGCCAAGCGTCTTTCTGTTCGTGATTGACTCTGACTCCATTTGCCACATCTGTGTTTCAGACAAAATCATGTGTGCCTGAGGGGTTGGTTGCTTCTTTCTTTTCACCTATAGCTTCTGCCCTCTGCCCCTGAAGTTCACAGTGATATATGTGTGTGCATGTGTATATACACCTGGGTTTCTGCCAGCGCACAACCTTACTGATAGTTTGATAACCCTGATGAATTTTTAATGTCCTTACAAAATAACAGCTGCTATTCCTTACTGAGATTGCAAAATATTAAATGTTTTGGTTTATTATTTGATTAATCTTCCTAGTTAAAAGATCACTGTCAGATTGATGTACCTTCACTTCTCCCCCTCCCAAAAACATGAAAAACCATATAAACTTACTAACCAGCTGCACAGAAAGAGGCAATAAGCAACAACCATGGCTATTTCCAAATCTTCTCTTTGTGTTACCGTAAAAACAATAACAATAAGCAGTTCAATGTGGATGGTATTAACATAGGCTAGAAACAGCTCTTCATGGGGGCTGAAACAGATTTTCAACTGATATAAATCAGGGCAAATTTAGTAAGTTCAGCAGAGTGATGTGGATAGCTTC
This sequence comes from Strigops habroptila, assembly GCF_004027225.2. Lineage (NCBI taxonomy): Eukaryota > Metazoa > Chordata > Aves > Psittaciformes > Psittacidae > Strigops > Strigops habroptila. The sequence goes on from NC_044279.2 coordinate 68,646,841, forward strand.
TGAAGATTTGGGCTGCTGCATTTAATGTCTGGTGTGTTTTCCTTACAACTTCCTTTTTAAGTTGCTTGTAAATGACTCATGCTGGAGAGAAAGAAGGGAGCCACAGTCAACTGGTTTTGCTGAACAGAGTTTGTGCTAAGGCTATCACCTTGAATGGTCTGCATCACTAAGTTTGGGAGGAGTTAATTTTAATCAGTTACTACTGATGTCAAGGGGTTTTTACCACTTCACAAACAATAAGACACTTCCCCTTTGTTAAAAGCAATTTAAAAATGTTTCAAGCTATTATTTAATTAAATAGAAATACATTTGGAGGATGGTAATGTATGTGAGAAAGATCTAATGTACGAGAAGAAGGCCAAGTATAGATGTTCTTTGTCATTCAGAAAACTGAAAGGCTTACCAAATCACTTGTGACTAGACAGCAGAGAAGTGGGGTCTATTTTCACAGAAGACATATTCTTAAAGCAAGCAGCCATCCCTGCTCTCTTCCTCAGCTTGGAAACATTTTAATGTTAGTATGAAAAAAACAAAAAGCATTTCCAACAGCAGTAACTGATATCTGTTTATTTCTGCATACCTTTCTGTCATAGTCCCTGTGATATGATAAAAATGTGCAACTACAAGTATTTGTTGTTGCACTGGGCTTAATATTTGCAGATGATACAGAGGACCCTAAATGTCTAGGCCAGTTCTGAGAATAGGATTTCAGCATCTGTTTTGTTTAGATTTAGGTGGGGATTGATTTGCTTGGGTTTAGTATGTTAAGGGTGGAACTCTTAACCACACAGAGCAGAATAACATCTAAATATTTCTACAAACCCCTGTTATAAGAACCTAAAAGTCAGATGGCATACCTGAGCAACTGCAACTTGTAAACCTTTTGTGTAGCTTTTCATCAGACAGTTTAGGTGGGAAGGGACCTGGGATGGTCTCTATTGAACTTACTGCTTAGAGCAAGTTGTTCATGGCTTGATTAAGCTGGGTCTCAAACATCCAAGGATGGAGATTCTGCAAACTCTGTGTTCAGTATTTCCCAATGGTTAATTACCTTCATAATGAAAAACTTGTCTAATATCCAGTGACAGACTCTCCTGATTCAATGTGTGCCCTGTTGTTCACCCTCGTTCCATGCACTCTAGCAAGGGAAGGACAGGACCTGGCTCCCTCTTCTTAGTAACCTCCTGCTAGGCAGAAGGCTACTCCTGAATCTTCCCTGAACTTTCTTTTCCTGTTCAGGATAGCGCTGGTTTCCATACATCCCCATTCTCAGTCCAGGAATCAAGCTGGTTGATTTGCTTTTTTAGTTGCTTGGAGTTTTTGGTGTTTGTTGTTTTTTTGAGGGGGGGATGGATTTTGGTGGGAAGGAGTGTTTTCAAACTGAACAACCAAACTAAAATGTCCAGAAAACATAATCCCATACTGTCTTTTAAGTAAACTACTGTATACACCTGTCTGTAGCTAAATATGTATGCATGTAATAAGAAGCATCAGAAGGTTAACGACCCTGTAGCATATATTTTTAATCTTTCTATCTCGCTTTTTTCCTGTCCTTTGTTTTTCTTGTTTTGTTTTGATTGCAAAGACTGATTTGTTTTGCTTCAGAGACTGAGTTTTCTCATTTGGCTCTATAAAACCTAAGACAATGGCTAAGGATCTCATTTGTGGTGTTTAGGTGTTATCACTATAGAGGAAATTATTAGAAATATCAACATTGTATTATGTTTACTAAATCCTGCCAAGAACAAATAATAAGATTACTTCATTCTCTGCAAACATCTTCGGACCCTGTCATTGCATATAGCAAAAAGTGAGAACTGATTTCAGCTGGAAAAGAATATTTAATCTAATTGTTGCTGAAGAGAGGATTTGAGGAAGGAAGAATAACTGTGTTTGTCACAAGCTATGTATTGTAGTCCTCACAGGAGTGTAAAAAGAAGCCTGGAGTACGTTTGCACAGTTGGGTTTGCATTATAAAGTCATTATTTGATGTGATAAAAAAGTAGCAAAGATTCCTCAAAGACATCATCAGAGATAGACAGGACATAAAAACAGTTAAGCTGTACAGACAGGTCCTTGATAGCCACTGCCTTACAGCCATACATATTGCAGAGCTATTTTATGTGAGTGTGTCCACCAAAACCATGGCACATATCAGACTTACTTCTAAAACTGATGCATCTGTCAAGATCTTTTGACCAAAAAAAGGAAAAGATTTGAAACATTTGAAATTATCCAAAAGTTGCTTGTCTTGCACTTCCTGCTAAGCAGTTACATGTCTTTGATGGAAGAACTGTTAAAGACAGGAAATTCCACCTGCTGGATGAAAATTAATTCCTCCATTCTATCGAAAACAAATAATAATAAAAAAGATTTCTTGTGAACTGCTGCTTCTAGGAAATTTAAACTTTAGAAACTTCAATAGATGGTGATTCCTAGATTGGAAACTAGATACTAGCTGTGGCCCTGCTGTCTTGAACCTACACGTCTCTGCCATGGTCTGCAGCAGGTCCTTTGGGTACAATGAAGCAGCTGACTGAGTCTAGCCCTCTTCAAACACTTCTCTGAATGCAACCTGCAAGATGAGGTTTCACAACAAAAACAAATATAGTACAGAAATGACCATCACTTGGAAGGCCAGTCTCAGCTAGCCCAGTTACTCTGCCAAATACTGAGCATGACATAAATAGTATTTATACCCACATAGTAAAATGAGCTCACTCAGTTCACTATTGCAGCACTGAACACATGCAAGGAATGCTTATAGGGCATCTAAGCATTGTTAGAGGCCAAATTTTCAGCAGAAATTACTCAGTCCTCTCTGATCATTAATACATTTTACATGGGCAGCACAATGGCAAAACTTTTAAATAGGAAGTAAACAAAAGAACTGCTCCTTACGTCGTCAGCATCATCTGGAAGAAATCTTACAGACTCATTAGGCAGCAAATTAGCACTATTGAGAAAAAGTATGATGAAAATATGAAACATGATAATAAACTACAACTAGTCAACTTGAATCCTCGGTTTAGCCAACTGAGGAGACCTGTAGATTAGGCATATATATCCCAACCTTCACTTTCTGCAGAGCAAATCTTCACCTGCTCTTCAGATGCACTGGAGAAGTCCTTGTGACAAGTCCAATCCTGTCCTGAGATCTGCAGTACAAGTGGGAGCGAAGGTACCTCAGTGATGTGTGCTCTAATGGCTGGTCAAGCCTTTTGCAGGGGACACTCACAAGGACAGTGGCTCCATCTTTAAAGGAAATCTAAGTTTTCAGACCTTTGTAGGAGATAGGCTCCAGCTTAGTAAAGCGTTTCAGTGTTCCTACAATAATGGGGACATTCAACCTGTTTTTCACAGCAATGACTCAGGCCTCACAAATCAATGAGCTTTGTCTACAAAGTGCTGTGAACAAGTGTGATCTGCTTGATAGGGTGCAGTGGGATTTTTCCAGCAGCTTCCTGCTAAAATGTTAATGAAGAAAGTAAAATCTCAATAAAAGAGGGAAATTGTCTCTATGGTTTAATAACTGATTACAGACTGGGAAAGAAATGGAGTAGTGAGCTCCTTTCTGAGTTTTTACAAAGGGTTGACATTGCCAGTAGGACCGCTGAGGAACCTCTGTTGAAGCCCTTGTTGTATCTCGCTCTTGGAATTATCTGGCAAAGCGAGTGTAAAGTGAGGTGGCAAAATCCAACAACACCAGGTTAAGTAATGGGATAAAATTACTACATAGCGTAGCAGAATCACCTCACAGTACTAAATGGGCAACGAAATGGCAGAAGAAATGTGGTGCTGATAGATGTGCAGACAGAGAAAACTTGTCCTAAATACACGCTAATGGACTCCAAACTGTCTATCAAAAAAAAAGCTTCCTGGAGTTGTAGCAGAAAATTTTATGAAAATGTCAGTTTATTACTCAGTTGTGAGTAAAGAAAAGAAATTACCAGGAAAGAAAAAGGAAAGAAATGGAAAATAAAACGGAAAGCATTGTGTCAAAATAAAAATCCACAGCGTGCCCAAATCACAAAGACCAGAAGCATTTCTGATTGCAGCATCTTGAAGAATTGATGCAGCAGAACTAGAAAAGGTACAGAGAGTGATGATAAGAATGATCAAAGGTATGAGTGTCTTCCATTTGAGGGAGATTTAATAGCCTAGTGCTCATCTGCATGAAAAAACATAATTAAACAGGGTAGAATATGGGGCTATGAAATTATCAGTGGCAAGGAGATGACAAATGAGGAACCATTATTCATTTGTTTTGATAAGACACAAAAGAGAGGCCATCAATTGAAATTATCAGATGCCAAGTTCCACCTAAATTATATGATTTTATTTTTTTCTCCACCTTTCAATTCACAAGGTGTTATTAAACCCAGAAACAGCATCTCTGGCTTACGAGGGCTTTGAAACGCGCATCATTGGATCTAGGCCTGTAGATGAAGAAACAGTATATGCTTGGCCTGGCCTTAGGGTTTTCCTTTAGTATCCATGGCTAGACATAGCTGGAGACATTTTGTAGGGCTAAATAGACCATTGGTTTGAGTCTATCTGTTGTTCTTAAATAGTAAGTACAAAAACATACTGCAGTCAGACACATTTGCAGCTTTTCCAAAACCAGACCTTTGGTCATGCTACAAAGGCTCAAAGTGAACTTTTCCATCTCAACATTACCGGTTTGTGTGGTGGAGACTTCATGGTATTCTACTTCAAGCACTTAAGACTTTCCAGATAAATTCTAAAGGAGACCCAAAATCCTCATGATTTAGAAATATGATATAGATATAGAAACTTATTTGTTGATTTTTTTTTTTTTTTTTTTTTGCTGATTTTTTTCTTTGATCTAGAGTTTAGGTAAATATAATGTACTGAAGGGAGAAAACTAACAGAGATGCACTGAGTTCCAGTTTGAATACTCTGGCTTTTATCCTTTTTCTTCCCTTCCCTTCTCTTCCTTTCCCTTGCCCTCACAACTTTTCCTTAATTAACATCTGTGTGCAACCCTAGTACTGCTCCTGCATGCCTCCTAGTCCAGTTTTCTGGGACAAGCTTTACCACGTGGGGCTGCAGAGATTTAAAATTCCTCTATTAGTGGTGCCTGTCTTACTGGGGGTTCCATGTTATGTGCAGCAGAGCAGCAGTTCTCAGCCATCTGCTTTCCTTTTGAATTAGAAGATGTCTTACATCTATGAGCCCTGAAAACTGGAATCGTTGCTGAGACATATAATTTAGCATCAGAAGCACAATAGGACTTCTTGAGTACCCTGACAGGGTGTGCAGGTGCATGGCCAGAAAGATAATGCACATAATTAATGATCAGGTTTCTATTTCTGGCATCTGTCATTAGCTATAAATGGAATAATAATGGATTTATGCTGGAAAACAGCTTGACAGGATACTTCATTTACTTCATTTTCCAAGCTGCTGTTTCTATGGGTATTGTTAAAACTACTACTAAATACAAAGAACTACTAAAAAATTCCACAAAAGCAGTATAATGTTATTACAAAAGAGAGTATCATCTCATTACAATATAGCTTTACACTTACCTTAAGACTATGGTTCAGCTCTGCAAAATGACAAAGTTATGCTTTCTTGATTTGCAAACCTATTCTTTCTGGGTACACATAGAATCATAGAACCATAGAATAGTTAGGGTTGGAAAGGACCTTAAGGTCATCTAGTTCCAAACCCCCTGCCATGAGCAGGGATACCACACACCAGACCATGTCACCCAAGGCCTTTATTTATAGCTGCCTTTATTTTAGCAACAAAATTATCACACTTCTTAGCACTGCTAACACAGCCCAGATAGGAGGAAAGGAAGCCTGAATTTTACTCCTTACAAACCTGCCTTCAAGAGAATTGTTAACTAATTTTGAGTGATGAGAGTAGAGTCTGCCTTCAATCACAAACAGACAGTTCAGGATTACACAGGTCTTATGGCACACAGAATCTTCACTACTGGTGATGATGAAGCAGCTAGACAAAAAGCAGAAGGACTTTTAAACCCCAGGTTGTTTGTAGAGCCAATGCTTAGAAAAATCTTTCTTTTTTTTTTCCTCTGCAGCTGGACAAGTTGTTATGGGAGTTAGTAGCAGGAAAAAAACCCCATGGAGCTTAGGTCAGTGTTTCTTTTTTTGAAAAGAGGTACATTTGAAGACCAAACCAAACAAAAAATAAATGCAAGAAAACTCTGCTAGGTTATATCCAATCCTCCAAATGACCCTGATATCAAAATCTGTTATGTCAGCTGCTGTTGCTTTTGGTCATTACATGGTCAGTTCCTAGAGATTGCTTTATCCACCAGTTAATCATAGAATCATAGAATGGTTTGAGTTGGAAAGGACCTTAAGGTCATCTAGTTCTAACCCTCTGCCGTGGGCAGGGACAACTCACATTAGACCATGTCACCCAAGGCCCTGTCCAACCTGGCCTTGAACACTGCCAGGAATGGAGCATTTACCATTTCTTTGGGCAACCTGTACCAGTGCCTCACCACCCTCACAGTAAAGAACTTCTTTCTTATATCAAACCTGAATGTGGGTATCTGCAGGACTTCCTTGACCTAAAGGTCCCAAGGTATCCTGCAAATGCAATGTCTAAAGCAAAGGGCAGTATGAAAGGAATCCTAAACTTTCCTATTTAAAGTGAATAAGTGGAAGCAAAATTTAGAACTCAGTGGCTCCTTTTTGCTACTCTTTATTTTTCCATTCCTCTTTCTCATCTGAAGTGAAGCCAACAAAATATATCAAACTCTCTCCCATGTATATTCTTGGTATTAAGATACAGACATCTTTTGCTGTTGAGTGATCCCCTAATAGGCATGTTTGCATTCTATTGCTAGGAGAATATTCTTCCCCTTAACATATGGTTCTTGTTATGAGGTAGCTCATGGGTACACAGCTATTTGTTGGGGTATTCCTTTGTTTTGTTGGTTTTTTGTTTGCTTTGTTTTTTTTTAAATTACCCTTTAGAAAGGTCACATATGATTCTTCTTGTCACTCTCCTTAATGAATACAGGTGATTGGGAACTTAGCCTAAATAAAAAAAAAAAACAAAAAAACCCAACAAAAAACAAAACCCCATGGTTCTTTGAAACAAGCTCTTCCCATATCTCAAAATTTGGCAGAGAAACTTATGACCGATGTTATTTTTTACTGTTGCTTTGTGTCAGCAACATGTTCTTCATGGGCCATATGAATGATAGAGTCACCACACAATGGCGATTAAAACTACATTTCAAGTCCAAATAAGACACATAAAGAAGTCATTCTATTTGGGAAACCAGGTTTGAACTGGGACCAAGGCACATACTTTTTCCTTTCAAATTGGAAAGTTTGGATACAAGGTTCCTAAATGTTTGTTACTTGTTGATTTTTGTATATCTTTGTAAGAAAGGCCTCAAAAGTGCAAAGAGAGAAGAAAAAAACTTACTGCTCTAATTCAAAAAGAAACCAGGTAAAACAGTGCTCTCCTTCATTGCTGCAACTACTACTCCTATGTTGCTTCTCAGCTTCTTCACTTGTCTATTATCCTTCTCAACTCTTTCACATTGTCTTCCTAAAAACTCACTTTCCCACAACCCTTCCCACCATATTACTATTTCTCCATGTATCTTTCTAGTTCTTTAAGTCACAATAGAGGCGTCTGCTCAGCTGAAGACAGGAGGAAAAGACTGCCAAATTCATCCTAATAGTTCTCTTCACTCTTAGACGAGTTACATTTCAGAGATCCTTGTAGGCTGGGTGTTACTAGGTATCACAGAATAGTTGAAGCTGGAAGGGACCTCTTTAGGTCATGCTGTCCACCTATGATGCTCAAGGGCCACCTAGAGCCAGTTTCCCAGGACCATGCTCAGGCAGCTTTTGAGTGTCTCCAAGGATGAAAACTCTGTGACCCAGCATATCCTCCAGTATATCCTCCTGCTGAAGTTGAAAAAACAAGAAAAGCAAAAAATAGAACAGTTTTGGTCCTGCAAAAAATATTCGTCACTCCCTTGCACCATGTCCTCAACACAGAATAAGACGACAAGGAAAATTAAAGCCAAGGAAAAGCACTACAAAATCTGGTGATAGCAAAATGTTGGAACTGAAAATTGCATCCGTGTGCCTTTCTGGAACTATGATTTTGAAAACAAACTTATGGCAGTACCTGCAGAAGCACATCAGCTTCTTCAAAGTTATAGCATGTGTTCAAGTCCTTTAGCCTGCACAGAGGTAGATCTGAAGGGAAAATAAAATTCTACCAAAAAAGCACTGACAAATCTTTTTAATTTATATCAAATGTACTAATTACTTCAGTTAAAACGCAGGACAAAGACAAATGAAAGAAAACATGAATCTTCCACCCGATTTTTCCCAAGCCAAACATTTCAGGGCTTTTAATGCAAAGTATTTCCTTTTGACATTTATGAGGCAAAATATCTCAGTCTTTCCCTTTGCAATCACCTTTGTTTCAATTTTTATTTCATTTATTGTATGGAAATAGCACATATCACTACAGAAAGCATTTTCTTCCGCCTGAAATATGAATACTTTCTGACTTTTCGATTAATCAAAGTAACCTGCAGACACTAAGTATTGCAGGCAGTAAATGCCAGACCACTAGAAGCCTACCTTTCTGCATTTCTCCCACCCTTTTAATTTTCTTTTCTTTTTTTTTCTTCTGGTACTGACATTTAATGGATAAATAAGTTCTTTGTATAGGAATTTACTGAGATGGACAGTGTTACTCAGTAACATTCAGAACTCGTGCTATGTATTGTTGGTTGGAGGGTTTTTTTGTTGGGGTTTGTTGCTTTTTTTGTGTAGTCTCATCCTTTTAAAAATAAGAGTCAATGGTGAAATAAGGTCTAAATGGTCAAAATTCTTTAAAATTAAGTCTATTGCAAGATAATTTGGCAACAGACAGATACAAAGTAAGGAAAACTTTTTTCTTTTATGTAATCAACATCAAATGCTGGTAGCATCAGATAAAAAGTTGCATTCTCTGTGCGTTAATTCACTTTATTGTAAGCTGTGGTGCATAACATTAGATCCTTAGCCACATTCATGCAACTTGATTCTATGATGATATTTATGCATACAGCAAAATGGAAATACTATTTCAAAGATCAGAGCCAGGACAATGGCAAAATGAATCAACTTGAGGGGAACCATGAAGAAATCTTCTTGGAGTTTTCATATAATTCTTTAACTTTGATCTCAGAGATCAGAGTGTGCTATAGAAAAGCAAACTGGGAATAGTCTAAAATATTTATCTTAAATGAAACAGGAAAAAAAACCCAACAAACCTCACATAACATGCACTTGCAAGTGTATTTTGGGGGAAAATATCATAAACGTTAGTTGATGACAAACCTGTTAATTAACATACCATATCTGCTTAGGTATGCAACAGCAGAAAATTAGGTAGCCTTTACATATTTAAGAGGTTAGAATATTAATCAGGGAAGAGCTTATTATTATTGTTAAACCAGAAAGGATGCAGACAGAATAGTTAAACAGAGATTAGCCAGAATATATTCCCCAGTGTAATTCAGGCTGCAAATACATAAGTTTTGCAGCTAACTAATATTTATGGTACCAGAACCTCCTCCTGTTCAACAATGGAAATGGGACAGGCAAGTACATCTTTTTGATGTTAAGGCAAGGTTCATGTCTGTTCAGTCTTTGACTGGCCCCCAAATCTTTATCATGAACTTCTGTTTGAATACATCTCTTTAGCCCACCTGAAGGACCAGAAGTACATTAAACACTTTCTGAGATCAATTTTATAGAATCATAGAATGCTTTGGGTTTGAAGGGATCGTAAAGATCACCTAGCTCCTGAAGGGACACCTTCCACTAGATCAGGTCGCTCAAAGCCTCATCCAGCCTGGCCTTGAACACTTCCAGGAATGGGGCAGCCACAACTTTTCTGGGCATCCTGTGCCAGTGTCTCACTACCATCACAGTGAAGAATTTTTTTATAATGTCTAGTCTAAATGTATCATCTTTCATCCTAAAGCCATCCCCTCCCTGTCCTATCACTACATGTCCTTGTAAAAAGTCCCTCTCCAGATTTCTTGTACTTCCCCTTTAGGTGTGGAAAGGCTGCTATAAGGTCTTCCAAGAACCTTCTCTTCCCAGGTGAACTGTCTCAGCCTGTCTTCATAGGAGAGGTGCTCCAGCCTTTGATCATCTTTGTGGCCTCCTCTGGACTTGCTTCAATAGGTGCATATCCTTCTTGTGTTGAAGGTCCCAGAGCTGAACACAGTACTGCAGGTGTGGTCTCACGAGAACAGAGTAGAGAAGGAGAATTACCTCCCTCAACCTGCTGGTCACGCTCCTTTTGATACAGCCCAGGATACAGCTGGCTTTCTGAGTGGCAAGCACACACTGCTGGGTCATATTGAACTTCTTGTCAACCAAGACCTTCTCCTCAGGGCTGCTCTCAATCTGTTCTCCACCCAGTCTATATTTGTGCCTGGGATTGTCCCGACCCAGGTGTAGGACATTGTACTTCACTGTGTTGAACTTCATGAGGTTGGCATTGGCCACCTCTCAAACATGTCAAGGTCCCTCTAGACGGCATCACCTCCCTCCAGCGTGTTGACCACACCACACAGCTTGTTGTCATCGGCAAACTTGCTGAGGGAGCACTCAATCCCACTGTCCATGTTGCTGACAAAGATGTTGAGCAGGATTGGTCCCAACACCGACCCCTGAGGAACACCACTCATCACTGGTTTCCACTTGGACATTGAGCTGTTGGCCACAACTCTTTGAGAGCAACCATCCAGCCAGTTTTTTATCCACTGAATGGTCCATTCTTCAAATCCATATCTCTCCAACTTAGATACAGGGATGTTGTGCTGGGCACTGTCAAATGTTTTGCACAAGTCCAGGTAGATGGCATTAGTCACTTTTCCCTTATCCATTAATGCTGTAACCCCATCACAGGAAGCCACCACATTTTTCAGGCACGATGTGCCCTTTGTGAAGCCAGGCTGGCTGTCACCAATCACATCCTTATTTATTTTCTACTTGCCTTACCATATTTTCCAGGTAACTCCGTGATCTTGCCAGGCACAGGGGTAAGAATGGCCTGTCTTTAGCTTGTCTTTCTAGGAAATGAAAGGCATTCACAAAATCTTCAGTGAAGAAACATCTTAGATGCCAATCTGTCCCAAAAAGTTTGTCTGAAACTCTTGGATATGAGCCATGGTAAAACACACAGCTTTAGCCCTCTTCCCTTATTCCAGAAGGAAAGAGACATAATTATATCTCATTCTGGAAAAACTGCCAATAAACAATCCCAAAACAGATTGTACTAATTTCTGTCCAAAAGGACAAGCACCCTCTTCAACCTCTTGGCTAGCAAGCACACATAAAAGCAAAACACTAAAAAGGCAGCTATCTTCTCTCCTTCAAATAGTGGGTAAGAGAAAGCTCAAACCCTGAGTGATAGATAATATCTGCACTCTTGAGCCTAGTACTGGGTAGATGTAAAATTCAGCAATAAAGAACATGTCAAAACCAGAGTTGCTTGAGATATCTTGCAAGGTACCACGAACTTATCTGGCTGGTAATTGCCCCAGGAGAACATCTGCTGCTGGGAGCAGCAGGAACAAAGCAAGTGTTGCCCTTGGCTCCTCCGGATGGAAACCTCTATTACACAGCAGCACAGAAGAGACAATGTGAGCACTACTCCTTCAGGCCACCAGCTAATGACTTCTGTATGTTGGAGAGTATCCCGTGTAGAGAGGATCAGTGTAAATGGAGTAAGATAACCCATGAGCATACAGTCTCACCGTCACCCCCCAGGAACAATTAGCACTGGGGAAAATGCGACCATGCATTTTGCCATAAAAAATTAATTGCTCTGTCTGTCTGAAGGGAGAACAATGTATAATTTAAACTGTTTCTTTTCTTTTGCTTTCAACAAGTTTCTCATCCATTGCTTTTGAGAGGCATAGCTCTTATCAGATGATTGGTGAGGATTTTTTTTTTTAAAGTAAAGTAGTTAATGTTTCTGCTAAGCCGTTAGGAAGCATCCAGCTGTTAAAAGCCTTTAATTGGTGAGTCTGCGCTTCTTCAGCCCCTAGGGGTTGGCTGCAAATAAATAATTTTGTCTTTTAGAAATATCAATAATAGCTACCGATATTACCAAAGTCAAGGTGAAAACAGATAATACTAAAACAACCAATTCAGAGACTAAGCACACCTTGTTGTGAAAAATTGCAGTGAGATACCTGGAATTTTCCATGCTGCAATTCCAATGGTTTGCTGCTATTCTCATTTTGGTCTTCATTGTTAGGACCTAGGCTATTGGGAAATACATCATTAGTAACCCCAAGAATTGACCTGGAATATTGTGGTTTATTTCCCTTCATTACAGGAGAGCCTGAAATACAGCTCTATTCATCAGTACATTCCCAACTTTTCTTGACATGGTAATTTGAGACTTCTATGAGTTTCAGAACACTGAAACTGATACCAAATTAGCAATGGCTGGATTCCAGCTTATCTTCAGTTTAACATTTTAAGTATGTAAATTATGTCAGAAGTTCAGTCTTTCTCTGACAGGCATGACATTAGTTCCCCATCTGGAATCTGTATCTTTTGTCATTATATTGCTACAAGTTGCAAATCTGGCAGCAGCTTAATTTAAACCTGTTAATGGAAGTTTGTACTGCTCTGTTGTACAAGCATACAAGGGTACAATAATCTTCCTGCTGCCTGGCTTGAAATTAAACTCAATGCAGTTTGCATTATCCTCAGATTTTTTCTATTCTGTGGCTGCTTTACTTTGTTACCATCTAATGGCATTGCCAACACTGCTTCAGAAAGGTGTCTGACAGAAAGAAATGGTGTCTGCGGGCATAAGAGAAGGGATGAGAGACAGTTTGCAGTTATGGGAGTAATTAACTAGACAGTGGTTCTGGAAGACAAATGGTTAATTCCCTGGGAAAATGTCTCCTGAAATCTCCCTTTGCTTCCTGCTTCCTATAACAAGACTAGCATTCACCCTGTACCATTGGCTGTTTTTGGCTCTGGCATACTGCTTGCCAAAGAGGTACTGACTGTTGCCTGCTAGTGTTGGTGGTGTGCAGGATGTTCGGTAGCACTTCCTTGTCATCCCTGTCTCCTGCAAGAAAATGCACAGTAATCTCCTACTTCTGCTCTAGCTTCTTGAGGCACCAGAAACCCAAGCTCCTGGGACATCAGTCTGACCTGGGCAGGGACACACTGTCAGGTTTGCCTAAGTTGGATTTTCATTCAGATCAATCTTATTACCTGATAGGGTATAAATAAGATTGGTAGATCTGGTGAGAGCTAAGCACATATTTACAGCATTTATTGGATTATAAAGATATAAAACTATAAAACATGTTTTTAATAACTTCACTCTTACTTGAGAGGTGAGGATTCCTCCCCCAGCTAACATCTCAGCCCTTAGCCTAGAGGCATAGCCCAGCAAAACTTACCTCTCTCAGGTCAGAACTTCCTTACTCTGTCCTTCCCTGTAAGTCTAGCTCATTGTTTGGACACTTCTTTCATCAGAGCCATCAGCGAACACGAATGCAGTCTCAGTGAGGGCATGTCAGAAGAATGTTAACTGCCTGAAAGATTCAAAGTATGTATGTCTCAGTAACTCCCTTTTCTTGAAATATGCAGGCACTCTGTATGTAATGATCTTTATGCCATGTGGTGCTGTTTAGTGTCAGGAAGCTGCTACAGAAATGCTCTTATATTTAGGTAAGAATTCATGTTAAATAGAGGGTTGCTGATGTGCTGATTCCTCTATCTATTTGTGTTTGAACATCAGTTGCACTGTGATCACAAATCTACATTTTTGTAAATTCTTCCACACTCTGAAGTAATTTGCCTTTCTCTTTTCCCTACCATGCTCCTCTTGTCCCTTAGCTAAAGCAAGATGCAACATAAACCTTCTTACTTGCTTCACAGTAACCTTCCATATACCTATTAATAAAAGAACACTAGTAAAATAATGTGTCTGACAGACCTAACAGTGGTTTGTAATGCCAAAACTGTGTGCTTCCCATGGATGCCACACAACAAGCCAGAAATTACACAAATAATTTGGCAGCTGGAGTCTCTCTATCTCCCTGCTTTGCATATCTAATCAGTTATGTCACACTTCCTACCTAAAAAATAGTGATTCAAGCTATATAAAGGCATTACTAGAAAAGATTTTAAATTAATTAAGGAGGACACAAGGAATTGAAAAGTATTCTTCACAAGTGCTGCCTTTCTCAAAGGCTTCTATGCCAACATTGCTGATTTTACAAATTAAAATGTAATGTCTCTAACTGCCAGTGCTGCAAACCCAAACTAGAGTGGAAAATTGAACTGCATCCTTTTTTCCATCATCAGAAACAGAATTATGCAGTAAAAGCTAAGCTGACAGATTTATTAATGATGTATGAAGCAAAACTGAACCCAGATCAACCTTTCATGGCTGTGTTGGCTCTGCAATGCTAACAGTTGTAAAATCATCATTAGTTATAACAAAAAAAACCCAAGCAAATTCAATTCAAAGAAACACAGAGGGAGGCAATACATAGACTATGATGATACTGGCTTTCTGCAGTCCTTCTGCTTGTTATAATAACACTGTAAGTGACAGTTTGCGTGTGTGTTTAATTGTTGCTGTATTTATATAGAAATAAAATGTAACTTGATGACAGTGAATTCCTTGGAGAGTGAAGTTACATTTACTTGGAAGGTGTAGTCACCTTTGAAGGAAGCAAAAAGGCTCTCTAAAATAACTGAACAATAACTAGTCAGAATCAGAGACTGGAACAAGAATTTAACATGCTTAGAAACTGGAGAAAACATGAAAATAGATGATCTTAATCTTTGGGAAGTAGGAAGCCATACAGAAGCTGTGAAGTTAAGTGTAAAAAGACAAAACTCTTTCAATAAGTGTGAGAAAGTCTGCATAATACTGGTAAACAGCTATGGCTCGTAGGTTTGATATTTTGCAGTAGAACATTGTAAGAGAAAAAAGAGCTGCATTCTTTGAAGAATGCCAGCCACAAAATATTATACAATACAGAATGGTTTTGCATCTCTTTTTATGATGATGTGTTTAGGCCTGACTTTGGAAGGAAAATATTATGGGATTGTTCTTCTCTTATTTTCTTTCCTTGGATTCATCTGTGAAACAGGGTTGTGTGAATGTCAGTGGCTGTTTACTTGTCACTGAAGAAACAGTAGCAGACCATCTGAATTCACAGTTTTGCATTACAAAACACAGTATTTAAAGGATTAGAATATAATTTCCAGATCATTTTTAAAAAAGGGGGCTGGCAGTCCAGGACAAATACACTAGATATTGCTATTTTTTGTCCAATTCTATCCCTAAAGAAATGTCGTACTGTGAATAAACAACTTGGACGTCATCCAAGTATAACAGATCACTAACAGTAATTGTGCTGTATAAGCAAATCGGAGATCCTGATATTGATTTAAATAGGACAAAGATGTTATGCATGATCAGAAGTAAGGGTTTACGAAAGAGACTTTTTATACTTACGTTATTCTTTCTTGTGATTTTGCTTCAAATGGAAATGCTTCATGCATCACTATATCTCCTTACTAAAGAAAGGATACTACTTTGGGGTTAAGCTATCATAAAAACCTAGTCCTTAAGATTGGTCAACATTCAATTATTCTTGCTACAACAAATACTTCTGTTCATTACATTTGATCATGTCCTGGGTTCAGCTGTAGCAGTCATTTTTCTCCTTCTTAGGAGCTGGTTCAGTGCTGTGTTTTCGACTTTTGTCTGAGAACAACGCTGATAACACACCAGTGTTTTTAGTTGTTGCTAACTAATGTTTACCTTGATCAAGGACTTTTCAGTTTCATGCTCTGCCAGTGAGAAGGGGCACAAGAAGCTGGGAGAAAGCAGAGACAGGACACCCGACCCAAACTAGCCAAAGGAGTATTCCATACCACAGCACATCATGCCCAGTATATAAACTGGGGGGGAGTTACTCAGAAGGCCCAGATCGCTGCTCGGGTCGGTCTTGGTATCGGTCGGTGGGTGGTGAGCAATTTTATTCTCTCCCCCTGTTATTTCCCTTATCATTATTACTATTATTGGTGGTAGCAGTAGTAGTTTTGTATTGTACCTTAGTTACTGGACTGTTCTTATCTCAGCCTGTGGGATTTACATTTTTTCAATTCTCCTCCCCATCCCTCTGGGAGCAGGAGTGGGGAAAAAGCAGGGGAGTGAGCAAGTGGCTGCGTGGTTTTGAGTTACCAGCTGGGCTTAAACCATGACAGTTCATTACATTTCCCAAAATACCAAATTGTGAATAGAAACCTGTTTAGCGAATGTAAGACCCTATGTGTAATTATTGCTCTTTAGTCATACAATCATTAACTATTTCTAATTAAGATTTTTCCAGGCAAAACTACCTCCAGTTGCTCTCCTGAGTTAGTTAGAATCAACAGCACCAGAAAGGATAAAGTAAACACAGATGAATATTCACCTGCCTATTACTTGCTTAGTTTACAGCAGTGACCTGACATTTTACAGGTGGAAAGAGTCACAGACCACGGTTCAGCAAAGCAGTAAATGCTGGTTTAGGGCCCCTTGTGGTGTTGAATGAAAGCTAATAAAGGCACATAGCATTCTAGTGCTGTAAATTAACACTGGTATTTGAATTTGATCGTTAACTCTGTACATATGATTATAATGCCAGACCTGGTACACTCTATGACATTCAAATGTTATGCTCTACCAAGTACTGCGGCTCCTTCCACAGCTAAGACAACACAAAACATCAGTATAAACTTTGTATTGTGTGTTCCTGCATATAACAGAAACTCGGTCGAATGCACACACTTACTTGGATTAAGTTTTCACTTAAAAAAGTAAAAGTAAAGTAAAAGTAAAAACTTCCTGCAGTGGCTGACCAGGTGTTCAGGTCTGTGAATCCAGAGCCATCATTACCGTTACAGATCCTGCATAGTGTTTGATGTGGAAGAGCGGGGATCCAAAGTGAAACCTCAGCCATTTGATGTAAAATCAGGTTGAACACCAGATAAGCAAAGAACGTTACCAGCAAGCAGGCTGCCATGAACGGGCTGCAGTCCGCTAAAGTCAGACAGACACATACACACACCCCATCTCAGTAAAATGCTTTTTTGTGTACTGAACTTCATGATTAGGGCAAAAGACAGATTATTTTGCATTGGGTCTAGAAGTCCAGTCCCTCCTGTCCCAGGCAGCTGGGCCTATCGCTCTTCTCTCTACTTCTGAAGGAATAAAGTGTTCTCCTGCCCTGACCCTGAACACTGATCCTGAAGCTCACCTTTCCTGTGCTTTACAACCCTTTAACCTGCATGTACTTGTGAATGACGCTAACATAATTCTTTAGCTCAAATGATGCTCTCTTTTTAGTTTGTTTTTAGCATGTATGCTAAAAACATTTAAATGACTGACGTTTAAAATGAACAGTCATATCTTCTATCACCTTTCAGTCTGGCCAACTTAAAATCCCAGCTCTACAAGTTTCTTCTGAAACTCTCCTTTCTTCTGCTCACCCCACAAGCCCCATTCGTTTGAGCTGAGCTCATACTAAACCTTTCTGGGTAAGTGACCAAACCCATTTTACATAGTCCCACCAGTGCTTTCCCAGTGACACATTTCTTTGCTAAATAGTTCCCATCTTTGGTACTCGCAGGCAGCATTTGTTCTCTTCAGTGCTACATCACATTAGTGGCTTACAGTCAGCCCTTCATCAACCAAAGCACCCAGATTCTTCTCTTCTCATGGTTCCAGGAGGTAAGACCCAGCTTCTAGCAAAAGTTGTAGGTATAAGCCCTTTTGCATATAGCTTTTCATGTTACAGTGTTAGCATTTCACCCCATTTCTGTTAACAAGGTTAAACATTACTTCTTGCAATATGCCAAACCTTAACGATATTGATAGCCTCCAATGTGACACTGTCAGAAAGTTTCCAGAAAGTACACTCCAACCCTTTCTGTTAGAATCACTAATGAAAAATAATAAGTAAAAGAAGTGTAGTTAAGCTCCAAATAATCATGCCTACCATCTCTGTACACTCTAGTAATGCTTTACACTATTTACAAAGGACAGCAATCATTGTTTTCTAGTTATTCAGCAGTGGTTATTTCCTAGTTTATTCAGCACACAATCTCTAAGAACATATATGGAAGTAAATTGCATACTTCTACATGACTGCAAAGCTCACAGGACAGTGAAGAGGGTGGTCACTTACCTGAAGACTAAGGTGCTAAGCACTCAAGTTTTTCAGAACATTAAAAATTAAATAAAAGGAATACTTTTTTTTACAGTTTCTGCCTTCTACTCTGAGTGAAATCTTAGATAGTCACTAAAGTCATTAGCTCCTGGCTCTTCTCAGATTTTGTAACATTAACCAGTAGACAGATGTTCACAGAATCATAGAATCATAGAATAGTTAGGGTTGGAAAGGACCTTATGGTCATCAAAACAATTAGCATTGGTGGTACAGAGGCTGGCAAGCTAATCTGAATGATTAAGGAGAGAGGACTAGAAGTCTGCAATGAAGCCAGCAATCCATTCCTCTCCAACTGGCTCAGGACTTAGAGTATGGGTGATAAGTGTAACATAAACTCTGTTCCTCCTCTGGCACATTGGAGAAACAGAGAAAGTCAGCAGTGCTGTTTGTCCAGCAGCATCAACAGTCTCTTGTTTGTTTCTGACACCTGAACTCTGTCTTTTCTCATTCAGGGTGGACATGGTAAGATTGACTGACCTTTTCACCCTTCATTACCTCTACATCTAAAGCAAAGTGAACTCTGAAATGAATCACTGCTTAGGAGGATCTCAGAGTGGATGCTACAGAGACATTGCTGTGATTAACATTTCTGGCTACTGAGTACCTCTGACACTCCTCGCAAATTCAGTAAAACTAACACAAAAAAAAAGCCTCCTGGAGAAAGGAAGAAAATCCAGTGACATTTCTGATAGGCAAGAGAATGATGTAGCACTATAGAACCAAGAAGTTTTCTTTGACAAAAAAGACAAATCTTATGTAGTTTCTCTCTAGGACATGAAGAAAGTAAAGGGGTGTTCTTCATTTTGCCCCTGGGAACCTGTACTCTTATTAATACTACAGAAAATTACAGCATGTTAGCATTGACTTTTATTATTTTCCAAATCACAGCAAAAGTCAAAAAACCAATGTGTTATCAGAACATAAAATATTGAAGATGTTGCGTTTACTTGCAGACTGACATTAATCCAGCTGAAAAGCTGCAGTCCTTCAGCACTGTTTGTTTAAGGCTCTTGTGCTCATTTTTTGCCCTCTTGCTCCTTCACGCACTGTGTTTTACTCATGATGCATCCCATCAGGAACTCGAAACAAAATGTTTTCCCTATCTTCCTCTGGTGAAAAGTTCAACTAAAACCATCTTATTTTTCAAACAGAAATCTGTTCAAATTGACAAAGCTGTGTTCTGACATTAAAAATATTGTTTCAGTATAGCATTTCATAGCAGTCCTAATTTGACTCCATTTGCATGGCAAAGAATCACATCACAGCTTTGGTGCTGTATATATAAAACATATTCCTTCTTTAGAAAGAACAATGCCCTTTCCACAATGAAATTAGAGCATTTTAGCATGGTGCCAGAAACAAGACAGAGCCAGCTGTGCTCATCCAGCATATGAGAATGAATATTGGTTTTGTTCCCGAAAACAGTCACAAGCATGTGTACACAGCGAGTGGCTGGCACGTTGGAGGAGTGAGGCTTTCTGTCCCGTGGCTGAGACCCACAGCCCCGTTACTGGCTCATTCAAGTAGTATTTCATGTTTGTGCTTGGTCTGCTTATAAGCATAAATTGCTGCATTTCGACTTCATAAATACTCAAAGAGCAAAGTTTCACTGATGAGCTGTTCTTGTTTTAAGGCCTCTGTGTTTTAGTGATGTTTGACATCTGAAGCTTGCTGCTTGGGTGGTGCCTTTAACTGTATGTCAGCAACAAACATGAGAAAGCTGGAACCATACCCAAATCCTATTATTAAATAACACATGATGTCAGCTAACCAAATCTCAGGGAAGAAAGAACTGTATCTTTCAGAAATAAGTATGCATGAGGACTCACTGTAAGGAAAAGGGACCCGCTAGTGGAGGTAGCCTTGACGCCTTGCAGAACTGCTATACTCATAAGACTGTCTTATATATTACTTTTATCAAACTCTAGGTTTGTAATTGTATCTCTGTGACACAGAATCACAACTTTTACAATGATAACAATCACCACTGGAATAATCTCCCCAGGGAAGTGGTGGACTCCCCAGCACTGGACACTTTAAAGATTCTGCTGGACAGGGTGCTGAGCCATCTGGTCTAAGTCATACTTTGTCTAGAAAGGTTGGATCAGATGATCCTTGAGGTCCCTTCCAACCTGGTATTCTATGATTCAAATAAAAACTGTTATCTTTTTTTTTTTTAAATCCGATTGTTAATAAATGGGAATTCTGGAGGGATTATGAAGCATTTTGCTGTCACACGTAGCTGGATAGCTGGGTAGCTGGATTGTCATTTTATTCATGCTTCTTCTGCTTCACCTTTGAGGAAAAGCAGAAGCACCGACTCTTGGCATGAATTTACATTATGAAGACAGTAGATTTACACAAAAATCTGTACTGTCATGTGCTCTTCCTACTTCATTACACCTGAAAGGAAGTATCTAACTGCAAAGACATTGTTTTTGTCCCAGGATTTAAAAGTCTAGAACAAATCACCAATGTGGCAGGACAGTTAACACACTAACTTTCTTTTAAACCTGAAAGTGGGTCAGTATCTATTTGTCTTCTGTATTTTACTTTTCTAAAACTGAAACCTCCAGAACTGAAAGCTGTCCTGAAAGTCTCCACCAGTGCAGAAAGAGAGCCTTAGGGGAAAATGTTTCCTGAGCATCACGTGTGACCACATTTTCTGAGAGAGAAAAATGACATCACTGGTCATGAAATTTCAATCTGTTTTAAGACAGTCTGTATCACTAACACCTTCTATTCCAATATGATAATTCCTTGTCAACTCAAGTAATTCCCAGTAGGAATATCTTAATAATCAGCTTTATCATGTATTCCAGTGTCAGTGCTATATTGCACCATAGACATCATGAAACAAATGCAATTTCCAGATGCAAAATCATACAAAGATGAGGCTAGGTCCCTCCTCTAAAAGAAAAATTTGTGCTTTCTTCCACACTTTTAACTGAATCTATATGATCATTCAGAAAAGACTAGGAATCCGTCACACATTTAGACAATGTATAAGTACAACAAAATTACAATCCCTAATTTGTCAGCTATGGATGCCAGAATGCATTCTACCTGTCCTTCCAAAACTGGAAGAAATTGAATGCAGTTAGTCCATTCCCAGCCAAAATCTCTCTCCACTAATACTCCAGCAAAATGAATCAGAATTTACTTTTTTCTTTTGCACATTCTGTAAATGCAGGGCACCAAGTATCTTGATTATCATCTTCCAGCAATAATCCTAAGACCTTGCTAACTCAATGACATTGCCACTCAAAGACAGCTGAGTGGCGGCTCTTGAGCAATGACAGTTCTGCAATTTATGTCAGTGTATCAAGCTCCCAAGAAGTGAACCACGAAATTCAGTCAACATCAGTTATGTCGTCACTTCTCACTGCCTTCAGTCTTTGAAAAACTGCTATTCTTCCAAAGGGTTTCCTTGAAAATTCTTCTGATAATTAGTGGCAAATTGCGCATTGACTAAAGAATGTGAAAGTGAGAAAGTAGAAGTGTTGCTGGCTTCAGCAAAATGAACATTCTCAAAGTGAAACAGCTCATGGACAAGAGGTGGAGATATGAAATTGTGGCACATCGCAAAATTAAAATACAAGGTGTTGTTAAGACCACTTCCTAGGCCTCTACTCTGTAGATCTGCAACAGCAAAGAGCTTTCTCTGTTACAACAACTAACACCACCCTCCCTCAAAAGCAACCTGCAGATCCCAGTGGTAAAACTCAATCTATTTTAATGAGTGAAAGAGAAAGCATATACTGTATTTTGGAAATAACTTTACTGAGCATATTTAGTGTGATCATAATTTTATACCAATAGAATGCATTGTAAGCTTTGATTATTTTTTGGGGGGGCTGGCAGTTTTGAAACCCAGATATTTAAGCTTGTATTGACAAGTGACTACATGACTGTGAACCAGCTATGAAGGAAATTTGATGACATGCCATCTTTCTTAGTAAATTTTTCCTGCTTCCTGTTAAATTATCTGCCAATTCATCAGTAGTGATCAAAAATCACCAAGGATCTGCTAAGTACTCAACTTTCATGCTTATCTAAGTCCTGTCCTTCACAGATATAATTCTGCTCCTCGTTTCTCATATGTCTGCCATTCCTGAGTGCAGGCATTGCTATTGTCATCTTCCTGATGACCCAATGAATGTAAATGAAAATGAGTAATTGGTGGCAGAAGCTTTTCTACTACTTTGATTACCATAAGAAGAAAATTCAGTCTGGGCTTGGAATCTGTATAGTTACTTTTCAGTAACAACTGTTCTTTTTTGCATTCAGTTTGAAGAAAAATTATGTATCCAAGTAGTCTGCTGTGCTATGATGAACTGCACCAGAGGCTTCGGCAGGAAATCACACCAGTGAAGGATCATTTTGGTCATTTATAGCCTCACTATGTTTAAGATGGAATGTTTTAGATTTAAAAATTCCATTTATCTTTCTGTATCTTGACTCTAATTAAACAATATCTCACAAAAACTAAATTGTTTTAAATTTAAATTGGAATTAACAGTGTCATTCGCTCTAAGTAACTGGGAGAGATTTTGGGACTTGCAACAGACATGCCTTATTTTTAAGTAACCTCAGCTTACAGCACTGCTGATAAGCCTCATTCTGGACAGATTATGAAAGTAAGAATTTGTTCTGAAACTCCAGCTGAGGAGAAGGAGGGAAATGGTTTGGATGCACTCATTTGCTCAGAAATTGGTCTATCTTCTGCTTACCAACAGTTCTTCACATAAACAAAGAAGCTATTGATGTGGTATAGTTACGGTCACTGTGTGACAGGTTTGAGTAAAATATTTTACATTTTATTATATTCCTTCAACACATCCTGTCCCTTTGGGTGGTGAAAATTTTTCCAAATCTGTAGAAATAATCCCATACATTTAAAGACTTCCTTGCTGTGGAGTGAAATTTTTCCCAATTTTGCATAAGCAGAATAGTTGTACATTTGTCTTTTCTTTATTGTCTCCCTCCCATTGTATTTTGCTGACAATAGCAAGAGGGGGAGAGCTAACAACATGCATGGAAACAGTCTCATTATTTGTGAACTGATTGTGTGGAAAACATCTGTTTTCTGCCTAGCTTCACTTGTTTGTACACACTCACTGCTTCCAATGATGCAGTGCTGAGAGGAAAAAGGACAACAAAGCACAGCAAATCTGCCTTGCTTGTTGATTGTCCTAGTGGCTCTCAACCCCACTAGCACAGAAGCTCCCAGTTCATCAAGAAATGATTAGCCACTGAACTAAACATCCTAGCTGAATTTGACAGTGCTGTACTGTCATCTAAGGAATCTTCAGTTGTGTATGAAGACTAGAAAGCTTTATCCTTGCCTTTTTGCTCTGCCCTGTGTACCTCTGAGTGTAACCATATGATGGCATAAATGTGAATGGTACATGACAAACAGCACTATTCAAGGACTGTTATCAGGGCAATCAAATCAGAAAAGCATTCATTATGTTTAAATAGATCTTTAGATTTATCACATTTTTAACCTGTTATCAATTCTATCTTCTTCTTTGCAAATGAAGTGGCAGATAAAGTTTCTCTAAAGTTTGACATTTGATACTTGTCAAAGAAAACAAAACCGACAACACGATGTTTCCTAGCTGTTTCCAGTTACCTGCTTCATTGCTGGATTCTACTTTCCCTTATAGACCACCTTTCCTCTTTCAAACTGGGATGCTGACAGGTTTGATTGAGTAAGTTCAGCAAGGTTATCTTTCTTTGTCAGGTGATCTTTTTTTACACTGGCCATTCTCACTCTAGCCTCACTTGAACTTGAATCTGGCGTCACTGTTTTCTCTGAATAACGTTGAGTTCTTCTGGAAGTCTCAGACAAGTCTGTACGTTATTTGTGCAGTACAGTTTGACTCAGCATGATGATATTTTGATGTTTTCTTACAGTGATATCAGAAGGTCCCAAGAAAGACCAGGAATTCAGCTCCACACTATCCAGTGGTATAGCAAAAGAAAATATTAACCAGTGAACTAGCAGTCCAGGAATGGGGCAATTACATCCCTGGGCCAATCCTCTCACAAGCTTTACACTATTTATGTCTTCCAAGAGCCTTTCGTGCAGTGCCTCAGGGCCTTTTCCATATTGAGATGAAATTCTGTGGCTGTAAATCCCTGTTATCTGTTCATTATGTATGTACTTCCTAGGGCAGGCTTTCAAAAATGTCTTATCACAATGAACACAAGTACTTGTGCGTATTTTGTTGCTGCTAATGGACCCAACTTCTTTCTCATATATTCCCTTTAGAAAGTGTGTTTTTCTTCCCATGGCAACTTTCTTACAAGCAAGGTTGGATAAGCAGCAGCCTTCAAAGTGTTCCTGCATTGTTTTAATTTGGTCCCAGAAAAGGGGATTTTACAGCAATACCACAGAGAAATGCTGTCATATGTTTGAAATCTTCATTGTAAACCCTTGGTCTCCATGAAGTACTCACGACTGGGAAGGGGGCTGGGACATGGGAAGATAGGCACACCCTGAAGCTGGCCCAGATCACTCCTGCCTGATCTAACTTTGTACCTTTTTGATATGTTACATTCCAACTGAAATAAAATTTGTTTTATGAAGGCACTGTGCTGTTTTCCCCAAAGTTTCATCCTAGCTTCTTTGCTGCAATAGTCTGCAGTTTGCAGTGGAAAGGGTATCGTGGGAGAACCTTAGCAAGTGTAAGTCAGTGTAGCTCAAGTAACGTCAATGGTGCTGTATCAGCTTAAATCAGCTGAGGTCCTTACGAGACACTTTTGATTGACAGGTTCTGTTCCTAGGAAGTGGATGGAATAATCAATGACTTGTGTCAGCATGACTTCATATTAACAGGTCTTAAAGACACAAGCACTCCCGAAGCTGACACTGGCTTTACTCAAAGAGGATAGAATTGAGTCGACCATGGGGGATGACTGTGGTTGAACACAAAGGAAGAATAATCTTTCTTGAGGAAATCCTCTTGCAGTTTTTACAAACAATTTCTATGTCATACCTCAGAAAGGATTCTCTTATAATCTTCAGCTGTTGTAGGGAAGTCCTATTAAAAAGCATGGTTTCCTTTTCAGAATAAATACTAACAATAAAAAATTTTTTCAAACTGAAAGTGGAGGAATTTCTCTTCCCCCTCCAACCCTGCAAATAAAGTCTGGTCTGATCACCTACTTCTTCAGTTCTACTACCAATATCTTCTTCATTTATCACCTAAAAATATATCTGTGTATCATGCCAGTTCAATAAGCTTGTTTAAAAAAAACCCCAAACTTATACCTTTTAAACTATTGAATAATCTCACCACGTTCAAAGGCAGCAGTCCAGCATCCGCATGTAATCTTATAAGAGAAATGAGTGCACAAAATACACCACTACTGGACAGCCTGCTCTTAGCAAACCATGTTGTGCTAATGAGTAAAAAATAAAAGGCTGTGAGGACACTTATTTCACTCATCTGAACCCACAGATCCTGTAAACAGTGTGGGAGATCCCACAGATTCTGTAAACAATATGGGAGCATTATTTTACTATCAGGAAAAATATCAATAAACATCCTGGACAAAACTAAGTTTGTAATCTAAGATGTTCTCTGTAACTTTTTAACTTCTACTAACATTTGGTAGCCTGAGCTGTTTGCTTTACTAGCGGTTCTTCCTCCTTTCATTTCTCTCCACTCTTCAGTCCCGCATAAGTTACCAGTCTGCAAAGTGCTGGCATCATTTCATGGTTCTTACAGGACAATACAGCTTGCTATCTTTTTGCGTCAATGCGCTTCTATCGTTTCTCTTATACAATGCATGCAAACAACAATGTCAAAGGCAATTGTATCCTAGAACTAATAATAATGTTCTAGTGTTGGAGAGGGCAATGGTCTGGTTTTTTTGCTTGGACACAAAGTATTTGGCTTTGTCAACTTTTCTATTTAGAAGTTGGATTAGCACCCATAAAGGAGTGCCCTTGAGCCCTTCTCACTTAATTATAGCTCACAGCTCTGAAAGTAATTCTAGTTGGACTTCTGCAATCACGACAGCCAGCTCTTGCAGACTGTTAGACTGCTTTTCTTGAGTAGATCTCAGAGCACTTTATGCAGTAAGTGAGGGTCATTCTGCAGATATAAAACCTAAGAAATGAGGAGACAGAGTGAATTGCCAAAGTTCATCCAGAATCTGAGTAAAAAAAACCCCAAAAAACCCAGAAGAATATTAGTCCTTAGTACTCTAGTCGTTACAATACAGCCATTTTGAAGGAAAAAACCAGTTTCAAGTCTAGGGGGCAAGTAAAAATATGCTGACTACAAAGAAATTAAATGCATCCATGAGTGTTTTTAAAAGTTTAAAACATGTCTCTTCTTTCTTTTGCCTATTTCCACAGGAAAATAAGATGTTCTAGTACAGAATCAATGCTTCATGTCTCCACACCTTTTTGTAGTAATGCTGTGGATCTAGACTTTGTATCTTATAAAGATGCTCTATATCAGTCAATGTCTAGATGGGCTACTCAGAGAAACATAACAAAAGATAAGAAATCCCATGGACAAAAGAAAACAGGTTTGACCACTAGAAGCAAGGCATGAAGATTTGAATTATTACCCCTCAAAAAACATGAAATATGACCATTAGAAAGGTGGTGCCCAAAGTCTATTGTGCAACACAAATCATATGCATTTTTTCAGCACAATTTCAGTTTGCTTGGTTGAAGTAGAAATTGTTTCTGGGTATTAACACATAAACATGTAACATCAGCTGTGCAGTTTTAAGGGATTCATATGGTGATGAAACAGACCTTTGCATTTTCAAACTGCCAAACCCTTTTTAACTTGGGTGAGAATCTCACAACTAGCTAAATATCTATCCACTGTCATTTATACTAGTCTTAGCACAACTAGCACTTTCTAGATGAGTCTTCAGATCGATTACACAAAGTGGGATTAGATCCAAACATTTTCCAAAACATTACAAGAAATATAAATAACAGATGCATTCTATGGTTCTATGATTCCATATCTCCTCTTTCTCAATGTTTTTTTCCAGTACGGATCGTGTACTAACTGTGCACATTTTCTACTGCATTCGTGACCTGGGTATTCATAGAATCATAGAATGGTTTGGATTGAAAAGGACCTTAAGATCATCTAGTTCCACTCCTCCCTGCCATGGGCAAAGGTACCTCACACTAGCCCATGTTGTCCAAGGTCCTCTTCAACCTGGCCTTGATGCCAAGGATGGAGTATTTACCACTTCTTTGGGCAACCTGTTCCAGTAGCTCACCACCCTCACAGTAAAGAATTTCTTCCTAATATCTAGCCTGAACGTCCCCTTGCTTCTTTTGATGCAGCCCAGCATACGGTTGGTTTCTGGGCTGCGAGCACATACTGCCAGCTCATGTTCAGTTTCTCGTTGACCAACAGCTCCAAGTCCTTCTCCGCAGGTCTGCTCTGAACCACTTCTCCACCCAACCTGTAACTGTGAGTTCACTAGTAGTGAGTCATTAGTAGTGTATGCTCACTACAATGGTTTTCTGGGAATGAATATTGAGTCTAGCAGTACAGAGAACAAGGCAGTCTGACTCAAAGTTCTAACACACAGGCAATTCTGAGTTCAGAACTTATCACAATTTATCAGAATTTGTCAGAATTTATCAGAATTTGTCACACTTTATCTCCTTCTGCTTCAGCTGCCTGGCTTTTTCATGAGAGAATTTCTTCTGCATAATTAACACTGTGTTCTTCCTGTCTCTTCCCTGCAGACTCAGGATGCCATTATCATTTCCATCTCCCTAAAGTTTGTTATGACCTCTAGTATTACTAAATGAAATATATACTTTCTACATTCTTGTCACACCTTGCAAGGTAACACTAAGATTGGAATTTAGAAGCCCTCTAGAGAGAATGTAATTCCCAGACAATGTTCTACAAATTGAGAAATTCCCTGTGCTTTTATAGTGTGTCACCCTCAGTAGTTGTTGTCTTCCCTCCATTTTATTTTGTTGTTTATCTCGGTTCAGATAAGGTTTCCACTGTGGGTTGCCTGGAGCAGGTGAGTTTGCAAGATGAAAACCCCATCAAACACTTGAAGATTCCATCATTTTTACTCAGCTAACACTAAGAAACTTGAACTGATTACATTTTTGAATTTTTGAGGAACAATAAAGGTCATGATATGTTGATCCCTTGTTTTCTACTGAGGTTACAGTCTCCTGTCTACATTTTGGAGATAAACTATACAAGCAACAGAAGGTCATGGACTACGAATAAGACTTAGAAAAGTAGGAAATGAGAAAATCAATTATTTTCAGGAAATCTGTGTGGTTAACAACCATTTTTAAGACTGCAAAAACCTGTGTTTGAAAGGTTGCACTCAATGCAATGGATAAGTTGACTATATTTGAAATCCTAAAAATAAAATTATAGAAGAAAAAAAAAAACCACCTGTAATTTTCCAAAATAAACGAAAATTGTCAAGATCTTTCAGCTGACCTGAAGTGCTGTAAAGCAATTTACTGTCTGAAGACTTGAACTATATTATCTATCTATCTTTCCCCTGTGCAAAGACTGCAGTTTCATGTTAGAGTCACGTTACTAGTTCTCCCAATGCCTTCATTTCTATCAACAGTAGACAGGGACAGGTTATGAAATGCTTAACAGTATTTTTTTTGTTCTGAGACATCACTGAGACCTGTAGACATCGCGAAGCATTAAAATAAAACATCTATCTCCATGAAAAGATTGGAAATAATATGCTGTCTGTTTTATAAACATCTTATTGCCTAGAAGAGAGACAAATTTCTATATGTTGAAGTTCCAGGGGTGCAATGCTGTGGAAAGAAATTATTATAGTTGAATGAGAGTCTTCACTAATTGAAACCAATTGGTTTATGGTTATCATCTTGCCAAACTGTACCAGAAATCTCCTCATAGACTACTGAGCATTTTTTTCCCTGTTCTCATTAAAGAACTTCATATGATGCAGAAGGCTATTTTCTACTTCATACTACGCTGAAAGAGCTATTTGCTGTTTCCAGCTCTGCCTGTGTAATCCTGCTGATCAAGAATTATTAAGCACTGCCATCAAATGAAGTTCAATGGCGGCTGCTTCCAGGCCTATCAGATTTATAAATAGTAATCATGCAAAATGAAATGTGGAGAGTTTATACTGAGCCAGCAACATCTATCTCACTGAAAACTCCAACATGTTTTCCAAGACTATCTTCAGGGATTTCCTTTGCTGATATGTAGCCCTGAGAACAGCAAAGACAGTATGCTAGACAGCCAGTCTGTAGAGGTGAATGCAGTAGTGATGATGGTATAGTCTATCCCCAACACCATGAAATGAATAATTGGTGTGTGGGTCCACACATTGTAAACTAAGAATGTTTTTAAACATCAGGTTTTTAACTGTCGTTTGGGAGACACAAAAGTGGATGAATGAACATGTCACAAGAATGTGAGGTCTGAACTAGTAAAAGCACAGATTTCTCCATCTGCTTGCTCTCTTTGTTCTCTTACTTGCCAGGGATAAGCTATTGTTTTTCTTCCCTTACTTCTTGCTAGTTTGCCTTTCTTCTTTTCCCCACTGCCCATTTCCCAACTCCTGCTCATTTTTCTCTCCTTTTGTCTTTTGCATAAAGTACACATTTCACCCTGTTTCCCTGAGACAAATTTTTGTTCATAGTTTCCAAAGATCTCCTGATATCCTACACCATGACCACCATCCAACTTAATGCTTTTGTTATTTATACATGAAAGATCTATGAAGCTTGTGGAAGGAGCTTGTGAATGTGGCCAGTGTTTTCTTTCTCCCATGTAGATAGCCCATGTTTGTATTTCACCTAGTCTAGCAGGTGACTAGACTGAAAATGTCCACTTTTACTGTTGTATGAGAGTAAACTGCAAAGAATTCTTTTATTGTGTGATAAAATACCTGAAACAAATTAAAAATAGGAAAAAAACAAAGAGTGATTACATGAAAAATGGCCTTCTGAAGACATGTCCTACTTGCTTAAGGAAGGGGTTATTTAAGCATGTATAGCTTTGTGTTTCTCTAACAAATTACAAAAGATTTGGATCATGGTTGGTATTTCAAACAGCTGGCACTTACATAGTTTTACACAGAAATGAAGTATGGCTCATGTTGCTGTTAGGGGAAGTAAAAACTACAATTAAACTACAGATTTGAACAAAATTAATAGACTAATTTCTCAAATATCATACCCTCACAGTACTTTTCACAAAATAACAGTTGATCAACAGATATTCATGGCAAGTTTTTCAAAAATACCTGCATTATTATGCAATTCACAAATATTACAAAATATTTGTGAACTGGAGAGTAGCAATGCTCACTAAATACAATAACTATAAATGTTATTCATTTAAATTTATTCACTTAATGTTATTTTTGATCTTTGAGGAACTGTCTGAAACAGCTTTGTCCTTTCTTCACTGCATTTATTGATATTTATTTTATTATGGAAGTGAAAAAAAAAATCCTCCTTTGAAATTCAATACTAAAGCTTTGGCTTTATTTCATCTTTTCCATTTATTTTCTCTCTAATCTAAACCAGGTTACTCTAGCCCTCCATTTCAGCCCCCTGTCTTTGGATACTAGTAAGACTTCTTTTATTCATCTTTTTTTGTGTCTTGTCTATTTTAGTTGAAAGTATTTCAAGGCCATAATTCTCTCTTTTCTTTTTCAAATATTGCTTAGCCTAAAGGTGTCTGATAGTAGGTGGTGTCATTAAAAGGTGTTGCAAGCCAAACAACTTACAATCACATCACTTTTGTTAATAATTTGGTACAATTTACCATGCACCCTTTTTTTTCCTGATGGAATTCAAAGCAATAAAATGTGGAGAGTCATTTCTCTAGAGAAAGATGTAGAAGGCTTTGCAGGGAAAGGCAGTGTTAATTTCTTTTAGCTCAATTTTCTGCATTTAGGACTCAGCATATGCAAAAGCACCTATTGAATTCTCTGTAGTGCATACCTACTAATCAATAGGTAATTGTGTTCTTGCTGAGTCCAAATGGAAAATGATGCAGCAGAAAACAAAACGTGCTAGGCTAAAACTTGAAGTCCTTAGTTGTTCTCACGTATATTTAGTCACCTCTCTAAATAAGCCAGAGGAATTACAAAACGTAGCTTCCTGCATTTGTCTCACTGTTGAGTTTATCTGGAAGGTTATTTCACCCTCTTACCTAGCAAATTTGAAAGAGGCTGGTATCAAACTATCAAGACCCATCCTAACCAGCTGTTGTAAATTTTGAAAATATTGAAAATTACATTATACTAGCAATCTGGATAGTAGGCTTTTGGTAACAGGCATTAAAAAAAAAAAAAAAAAATAGCCTGGGTGCAGTCTCAATATTTCTGAATCAAATAATTTTCATTAGATTACAAAACAAAAAAAATATGCAGAGGGATGAAGCAGGTCAAAGTAGTTTCTCCTTGATCAGACAGGGATTTAGAAGAAAGGTTCAAGCATTGCTGTCCATATTTCCACCCTCTTCATAAAATCTCAGACTAAAAGGTGCAAATCCTTGCTTTTCATGAGCTTCCTTTAGTTCTTCTGAGGCTTAGAAAGGCTTTTTCAAAAACGAGAACATTTTGAAAATCTTTTGGTTGGGGATTGAGATGACAATATGAATTTTTCTTCATGTTTCTTTGCAAAGAGGTTCTACTCTGAAAACAGTTCTTCAGAGCTTAGAAGATTTATCACAGTATTTCTTCCAGTATTTCAAAAAACTTCTGTCCTCTTTCTTCAATTAGGGCAGTCTTGAACTTCTTTTGAGATGAATAAAAAATATTTCAAATTTTTTTTTTTTTTTCCACCAGCATCTGCCAACTACTCCCTCCAAGTGTGAGACATACAACATTACTAAAATATGAGAGGGTGAAAGAAAGTTTAAGTAAGCGAGACATGAAGATGACGGACCTGAGTTTCAGCAGAGGCTGAGGCAACTCTGACTCTAGTGGCAGATATTGAGGATGCTTTATTGAGGATGCTTTTTGAGTTCATCAAAATGAGTGGGATAAAAGTACTTTTTAAAGTGACTTGAAAGTGCTTTTGCCCTTACAGATGTGAACTGTTCCTGCACAAGTTCTGAGATCAGGCAGACAACATGTAAATTCTTTTGCTTCTGTTTGCTGCTTATTAAATAAAAACAGTTTGAGGTGAATAGGAGTGAGTATTTTGAGTTGGTCCATGCCAGTCCCAAGGAATGCAAGAGCAGCATCTCTCCAGTGCATATCTCCACTGGATATGGATGCTCTTGCATATCTCCAGTGATTTTTCAGAGGGCAATGTGTCTTTTGGCATCTTCACAGACCCCATTTCTGGTACCCATTCAGAGTTCATTCCAGAATATGTGACCTTATGAAAAGCCAGCTTTTCAAACATGGGGACATAATTAAAAACTCTGAATTTTGTTTTTGTACACCCAATGGTTGGCTTCCTTTCCTTTTGGAATCAAGTCAGATACCTGAAACACTGGCTGTGGCAAATACAACAAACCTCCTGCAAACCCCAACGTTTATTAGACCCACGAAAATGACTTAGTAAACACAACAAGGTTATTATTTTTTATTTTGAATGCAAAGAACCAGAATTTATGATGTTATCTTGAAGAGAAAACATCTGAGTGTGTCAGAACTGAAGGCGTTGATGGCAGTATATACATGGCTGTTAGCAGATTCACCATGAGGCTCTTCCTCACTGTTTCCGTACAACAGTAAGGTCTTCTCATTGGGTCACTACAGCTGTATTATGTCTAGGGATGGTGGAATTGGGCCTTTCCTTCAGAAATAGCCAAGTTCAAATTCTGTGCTCAACCAACATAACTGCTAAGTACTCTTTGAAGGTAGTGGGAATGCTTGGCAGTGAATGAGGACTGAGGGGAAAAGGATTTTGTTCAAGCAGGGTCATTTGTAGCTCAGTTGATAGTTGGTGAACTTGGTGCTAACCATTGTGACTCTTACTGATGACTGATTGTTTACTTCCAAATACATTTAGCTATAGGTACTGTTGGTCTTCAGAAGTCTCCACATTGAATTTTTTACATGGCATCAACTTAAAAAAACTTCCCCTATTTGCTTTAGAAATGATAGCAACTACAATTTCTTGAAATTCTTTTATTTCTAATTTATTCTCCGTAAATTCAAAACCCATTGTTATGTCGCATTAAAGCCCTTGAAAGCATTTTATAATAATTTTGAGGTTTTAGTTATTTTTTTACAGCTGAAATATTAATTAGAACTTTAGTCTGTTCCTTCATGTTACCTTAATTTAGTGTTAATTTTAGAATTCTTTTGAATTACAAAGCAGATCAGAGATTATAAAATGAGTAGTTGATTTTTCTTCTAGAAGAGAGAGGGTCCAAAGACAGTTTTATACTTATAAAAAAAGACTTTCTTTCACTCAACTAAGTTTGTCATTGGTAGAATGGTGGCGAGTTTCACTGAATAGTAAACTTACTGTTCATCTATGAAGTCCCATGAAACATTCTTGGCAGTCACTCTGTAAGCTTTTCATCTATGTCTAATGCTACATTCATCCAGGTGGGAAGGTCAGACTACATCTTGGAGTGCATGGGGAATTTTTCTTCTTTAAAGGAACCGTGTTCATGAATGACTTTATCAGAACTCACCTCTTGTAGCTATTTCAGGTGTCCTTGCTCTGCCTATATGGATGTTCAGGTGATAAGCCCTCTGAAAAGTATGTATTATTAGATTGTGAGGTGGTTCTGTCTAAGAATAGACACAACAAACTGCACAGAAGGCAATACAAACCCCCCATTGATTTCAATGGGATTTGAGTTAGATCAAGTTGAAACAAATAATACCTTGAGGGCTTGAGACAGATTGATTTTGTTTATTTTTGCCTTAGTCTCCCTGTGACTGAAAAAAAATCCTGAAGGAATAAGTTGGCTTCGCTTGGCAAGATATACTCACACAAGCAAAACATGATATGATGCCAAAATATTATACGATGCTTTATTTGAAGTGGACACCTGCACACTAGGAGATGGCTTGCAACCAATTATTCATTCCTCAATTTGGTTCAGTTCAGAAGATTTAATTGGCATGATAAACCATACAAGGGTAACCAAAGGATTAAAGAGGAAGACCTTTCAGATAGATACAGATGAGAGGATAGATCTAACCTATTCATACAAGAGCTATAAACTTGGAAGAGTTTGGTCTCTGGCACACATTTAGCTACTAGTGCATCCCTAATCTGATATGAAATTAATGTATATTTTTTCTCTACAGACTACACAGATTTTTCCTTTTTTTCATGTGTGTGTGTGAATAGACATATGTGTGTGTATATATATTTATGTGGACATGAGTATGAAGTTTGTTCCTAACTACTTCAGTAAAAAGATTTCTTGCAGTACCTCATTTATTGGACATTACATTGGAAGTCACATTTTTGTCTTTCCACTGTCAGAGCTTATCCTCCGCTCTTTTGTCTTTCCACTTCGTTTGCAAGATCAGTAATATCTGGATTCGTCCTGTGGTTTTCCCTAGCTGTTTGTAGAAGTCAGCCCAAATGCTATGCAGAAGTCATAGCCCAAATGCAGAAGAGAGTATTTGAAACAAGTGACTGTTTCTTATTCAATCTTCTTTTGAGACAGGTAATCTTTTACTGAAAGATATGAATATCTAAATTTTAAGAAGTTCTTCCCTAAAGAGATTCATCTCTAAAATTTGCCATTTTTTAAAAAGTATTTTTTCTGAAGTGAATACCAGTTGTGATGGAAGGCTAGAGTCTGATTTAGGATGGTAAAAATGCTAAAGCACTTTTTGAAATCCACAGTTCACATACAGCATAATACAGGTGAAATGTCACTTTATTTTTCTCCTGGTACCAACTGTAATCTTGGAAGACTGCCTAGTAAACAAAAGATAAATGTTCCAGGAAAGAGGGTTTATGTCTAGATGTGCCTTATATTTTCTCTAGGTAGCTAATTCTTTTCTCCTTTTCCACCTTTACTGTGCCTCCAATGACTTCAGTGAAGCTTCTTCAAACATATACTCCTTCAAGTACTTTCAAATAGAACAAGTACTAGGCAGTACTGCAAATAGAACAACTCTTATTGCTGAACTTTAACTTTTCCGTACTTTTTGAAGACAACATGTCGGATAAATCTCTCCCAGACATCTTAACTGACCTGAGACTGAACATGGATAGTATACAAAAGAATCCATTGGAAATGAAAAAAAGCCAAATATGGCAAATGCATTGAAGCTAAATGCTAGAAGTGTTGCTGCAGAATTGACTACTAGACATTAAGACCAATCATGATGGCCTCTAAGAGATGCACTTATAGCAGGAGAGTTGCTGAGACCACATAATATCCTTGTATATTACTTGCTCTGGCCTCCCCACAAGAAGAAGTGACTGAAGTTTGACTGAGCTGTTAGCTTACAAAACTTGGCCTTCCTCAGAGGGAAGGGGGGCAGGGACGCGGTTGAATAGGAAGGGAACCCTCACTCTGTTCCCAGGAGGATAAGCTCTAAGTCCGTATTTCTTCTCTTTCAGCTGAATGTGTTCTGTTGATATATTTTGTGAAATTTTAAAGGCATGTTTTTCGTTATTAAATCTTGTAAGGAAGACTACTGAAAGCGGTGTTGTCTATCTTCACACTTGCATTTATGTAATGGCTACATTACTACTGAATATTCTGCATTCTACTTTTAAGATAGCTTTTAAGATAGTTTCTCTTTGACGAAAACATCTCCTCTGCCTCATTTAAACATTTTTTGTCTCTGATGTGGTAGTGCCTGTAGGCTTCGGTCGTAGATTAGAGTCCCACACTACAATGATTTGTGTACAAAAACAGGAGAAAAGGGAATTCTTGCCTCTATGGATTTAACCTTTATAGGTTTACAGCTCTTGAAACAGCTTCTGCTTAAACACAGTTGATAAACTGAAGGAGAAGGAAACTGTCCTTCAATCTGCTCTTTCATCTCAGGTCATTTGAGTCTGATACTCAGAATTGAGTAGGAAATTATTTTTCACCCATTAACATTTTAAAATTCCTCTTTCCTGGGACAAAACTGAGAATACAAAGGCTACTTGGGTCTTTGTTTTTTCTTAGGAGTAAAAGAAAACAAATTACTAAACAGAATGAGAGAAAGACACCCTGCAAGAGCCCTTTCTCATGATAGAGAGAAGACTGGAAGTCGCATCTCTGCAACTTTTTGGTGAGTGCACTGAGCATCCTCCCATCCAGGACCATCACTCTCAGGATCTCTCCCACAGCTCAATACTCTTCTGCCAGAACTCTTGTCTCTGCACCCCAAAAGCCAGAGCATATTCCTGAGGTAAGGAAGACTGGGAGATACTGTACTCCATTGCTTGCTGAGCCAGAGATTGAACCTGAACTTGGTCTGATTTGCAATATGCCCTAGATCTACAAAATCTTTATGAGGATAGTTCTTCCAGAATAGATAATTTCTTTCCCAAGAAAATGTTCTGTTTAAATAAACAAGGGTTTTTTTTTCCAGCTAGGAGAAGAAAGATTCATTAAAAATACTTGGTTATTCTTACCCATGATTTCTATTTCAGAACTGGTATTACCTAGCTTATTTCTTAGGCTTTCCAAATAGTAAAATTTCTTACGTATGGAGTCAGATCTCTCCATCTTCTAAGCAAATTGAAAAATAGAAGGCTAAGTAGTGCTAGACACAGAGTGACTGGTTAAAATTAATGCAAGAATATAAATGCCGCATAGAACAAAGCAAAATGCACAAGTATGGTAGGGTACAA
This sequence comes from Strigops habroptila, assembly GCF_004027225.2. Taxonomy (NCBI): domain Eukaryota; kingdom Metazoa; phylum Chordata; class Aves; order Psittaciformes; family Psittacidae; genus Strigops; species Strigops habroptila. Next base: position 68,683,935 of record NC_044279.2, read on the forward strand.
TGATGTTAATTTGGAAACACTGAGACTTGCAAGACACATCATAAGCATTGAAAGTTGCCTCCCAGACTGCTGGATGTGGAAGCTCTCTGCTTTATTAGCATTCTGGTAACAACTCCTGAATCTGCCTTGGTAAATATTGCAGAGAGAGGGCAGCTGCAAGATCCTACTGTATGCTACTAAAGGGAATGTTAATGAGGCTCCTGAAGCAGCCCTCCTAGTTCCAATTGGAGATATTAAAGACATGAAACCTGTCCTGCAAATAAGCAAAAAGGAGGGGGGAAAAAAAAAAGATCAAACAAAGGACTAACAACAACCTTTTATTATGAATTGACAAAATACTGTTTCCCAAGGGGTTTACTCCATCTGGAATCTAGCTCAACTTCCTAAGTACTGGTTCTGTTGGAAGAATCAATGTATGTGAGTGGTGAAAGAAAAATTAGTCCAGTTGTCACCAAGTATGTTGATAACCAAATGTTGGAAACATCTTTCTTGCAGCAAACTGTGCTTAGGTTTTTTTTAGAAACAAGTTAAGATTTAGATGTCACAAAGACATGCTTAGAGACCCATGTGCTGGTCCTTCATTATTCCACAGACACAGGTGTAATTTTCTGACTTCTTCCTTGGAAAAAAGCTCCCCCCCACCCCAACATTACGGCAACATCTGTCTATCTGCAGAAATCCTAAACAATAGTTTCAAAGGGAGTTGCTTAATCCTGTAATCTCAGAGGCTGTTCAGCCCTGATGTTATTCCTCATCTCCCACCACCAGCAGAGAGCTCAGTGTGAGGCAGGACTGAGTAAGGACAGTGAGCTCAACCAGCTCTCCAGTATAAACTGCTGGGGTTTCGTTTGCAGCCAGTATGCTTCCACAAAAGAAAGGATAGAATAGACTATCACTTATAGAAGTATAGAATCGTTTTGGCTGGAAAAGACCTTTAAGATCATTGAGCCCAAGCATTAACCTAACACTGCCAAGTCCACCATTAAACCGTGTCACTAAGTGCCACATTTACATGTTTTTTCAACACTTCCAGGGATGGTGGCTCAAACACTTCCCTGGGCAGCCTGTTCCAGTGTTTGACAACTATTCTGGTAGAGAAATTTTTTCCTAATATTCAATCTAAACCTCCCCTGGCTGAGCTTGAACCTGTTTCCTCCTGACCTATCACTTGTTATTTAGGAAAAGAGGCCAACATCCATTTCGCTACAACCTCCTTTCAGGTAGCTGTAGAGAGCGATAAGATCTCCCCTCAGCCTCCTTCACTCCAGGCTAAACAACTTCAGTTCCCTCAGCTGCCCCTCATAAGACTTTGCTTCAGATTGCTCAGCAGCTTTGGTGCCCTTCTCTGGATCCGCTCCGGCATCTCAATGTCTCTCCTGTAGTGAGGGGCCCAGAACTGAACACAGGATTTGATGTGCAGCCTCACCAGTGCCCAGTACAAGGGGATGATCACTGCCCTGGCCCTGCCGGCCACACTATTGTCGATACAGGCCAGGATGCTGTTGACATTCTTGGCTGCCTGGGCACAAGCTGGCTCACGTTCAGCTCTGTCAATCAGCAACCCCAGGTCCTTTTCTGCCCAGCAGCTTTCCAGCCACTCTTCCCCAAGCCTGTAGGGTTGCATGGGGTTGTTGTGGCCCAAAAGCAGGAGCCGACACTTTGCCTTGTTGACCCTCCTACCATTGACCACAGCCCATCGATCAAGGCTGTCCAGATTCCTCTGCAGAGCCTTCCTATCCTTCAGGCAGACCAACACTCCCACCCAACTTGGTGTCATCTGCAAATTTACTGAGGGTGCACTCAACCCGCTCATCCAGATAATTGATAAAGATATTAAACAGAACTGGCCCAAATACTGAGGCCTGGGAACACCACTTGTGACTGGCTGACAACTGCATTTCACTCCATTCACCACCACTCTTTGGGCTCAGCCATCCAACCAGTTTTTACCCAGCTTAGGGTACATCCCATATAAGCCATGAGCAGCCAGTTTCTCCAGGAGAATGATGTGGGAAACAGTGTCAAAGTCTTTACTAAAATACAGGTACAAACATCCACAGCCTTTCACCCATCCACTAAGCAGGTCGCTTTGTAACAGAAGGAGATCAGGTTGGTCAAGCAGAACCTGCCTTCATAAACCCATGCTGACTAGGCTCGATCACCTAGTTGTACTGTATGTGCCATGTGATGGCACCCAAGATGATCTGCTCCATAACCTGTCAGACTGACATGCCTGTAGTTCCCTCGATCCTCCTTCTGACCCTTCTTGCAGATGGGCATCACATTTGCTAACTTAATGGGGAGTTGCTAAATAAAAATAAATAAAGAGCAGAAAGACACTTAGTGGAGGTCTGAACACAAGAGTCCATGACTGACATGGATACTGAAGTGATTAAACCCCAAAAGCATGTTCGTTGGTCTGCTAATGGGTATCTTTTTCCACTTTCTCTTGTAGCTATTGTACCAGGCAATCATTAAAAATGCCATCATTAAAACCTTTTATTCATTTCCATTGATTTTAATTGTAATATCCTCAGAAGCCTGTAGATCAATGTAGCTCTTGTTCGGATTCAAAAGCCGAGTTGAAAATTTGAAGTAATTTGACCATTTTTATCTGGCCATTACAGCCACTTATTATACTGCCAGACCTATTCTGCCACACCACCAACAAGCCCCTGTTTAAAAATATGCAGTGTGTTTTGACCTACTCTTAAAAAAAAGTTTTTAATTAGAAGATCCTGTCCTTTGATGTTAAGTTAGATGTCTGGCATTCCTATGCTGGAAATCCCAGATCACATTCTCCTTCATTTATATTACTGTAATCCCATTAGCTTGATGGTTTACACTACCACAGCAAAGTAAGGGAGAATAACACTGCCAGAGATATAGACATAATCTTTATTTACCTATAAATCACCCTGTGAATTGGCAGATCTATCACTATAGTAATGATTTCCAATGGACCAAAAACTTCTGTCGCAGAGAAGCTCCTTGCATCTGTAGTGCTTTAATAATACCTCACAAACCCTGTTTGCCTTCTGAGGGTATTTTGCAGTTTAAAGATGTAATATGTTATCCAGAAAGACAGAAATATATGATAACTGAGACTTGGAAGATCAAGAACAACAAAGTGAATTTCTGAGAACATCAGGATGCAAGATCATCCCCTTTTGAAAAACTTCCAGCATCTCTGAATCTGTAGGGAGCTGAACTTGGGGGCAGTTCCAGGAGATGTGGGACTCTAACGAATGGATATGCACTGACAGCAGAGACAGGTAAATAACTCTTTGATATTGTGCTGCAGCATAATCCTCATACCATTAGTCCAGAAGTCCTATTCAATTGTTTCCTCTTCCTAGAATATTGTAGGAACATCTGCCCCAGTCATTGTGCCAGTACTGCCATAACTCAGGTCTTCACAGAAGTGCCATGAAATCCAACTGGTCTGATCACTCAAACACCTTTGACAGAGCCCTCCAGGATATTGTGAACACAGTCACAATGAAAAACCATGGGCAGAACTGCAGCAGTATCTGCCCTACACGGGATCTGCTACATTGTCTTTGCACTCAGTACAAGAAAGGTTTTCATGGGGAACAGTGTCCCAGGTGGTCAGTGCATGTCCCACAAGGTTGTGAAGCATTGCCCACAACAGAGTACTTTCTTGCCATGCACCAGCATGTCTGCATCTTCCTGTAATGTCCTGGTCACAAATTCTTCAACACATGTAGGATATGCCCTTTTCTCATTTATGCTATTATGATAGTTTACTGTCATGATACTTAAAACATTCTCCAGCAGGTGGTCACATTGTGGAATCTGAATCTGGGAAGAGGACCAATCCATAACATCATATACATGAGATAAAAACATCAATCTTTCCAAAAGAGGCATCTGAATGACGAAGATGTTTCCCAGCTGTCTCCACATAACCACTAGTGCAGGATAAAAATTAATAACAAACAAAAATGAGAGAAAGTCCATGACAAAATGACCACTCCCATTTGCGGGGCAGGAAGCCACCGCTGCCCAGGATATAGAGCACTTAAAGAGATCATCAAAAGAACTGTGCTCATGCAGCACCATGACCCGCATCATAGAGAGAGGCTGTCTTTAGAGAGGAGGAAAGTGAGACACCTCACACTCCTGTGTGGATGCTGGCCTCTTCTCATCACAGGCACAGCAACAGTTAGTTATACTATCAGCAGAGCTGAGAACAGCCTATAGTTCTATCAGACCTCTGGTCCCACCACAACAGAGATTACTGTTCAGCATTATGGCCCTGCTATCCTACGAAAGAGCCCTTGAGCACAAGACTTCAGAGTTGAGTTTCCCCTAAGCCATCCTCCTTCTATTCCTCCTCTGACCAGCATCAGCAAGTTCTTCAGGAAGCAAGGATAAACTAAGTCTTTCCTACCATGACCTGTACAAGCCTTCCAAGGTTGCTCAGCCTCCCAAGGTATGCGGACTTTGTTGAGGAGTTGAAGGTCCTCCAGGAGTGCCTGATCCTCTGGCAGAACAGGGTGTTGAGAGAACTTTCTCCTGCTCTTGCAGAAGATGATAATGCAGGCTGTATAGTGGCCAGTAGTCACTGGTGATCAGGAAGGAGTCCTCCGTCATGGAAAACAAATATGACAACTTCAATGATTTCCCAAATTCACCTCAGAATTGGAAACCAGCAGTGATGATAGTAGGCATTATTGTCTTCAGCCCAGACAGTAATGATTGATTTTGTACCACTGACATCCAAACTACCCATAGGATAAACCCTCCCAGGCATGCCTCAGTATGTGATCTTAATATGGCCAGATTCCACCCACCTCCAACACAGTAGAACTGTATAATCTTACCATCAGATGCCACAGTTTCAGGACTAAACAGCTTTCTGAGAATATAGCTGCTGAATACGGACTGGAAAACCTAAAATGAAGGAAAGTAACAACTTGTAGGTGCATTCATCCTTGTGTTTGCATCTCTCAAGGTCTCCATCTGAACACACGTGTACATATACTCAGGCAGAAATTTTGCATTGGTCATAGACCTCATGCTCTAATAAAAGATTATATTCATTTTGTGAGTGTTATTAACTTAGAGGATGCTTCATTTCATACTCCTTCAAAACGACTGGCAATCAGCCTGTCTCAAGTGGCTCTCTGCCAGGCCCAGCAAGGTGTTGGATTTGCTGCCTACAACCACTACTTTTGTCCAGATTTATCACACCTCACTGTGATGATTAGCACCCTTGATTACCTCTTCATCTTCACTGGTTTGAAACATGAATTTGATGTATAAGGTCTCCTTAAGCAAGGACATTTCCTCTCCAATAGCAATGCTGAATGGTACATAAACAACTGGAAATATGCCATCAGCTTTTTCAGATGCACAAAGTTTGTGGCAAGACTCACTCAGGTCTCTAAATTTCATTTTAAGAACATCAAGGGGGTTTTTCTAATGGTTATTCCATCCATCTAGTAGCCACCATTGTGTGCCCATGTTGTTCCCTTAACTGGGGATTTGTGTCAGCAAAGAGAGTTAGTGATAGCTAGCTTCCAGAATGAGAAAAAAAACCCCAAGATTTATCAGGTTTCTGCCCTCTCCAGTTGCAATGCATGAGCCAGGTTAAATAGGCTGTGAAGTGTGGACTTTTTAAGTCAGAATAATCCAGATCTGGGACAACAATCTTAAACAGTGAAAAACAAAGAGAGCAGAAGCTTAGTTGGAGCTGCAGAACTTCTTTAATTCTTTAGGCAAAACTCTGCACCCACACAATTCACTGTGCTTTGACAGACTTACCCAGAAACATCTGCAAAGCTCCCCTACAATTGTCCACTAACTCTCAAGTGAACAACAGCAAAAATCAGGCTGAGTCTGGTATATTGAGGCTACTGTTAGTCCCACTTTTGGGATATAGGGCTGTTGCAGGTTTTCCTTATATTTCCTTATCTGCCTGAATTCACCTGTTGTTTCTTGCTGTAGGTTGCAAAACTGCTTGGAGAGGAGAACAGGCGGTTTTGCCCTGTATTTAGTAAAAATTGATGCTAAGTCATAACTACAAATCCAATGATACCAGTAACAATGAAGATTTCTCTAAAAGTTCTTTTACTGAGTTAGTTTTCTCCTCTGGTGGACTAAATTCCTGTTAAAGCAGACAAATTTCATAGGAAAGTCTCTGAGGGACTGAGTGTTCCTGCTTCTTCGCCTGACATTGATGACAAGTAAGCTGTTTCATAAGACTCCTACAAGGTTTGTGTTTGGATATTTCTATTCTTGAGGGACATGATTCACTGCAATGTTTTTCAGGAAAAAACAGGTGGAGAACTATGAACACTCAGGAGGTCTTGGGCCTGGCGGTGCCAAAGCAACAGATCAGCTCAGTTACCTTGCCTCAGACACTTTGTCCATCTGCCTGGCACACCAAAAAGCCCCAATGGTTTGTGGACACTGAACAAGCTGTGAGCACAGCTACATGCAGGCACAGTGTTCGTAGAAGCAAGGTGTCATGGTTTAAGCCCAGCTGGTAACTCAGAACCACACAGACGCTTGATCACTCCCCTCCTTTTTCCCCCTCATACTCCCAGAGGAATGGGGAGGAGAATTGAAAGAATGCAAATCCCACAGGTTGAGATAAGAACAGTCCAGTAACTAAGGTGTAATACAAAACCACTACTGCTACCACCAATAATAATAATGATAAGGGAAGTACAAGGGGAGAGAATATAAAAGTAAAAGGAGAAAAGGAAAAGAAAATAACAAACACAAGTGATGCACAATACCATTGCTCACCACCCACTGACTGATACCTAGCCCAACTCGAGCAGCAATCTGGGCCTTTCGAGGCCTTCCCAACCAGTTTATATACTAGGCATGACATGCTATGGTATGGAATACCCCTTTGGCTAGTTTGGGTCAGGTGTCCTGTCTCTGCTTCCTCGCAGCTTCATGTGCCCCTCCTCACCGGCAGAGCATGAGAGACTGAGAAGTCCTTGATCAGGGTAAGCATTACTTTGCAACAACTGAAAACATTGGTGTGTTATCAGCTTTGTTCTCAAACTAAAGTAAAAAATACAGCACTGCACCAGCTACTGAGATGGAGAAAAATAACTGTTACAGCTGAACCCAGGACACAAGGCTATGGAGACAGTACATTTCCCACCACTTTGCATGAAATGGTATTCACTATATGAAGCAGTGCTAATACGTGGGATATCCACCCCTGGTAAGAACCAAAAACATAGCAAACATCACAGAAATATCTGATTAACTTTTCTTCCTTCGCTCTGCCAACTTTAACTGCCTACTATTCTCTTTGAGCTCTTCCACAACAGTGAGGACCAAAGGCTAAAATATTGCTGTTTCAGAGCAGTATTTCAACCAAATTTGGTGAAGAAAAAAGAAGGCACAAAGTCATGTTATTAGGATACTGTAAAAAGCAAAGGTGTTATAGAAAGGGCACATCAATGAAGGGAAACATGGCAGAATAGGCTCCAGCTTCACTGGGTATCAGAAAAAACAATTACAAAACACAATGTAATAGAAATTCAATTGCAATGACCCTTGAAGTGATTGTTTCACCATCTGTTTACAGGGAATTCCTTATGCATCTTTCATCCGTACACTTGACCTCCCAAACAATTATATTGTCATTCTGAACACCTCTTCTGCTTTTGCTCCATTCCCTCTTTCCTAGCATGGCAATTTTAAAAGTATGTGCCTTCTCCATAACTATCAATAGTCACACAGAGGAAGGCTGTGATGGCCATCACCCTGTAAGATGGAAAAAAAATTACAGCTGATGGATAAAAATTCAAACAGTAAAATTGTAGTAGTGATTCCACCCAGTAGCCTGCATTGTCTTAGCTGGCTTGCCACTTGGATCCTAGCAGCCACTAGACCACCTGCTTTCTGTCATCGCAGCTCAGCTGTTGTTCACAAATTTCAGATGTTTGTGCCAGTAATTAAGTTGTGCCAGCAAAGCACTATTAAATTTTGTTATTGCAGAAAGGAGCTAAAATAATTGATCAGATCTGAGCGGATCATCAATATGTTTTTGAATATAATGAAAATGAGAATTGGGTCAGCAGGAGGAAGAGGAGACATCAATTAAAAAATATATTTATACTGGAGTCTCAAAAGCCATTAATATTGATTTCAATCCAGGACACAAGGCCTGGCTGACAAAAAACATGGAAGGATAATTAAAGAGGCTCTCTTTTTCTTTCTTTCTTTTTTTCCTGTGGCAGAATACAATAACAGAGCTTCAAGAAGTGGAAGTAAGTAGAATGTAATCACTCCAGAGAGCTATAAAGGTTTATGGGAAGCTGTTGATGTTACTGCATTTGTTTTATCTCCTTTCCTATCATCATTTGCATTTTTAAGGTTTAATATTCACTTTTAATGGACATGAGTGCAGGATTAGAGATGAAATTCCTTCTGCCCCCTCAAGCTGGGGGGACTCTTCATTAGGGACTGTAGTGATAGGACAAGGGGTAATGTGTTTAAACTTAAACAGGGGAAATTTAGGTTACATACAAGGAAGAAGTTCTTTACTGTGAGGGTGGTGAGGCACTGGAATGGGTTGCCCAAGGAAGCCATGAATGCTCCATCCCTGGCAGTGTTCAGGGGTAGGCTGGACAAAGCCTTGGGTGACATGTTTTAGTGTGTATGTCCCTGCCCATGGCAGGCGAGTTGGAACTAGATGATCTTAAGGTCCTTTCCAACCCTAACTATTCTATGATTCTATGATTCTAAGATGCCTTTCCCACAGTCTTATTGTTGCCCTAAAGCACTATGAAAGCTCCTGTTACTGAAGATGGTCCTGTCAGCCAGGCTCCTCACAGCTTGGATCCTGTTCAAGTAGAGGTGGTAACGTGGACTGGCTTGGATTAACTGTATTTTGATGTTTGTAATATCCCCACCAAAAATAATGTAACTATTCTATTCTTCAGTCAAAAATGTGTCAGTTCTGAGGCAGCCCACTCCCATGGAGGCTCCAGATGACATAGATGTACTTCCATCTTCCTGCAAGTAAGCTTTACCCTCTGCTCTTTCTTTTGGGTCCATACGGTCTGCTTTGAACGACCCAGAGAGGACCAATTTATCAGGAAAAATGTAGTCATAGAGCTGATAGATGGTCATAAGAACTTCACTGCAGATTGGATCCAAGAAGATTTTATGGTGTGCTAGTAGAAATCCTTCTGCTTGTGTCTGTGAAGGATTTTCAAAACTGGAGCTATATGACTACCAAGGCTAGTTTTTTTCAGTGTGATGTGTGAATAAGAGTCAAGTCACATGATAAAGAACTGAAATAAAATTCAATCTCCATAAAAATGGAAACCAATTATTTCTGGCCCACCCATACTCTTGAATATATGGTGATAGCTCTGCTTTTGCATCTTTTTTAGACCTTTTTTGAACTGATTCAACCTACTAATCCTGTGGAAAATTTTCTAGGCTCCAGGGTTTTGCTTGTTTGCTAGCTTTCAAGAGTTTTTTTTCCTGATGAAAATTAGAGGAAAATTCACCTAATGAGTTAAGGTTGCTCATAAAGGGGTCCAACAAGTGCCAAGCTCCCATGAGGCAAGCAATGGTGGAGAGAGGCAGTACATTGCAGGGGCTGGAATCTTCTCTTTTTGGCAGCAGCATACTTTGGCCCAGAGATATCGGACAACATTTACCTGAGTATTTGTCTTGACAGTCTCATTTCTGACAACCTTCTTGCAACTAAATCAGTTCCTTGCATAGATGTGCTTGAAGAGCTTGACTGAAAATACTGCAAATACTTGCCAATAAACTTGCATTTTTATATTCAAAGTCTGCAGCACTTTTTCCCCAAATGCATCTTTCACCATTTGTGATAACATTCACTTTTTTTAATTGAGTTTTTGACAGTGCTTTCCAAAGAGCAGTTTCATTAGCCCTATGGGATATAGACATTCAACGGGAATGCTGAGAGCAATATTATGATTTGCTCGACATTCTGTATATCCTCTGAATCCTTCTCCAGTGTTCCAGTAGTTCCATGCATTTTAACCATGGTCATACTCTGTTTCTTTTTCTGGAAGTAGTTCTGAGAAGGCTGACCTCAGAATTGTTCTTCTAGAAAAATAGTAATCCCTGAGAAATAGCATATGCATAGCGTAAGTCTTGTTTGTATCGTACTTCAAAAGTCTAAGTGAACTTTAAGCCATTCATTGGCATTCTGGGCTGTCATTGTATGGTAAGATTCACAAGGAAGTAAGGTTTGTATTCTTCCTAAACTTACTGTGATCAGGCTAGAAAAATCAGAACAAGACAATTCTGTATGCCCTCTGAGTATGGTCTTGGTTGGCACATTATTAACCCTAATTCCACTAATTAGTGGAAATCAGCTGTTCAAAGGGTCAGAGTGTTCTGCTCTCTACACAGGGCAATACTTGATAACCTTTTACTGCAATACCAGGTACACAGGTTAGCTAGTTTATGTGTGCCAAACTAGAACTAGGTGATCTTAAGGTCCTTTACAACCCTAACTATTATATGATTCTGTGATTCTATGATTCTATGATTTTCTTCCATTTGTTGTTCCCATTGGCTGCCAGAATCCAAGCCAAACAGTGTTTAATCAACACTGCAAAACTCATAGCTCTTTCCAGATTGCTGCCTGCAGGTATGAGAATTGGAGCTAGTTGTTATTTTTTCGTTTTGTTTAGTTGTTGCATATGAGCAGTGTAGTTAAAAAACATGTATATCCTGAGATGCACATTCAGGTCGTTTAAAAGACAAGCAAATCAAATGTGGTTGTAGGCAAACATTCCCTGACATCTGCCTGGTGAATACATTTGCAACTGTATATTACCCAAAACATCTCCCTATACATGCATGAATCTTGCATAAGGTGCCCACTCTATCCAGTTGGCTTTAAAAAATACTGGATACATTACCTAAGCAGCTACACTGACATTCTTTCTCTGTTTTTTAGATAAATATCAATTGTGGTATCAGTACTGTCTTCATTACATTACAAGTCAGTCAGTAACATGTTGCATGTAACTGTTACACATTGTTGGGAAACAAAACTAATTGTCCATAAAATGGACAACTGCAGCAGAAGCAGAAGAGGGAGGAAAATAGGGAGACAGATCCTCAAGAGAATACTACACTTTGGCTATTGCTTTGGAAATTAATCGTACCAGAGTATGACTATACTTTTTAGCAAAATCACTAGACAAATACATGGCCCAGCAATTACTGTTTCGCATTATATTTGAAGTCTCATTAAAGCTAAGTTCTCTACAAATCAAAGAAGCATTTGGTGCAGATTGTATGTACCCAATATCATGAGAATGGTCTGCAAATCAGATGGAATTCAGTTACTTTTGTCCACTTGCATCCACTTACAGCACATTTTGGCACTGTTCCTTGGCTTACATTTACATCAGCCTGAGAAGCATAGATGAGTGATGTCAAACCTCTGGAAAAAAACAAATATGTTGATTGGTTAGTCTTGTTTTGTTTTGCTGTCTGAAAATTTGGGAAGTTCAAGGGAGTATTTTATTAACAATTTCCTAATTCTTAGCAGAATTTTTATCTTTTGATCAAAATCAAGGCCTTAATTTAAAGCCTGTTGGTTTCATAGCAATAACTTTTATAGGCTTAATGAGCACCAGACTGGCCACCAGACAGCTGCTGGAGAAGCCATTCAGTTTCCATAAGTATTTGCTTAGGTAAATAAATTTACTTTTAAACTCTTCTTAAGTTGTTCTCTTGCACAGAAATGACCTCATGATGAGTTTGGGAGTAAGGCTGGGATGGAGGAATTGATGCAGGAATATTTGCCTTTCACTGCTTCTGGAAAAATAAAAGCTCATGAGGCGTCAGGCTCAATGGTATACCATGTGGTAACCCCCTGATCACAGACTAAAATATTCTTCACTGTTCAGACATAACCCCACCAGGATAGAACCAAGGTCAAAAAAAATGAGCAACAGTTAGTGCTGGAAGACAAAAAAAAATTAGTTTAGGGGTCATGAGTAGTGAGGTCAGGGTTCATACTTTGGAAATTGAATCTGCACAACTTCTAACATTCCCTGGTTTTTTGTGGGCAGAAGTAAGCATTGGACAAATCAGCCTGAGGATATCATCAGTCATATTTGTGGGTGCAAGTCCCATGTACATAGATAGATTTGTATGTTCAACATGCGTTGCCCTTATAACTGCAAATGCTAAAAAAGGATTAATTTCTAAAATACCGAATGTCCAGAGTATCTGTTTACTGTCTGCTAGACAGGACACTGTCATAGAGAAACTACTGGGAGGGGTAGGTCAGAGGCACAGTTGGCATAGCAAGAGAATTTGAAAAGACACACCAGATGAAAAGAAAAGCCACACCAGATGTGTTCCCAACATAAGAAGGACATGGAGCTGTTGGGGAGCTGTTGGGAAGCTGTTGGAGCAAGTTCAGAGGACGTCACAAGGATGATCAGGGGGCTGGAGCACCTCCTGTGTGAAGACAGGCTGAGAAAGTTGGGGCTGTTCAGCCTGGAGAAGAGACCTCAGAGCAGCCTTCCAGTATCTGAAGAGGCCCTACACGGATACCAGAGAGGGAATCTTCATCAGGGACTGTAGTGATAGGACAAAGGGGAATGGGTTTAAACTTAAACAAGGGAAATTCAGGTTAGCTGTAAGGAAGAAGTTCTTTACTGGAACAGGTTGCCCAAACAAGTGGTGAATGCTCCAACCCTGTCAATGTTCAAGGCCAGGTTTGACAGGGCTTTGAGCAACCTGGTCTAGTGGGAGGTGTCCCTGTCCATGGCAGGGGGTTGGAACTAGATCATCTTAAGGTTCTTTCCAACCCAAACCATTCTATGATTCTATCATTCTATGAGTGGCCTTAAAGATGTGAGGGAAATTTCCTGTCATTTGGACCTATCCCTAAGCAGATTGCACCTGGACTTCATAAATAAGTTACATAAGTTATGTCTGAAGATAGATCATAGTGCATTTTTTTTTTTTTTTTTATTTTTTTCTGTAGAATTACAAGTTTCTTTGATTTAACTGCAGAGCCTCTCCCAGGCTTTTCTGCTTCTTGGCAGCAAGCAAAATGCTGTCCACTGTCTCGTACTTGTCACACCAAAAAATCAGTTTGTATCCCCTCTGTTTCCAGAAAAATTCCTGAGCCTCCCATTCGTCTCAGGCACTAGCTGCAAAATGCTTGCCTTGTTAGAGTACTTCCAGACCTTGCGTTTGTCTCCCCTGCCTCCTCCCTCCACTCAATTAACACCAGCTTCCTCTTTGTCCCTCTGCATAATCTCTTGCCATCTGGAACAGCCTTGCAGTATCTATCTCTCTGCCTCATCAACTCTCCATCTCTTTTTAGATCTCATCTGCAAACACCTCTTCATTCCCCTGCCTCCACCTCTTAATTTCTTTCACTCTCTTTTCTCCCTTATTAGCCTTTATCTTTCTTTAATATATTCTACAGGCAGCATCTTTCTGCCACTGTTTGTCTGTAATTTATACAACATAATATCCATGGTCTTGTATTATTTACACTTGTAAAAGATTTTGGCATACAGTTCACACGAAAGGAGCTATGAAAAATACAATTGTACTGCATTATTGATAGACTGTTAAGCTGAGCCTCTTCTACAGTTTTTCCTTTTTCCTTTTTCCTTTTTCTGTTTTCCTTTTTCCTTTTTCCTTTTTCCTTTCCTTTCCTCTCCTTTCCTTTCCTTCCCTTCTCAAAATGTAGACAAGTATACATATGTCCACACTCTCATGCTTTCTAATTTCGACTTGATCATGAAGAATGCAAATTTCTTAGCTCATCTTCATATGGGAGGTGCTCCAGCCCCCTTATCATCCTCATGGCCCTCCTCTGGACTTGCTCCAATAGCTCCATGTCCTTTTTATGTTGAGGACACCAGAACTGTACACAATACTCCAAGTGGGGTCTCATGAGAGTAGAGTAGAGGGGCAGGATCACCTCCTTTGACCCGCTGGTCACGCTTCTTTTGATGCTGCCCAGGACACGGTTGTTTTCTGGGCTGCGAGTGTACACTGAAGCCAGCTCATGTGAAGTTTCTCATTGACCAACACCCCCAACTACTTCTTCTCAGGCTCCGAATCACTTCTCCACCCAACCTGTAGCTGTGCCTGGGATTGTCCCAACCCAGGTGTAGGACATTGTACTTCACTATGTTGAACTTCATGAGGTTGGCATTGGCCACCTCTCAAGCATGTCAAGGTCCCTCTGGATGGCATCCCTTCCCTCCAGCATGTCAACTGAACTACATAACTTCGTGTTGTCGGCAGATTTACTCAGGATGCCTCAATCCCACTCTCCATGTCGCCAATAAAGATGTTGAACAGGATTAGTCCCAACATCGACCTCTGAGGGACACCACTTGTTATCAGTCTCCAATTGGACATTGAGCCATTGACTGTAACTCTTTGCATGCGGCCATCCAGCCAATTCTTTATCCACTGAGTGGTCCATCCATCAAATCTATGCCTCTCCAGCTTAAAGACAAGGATGTCATGCGGGACAGTGTCAAATGCTTTGCACAAGTCCAGGTAGCTAATACCAACTGCTTTGCCCTTATCCATCAGTTCTGTAGCCTCATCATAGAAGGCCACCAAATTGGTCAGGCAGGATTTGCCCTTAGTGAAACCATGTTGGCTGTCACCAACCATCTCATTTTTCATGTGCCTTAGCATGGTTTCCAGGAGAATCTGATCTATGAGGCACAGAGGTGGGACTGGTCTGTAGTTTCCCAGGTCTTCCATTTTCCCTTTCTTGAAAATGGGGGTTATATTTCCCTTTTTTAGTCACCAGGAACTTTTTCAAATATGATGGACAGTGGCTTAGCAACTTCATTCGTCAGCTCCTTCAGGACCCACAGATGGATTTCATCAGGTCCCATGGCCTTGTGCACATTCAGGTTCTTAGGATGATCTCTTAAGTGGGCCCATGTGAACCTCATGAGGTTCAACAAGGCCAAGTGCAAGGTCCTGCACCTGGGTTGGGGCAAAACCTGGTATTATTAGAGACTGAGGGATGAAGAGATTGAAGGAAGCTCTTCAGATAAGGACTTGGGGTACTGGTGGCTGAAAATCTGGACATGAGCCAACAATGTGCACTCGTGGCTCAGAAAGCCAAACGTATCTTAAGCTGCATCAAAAGGCCAGCAGATTGAGGGAGGTCTTTCCACCTCTTTACTCTTCTCTGGTGAGACCCCACCTGCAGGACTGTGTTCAGCTCTGGAGCCCTCAGCACAGGAAAGACAGGAACCTGTTGGAGCGGGTCCAGAGGAGGGCCATAAAAATGGCCAGAGGGATGGAACATCTCTTCTATGGGGAAAGGCTGTGGGAGTTGGGGTTGTTCAGCCTGCAGAAGAGAAGGCTCTGATGAGACCTTATCACAGCCTTTCAATACTTAAAGGGGGCTTATAAGAAAGATCGGGACAGACTTTTTAATAGGGCCTTTTGTGATAGGACAAGGAGTAGTGGTTTTAAATTAAGAGAGGGTAGACATAGATTGGACTTAAAGGAAGAAATTTTTTATGATAGGGGTGGTGAAACACTGGAACAGGTTGCCCAGAGAGGTTGTACGTGGAAACATTCAAGGTCAGGTTGGTTGAACAACCTGATCTAGTTGAAGATGCCCCTGCTTATTGCATGGTGTTGGTCTAGATGACCTTTAAGGGTCCCTTCTAACCCAACTATTCTATGATTCTATGACTCTATGATTCTAGTAAAGCAAACTTAGTTGGTTCTTACTCCCCTATTGCTCTTCTACCCTTTGGACTGCTGGAGGCCATCATGTGCCCCAGAAATATGTTTAATCCAAGTCTTGAGTATGCACCTTCTGTTCTCTGAACAGTGATGACTTCACGTAGTTAAGCATGTGCGATTGATTGGTAGGGTCTGAGAGCAATCCTGGGCAGGCCATCTTAAAGAAAAGATGAAACTTTGAAACAAAGGTCATCAAAAGAAAATGGAAAGATTTGTTAACTTGCAGATATACCAGACCACAGAGCTAATGTGAACGAGATAGCAGATTGGGCTGCACAAATAAGCACTAAGGAAGGATAAGGATTACAAGTCGCTTCTTCCTTCCTGAAAGTCATCTTTGGAGGCATGTTGGAGATGCTGGTGTCTCCAGAACGCTATAGTCACCTGGCAGATTATGTCCAGAGTATTGGCCGAAAACCTCAGTTGCACTGTTGCCCACAACAGTGCCAGGCCTTTAATAAGTTGGCAAAGGGTCTTACAGAAAGGGACAGGGTGCCAGGTGGGAATGAAACTTGGGAATGAATCGTGTCCTTCTGGTCAACTGAACAACCCAGCTGGATAATCATGAAGCAACAGCAAAAGCAGTCAGGCAGAATAATTTAAAAATACATCTTAAATTTATTGTTTTAATTTCCCTTTCAATTATTTCTTCACAAATTGCATAAATATGAATATAAGTCATCAATTAGGGTAGAAGATCTTCAAAGTCTTTAATCAAATTCTCATTTTAAGTCTATATTTTCATTGTGCCTTTCTGTTTCTCTCTTGTGACTCTATTTTTCTTTTTTTTCTCATTTTGCTTGCAATTACTTGCATGAAACTTATTTATATGTTTAATTTACTTTATGATTACAGGTACATTCTCATACTCTGCGGTAATTATTGCTGGAGCAGGATGTGATTGACATAGGTAACAATGGCTAGTCTCAACAAAAAAGAGCCTGCAGTTCTCTCCCTTCCCTGAGAAATGATGTACATCTTTCCTCAAAGCTTCACAATGAAAAAGTAGTAAGGTCACTTCAGTCTAGAGGCCAGTTACTGTTGTAGGTTGTAAGTCGGGTCCTCAGCTGGGGCAAGTAATTGTAATTTTGGGTTAGTATGAATGAGTTACAGTGACTGAAGCTCTTCTCCCTTATTTTTATGTACTGCCTTTTCTTCACTGTTAATATTGCAGAATATTTTATGAACACTTTTATGTTCTGCAGATAAATGAGATGTTCTGAGATGCTCAGGGAAACCAAAATAAATAAATAAATAAAAAGTCTCATCAAGGTAACCTCTATAGAGAGGACAGTGCAGGAGTAAAGGGTAAAAAGGCCAAATTGCAGCCAAAGAGCATATCTGAGCAAAACATGCTCTGAGATTTATTGTCTTAATGTAAAGAAGGTTAAGAGTTACTCCACTATGAAAATTGTGTCTGCAGCCAAGGGGTGGAGAAAACAGCACCACTAGCTCTACCAGGTGGCTGCTGGAGAGCAGCATGACAGGAGGCAGCCGGTAAGGAAGCAGAAGGGAATGGAAGTAGCAGAGGGAAAAAGAAGTCTGACATTAAGGAGCTTAGGATTTGTAGGTCGAATACAAACTAGGCTCAAGATAAGTGAGAGACATCCCAGTATCTTCACTAGTACTGGGTCCAGATCTGGCTGAGCTGCCTCATTTGCAGCAGGCGCAAGACTCCTCACTCCAGCCAGTGCTGGACTGCTGCTACAGCAGCGGCCCAACTGAATTTCAGTTTAGAGCTGCTTTCAATAAAATCAGGTGGGTTTTCTTTCCCAGCTGGGTAATACATTTAATGAATGAATGAAAGAGCAGTAAGGGCAAATGATCTGGTATTTGCATTCTGTGTTGAATAAATCAAAAGAAGGTCCTTGTTTATATCTCCAGACAAAGCACAGCCTAATCAGCACTACATCTTCTGAATTTGCATTCGAGGACGAAGATGAAGGATTTTTTAACAATCATGTAACAGAAGTTGTGATGCAACAGATAAGAAATAGGGCTACACAATGCCTTGTTACAGATGAACTGCTGTGAGGACGAATTATTAGATGACATCTAACCTATGCTGACATTTTTGTTTGCCCTTAGAACATCACATAATTAAATGTGAATTTATTTTGACAAGCCAGATGGTTCTGTGGTTACTGCACAGGAGTCATGACATACCAGATCTATTCCTGGCTCTGCCACTTATCTGTTCTATGACCTTTGCAAATCACTTAACCTCTTCACACCTCCAAGTTCCATTTCTGATACCAGAAGAATAACGTGGTTTTAACTATGCAAAGGCTTAGTACAGTTCAGTGCATTAAGATCACTAGCTGTTTCACCATTAATGAGAGGACAATGGACTTCAGTTTGTGGAACTACATAATCAGCTGGCATTAGCTGGTCCACCTCTCCTGACTTAAGTGGACTCTGGCTAATTCATGCCATTTGAGGATTTGCCTTATTTTGTGCTCTCATTTAATTTGTAGTTTGAATATTTTACTGGTTGCATTTTTCCATTAGGGTCCCATTCTGTTACAGTGTTGTTAATAAACTTTTAACAAATTTATTAAAGGGTAATAAATCATTATGAAGTCATACAAGTTAATGACTTGCTTATTATCATTGCTAATGCATACCTCATATTTCAGCAGTGTGGTTCTAAGGTATTTTATCAAAAATCGTTATTGCAATGTCAGTCTTTATCAGTAGCCTTTAAAATGTTTTAGAAAGCAAGACACATTTTTATACAAGTATCAAGGCCTGAACTTTAATATGATTCTTTGATTTAAAAGATTTTTCACACTTATCTCTTTTTAGTAAATACTTTCAGATACTTTCAGTAAATACTTTCTTTTAGTAAATAAATTGCAGATAGAGTATATTGGTAGGTACAATGGAGATTTGGTTTTGATCACAAAGGAAATAAACATTCCATTTCTTCAAAGATTTTATTTCGAATTGTTTTTTATGTTGAGTGGTAATCTGAAAATGAGCAAGAGTTAAAAAAAAAAAAGAAAAAAATTGTTAACTCTAGAAAGATATACTTTTCACATACATATGTAGAAAAAAGTGCCTTTGTTCTAAACAGTAATGAACTTAAAATTTTTGAAATTGGAAGGAATTTTAATCTCTACTTAGGATTCAGTTTTTTATGAGATACTCCTACACCTTTGAAACTTATGGGATTTTTTTTCCCTTCAAATTGGGACATCTATCAGAACCAAGAAACCATCAAAACCTACTCTTCCACATTTCTCGTGTTTTCCAAGAAATATCAAACTTACTTACTCAGAAAATGGCTAAATTTTACGTCTAGTAACAAGCTACTGTTACTATAGTTAGTATTTGCTGAAGAGCTGGTGTGCAAAGTGACTGTTTTTTAAGGAAGGAAATCTGGACAAAAAGCTATAGCTATTACACAATGCAAGTACAGTATTTGATTAAAAATTATCTCCATTTCCTTCACACTTTTCTTTCCATGGAAACATGGGCTGAGGCATATTCCTTAGACTTACAGAAGTGTAATGCTTTCAATCAGACTAAATATTCAAACAGCTCAGAACTGGTAGACTTGTGTGCTGCTTCATTCCTTCTCTCTTCTTCATCTCCTGCATTTCTATAATTCGTATGTACTTTAACATTCTGTTGATCATTTACATATGATTCACTTGATTTACAAACTTCATCAAATGACCTAGCATCACTCCAGCAATAAATAGATCCTTCAAAGTACTCTGTGTTATTTGCAGCCTTTCCAGTAAAGATGTGTAGACTTCAAAGCAGATGCAACTACTGCTTTTCCTATGTTTTGCTAATGTTGCAACTTTCATTTTTCAATTTTAACAATAATAATTTCAATATTTAACTATTTGCTTCTATAAACTCAACTTCCAATGCCATTGTACCTACATCTGGAAGCTGAGGTCTCTGAGGCATGAAATTAATTGTTAACACTTTTTCTGTTGAGTTATTTACTTGTTAGAAGATGATGGTGATACGAATGTGTCTTTTGAATACCAAATAGCAACAACAAAGTTGCTGCTCTTTCTGCAAATGTTTCCTGCTTTCCTGATGCTATGGATGCTGGCTTCATCCTCTTTAATAACAGAGATAGGTTTTAATGTGCCTTTTTAAATAAAGGAATGCAAAGTATGAGCAAAGGCATTACAGCATCACCGACGTGTATAAGATACCTTCAAGAATATAGCTCAGTTTATACCATATTGGATTGTAACTGGCTACTGGAACTTAAAATAGATAAAAATTGGCAGGGTCGCTATCAGATTAGATATCTCTATTAGAAATCTCTGTGCTTCATCAAGTAGACAGATGGCTACATTTCTGCAGGGGCCCAAGATGTATAATGGAGTTTTAATAATATCCCCAGGAATCCAGTTTTAACTGCCTAATTTAAAATTCTTGGGAGACAGTCTTTCCAAGGGTACTATGGGTCTTTCAATCAATATGCTCACACCTCTAAAGATACTCCATTTACCCTGGACATACTACTAACGAGTCTCTACACTAGATCACTGGCAATGAGCCCAGGCAGCAACGTTTGGCTCTAGAACCAAATTTACCTTAGGCTGACAGATGTGTAGATCTAGGGATTTGACTCAGGTCCCTATATGAAATATTATTCTTTCTTATATCTTAACTGAGATTTAAAATTATGAGAGGATGGCAGTAGCATTGTCTCAGTGCCCTAGACACTTTCTCACATGTGACTTCTCCAACCCAGCACCCACATCACTTCAGCAGTGAGGGCATTGTTCAATGTTATGCTTTTCCACAACATTCTTCTGGCCTTTCTCAAAGGATTGCCTTTTAAGCTCTACTTCATTAAAATAACCATGTGTTCCCCATCAGCAGCAGCAATGGTCATGTGTTCCCAGGGAAAGCTTTGACACTTGTGAAAAAGATGTGCTTTGGTACCTGAGACGTGTTTCAGCAGGTACAAGATAAGAGGGTCTTTCTAAGGCTCTTACCTCTATTCTATTAGTCTACATGACTCTCTATTAGAACTGGTTGCAGGCTGTATAAACAGCATCCAAATTACTCAATCTATTTCTTAAAGGCTTCTCAGATCAGTCATGTTTGCTTCGCTTGTCTTTCATGCATTTCACATGGATGCTTGAGGCATAGCTGTGCATCCTTAAATACTCACTCGAACATGAAAACTAGGACCTTTCTGTTTGAATAGGTGTTCAGTCTCTCATTTCCTATTTATTGTAAATTGTTCACTAATTCAACCAGGGAGAAGAAACCTTGTCATGTGACTTAACTGTTCACCCCCTGTGAGCAACAAGCAATATGTAAGTAAAGCCAGCTACATGTGGAGCTGTCATATGCTGGAATTTACTGCTAGAAACTACTTGATGAGGGCTGTGACTAACAGGCACTTACAGTTTGCTTCTCAGGCAGACCCAGGGGTAACATCTGTAGAATGAATACTTTGACCAGGTTTTCTCAGAGTATACTTGAGCTTACAATAGTATTTTATATAGAAAGTTTCTTTAGAAATCTGAAGTAGCATTTAAAGTAAGAAAAAAAAAATAGCATGTTGCTTTTTTTTTTTTTTTTTTTAAATAATGTATTCAACTAGTTTCCTCAGTGGCTTTATTGCTCTGAAAATGTGAGTCAAATTCCATGAAAAATTTAGCAACACTATTCTGAACAAAGAAGACTGAACATGGTGATACTTGCTGAAAAGGTTGTATAAATTTTAAGTACTCCTGGTATGAACAACACTCTGTGGGATTATATAAATAAAGAGGTTGGTTTTGTTATGTTCCAAACTATATCTATGTGTCCTCAACAATATGTGTCAACAAATGGATAAGAATGGGAGTGAACTCATCATGGTTTGAAAAAGACAACTGTTACCTGTGTTTGGAAACAGAACTGAAAGTAATCCTTTGCTGCAAAACTAAAGAAAAAAATCCAAAACAAGTGTGTTTTCCATGATTATGGATGAGAACCTGACCCTGTATAAATCAATGACACTTTTGCAATTCATATTAACAGAGCCAGGACTTGACCCTCTGACCACAAAAAAAGGTTGTTAAAAGTTTCCATATTATTGCTGTATAGTAAATCTTCTGCTTACCAGCAAAAAACAAACAAATAAACAAACAGAAAAGATGAGAGGAATCATATTATTTTGAATTATTTTTTAGCAAATCAATTCTTTTTTTTCCTCTCTCTTTCTCTGAACAGAATACTCCCTCCCTTCAGTTTCATTTTGGGGTATATTTTGAATGTGGGCAGGAATCGCCTCTCTTGCAAATGACTTTCTGCACAGTGGATCCTGTTTCTCTCTCCATATAGAAAGGAATGATATGGTAAAAATTACAAGAAAGTTTGTCTTCTGTTCCCTGGTACCAAAACACAGAATAATCCCTACTTGATATCATTTGAAGATGTTATGAGAATGCACTAATCTTTCAGCAGTGAATCAATTTTGATTTTTTTGTTACATCTTTGAACATCTGTTTTTCTTTACTTATGGTTTGTGGTCACTTCAAAAGTACAGTGGTATTTGTTCCACATGTGTGAAGGAATTGAACTTTTATGAAGATGCAAAGTGAAAGACGTTTCTAAAGCGTAGATGTAAAATCTCATTGTACAAGCCTGCATGTTAGTTATTATTTTCATAGCCTTCATAAGCTGTTTGAGTTTAGCTAAAATGTTCTTGCAAATTGAAGTAACAGTGGGTATATTAAGAAGAATCTAAAACAGAACCAAATGTATCTTAGGAATTTGTTTGAACTTATATAAAATATTTTGTATAGCAAGTATCCAGTGCTTGTTACAATCATCTCTTCTTAGACCAAAGACCATAATTCTTCTTTCATTTATATCAGCAGTAACTGAGAATAATTACCTTAAAATCCATGGAGCTGCCCTAGTGCAAAACCAGTGTAGTTGGCAGAGAAATCAAGCTCCACAGATTTATGTTCATTCCTTGATGATAAAATGCTTGATCTTCTTTTAATTTCTGATTCTGTTTTCAAAGCGAGAAGAAAATGACCCAATGTGTTTTCTCAGACACACAGCTACAAGCTTCTTAAATTGATCTCCACTTTGGTACAAGCTTTAGAAACTTAACACTCGTTCAGCAGAGAATTTTCAATGAAGGCTTGGGAACATTCAGTGTCTGCCCAAACAAATTAATCCCTTGGGAGATAAGTATCCAACATCTTAGAAGGAATTAAAACTTTTTTTGAGTGAAGGGTTTTATTGTCTATTACAGTCGTTGTATAAGTTTACTCAACAGAGAGTTGCCTAGATGCTACTGACACTTTGTATTTTGTACAGGTTTGATATATTTTCTGGAATTCACGAGAAACTGCTGTAAATGTATAGAGCAGTTTGTTCTGGTGCAGCTTAGCCACAGCCGTGTGTGTTTATATCATGAGTAATTAGGCAGGCACAGGAGGTGTGTTACAGCATCTTTACTCTTTTTAACCAACAGAACCTTTTCAAATTCCCTCCCATTGTTTCCTCAGGAGGTGACATAGAAGTTTCTGTTAGCATATCTAATTACGTAGAGTGGAGATTACTTAAGACCCCTCCAGCTCCCTGAAGTTAAAGCACATTCCTCCTAGGGAAGAGACAAAATTTTTTCTAGACCTGGTCATGACTGCAATTTCTGAGTCCTAGAAATCTCCTGAATGTCTCTGGTCTGTGTATGCAAAGGCAAAGTTTACAGGTCTGGTGAGGGTCAATCACACAAATGATGGCTGTTGATACTATTTTCTCAAGTACTGCCAAAGAAGGGCTTTGCAGCACAGATTTTAGGTATACCCTAGCTGGAGAATCAGTTTCCCAACTGAAGCTATTGTACCTGCTCCACAACCTGGACGTGCTCTGGGGGTTTGGGCAGTTGCATCTTCTCTGAGAGGGTTTGTACCCACTCACCCCTGCCAGTGGCAGCTCATTGCCGAGGGTATGCTGCTGGGAGCTGCACTTCTCCAGCAGAACTTGAGGCTGGTTGAAGTATTTTCTTTTATGACTGCTGACTTCCAGACCTAATAAATAACTGTTTATACTTCAGGATTTTAAAACACCTGCAGGGAGAAGGCAGTAGGTTGCAAAGCTCTGTTTAATGGTGTACTTTCAGCTTTACCATGGGGAGAGAAATGAAAGCAAAGATGATACCTCAGATATGGAAACCACTTTCCTCTTCAGTAACCCAATGCTCAGATTTTTGACTCACTGTGGGAGGCTATACCCTTTCTATTTTAGCCAGAAGCAAGAAAAGGACTAGTGCTTATTACATACAATTAAGCACTATTTTAGTCTGGACATTCTAGAATGACTGCTCTGTAGATTTTTTCTTAATTTTTTTTTATTGTTACTATGTCCATGAGAGATGAACAATAGTTAATCAACACAATGTAAATTCATAGCTGTTCTGATGAGTGGGATCGTTCTACTAGATAAGCATGAGCTTCCTTGGGGCTTCCTGAGCTGACTAATAAGGTCAGTAGGGAGGACCTTGTTGCAGATGAAGAACCACTGCTGTTAAGAATAGATTTTCATTTTTCTCCTTCACTTACCCAAGCTATTACAATATCCGAAGTGAAAAGGAGTAGGTTATTAGGAGGAGTGAATATAGCACAAAGAAAATTAATCTAGAAAAATCTAGCACACCTAAGTAGCATTTACAGACAGAGAGAGAAATCGGTTCACTGGTTCATGAGAGTCAGAATACGAGTTTCCCGCTACCGCTGCAACAACAGTTCAGTCACTGCATCTTCACTTTCTCCTTTCACCTTCAGGAGAAAGTTCACATTGTCTACACTGCTTTCCCATGGACATTTTTCATTTCTTATGAAATTCATAAGGAACTTCAGACAAAGTCCAACCCCAGAAACGTCTATTGAAGCTTCTGGAGCAATTCAGAACTCAGAAAAATATAGCAGACCTTAGGCCATAAAATATGTTTATTATCAAGAGAAAAAAGAACCTGTCCTTCCTCGTGCAGACAAGGAAAGTTGTACATGCATATGTACATAGGGATCGATATCTCACAATGATTTTATCTAATGAACCCTCTATGCATACATTTGCCCTTCTGAAGCCATTGTTCAATAAACCTGGAATTATTTATCTAATTTTTATTTCAAATATAAACACTAATTGAGTCTGTAAATCTCATTTTTAATTTCTATTGAGTTGTCATATTTAATTTTGAAGTGTGAAGTCTTTCTGAAAAACAAATGCAAGTGGGGTTTTTTATATTCAGACATATGCTGAAATAGGAACAATAAGCACTATCTTTTTCATAAATCTATTTCACCCCGGCAAAGAGCCATCTTCTGAGGGTGACATGATCACTGAATTATTTCTCAGCTACTATTGTGGCTGATGTCCTATTGAGAAATATAAATCTGGAACAAGTAAATTAAAAAAAATAAATATTATGTGTTACATTAATCAACAAGTGCTGGTCCCACAACCAGTTAAAACACCATGCATACCCATGTACAACTTCCACTGCATTTTTCTGAAGGACGAGTCATAGTTGACAGTGCACTTTTGCTGAAAGACCAAGTCCCAAAAGGCATCCCTCACTCTTTCAGTAAAGAACAACTTTCAATGTTATTGTACATTGTCTACCTTGAGACATTGAGATATGCTCCTGCCAGCTTAAAAAAAGCCCTGTTGTGCTCCTTAGTATAAAAAAACTGTTTCTCTCTCTCTTCGTTACATGACAGACTCCATCGACTCTCTTCCACAAGATATGTCTTGCTACCACATCCTTATATACATACTGTCAGAGGAACCTTCTCAAACCCAAAAGGTTTACTGCTCAGATAATATCCAAAATTTTGCTTGACTTAGCCTCAAGGTACAGAAAACTTATCTTTTAAGCCTCTGCTTTCCAGTTGCTCATCCACAACCCTCTGGAGATACTTTGGCTATTTCTAGGGGAGGCAGGAAGTATACCTAAGAAAAACAAATCTCTTCTCACTCGTCTTATATTTACAGCTCCATTAGGATTTTTTTTAGCATATATAAAACACAAGAGTTTGAAAACTTCTGCTCTAGGATCTTATGGTCTAGACATTAGGCACTTGGCAGTATGTGAAAGAAGGACAAGTAACAAGCGAACTGGGGGGAAAAGGATGCCACTGGAGGGAGCAAGATCCATTTATTTATCACAGTAGAAATGGACATTTCAGCAATCGTGTGAAAGCGGTTGTGTTTTATCTCATGAAGAAATATACACAGCTTATTCTGTGCCTTTTTTAAAGCAATGACTTTCTTATAAGGTTAGATTGTGCTGTGATGAAGCAGACCATTGATTCTAGGTGGAGTTTTGCTCTTTTTAAAAAACAGGTGTGTGCTTGAATCAGTCCTATTTACCCATTTAATTAATAGATGTGCCTGTTCCCTAAGACATAAGAACAAGCACATAAATTCCTAGGAGCTTCAGGGTGGGGGGTGTTCTTTTCCTCATCTGTAAGAGTGGGTTTTTTACTGAAATTGCAGATGTTGACATGGATGGCATTATTATTATTGTTGCTCTTATTGCTGTTATTATTGTTATTACTAACCTAAAAAGCAAACCATAATACTTTAGCAGAAAAATATCGATGCAGGGAAAATGTTCCATATGCCAGTGTATAAATAGATCTCAGAACATAACAATAGCTCTGCTGCTGCTCTCTCAGAGCTGAGCTGATCCTGAAAAAAACAACAGGTGATTGTTTCTTGCTGTCTTTCACTGTAGATGAGAGGGAGCATTGTAATGGTACTGCCTGTTAAAGAGGATGTAACTCAGGGAGGTAAACAGTAATTATACAACAGGAAGAACACACTGGGTAGGTTTGAACATATTCACAAATAGATTGTCTCTGTTGGAAAGCAGTGGTGAGTTCTGCCTCTGCCCCACAAATACTTACATGAAAGCACAGAGTACTTTATGACTGCAAGTGGTGCTACCCTGTGCTGTGCTCTTAATCCAGAATTACAATTTTCTGTGAACAATGTCTGAGGAACCATATCCTTGCTCAGTACACCAATAGTTGGATATCTCGATATTGAATTGCCTTACAGATGTTGCCTAAAAGTTGCATGACCCCCTAGCAGTGGTGAACTTAAATAAAAAGCAGCACATCTGCATTAGGAAGGGCAGGGAAAAAATACAGTTAACAGCACTGGCAACAGTTTACTTGCTAGCCATAGTCCCCAGAGCAAATGTAATTCTGTGCTTTGCTATTTTACTTTGTTATTTTGAGAGGTTGTGTGGCCTAAAGGCTTAAAATAATGACCAACTATCACCTTGTTTCCCTGCCTTGTACAGTGCAGATACCAATACTAGTTGCCTGTTACTGAATTCAGGCAGAATAAATTAGTTCATATTAGCACAGTTCTTTGAAACCATGCTTGAACCTGCTTACTGTTGAGAATCTTTATCCCAAAAGCAAAAGAAACCCGGTCCTTCATGGATCCAGAGAAGCATGAGGAGCTCTAGAATAATGGTGCCATTAGTGACTTCCCTCAGCTAACCTGGTTATTCAGAGAGAGCCTTGGATCTTGGATGGCAGCTTAAATAAAGAATGCACAGATAAAAATACTACTTGTCAAAGAGGTCTTCCAAATTCCCTGCATTGAGGGAAGAGGTGGAATAAATCTTGTAGCAGACAAAAAGGGAATAATTGTTCAGGCCACAAGAAATAGGTCAGATATAAAACATCCCATATCCATGTTCATCATAAGAGGAGCTGAATCTGCTCTGTGACCTGCAAACCAAGGTAGTTCAGAAGATGTCAGTTAGCTGATCATTGTAAAAACAAAGAGGACAAACACACTTCACATTTAGCTTAAGCTAATGGGTATTTTCTTTCTCCTGGAAACAAATTATATCAAAATAGCAACTGTTCTTAATACTTTTTTATTCTTCCTTTTTTTGTTTGTTTTTTGGGGGGGGGTTTTGTTGGGGTTTTTTTTTTTTGGTTTTGGTGCATATATGTGTGTTGGATATTAATTACCTATATCTTAGAAGTCATGAACAAAGATAAGATATTTTCATATTGTGGTAATGATGCTGATTACACCACGCAGGGGACCATGCAACAGGCAGGTATTTGTATGATTTAGTGAAGACAAACATTTATCTTCCACAGAGGTGTTGTGGCTAAGCAGGTCATACGCTTATTAGACAAATCACATCTGGGATCTGTTTTCCAATCTATCATTTTACATGTCGCAGAACCAGAGTGCCAGCTCTTATCTGTACTTTCTTACCTGTCAAAGTCTGGAGTACTAATAAATCTAATTTATTTATTTTTTTTTTAATCTGTTTGAGGATAGGTAATTATAAGAATTATTACAACTCTTCAGTTCTTTATCCCTTCTTTTTACTCTACTTATTTTTAGTGGCCAGAGTCTACCATTTAGATCCAGTAGAAGTATTATGTGCTGAGTATATTTTTTCTGTTTTATCGAAGTACATATTTATTTGTTTTCAAGGTGTTTTCAAGGCAGATTGTTTTGGGACATAAATCTTTCTGGTTACTGTTAGTTAGGGATAAAGACTCTTCCTCCATTCTCCTCCTGAAAGGCTGGCTTCTTAGATTCACAAAATGATGTTTTGACACAGTTCTCTCTGAGAATAGAGAACTTTTTTTCAGCGTTCTCATCTTTACAGTGCAGAACAAAAAGAAATTGTGAAACACTGATAGGTGTCACCAAATGAAATTGGCCTTCTCCAGCCAGGTCTAATTTCTGCAGTCTTACTCACAGCTTACTTAGTCCTTTGTGAATTCATCTAACTGTGGCTCCCTATGTAGCCATTATTCCATGAGCTGCCACATACTGTTAGTGTGCTCTCAAATGGTTTCAGTGCTATTTACTATTTTGTAAATTTGTCCAAGAAAAAGATAACCTGTAGTCCAGATTTTTTTTCCTGTCAGAAATCCTGAACAAGCAGCACAGCCTCATAACCTTAGTTTTTCCAGATTTTAAAATGTTAGCAACCAATTTCTATTAAAACCAACAGTAAACAAACAGGAATTAGTGAATCTGGACACTTTCCTGCCCATGGTCGCTTCTATTGAAAAAAAAAAAAGTCTGGACAACCTGAGCCCAGAAGTTTAAAGCACATCAGCAGACATTTAGAACTCAGAAATTCTTCATCACACAGTGTGGGAACTACGGCTGGCTTGTGTTGTCGTGTAACCTTTGCAGGTAACAAAGCATCACACAGCCATTCACTCACTCCCCTCAGCAGTGGGATGGCAGAGAGAATCAGAAGGATCTAAGTGAGAAAACTCATGGGTTGAGATAAAAACAGATTAATAAGTAAAAACAAACAAACAGACAAATGAACAACAACAAAATCAACAATAAAAACAAGGAACGCAAAAAACCCCCAATTGTTCTCCACCAGATAAGAGATTCCCAGCCCACCCCCAAGCAATGGCAGCCCTGACAAACTTCCCCTGCCGCTGTATCTCTTACTGAGCATATCTATGGTATGAAATATCCCTTTGATCAGTTGGGATCAGCTGTCCCAGCTGCGTTCTCTCCCAACTTCTTGATGAAAAGAAAAGTAGGAAAGATCTTGATGCCGTGTAAGCACTGCTCAGTAACAGCTGAAGTATCAGTGTGTTATCAACACTGTTGTCATCATAAATCCAAAACACACCACTGTACAAGCTACTATGAAGAAAATTAACTCTATCCCAGCCAAAACCAATACACATAGCTACTGACACTGTGGACAGAAACTGATCAGCCAAAAGCCCCAAGTCTCCTTGCCCACAGACACACACAGAGGCTGCAACTTAATCTAGTTGTACATAAATAGAAAGATTGAGCATAAAGGGTCATTCTTCATCTGAATTCTTATTAGTCAATTCATGCTGTTGCCTGCTGACTGAGGAATCTTTTGTGAATCTTGAGTCTTAAACCTCTACAGGAAGACCCAAGTACCTGGTTCTAGACTGTGAGGTTTACAAGTTAATGTGCTACAAACTAGTTCATATTGCAGGACTAGACCTAGCTGCTTATCCTTTAAAGGCCCAGAGGATGGCTTGGGATGATGAAAAGAGAGTTTCTGTTCTGTATATGTTTCCCTGTTCATTATTATTGCCTGGAAGTGGAGATTTTCATCTTTGTTCTTCATGTTTGCTTAGACTCAGTTCAGATAACAGCTTGTACAAAAAACTGGAATTTTTATAAGGAGGGCTTTTCCATGTATTGCCATTTTCTTTTCACAAAACCATGCTCAATCTAGACCAGAAGTGGAAATCTTTGTCAGGAAGGACTGTTAGAGAATAGCATAAAGTCTGTAAAATGTGCTGATGTTCACAAATACATTAATATAGAGAAAAATCGGGGTGGGACGTGGAACCAAAAAAAACCCCCCAAAAAACCCCACCATAGTTCACAGATAGATAAAATAAAGTATGAACATTTTCTGATGCATGTTTCTTTGATTTTAAAGAACAACCCAAACCACATTATCAATGTTTCTGGTTACTGGTACAGTGGGTAGGCCCTAATTCAATGAAACACCAGTACAGAGACATAATATTAATCATGTACTTAATTCTAACCCTATTTCATGAGTATTTCGACACATAAATTTTAACTTTGTTGAAGCAGAGACATGAGTAGGAGGAACAAATAACCCATCTATTAAATTAAATAGATACGTGCCTGGTTACCTCTCTCTTAATAATTTGTGCTACAGCACCTTTTCCACATGTACCTTTCCACGTTACTTGAAAGACTCTAATTAGTAATGTCTTATAACACTCCTTTGAGGGAGATAATCACTGTAGTGATTTTGCAGATTAGAAAAGGAAGACAAGGCAGATTGCACCCTATGTTTTTCTTAAGTGCTTCAATTTTTAACAACTAACCTGCAATGCCAAATTCTTGATTCCCGCCAATAGTTCCTCTGCACAACAGCCACACACACATTAAACACTCAGCAGTTCAGCCGGAGCAGCCCTGTGTTTGGAACACAGGTGCAGTATACACATGCTTGAAGGAAATGTTTTGAAATCTGGCACTTAAGTGAGTCATTAAAGCAATAATCCTGACTGCTGAACTTGTTCTTTATCCCTGAGGTTGAGAGCATAACACCTTTATTCGGAAGAGCAACCAAAGATCTGTTAACCTTTAAACCAACACTTTTGTGCTGAACATTGAACACTCACATGGGTGTTCACAGTTTCTCTTTTCATGAACTTATTATGTTCTTATTACACCATTGGGAATCACCACAGAACATCCCTCAGGTGTTACAAAAGTTATCAATAAACACAGACCTTAGGTTTGTCTTTCATATCGAAATAGGAATGAAAAAACATCTCTCATGTGGTTTGTGAAAGTATCCTTTTTACTTGGGTCAGTTTCTGTGAACAAATTCAGCTTTAATGGTATCTATAATATTTCAAAAGATAATACACTGGGCTCAGCAGTTCAGGTAGTCAGGTATGGTTGTTCTCTGAAGAGACAAATCAAGAGCCGAATTTTAAGTCTCAGTATTTTAAGTGACTTTTTTTTAAAGGTTCTGAAAAACTTTGACGTGAATATTCCAAGCGGCTCATAATTAAATGCAACTAGATTTACTTCAACATGTTTATCATTAATGTAAAAAAGGGTCTATTTATCCACTCTGGAGGAAAAAACATACTTTCTTCTTTCTAGAGGGTTTATACAAAGTTCAATTGCATCATTTGTTGGCTCTACAGGTGACGCAAGAAGGAATTGCTCTTAGCAAAGGCTATTCAGTTGTTGATATGTGTATGGTACAGTGACGAAGAACAGAAATTATAGTAATTTGTTATTGGTGGTAGAAAAGATGGTTTGATGAAAAAACTATGTTTTGACCTAGCAGAAGTCCACACTGATAACTTTAAAGGTGAAAGAACATATGAAAAGAAGTAGATTTTGGCTACTTCTCATTCTAAAGCTTCATACAGGAATCAGACGCCAATGGATCTAGATCTCTGTTTCTGTGTAAGATTACCACATGTTGCAATCTATAGCCTTGCTGGATCACCAAAAAAAATTAAAAGTGTACCTGCAAGACACACTGCTGAAGAGCTCTGGAGCTCATTTGGTTTGCTAGCTGAGCTTGACCACACGTGATTCATTGCTCTTAGTAATCATTGCAGCAATGTAGAACTTAATCTGAAACCTTTCTCTTTCTTTCTAATATAAAGGCTTATTAGAAAGGCTGCTTATACTTGATTTAGTACCAGCTTGAGCTACGAAACTATTGTCATGACTCCTCAAGAGAGCCTGTTCCTTTCCATGCAAAGCAATTCAGCCAATGAGCTACTGCACAGGAATGTGAAAACAGGTGATTTTAAGATGTACAATATGCAAATACTGCCAGAGAACCCATACATTCTACATTCTATGTCTGGTGAGTTAAGCTGTACCAGAAAATATTGTCATTTTTATTAATATTATCTTTATTAAATATATCCTATTGACAGGAAATAACCTAAAATAATAGAAGAAAGTAAAGAATGGCTTCTTACTGTCATGTTTCATAAGTGTATTTTACCCTTTCTAGGAGGGAATAATGAACAGTTTTCAACAAAGGACACAAGTAAATTCTCCAGGATGCTTTGGAATATACTTAAATTCTTTTTGTGACGACAATGAAAATGAGGAAGGAAAAAAATTGGCGGGATTTTTAGCTTTTATGGAAAGATATAATTGATTGCAATTAAAAACTGCACAGGAAAAAAGTATTTAAGACTAAAAAAATTAGTTATGGAATATGTGACATTAACTGTTACTAATCTTATCTTGATTCACAAACTGAAGATTGAGAAGCTGTAGGTAGACATCTAGTATAAGTCAGTACGACGTCATTGCAACCTGAGGAATAGGAAAGAGGAGAAGTCTAAATAACTCTATTTCACGGACTTTTCCCTTTTTTTTTTTTCTTTTAAAGAAAAAGAAAGGGTTTTAAAGGTTTTAAAGAAAGGTTTTAAAGAAAGGGTTTTTTTTAAATGTTTTAAAGAAAAGTTTTAAAGAAAAAGAAAAAAAAAGAAAAAAGAAAAAAGAAAAAGATAAAAGAAAAAATAAAAGAAAAAATCAAGAAAATATATATCATTCTTTAAAATAATTCTTAATTAATTTTAAAAATTCTTTATTATTTTAAAGAATAAGCAGACAAGAGTGGATTGATATAATAAAGGAATTGAGTTAAAATTTAGCACTCAACCACTAGTAATAAAAAGGTTTACAAATTAGTTCTGACAAAGTGAAGCTAGCAGCAGTTCAGAAGAGTGCAGTGAATTGAGAAAGAGGTTTGTGCTGGACTGGAAGCAGTGGGAAAAGTGAAGAAAGTTGAATACATTTAACAAGTTTGGTGGCTGAACAACAGCACAGCGAATGAAGATCAGTGTTGATAAATACAAATCCGAAGATGCTGAAGAAGAAAAAATATATGCTGACGTGTTTTGCTGAAGTTTTTCAGTTAAACATCCTAGTGACATGGGTATAAATGCGGACAGATTAGCAATATCCTGTTACAGTAGCTAATGCTAAGACAAACAGCAGAAGAGACAACAACAACAAAAAAAAAAAGACAGGAGAATTTGTGCAGCTGTGATTCTTGGTGAATAGGAGGACACTTCTTTGAGGAAACAAATTATCTCATGTCTAGGACAGAAACTGCGTTGCTCTTTCTACAGAAATACTGGATTCTGACCATTGCTGGAGAAGGGCTGCTAAATTTGCCAGTCTACACACTAGAAATTCTTTGCTTTCCTCATGCTGTGAGTCTGAAACATACAGAAAAATTCAAAGAAATTCCAGCTGTGAAGGAAATGACATAAAAAATGTATCGACAATGAACATTGAACTCAGTTAAAAGAGTAAGGTAAACAAACAGAAGACGTATTTCTAAGGCCATATCTACAGAGGACAGTCTAGTGTAATGCAGAAACTGCCAAGCTGGCCATTAGAGACCTGGCACACCACACAGTATGCTGTAATGACTTGAGAGATACCAGTTCAGGTACTGAAAACAGAGCTAATTAGAAAATATTGTGCCTAATTGCAGGAGCACCTCTGTCTCTCATGGCTCAGGACTCTTGGCACTGTGCAGTGCAATGCCTTGGTGAGTGTGTCACTTGTGGCACTACCAGTAGGTGAAAGGAAAAGGATAAAACAGTGTGATATTGCTCCTGACTATGATGAGCCATGTCTGCCCCAGCACAAAGGACAAATAGAACTACTTCCAGTCTGATTCAAATCAGCAACTCACAGGGCATTAAGGAGCAGGTATTATCCTGCATAGTTAATGGACGGTTATTGTTAATGCTTGGTTTTCAGCAAACTTGTTCTTGTTGTTGATTACTTGTTACTATTATTGTTTGAAGTCTCATCCTAGGTGAGTGTATGTGTGAACACCATGAAATTAAGCCATTTGAACAGGCAATGTTCTTCTCCTGCAAGTGTCACTGCTCCAGCAAGTGACAATAGGTGCAAAACACAACACTTTCAGGAGAAAGCAAGTGAAAACAAGTATCCCGTTGGAAAATGCTCACTGGGAACCTAGAAGGTGTAGGTTCCAATCCCCTTTCCCCCAAAGGAACTGCATTAATTTTCCTATTTGTATTTTCTCAGGATGGATCTGAACTGCCCACAGAAGTAGCTTGCTAAAAAAGTGTCCAGGAACTCCTGCTTTAACAATTCTATTTCTGGATTTATGGGCTTTGGATGGGCTTCAATCAACCATTCACTCTATGTGTGTTTCGGTGAGTAGTATCAGTACCAGGGAGATTCTGTACAAGTCCTGTGGCAGAATCACAAGTACAAAGGAGAAGTGCCTACAGAGTTACACTGCTACAGAGTTCCTGGGCTTGAACTGCAGCCAGAGCCATTGACTTCATTCCTGGTGAAGATTAATTTTTGAGTCTGCTTGTAAAGAAATACTTTGGGGAAATTATTTCCCACAGAATGGTGACCCTCTTTAAATCTCTTCAACAAATCAGTAGTCTAAACCAGTGACCAAGGCTCTCTGCAGAAAAGTTCCATTGACACTTCTGCAATAACACAACTATTTACTTAGAGACTGTTACTGGAAGGAGTTATTCATAGTCCTGAGCTTCAGGTTACTTTGTTTTTCAATGTACATTAGAGCTTCTCTGACACTTTTAAAAGACACAGTGAAATCTTCCTCATTTCTAGCCATCGACTCCAGCTAATGGGTACATTCAATGCACAGAAGCAAGCTTCTCCAGCTTGCTGCAGGGTGTCATCTTCCAAGGAACACATTTAAAAAACGTTTAAAACTACAGATGTGACCTCAGAGCACATCACACCGGATGTGCAACTCACCATTGGCTTGCATTTGCTTAAACACACGCCAACACACATATGAGCAACAGCCGTATATGCAGAGGGGTGTGTGTGTGCGTGCACACCCGGACACCCGGACAGACAGCCAGCCGAAGGCACGGACACCCGCACACACGGACAGACACCCTCCCCGCGGCGGGCCGACCGCTCTCCGTGGTGCTGGAGGCTGCAGCCCCGCGCTTCTCCGGCTGCTCCCGCGGCTATGAGTGTTGCAGGGTTTTCCGGGTTTCTCCAGATCAGAGACACTTCAGGCTATAAACCCTTGAGTTTCAGGCCAAGGAGGCTCTGTGCTTCTATGATCAACGTCAAGTAGAACTTTCATGTGGCACATAACCCACTCCACTGGCACACACACACTGGCATACAGTTTAGAGAGGATTTTATTTAACTCTTGGCCTTTTAAGAGCTTTGTGCCACAGCTATAAAAAAATCCTATTATAATCACAATTGTAAGACTGCTTGCCCCCTTGATAATGTGGGGTTTTTTTGAACTCACATATCACATAAATTGAAGGCATATACTTCCTTTTTGTTTTCTTTTTCCTGAAAGTCACTTTTTTGTCTGTATTCAGAAGTGTCTGACAGCCTTGAACATATGCTATACCATCCTTTTCAGCAGCTGCCTTTCCAAGTCTGGACAAAGATGACACTGGTTCTCAGCAAATATTTTTGCAGATTGTTCTGCAACTGTTTTCACGCCTGCCCACTTACATACTCAATTACTCACCTGGGGCACTGCAACATTTGCAAAGAGCAATTATTCCCATCAATCACACAAAAATGTCACATCATACACAAAACCTTGCAATTTATAGGGCTTTATTGATAGGTAAACTACTTGCATGTATAAAGTTAAAAGTGCCCCCTCAGCTTACTGTGCCTAGCAGGATGCTCTTCTAGATACTGTGTTTATCCTTGATGAATTGGTAGATTTTATTTTCCAGTTCGCCACCTAGCTGCTCTACAAGAAAGGATCGGTTTGGCTCTGAATATTAGACTCCGAGCCCCTTCTAAACCTGCTGGGAATTTCCATTTCATTGGTATCGTCTGCTTTGCATAATTCCTAGTATGTCAGGCTTTGAGACTCAAAAGGGCCACAAAAATGCTGTTGTGGTACAAGGGGAAAGTGAAAGAAAAGCTTGGCAACCAGTGCTGGTGGGTGAAAACAACACACCTCCTTGCTAGCTGAGCTGTAGGGCTTAAAGGTTTCAACTGGGGAGAAGAAACTGATATGCTCTCAGATCTCTAGCACTAGCGAGATCCAAGCTGCGATGTGTCAATGTTTCAATGCCTTCCCCTGGCAGATCTAACTGCGCTTTATAATGGTCCTGTGGGTGCACTGCTCTGGACACAGCTAAGTGATTACATGTCCTTTTCTGCTGAAGGTTTGACCATCAGTTGATTTAACTCATTTAATTTCCACTGGTGTCTATTAGCAATTTGTTTGCACAGAGTCTGGCTTGCCATTGTCTTGGTTTGGGTTTGTGCCTTCCTTTCTTCTTGCTCTCTGCAGTCCACACCATCAGGATGATTTGCTGTTCTATTGTCCCATTCTCACCAGCATTTTCCCATTGTCTGTCAAACACCTAGGGCCTGCACTGGTCCCTGCTGGGAGTGAGGTGTCCAGCTCGGTGGGGTGAGCCCAGTAGCCTCTTCCTTTCAATTTA
Source organism: Strigops habroptila (assembly GCF_004027225.2). NCBI lineage: Eukaryota > Metazoa > Chordata > Aves > Psittaciformes > Psittacidae > Strigops > Strigops habroptila. Next base: position 68,720,726 of record NC_044279.2, read on the forward strand.
CACCTTAACAGCCTTGTGCTGCTTGGGTCAATTGGCTCTCTGCACATGTCTCTTCCTGACAGAGAGATTAGGGCTTCTGCCTGCTCTTCCCAGTCCTAATAGCCTAAAACTGGTGGCAAAAACTCCAAAGGAAGAGATGCTCCGTGGCTTTCAGAGCTACTTCTCTCTGTTGGGAGGTGACGTGTCCACCATGTGTCTCTGATGAGAAATCTAGTGTTTCAGTCTGCAGAGCTCTCTATCTCCTGGCCTTGCTCTCTCAGTCCCTCAAGAAAGCCATCTACTGGCTGGGAAGCTGGTCACCTAAGCCATAACAAACAAGCTGGAAGGTAGCCAAACCATCAGAACCCCCTCTGCTGGGCATTCACGTGTTTAAGGGTGCATCTTCCCTCCTTCCTTCCTTTAAGGAAACTTGGCAAGTGAGAAACAACACGCGAAGGCAGTCAGGAGTCTTTTCTTGGCCATCCTTATTCACACAGGGACAGAAAGAAGTTAACAGAAGGGAAGCTCTTGTCTGCCCTGGTTCCATGTGGACATGAGTGTCTCTGGGAGTGAGAGGGAAGCCAGCACTTTTGCCTGGGCCCTGTCCTTTTCTCATACTGCTTATAATCCCAGGCCTGTTGCAAGGACGCGAAGCAGACATGACAGTGAGATTGAGCACTGAGAAGGGGAAAGTAGATGCTGTGGAAGTGTGAGGATTACCCACCCAGGACATTTTTGTCCCCAACCCCTCTGCTTCCTCCCTCACCCTTGAGGGGACCATGAGTCTCTGTAGACATCTCTGTGGCCCCCGGGTGAAGATGAAGGCTGAATCGGAGGGGGGCTGTACCCGTCTGAGTAGAACAGAAGAGATCACCTTGGAAGTGGTGTCAGGGACACCCCTCCTCCCTCTCCACCCCTCGCCCTCCCAGGCTATAAAACCCTGGGGACAGGATACAGCCCTCAGTGAAGTCTCCCTAGAGATCACTTGGCACTACTGGGTACGGACGGTACAAATGCTGTTTGTTTTGGAAATCTCCTGGCTGAAGGTTTCTATCTTTACCTCCCTGGGAGAGCCCCTCGGTCCCTCCACGGGAAGGGGAGATTCTCCTTAGCAAATATCACTTCCTCCTGCGCTTTCCTTTTTTTCTGCCAGTGAAGGGCTGAGTGCTTTGTTCTGTGGTTTTACGATGAATTTACTCTCTACAGCTGTTTAGCACACTGTAAATGACTCGGCTCCCCCACCCTCCCTTCTCTTGCATGAGCCGGAGGTGGGGGCTGCATTTTAAATGTTTTGAACTCAGGAGCAGCATTTTTTTTTTTCCCCCCTCAGGAGGCGTGTCTAGCACGTAGTGCTCAAAAGAGAGAAGCCGGTAATAACAGATGCTCTGTCAAACTTAAAAGGCGCTGCTTACCACAGAGTCACCGGGTGCCATCAAAAGGTATCTGCTGATATTGATGAAGAGCAGAGCTCCACGGGTTCAGGAAGGCACTGCTGTTCACATACCTTTCGGGGGGAGGGGGGAAGTCTTCGCTCCCCCCGGAGCGGGCTGCAGACAAGGCAAGGTAGAAGTGGGGGTCACAGGGTAGGGGTTTCAGCACTGGCCTTTTATTTCCATGGAAAATCACGGGGGAGGGGGGCGGGGCGCGGGGAAGGAAGCGGGAGTATATGGGCCAAGGAATGGAAGTGCTCCCCGGCTTGTGTGAGGTTCGCACGGCGGAGGATGCTTCTCCAGCTGTCCGAGCTGTGCAGCCTTGAGGCTGTTCGATGCGGAGTAGCGCGGCATTGGGGAGCCCCCTGCAGCTGGGTCGAGCAGCAACGAGCCCCAGGCCAGGGGTACCTTCTACCTCTCCTCCAGCTGTGGGGAGCAGCCAACTGCCCCGGCACCTCTGTCCCATTCCTGCGATGAAAGGAGGGAGGGCGAAAAGATGAGAGGGAGGGAGGGTCCCGAAGGCTGCCAGGGTCGGCCCGGGACAGGGCCGCCACCTCTCCCTGCTCCTCGTTTTAGGAAGAGCTGACTTGTGCTCGCGGTGATTGAACTCTAATTAAATCTCCAGAAATCAATGTGCACAATCAAACACTCGCGATGTTGCTGGGAGTGAAAAAAAACCCCACAACAATAATAATAATGATAATAATAATAATGATAATAATGGCAAGAGGAGGTGGGCATTGTCGATTTTGAGGCTGCTTATCATCTTGATTAATGAATGTTAAAATATGTTAAGCACCAAGGTCCCAGAGACTGCTCACAGGAGGTGCAGGGGGCAGCTGGGGCTAAGGCTGGGGCTCTGTCTCCCAAAGTCAGGCTATGCAGGTGACTGTCCCCCGCCCAACAGGGCTGTGCCTGCAGTGGTGCAGACCTACAGGGCCACAGCCTGCTCACGGCTTGCTTCCAGCCTCCTGGTGACAAATCTCATCTGAGCTGCCCAGTCTGCTATGAAGTCCAGGCAAAATTTTCTGAGGGCCAAGAAATCAAGGGACAGACATCAGGTCTCAGCTGCGTTGATGCTCTCAAAGACCTACAAGTGACCAAACCTTCAAATCCTGTGAAAGTGCTTTCAGGTAGAGAAACCTTCCTGTATCTGTGTAGTGCTGAAGCATGAGTACATCCAGAATTGAGAGCTCCCCTCCTCCAGATTATCTCTGCCACCCAAGGCAGGGGAAAAATGCCCACCCCAGGACAGAGCAGTTCCAGGCTTATGCTACCCCGAAGGCACATCACCCTCTTGGGGATAAATCCGCTGCTGAGATCCTTCCAAGAGCAGTAGCTAAATACATGTGAGTAGTGAAGGCCGCTCCTCTGCCTGGGCAAGCCCAGGCCAAGAAATACTTTCTGCAAAGAAAAGGGGTTTTTTGGAGTGGAAAGGGGGGGACTGGTTGGGTGGCTGCCCCATCAGCCCTTCAAGAAGAGAGATGGGGCAGAGGAGACAGGGTAGGCAGCAGCCAGAAGCAGGGGTCACCTTCATGAGATGCACCTCTCTTGTCTCTTCACTTATCACTTCCCCCCCTATTATTCTTTGGACAATAGATGAGATAGGTTCCTCTTTCCTGCTTCTCACTCCGACAGCTCCTCTACCAAGGGAAAAAGCATCACTCCAGATCACAAATGAATTCTGGTCTAGGAGAGAGGCAAACAAAGACAAAGCAAACCTAAAGGTGTTTATATCTAGATTATTCTCATTGAACTGGCAAGTTCCTTTAAGCAAAGTAAGTACTTCTCAGCCTAGACTATTAATTAAAGGGGAATGCTTTACACTCAAGGAGAATTAACTCTTGTTCTCAAAATGTATATATCTTCCCTAATTTGTCTGTCATTGTGCTGGGGAAGCAGCTTTCTATGAATATTTCAGTGCAATAATCAGTTTAAAAAACTAAACTGAATTAATGGAACAACATCTTTTTCAGTTTGTGGAGACTCCGATGCCTGCAATAATCTAAAAGCAAGATCTCTTTCTGCCTTTCTCCTCCTGTACATTGCTTTAGACTTACAGCTATCATGGAACTGCAAAAAGTAACCAGAAATAAAGAGGAGAGTGTTGTGGGGAAAGACGAGGAAGAGGTAATTGAAAAAAATATAATCAGTTCTGATGTGCAAATTGTAGATAAAGACTTCTGATGAGGAAGAGAGGAGCATCTAATGAGGAAGAGGGGAGAGTGTGTTGAAAGATAACAAGAACCAGTAATTTCTATTCAGCAAAGCCACCAAATCAGAAAGCAGTGCTGATCTCATTGGAGGAGAGCCTTCAACAGCAACTAATCCCATCATATTGAAAGAAAATTGTAAATATTCTCTGCAGAAATTGCTTGCCCACTGCAGCTAATCGAGCCCACTTTGCACTCACACAACCCTAAGCACCCCATACCCCCCCAGCCCCACTGGTGGGCAGCAAGGGGACCCACAGCCGCGGCACCCCAGCAAGGACATTCACCCGAGATGCCCACTTAGGCTCCCCGTTTCTCAGCCCCTTCCCCGCCCTCCCCCGCCCCCCCCCACCCCCCCCGAAAGTGGCAGCTTGCCCTCCTTGTCTCAGAATCGCTGGGTGAAGTATGAATTATTACCAGTTCTCTTACGAGTCCCAGTTTATGGTTGGGTTTGGGTTTGGGTTTTTTTCATTTCTCCAGTCCTGTGTAAACCGTTAAGCCAGGTTTGACAGCTCTATTGCTCTACATTATTTATTGATTTCATTTTTAAAAGCTCAGCTTGGTTGAGCCGAAGCAGGGACTCCCCAGGGCCAGAGCCGCGGAGGGAGTGAGTGTATGGGTGTGTGTGCCGGTGCGTGTGGGAGGGAGCGAGAGAGCAAGCGAGAGACAAAAACTCCGTCAGCCCAGACAATGTTACCTCTCCTCTAAAGCTTCCAAACTGTTGTTCTTTCCCTCCATTATCACGGTACCAAGTAATCTGTCTTTCCCCCCACCCCAACCCCCCTCCCTCCTCTCGGAAGATATGGAAGAGAAAGATAAAGCGGCCGCCCCGGGGTTCTGATGCACGCAGCCCGCCCGGCTCTGCCGCCAGAACCGGCGCGATACCGCAGCCGCCGCTCGCAGCGGGATGGGATGCAACTTCTGCTAACTGGATAGCAGGTAGGAAAGCTTTGGCTTTTACTGACGTTTTCTCTCCTGTTTTAAATTTCCTTTTTCTTTCCTTTTTTTTTTTTTCTTGTCTTACCCCCCCCTCCCGCTTTTCTTTCTCTTCCTCTACCCTCCGCCCCTTCCTCGGTTCACCTAGAATTTCATCCGCTGCTGTCATAGGAAAGCTCCCGCGAAGAAAATCATGTCCAAGAAACTAGCTTACGTTTTACTTCCTGGTAGAAGGAGCAGAACAAAACATAGGGAAACTTTTGCTGAAAGGGTCCGTAGGGTTGCGAGTCACGGGGGAAAGGCAGCGAGAAGAGAGAAGGCAAAGGGATTGTCCCCAGCCTTTCTCTGTTGAATTGTAGTTGCGATATTCATCCCAGAATCGAGTCTAGCATGGTACAGCAGAGGAGAGACGCAGTAGCTCGATTTAGAGAAATCCTCTCATATTCTAAGCGCTGTCCACATGTTTTTTACACAAATGCTGCATTCCGGCACAGGGACATCTCCCGGACTATCCTTAAATCCCGCTGTGACATGTTTTTCTCATTTTGACTCCTGCAAAATGTCATCGAGAGTGGTGAGTGGAGCCGTCCCCGGGGAGCGAACCCTGCCCGCGGAAGAGGGGGACCGTGCAGGGGTGCGGGGTACAAGGGGAAGAGGCTTCCGCTGTGTCAGTGAGGTCCCTCGCCCCCCAGCACTCCTCCTGGGAAGCGTGTACCTGCCCAGGGTCAGTGCCCACCTCCGCTGCCTCAGGTCTCATGTCCTGCGTTTGGGAGGGGCAGCGCCGCCGGAGGCGGGGAAGGGATGGGGTTTCACCGGCCCTTTTCTGACCCGCTTCCCTTGCTCGGTACGCCTGGGGTCCGGTCTCCGGTGCGTCCAGGGAGCCGGGTGCGAAGGGGGAACACGCCCCAGGGCCGGGTCCGGCTCTCCCCGAGTGAGCCTTCGGCAGGGCTGAGCCGGTCTCTGCCGTGACTCCGGGCTCCTTTTCCTTCCTCTCGTGCCGCCGCCACGGGGTGCTTGTGGCCAGACGGAGCGAGCTGATGTCTTGCGAGAGAACACAGATCAAGCTGTGGGAAGAAGGTGCTGGTGTTCCCCCAGAGTCCAGCCATTTCGGAGGCTTTGGAGGGACACGGTGCTTTCCGGGCCGCTTATTTTTACGCAGAAGTCGCGCCCGGCCATCTGTCCGGCTAGGGCCACTCTTCGTTTCACGCCTCCCCACCTGTCTGCACACCGCGCCGTGCTCGCCTCTTCCCCGCGGCTGCCCAGATGCCAGGGTGATTGGGAGAGCAGGCAGGCTGGAAGCGGCAAGGCTTTCATGGCTGCTCCCCTCCGCTCGTCCCCCTGCCCGGCAGCGGGTGCTGCCATGGGGCGGTTTTACCTGCACAGTGTGACCAGATGTCAGCTCCAGGGGGAGGCTACCAGGGGTTGTAACTCACTCCTCGGTCCTAGGGGTGAGTCCTTAGCCCTCCACTGGGGAAAGGGCAAGGGACACTTCCTCCCTCCCTGGAAGATTGTTTTTTCCTGCTATTTTCATGTGCTAAAGTTCCCTTAGGGCAAGAAGAGGTAGCTTTCTTTTCAACTAGAAGAGGACACTGGGAATGGGGTAATTCTTGATGCAAATCTAGCCAGAATAGTACCTATCCCTTCCCATTTTTATGTATCAACCAGCGTGGTTGCACACATTGGCTTGTCCCTATCCCTTAAGGAAGATCTTCCTTTGGCAGAAGGGAAAAAGGGAAAGGGGGAAAACAGATGAAGGGCCTATCTCTGCTTGACAGCCTGCCTTTGCAGTTTTGGAGAAAAAACAGCACACACATACCCATCCCCGAAAGAAAAAAAAAGGACTGACAATAAGGAAGGCTAATACAGGAGATCAGAAGTAGGGTCACTGCCTGCTTTTATGGTATTGCATTGCCTGCAATCACAGCCTCTGTCTAAATACATACCAGCCTCGATCTTACAGTTTATGACACCAGCTGCTCTCGGTGACTCATCTATAAACTGCATTAAGCTACACAGAGTACGCTCCCTCTCTCTTTTACGCTCCCTCTCTCTTTTAGGCTCTTTATGATTATAACTTTGGCCAAACTTCCCCTCCGAAGGACTCCTGGGCTGCAAAAGCAGTGCTGTTTGCTTTTGCATCAGGAGAGCGAGAAGTGCTATGGGCTCATTCACCGGATGAGCATGTGCCCCACTAAGCTGCCTTCTCTGCTCCTGTCCACAGCACTCTGTGATTTCTGCATTGCAGTCCACTCCAGAAAGGGACACAGTACTTGGAGCGAGAAGTCTAGGATGTCCCCAAGTTGCTTTGGATGGAGGGCAAAATAATAAAAAGGAGAGGTCATGCTCTTCTCCAATCCCAAATTAAGATTTTAATTAATACCCTCTACCCAAAAGGTTGTAACTCTGCACCTGGGCAGAACTTGGGGAGATCTGGACCACGTGTGATCAGGAGTGTCCTGAGGAGATGGAAGAAGCGGCAGCCATGCCAAGCTGTGCCATCACTCAGGAGGCAGACCAAGACACAGAAAGGAAAAAACAGAAGACATCAGTGAAAAATAGCATCTGCGATGCATAAAAAAGCATGGGGTTTTTTTTTGCCTGCATGTTCAGTCTCATACCTCACTATCATTTTGGTTGTAATCTCTGGGCTGACTCCCTTTGTGTGTTTCATGGCTCTCAGTTGAACTAAGTGCTTGGACGTTTCAGCCTGTTGGGTGTCTAATTCAATAGCCTTTTGAGGACATCTACTGTGAAATCTCCCACTGTTGTTGATACAGTCCCAAGGAGTTACTCTGCCCTACTTCACTCCTGTAACCCACTCACCTGTTCTCTTCTCCACTAATATCATGACCTACAGGCAAAAGACTTATTTTCTGGTTCCGTTTCCATAGCAATGGAGCATGGGGAAACATAGACAAACCAGCAATCATGAAGTAGATTCCCTTCCTGTGAAATCAAGACCTCTTTGAAAGTTGAGTTCAATTTAGGGGAAAGTAGGGATGTGCAGAGAGGTGGATTTCCAGCCCAAAGCGCAGATCTCCGCGCCCTCTAGTGCTAGAGGCAGGCGAGGGAAAGCATCCCCGGGCCCAGGAGTTGTGAGGCTTCCTAGCAAATTACAGGGAAAGGAGAGGAACAAATGGTGTGAGTTAAGGACATTCCTTCCAGTGTCTGTTTCCAGCCAGCTCTTCCTTCTTCTAAATCCCAAGCTGCCAGGAAAAAAAAAAAAAAAAATGGCGGCAGATGGGTTCAGCTGATCCTGGTTTGGTCACCCAGAGATTAACGCTGGGGTGAGTTAAACTGTGGAGGAAGCAGTAGGAAGAAATAGGAGCTGGGAAGCCCAGTCTGTATCTAGCCATTTATTCACAAATTTTGGATCTCTCTGGCTTTGAGCTTCACAGCTTGCAGCAACCTGCAGCTAATTCTCAGAGATTTGAAGGCATGGAAGAGGATTACTCACTTGTGAAACCACTGCCCCAACCTTTTATGAGCCCTTTGGGTGGGTGGATGGGTAGACAACGGCAATCAGGCTAAGAAAAGCTGACGGGGCTTAGATCCAGCCCATATGAATGACAGGGATAACTTTTTCACAAATGCTTGTAGCCTTAAATCTTAAAAAGCTTAAATTGTATGGGAGGTTTTCAAGCCCTGTTAAATTTGAGCCCGGATTCCTGTCTCAAAGAACCAGGCTGCACAAAGGACCAAGCACTGAGAATGGCTGTAACTAAATGAGACAATTAGCACATCCCACACACACGACCCTAGCCATCTTTTCCAGTTCCTATAGTTTGGCAAAGTTAGCTTTACTTTTGCTAGGATCTCCACAGCTTTTCCTGCGTCGGAGCTGTCCTGTAGATGCAGAGTTATCTACTTCATGTCCTCATCCCACCAGCTGAACACCAACCACTTGTGCCTAGCAGATTACATTCGCTAGCGCTCCGCACCAGATTGAGTGGGGATCTCTTGCTGACTTATCACACTGCCTTCCCACGCCTCCCTGATGCAAGTGGACAGAATGAAAAGATAAGGCTATACCTGTAGTTGTATTAAAAGGTTGCATCCCTTTCCCATGGGTCCTAAGCTTGTTTCTATGTAAAAATGCTTCAGGCTGTGGAGCTGCCAGGCATCTTGAGCTGTCTGTCCTACCTTTAAAGCTGTATCATTACCTATATCTAATACCATCTATTCCCTGCAGAGAGGGATACATATCAGCAGGTGTTCCAAAAAGACATCTCTCATACAAAGTAAGTTTAAATCCCAGGAGGATGGAACAGGGTGAAATAAATTTAATCTCATTTTCACTGAGCACTTCCTAAAGAATGCTTGCCAATGGGAGTAAGATATACAATGGAATTTCAGTAGTCCATGTGCTTCATGTATTCGTTTTTAAGAATATGATAAGGATAAATTGAAACAGACAATAATTTAGGGCCAGTTGCTTTGCTGAGAGCCTTCTGTGTGTTTTCTTTTGGATAAGATGATCCTCTGATTTTTGTCTTTCCAGTATCTCTTTTGACTCCATGGGCTGGATTCTGATCTTAATTACATTCTTTCAAATCAGGAGTGACTCTGTTGACTTTAATTACTTCTGGTTTATTCTCGTATTCTGGTTTATTGAGCTCAGAATTTTACATTCTCAGAAACATATTAAGTGTTGTAATTAGAATATGCCAGTGTTTTGACAACCATTCATGGAACAGCTCTGTTTCACCAGTCTCTGCTGAAAGGGAAATGCAATGTGATAATCGGTGTTGGGAATAGTATGGGGCACCTCTGACAGCGGTGAAAATAAAGATCTCTAGGAGCAGCCACAGCACAAATAGGTGCTGTAAATTCTGTAAACCAGCATCTCCCAGGGTTTTCCTCAAGCTCTGAGTAAACTGTGGCAGGTGTTTGGGGTTTTTTTAGGTATTTGTTCTTCCTTTTTTTTTTTTTTTTTTTTTTTTTTTGAGAAAAAGGTGGAACAAGACAAAAATATCCTCATAGATCTTTCTTCTGAATCATTGTGAAAATTAGTGTTGGAAACCAAGGTGACAAAATAAACCTAGTAATTTAAATGAATTCGCTTGCTTAGTAATTTCTCTGGGTCAGGATTTTCAGGTAGTCTGAATATGTAAGCTCTTTTAATTTCAGTGGAAATAGGATGATCCGCAAACTTTGAAGATCAGACCCTTCCTTTTTATAATCTATTCCTGCATGTGAGAAATAAAAAAGAACAAAATCTGTCCATGGAAAACAACAAGTTTCTAGTAGAGCCCACAGGATTTTCATAGATTCCTGAGAAACTATCTCTTGGCTTTGCAATGGATTACTGATGTCTATTTTATGCTTATTTATCTCATATTTAGTCAATTAGAAAGCAGAGTGGTTGTATATTGAAAATTATTCACACATTTGTTCATGAATAATGGAAACAAGCTCATTCCACTATGATTTCTGAGGTCATTTAGTGCATGCTGGTGACCGATGATTTATTAATGACAATAATCATACATCCCTAAAGTTTCATGAACGTTAGCATGAATAATTAACAGAAATTTTGTTATTTGTTATCAGTATTCATTATTTTACTATTCAAAAGGCTTCAGTTATCCAGTTAAAGTACATGAAAAGATAGTGATAGCAACACTGGGTCAGGCAGGTGTTTTGTCTTGTCCAATATAGTGTCTCTATCAATGTTCCTTACCACACACTTCAGAGGCAGGTGCTGGGAATGCTGCCCTAGACATATGCACTGCCCTCAAGTAAAATGTTTTAATACCCACCAGCCTGTGTTTTCTCATTGCCCAGAGACAATTTCAAACGAAAACAGATACCTGCCTTCCCCACCAAATGGAAACGTCTGGCAATTCTAGACAAACTGCAGATATACTCACTGGCCAGATAAGCAAGTAATCTGGTTTTGACTCCCAGTAAATTCACTACCTTAGTGAAAGCAGTGAGTTCAGTAGGTTAATTACATATTTTCTTGGGAAAATCACACTCCAAGCAACCTTTGATCTATTTAAATTAGTTGTCTTTCAATGTTATTGCTATGATTCTGTTATATGGCATGAAAAGGCCAACAGGAGCATCCACTTCATTGTATAGGTGCCATTGCTTTACTCAACTCATTTACTCTTCTCAGTTAGAGAGTCCCAGGGTTCCCACTCACTTTGCGTGTCTCAAAATCTGCTAATTCTTCTATTTCTTTTTTTGACGGTGTATCGGCCAATGTTTTCCAGGTGAGGACTATTGGCTTGTATTGGCTTATACAATAAAGCTGTTTTCATTTTAACACTTTGTACTCCTTCTATGCACTAATGGAAATTTTGTTCTGTCTGTTGGGTTGGGGGATATTTTGACCATTGCTGTAACTGAGCAGAATTTGTGACTGGGTTGTCCACGGCGATGCCAATATTCTTCCTTGAGTGGTCACAGCTGGCCTAGAATCCAGGAAGGCTTCTAAGTATTTCACTCCACCTGTGATGTTTCTGCATCGGCCAACACTTATTTCCATTTGCCACCTGAATGCTAGGTTCACCCAGCTTACTTATACTCTGAAATACTTCAATTCTTATTCCCATTTTCTAATAGCAATAATTTCAGTAAAGAAGTTATACATGGTATAGAATCTTAGGCAACCCAACTGTTAATCTTTTACAGTGCAAAATGATCATTCATGTGTAGTTCTTGCGTTCTCTCTCCTGAACAGTTTCCAACTTGTAATAGTAATCTACTTATTTTACGATGATTTATATTCTTCAAAGGAAATTCATCAAACAATTTAAGAAGATATATAAATACTTATATATATACACACACTTATCAGGTTGTTTTTCTTGGTCTGTTAGCTTGATGCTTCAAAGAAATTATAGAAGAGACAAATTTTTTTGAAGGAAACTATGATTACTTTTTTCCCTACTGTATGTAATTCTATTTTTTGTTAGTTTCAATCAATTTACCTGGAAGTGAAATAAGACTTTTCAGTATATAACACCTAAGGTCAGTCTAGTGCCTGTCCTAAAGATCTGTATGCTAGCTGTTTCTCTCCAGTCCTTCTGTAGCATATCTGACTTCAGCAACAGCTTGTGTATTTTTGCTATCAGTGCAGTCACTTCATTTTCAAATGCTTTCCAAACCCTTGCATATATAACCATGAGGTCCTTGTGATATGCTGCTGTTTAGTTTATCTGTTTGTTCCAGCGTTTCCCCTTCCAATGTTTCACATTCTGACAGCTCATGTCCTTTCTTGTCATGAAAAGAATAGATCTAGCGTAGACATTGGCAAAGCATCATTTGCGGGGAAGATTTACCCAAATGAATTATTTGGAACATGTGCAAATTCCTTTTGCTCATTAATTATTCCCATTACCCCCTTGGATATGCAGCAGATCCCATTGGTTCCCTCCTAAACTGGGTGAATTTAAGACCTTTCAGGAATGTTCTGCAGCTTCTTCTTCTGCACCTCCCCTTCCCTCCCTCCTCCTGCCCCCAAGCTTTTGTCATTTAATGCGTCCTTGGCCCTCTTTATTTATGGTTGACATTTTGTTTATGTTGTATTATAATTTCACTCTCTTAGCCAGGGCCTTCACCAGAAGTGTCATTTCCTGAAAGCTGGTTGCTTGGATCAAACAACCCCTTGGACCTTAACATTTCACAATACCTTTTTTTTCCCTACCTTGCTTTTCAGTTTCCTTTCTGCATGACTTCACTGAATCAGAAACTGTTGTTTTGAATCTATGGATTTTACTTCCTTTTTTTTTTCCGTTCTTCTTTTTTCTTTTTTTTCTTTTTTCTTCTTTTTTTTCCTACCTCCAGTACTTTTTAAGCAGTTCAATAACTGTTATCAGTTTTAACCTCATGCTCTTAATGTAGTAATAAGTTCATTACTATTCAGTGGCTTGACTGTATGACTTCTTCAGCTACTTAAGACTAAGTTAAGAACACATACTATTATGTCCTCCAGTTATTCTAGAAATCACCTTTTAAATCCTCTTGTATCAGTTGACCTACCAAGGTACAGATGGGTGAAGTCATCCATGATTACCATTTTATTAGACTTCAATACCTCTTTGATCTCTCTCCATATAACCCATTGAATATTCCAGACATTTCCAGGACTAAGCATGATAATGGTTTGTGCAAGCATTAGGATTTAATCAAAGAAGGTTATTTTTATACCTAGCACACTGGACCGAGACCAAGGAGATCACAGATAAGCTCCTGACCATGTCACCAACCTCCTTCTTGATCTTTGGCACATTCCTGCAGCCTGACACAGAGCCTGTTGAGGTCAGAGACAAACTCATGTTACCCTGTGGCTATGCTTAGGCTTGGCATCCTGAGATGGGGAGTGTAACTCTCCCTGGTCTCATGACAGTTTTGTGAGGATTCATTGGCTGCAGTTTGTCAAGTATTGAGATTCAGCTGTGGTGTTGCCACATGAAAACAGGACCAGACAGTCTCCACCCACAGAGACTTTCTTTATACTGGTGTGTTGGAAAATAGAGCCTTAAGGAGCTGAGTATCAGGAATGTTTCTGTTCAGAACTGAGGGTAGCTAAAATGTTCACCATCTCTCAAACAAAAACATACTGAAGCTCCTAACTGCTCCAGATCCTGGTGAGGAATAAAAGAAAATAAATGATCAACAAAGCCAGTTTTACATGGATATAAAACAGATTTCATAATCAGGTCTTATTTGAAAAAAATGAAAGGAGAGAGAAATAAACTGAAGCTAATGTTTAATGATTGGATCTAGGCCTGGTGCTTTACTCAGTTCTGTGTGTTTTCAGCTTAGCCAATATTAAGTAGCGGTAAAATTGCCAAAGTAGGGTTTACAATGACATGACCTTGCTCAGATCATACACTGCATCAGAACTGTTTGCAAAAGTTATAAGGACTTGCTCATCCTCTTGTTCCCCCCTTCCCCAACACTAATTTCTCATTTAAACAGATTTTGTAGAGTCTGAGAGCAGAGCACTTGGATGGAGCGATGTCCATGTGTGGACAGAGAGGGTACACATTTCTCCTCCACCACTACCTAGTGTTCTTGAGGACTATTATTGTTACTAGTCTTGAGGACTATTACATGTTGCTATGTATGCATTATTGTTACTATGGTAGATTAAGTGTAGTACTTCACACTTCAATCGATACCAAGGCCAGATGATGTATTAAAAAAGGTTGTCTCTCAGACTTACTTTCCTATGTGTCCAGCAGCAGTCTGCCATGGTGGGAAATTCAGTTTACTCCATTTTATATATAATATTGCATGGCAGTAAATTAATATATGTGTGGAAAATGAATGCAGATGAGGGCTGGTCATGGGAACCGCAGGGAGGGTCTTAGTATGGAACAAGTATATGAACAGTTTTCTTATCACTGAACTTTAGAACTGTTGCTCAACATGAATGTTGGGGGAAGACTGGCTTTTAGGGGAGGAGAACTAGCCAGAGGGATGTCTTCTCTGCTGTTGCTTTTCCATTGTTAGGCGAAGCTGCAAGCTGATCTCCTGATCCATTGCTGGCAACTCTCACCCACACTAATTTCACTTTTCTAGCAGTGTATTCTCAGCTGATGAAAGCTGTCAGAACATGAGTGACATGACAGGAGAGGCTACTATCACCACTATCACCGAACAAAATGCTATATTTAACCTGGCAATGTCATGCCTTTTCAGGTGTGACCTTGAGCCCTAGCAGTGAGGTTATAAGCAGGGAAATTTGGTTGTAAGGTTTCTATATCTTTAGCCAAACTTAGAAGGTTCTTAAATATAAGAAAAAACAGAGAATAAGGAAGGTAATACAAGTTGCCCTTCTGCTTTTGACATTTGTGATAGCCAGTACACTTATCTACCACTAGAAGGAAAGAATACATGAAGGGGCTCACTGTTAAATTCTCATTAAAAATATCTGTTTGATGTTTGCAAGTCATTTTCACAATCTTCTCCACTGGGAGTGAATGTAGGGATCTTTACTGAAAGGTTTTGACATCAGAAGCGGTTCCCTGCAAGGAATATCCTACTGTTATTAATCATTTTGTGATGTGATTCAGTAAAGGGAAAAAACCCCAAAAGTATACAACTGGAAATCAGTAAGGAAAGATAAAGAAAGAAGATGAAGAAAACCATTTTGTCCATTTTGTCTGAGGAAAGCTTGTAAATATCTCTCTCCCCTTCTTTCAAAAAAAGTGAGACTGTTTATCTCCTACTTTGAAACACAGGGGAATGCAAAAATACCTGGTTTAAAAAAACCCAGATAACTCAAGTATTGCCATTCTTTCAAATGACAAATCTGACAATTAATGTTCCACATTATTGTCTTTAATCCCTCTTAGAAATCAAAGTGGGGTGTGGAAATGGCACATAACTAAAAAGATGAGGAGTAATTTTCTTGTTACTTCTTTTGGAAAATAGTGACAAGGGCTGTATTCCTGCTTTCACAACAGATTGCTGAAATGGCCTTGGACAAACTCAGAAACCTCCTGTACTTCAGCTTCTAACATTGAAATTGTATAAAATAACATTTACATTCTCACATGCTTTATCTGCCCTTCCTCTTTAGATTTTAAAGTGTTTGGCAGCACTTCTGTATCAGTCTGCACAGAGGAACCTTAACTAAATTTGGACATCCATAGAAAGAAATGAATGATTTGATTGCTTTTTGTTCCATATGAAAATTAGCTTATAACATGGAGCTGATATTTCTCTTTAGAGAGTAATAGCCTTTCCATTCGCCCCTGGGTGTTGCCGATACAGGCAGCTATACATGGGATACTTCTCAGCAGCCTTTATCTGGAGCAGGTCTGTGGTAGATCTCCTTAAACCCTCAGCAGTTCTGCCCATGCTAGTGCTGCAAGGCAACAGAGGAAGCAAGAAAGGTGCACAAGAAGGTGACAAAGATGGTGAGAATTACCTGCCTTCCAGAGAGGAGATCTCAATAGACTAGGTCACATCATCCCAGAAATGATGTGACTTATGAGGAATACCTGTGGTCTAAGCAACCTTGAAGAGACGGAGAAGGTGAACAGGGTTTGTCTGGTTTTTTCCACAACAACAGACCCAGAGTTCTCAGTGGATATTGACAGGCATAAATTTAAAAAAAAAACACTGCATGGTTGAGCTGTGGCACTTAGTGTCCTATGATGTGTTTCTGATTCCAAATTATAATGAGTAAAAATGATCAAACTAGACAGAATACTGAAAAAAAAATCCCAACCCCAAACAAAGCCCCCACGACTAACAAACAAACAAAAATAAACAGGCAAAAAAACCTGCCTGAAGCTTTGTGATGTGAACAAAGTCACAGGGAGCTCCCTACACCACCAATTGCTTCAACCTAAGAAGTCCATGCTGGGGTAGAATCACTGCCCATTCCCTTTGCAAGCTCTTTGTTACTGGGTGCGTTTGAGAAAGGACAGCAGGTGAACTGGCTTATGGAGAGCTGCTCTTTCAACTCTTCTCATTCAGTCTTCTACTTCCAACAAGTAAACTGGAACTGAGAATCTATAAACTCCAAAAATGAGGAAGGTTGTGATGGGCATTGAGAATGACCTTTGCTTTCTTATAAATGCGATAAGAGAAAGCCTCCCTCAGCAGTTGCATGTATGCAGTTTCTTACCTCATTAGAGGAAACCTGCCCCTTCCAAATGCTGAGATGCTTCCTTCTTCTTGCTTTTCACTTGAAAGCTCCAAAATCACAGCCTTCTCAAAGCTCTGTATCATTTCATGTTCTGCATCAGGGCTTAGACAGTAGCCTTTTAACTAATGAGTCCCAGAAAAAAAGAACTTTACAGAACAGAAAACTAAAGCTGAACTTATGATGAAGGAGATACTTCATGAAGATGATCTCTGCTTTGCTGATGTCTTTTATTTCTGTAAGTGGTGAGACATGGGCTTAATGGAAAGCTCTCTAGGTCAGAGTTTTCATGTTATGATCACGGTCCCATGGGAATCACAACAACTCTTTCACCTCTGCGGCATTGCTTTGTACTGCAACTACATGCCAATTTCGAGGCATGAACTTAGAGGTGAGTTGAAAAGCTTTGAAATGAGGAGAAGCCAAGCTTTCTGTTTATTAAGAAACCCACACAACAGCAGTGTTAAAATTGAATTTTCAAGCTCGTAATAGCTGAGGCCCCCACGTTTTCTTCCGTATAACTGTAAAAATGATTTCTGGCTACATTGCTTGCTTAAAAATCAAGCTGTTAGTGTGTGTTCTTGACTGTGGCTTTAGAAATTGAAGTTTAGATATAATATTTTTAACTCTAAGCCAAAATCTTTAACAAGCAAAGCAAAATTAATCTCAAGAAAAACGTGGGCTCGGTTCCATTCTATCCAGAACCTAATTCCTTTCCTTGCTGCCCGCATGGTTGTAAAAAGCTGCAGCTCTGCTTGGGCTACACTTCAAAGCTATTTTATATACATACAGATGACTGCAAAATGCCAGAGACAAAGGAGAGACAGGCCCATGTCACACAAATTAGCAATGCATTTTTTTCTGGAGGCAGTGTTTGTAGGTTTTAGAAACCAGTGGGCAACTTTGCAGGTAGGTGATATCGCATAGCAGGCCATCTATGAGTTAGAGTTTTTCTCTTAACAAATATTTCAATGGCATTCTCCAGGTTACTCTGAAAAGAGTACAAGGGAAAGAAATTAAGTTTGGGGATACACATCCTTGCTTTGCCAGGGTTGGATAGGCTGTTTAACAGTTTAGCGCTGCCTTTCACCTCTAAGTTCCCACGATCTATCACCACATTTGGCATTTTTACTTTTCCCAACCCATTTCAGTCATTTGGTGATTTCCTCAACATATTTGGTGATACATATGTAAACCAAACAAACAATGTAAGTTAATACGTGATATATGTTATGTGTGTTAGTGTAATAGAAATTCCCTCCCACTACTGCTGTTTTGCACAAGTGATGTTGAGATAGGTTTACATGCATGAAGATTTATTAGTGGAGTCCACAGCTGATGGCCTACATTGACTCTAACTGTGAAAAATTGGGGAAAACATAAACCAGGGCAAAAGAAAACAAAGATGAGAGATAGAAGGGGAAAGGGAAGTTTTCCTCATGGCACTCAGCTGGGAGGAGAAGCATCCATTTTCTTACCTCTCCTGGCCATCCTCTGCTGTGGAGCAGCTGGTTCCACCCATAATACTCTTTCCACAGTAACTATACAGTTTCCACCAGCACATGCTGAAACCCTCAGCTTGTTGCTGCTTACTGTTAGTGTTGATTGGAGGGAGCATGCATTGATAGGGGCAGGGGCTGCGTGCTCAGTTGCTTATGTGCATATGAACATTCTTGTTTGTTCCCTGCATTACTCAAAAGCTATAACGAAAATGTAGCAAAAGTGGGGAAAAAGTGCTCAATCTCTCACTGGTGGCAATCACTGCCCATGAGAAAGACTGTTGGGGTGTGCAGGTGCAAGACTATAAAGATAGCAGCATAAGAACAGCATGGGAACAGTCAGGGGAAAACACTGCCCCAGGGCGTCTGAAAACATAGTCCCAGCAGCCTGAATGGGAGGGTGCAGAGCTGTGAGGGAAAGCAGGCTGCAAATTCTCAGAGAGAAAGCCTTTAACCACACAAACCAGCAAAAGCAGTATTTTCCTTGTATGGCAAGTTGACATAGCGGCACCCTGGAAGTCAAATGTGCCACTGTTCAGGGAGAGGCATTGGATATGGCTGCTTTGAATAAAAGGTGCAGTTTCTGAAGACTCCCACTGTAGGCTGTCTGAATCACCTTTTCCTTGTGTGATCTGGGGCACAGACTGGATGGCTGCTTCCTCTCTCAAAGGGGATCTTCCTGCTGGTGACTTGAATGAAAACCAGCCCCTTCCTACCCCTTCTTTTTCCCCACTGTTTAAGTAACAGTTGAAACACCAAGTTTCCCCACTGCAGTTTCCCCCACAAGACAAGCTGAGGATGTGTTGATTCAGTGCTAAGGGTGATGGCATAACAAATGCCTACAGCACAACATCAAAGGAGAAATGCATCCTCTGCATTTTCTGATACACTTTAGATGCAATGTTCAGTTTGAATCAATGAGGAAGAGCAGAGACTCCTGATTGCATGTTTTAGTAGGTGAAAAACTATCAATTTAACTTTTATTTCAGCTTGAGTAGGTGCTATAAAGAAGGAGGTCTTCAGTCCTTTCCTTCAAGGCATGAGGAGGCTGTGGTTAAGCTTGTTTCCTAACCCTCTGGAAGTGTTCTTAATGCAACACAACAATAAGAACAAGGAGAAAACCCCAGGAGAGCTCTCCTCTTTTGTTTTTTGTTTTGTTGTGTTTGGTTTGTTTTTGGTTTTGGTTTTATTTTTTTTCTACCCTCAATTTATTTACTTATTTCACAAGAAAAGCTCCAAATCAAGATTTCATTTTTTGCACCTTATTGTTTCATAAACCAAGAAAGAAAACTAAAAGCACAACAGCCAGGAAGGGGGAATTTTTTTTTTGCAGCTGAGCAGAGAGACAAGATATAATAACTGAATAAAGATGAATCATTTACTTATTTTGAAGGTCTATAAAGACCTCTTTGATAGGGATCTCAACAATTTATTTATTTTTGTTGCACTGACAAGCACCCCATCTCTACAATTTGCTGTGCTCTGCCATGAAGCCAGTTACTGCACTGCAGAATTAAGAAGTAATTATTACCCTTTACTGTGTAATGATTAGTTATTGCACAGGCCACATAGAAGACTTCTGCAGTCGTCATGCCAACTCTATCCTTATTTAACCCACTCTACTCTGCTGCAACAATCAGCCACAGGAGTGGGGGATACCCAGGCTGTGCACACCCCGTTCCGATTCCACTGTATCCTGGACACTAGAAGAGCACATGGTCTCAGCTAGTGTGTACAGGCACAGGGATTTTAAAGACCGCTAACTCTTGCTTAGCCCAAGCTTCCCTGCCATGATCTGAAAGGATTAGCATGTATCCTGAGTGCCAGACCTCTTGCTGCTCTACAGTGAACCCCTCTGGCTGCTTAAAGTGTATCTTCAGAAGGAGCCTAATCCAGTCCTTGTCAGTTGGCACATTTCCTCTGATATCAGGGCTTTGCAAGCTGGGACTTGATGGGTGTTTAGGAGAGAGACATGAGAGGAGGGGGAGAGGTGCTAAAACAAGGCATCATCTCACAGATGCTCTTATTTGCTCTCGTAGGAGCCAACGTGTTTTTCCAGTTAAATCTCAGTGCTGCCGCTGTGAGTATCTTAACCTGGCTGTTGGTCCTTTTTTGGGGGAGAATTGCTTAGCTAGAAAGGGAGAACATGATTGCCTTTATTTGAAAGTGGTGAGTAAGTGCCAGTGGGGAGAAGGACTGCATGTTGTCTGCACTCCCTCTGTTCCTTGAACTCCAATGTGAATTGCACAGTGAGGAAGACAAGAGCTGGTCTTTGCTTAGATAAACATTCTCCAAGAAAATTTACAATATAATGTCATAGATGTTTGAGTTCCTATAAGTAATTATGTACATGCCATTCCAGCTTTAGGTTCAATCCTGCAGTCCTGCATGCTGAAGGGGTAGGACCCTTTGTAGCTAGTTGAGCTCATGACTAGCTAGGATTTAATACAATTCCTGTATTTAATGCATCTTTTTGATCTTGCTGCTTGCTGAAATTACTACCTACAGCCCCTCAAAGGGAAAAGGAAAAAAAAAATCTGCAAAAATACTCTGCATTCTCCATAACAGAGAAGATCATGTCATACAGTTGATCTTATTGTTATTTATAGAGATGATTATGCTATCTGCCACACAGTGAGAAATGAAAAGCTTAATTGGAGAAATAATCTGAAAATAAAATCATTCCTTTCTTGGCATTTCTTTAAAGAATATATTTTGCCAATGTTGCTCCAATTTTTCCACTTTTTATTTTTATATAATCAATCAATTCTGCGATTAAATATCTAACTGAAGGCAGCAATATTTTTCTGAAAACAAGCAAAAAATTATCCTATGGAAAGCAACACTTTGGTAACCAGACCTGGTGGGAGACATGAGCAAAGGATGGGGAGAAGAGAGAGGAATATTTCTCTTGTAAGTTTACATCCAGTAGACTGAAAACAGAGACCTCTCCCATTCAGTTTCTTTCTTACTATTTTGTCTTCCATACACCTCTCACTTCTAACATGAACTTCTCAACGGTCTTTGAAAAGAGGCAGCCCAGTCATCAAATGACATCATCTGTTGTTTAAGTCTTTGATTCAATAGGTTACATGATCACCTAAAAAACCCCAGTCACATGCAGAGTTACTATTTTGCTTGGTATCACATATTCGCTGCAGGAAAACGTCACTATTCTGAACAGTATGTAATCTGTCTCTTCTGTGGAGCTTGTCTGGTTGTTACCTCTGACCTTCCAGTCGAAGGAAGAGAAGGCAGGAGGCAAAAAGTCGTGAAGCTATAGATAAAGAATAGATGTGAGACAAAACCATGAAATTCTCTTATATTCCAGACTGTCACTCTCTCCACTCAGCCTTGTTCATGTGGTCATTATAAGCTTGTGCCATCTTCTGGAGTAATGGTGAAGAAATTCGTTTGCAAGCAAGTCATTTGATCAGGCTGGTGCACTGGAACGTAGTGTCAACACAAATGGTTATTATAGGGACATAATTAGTAGGCTTCTGTACAGGCAAATGGCTGTATATAATTCATTGTCATTAACCTGAAAAATGGGTGAAAATTTTTGACTTTCTAGTAGCCTCAAAGACAGTTGAGTGAAGATGGGCTTTTCTGAGAACAGACATTCTCTCAGTCCTAAGGGACTGGTCACTGGTCTCATCAGACAGCTGATGCTCTCTTTTGCTTTCAGACCACTGACAATAAAATGACATATGCTGAACAGTCTGTTAATTGTCATTAATTTTTCCACTGGATGTTTTCCCCCTATATTTTGAATTGTCCATCTGCAAGTGTGCTGGCTAAGCTTAGCAGCCTGATTAATAGTTTCAGTGATCATGTCAAGGCCAAGAGATTCTTCTAAGTTTTTCATGTTCATCATTGAGGATTTAGGTTGGGGTTTTTTTGCACGTGACTGCTTGGTTAACTCATGTGACATAGCTTTCCACCTTAATTAAAGATATTTAATGACTTGATATTTATAAGCAGAAGCTGAAGGTACTCCAGATGATGGGACAGGCAGATAAGCTGGCCAACAACTGTACCCTTTTGCTGTAAGAAGTGCTCAAGAGCATCATGGCTGAGAGGACAGATGCAAAACCAGAAAGATCTTGGAGAAGAGACAAAATCAGAGTGGTGGGCTGTTCTGCAGGGGCTGTATTTATTGTCCCTTTTCCCACATTAGATAATTATTGCAAATCTCTGCTGGCTGACTCCATACCTCAGCTTGCTCTTGATGATGTTTAGCAACAGGAACTTTTGGTTCAATATCCCTGACCATAATGCTGATATGTTACAATTTAAGCCTAAAGGGGGCATTATTTTGCATTGTCCACTTGTCTTTTTAAAGGGAAAGGTAAGTGCCTTTAAAGAGGCGTTAAGACCAAGTGCAGGTCCACACTGTGGGTATCTTCAGGAAAATGGTAAGCAGTACTAGAAACTAGCTTTGGGGACATTTTCATTGCTTACACTGGGATTGCCACCACACAAGATAGGAACTGCTGCATGTCCTCCACCCTGGCAGCAGCTCAGGGTTCAGTTGACTCCAGAAATACAAACCCGGTTGCCTGTGTGTGTCCCAAGGGAAAACGTGTGATCTCTACACAGATCTGGCTTCCCTGGGAAGATAATTTCTGTTTCACAGTTTCCTTCATTTCAGCATCTGACTGCTCCATCATCCCCTTTCTTGAATGCTTGGGAACTGCAAAGCAAGCAAAGGAATTCCAGTCTTACAACATTTTTGCTGGTTTAGCACTGCCATTTTTTTATACCACCTGCTGTCTCTTCTGCTCACTGTAGGACAGATGCTACTGCTCTTTTATTCACTTGAAGTAGTACATCACTGTTGAAGAAATGCCCCGGGAATGTTTGCCATGTCAACTGCTACATACTGTGACAGTCTCCAGGTCTGGCACAAAATACTGACAAAATGAAATGGTATCCAGTCTGAGTAAAGAGTGCAAACTTTTTCATGATTTCTGTCACCCACATTTTTTGGCATCTCTTCTCCTACACATACAACCTGTTCACACATGCTGAAAATACAGGGCATAACATTTGAAAATATTTGCAGTGGGTATTTTACTGTGACAGTTATTGAGCTAGGCAATGTAACAGGTTTTTTAAAAGCATAAGTAAGTCACATGGAAATAAATATCACCTCCAGGTATACTAATTGTTATGCTTTCTATGATTAAAATTTCTAGTGGTATTAGTTCTTACGTCCCTGATTTTACATTGATTACAAAGTTAGAGCTCAAAAAGGTATCCTTCCACTTAAAAAAAGACTGCTGATTGATGAGCAAAGTGCATGATTTCCCTTAAAGCATGAACAAATAATTACTATATATCAGTATGTATAATTACTTACTCTTAGGTAGGGACATCAGTGATCTCTGCCTACATGGAGATTCATATGTTTCAAAAATTTCTCAGATTCATAAAAGAATGGCCAAAAAAGAGTATGAGACACAGACAGGACAACAGAGACCTGTGTATAGACAGAGAAGTGTCTCAGCAGGCAAGGTTGAGAAATTCTGCGTAAGATGTCACTTCTAAGGAGTCTGTTCTTCATTTGGTGCACTTTGTTAGCAAAGCAGAGCTTATGAAAATCCATTTTTCTGCATCAGAGTAAACAGACGCAGAAGGAAGAATAAATGGTTTCTGTCTAGTCTCATGTTGTTGTCAAGGGGACTAGAACCCAGATGTCTTAATGTCCCAACTCTGAGCTCACTATGCTCCTGTTATATTGGACCATCATTTTACATAAAGGTGGTTGGGTTTGTTTTTTTTGATTGGTTGTTTTGTTTGGGGTTTTTTATTGGGTGGGGGATATTTGTTCACATTAGCCAGGACTGAAGGAAAAATATTATGTATAATTATAGAGTGAGACAGGCTACAACGTCACCCATCAGAATAGTTTTATCTCTAGTATTATTCTCTGTTCTTTCTCACCCTCATGTCAGTGCTGCCTCTCCCTCTGCCTTGAATCCTTAACTCCTTCCTCTGACAGGATGTACAATAGCCAGAGCAGTATAAATCAAAGCCTAGAATCAGGAAAATTAGAATAGATTGGAAGTGCCAGTTCCTCAAGAAGGAAAAAAAAGAAACAAGACCATGGGAGATCAGAAGAGTGATTGCAACCTCATTACAAGGGCCGTTGAACCATCAGAACAGGTTATTGCCTGTCACAAGCTGTTTTCATTTTCCAGCTCCTGACTGATGCAGAGCCTGATCTGAAATAAATGCCATCTATCCACTTACTTTATCAATCTCCTCACTGTACTCACATTTAATGTTTATGGATCTTCACATTTTTCAAGTAAAATGTAATTTTATGTTTGTGGTATCTCTGTCGTAAAGCAGCAGGAGAGAGGTTGAGAGCTACATAGGAGCTTTTTCTAGCCCATGCTGAGGCTAGACTGAGAGGAAATGGACTTAGCCACATCAAAAGGCAGGAGAAACCATAATGGGACTTCCATGCAGTGCACTCGCAATGTAAACTGCTTCCTTAATCTGTGCCAGGTTCAGACATTAACGACAAATCATATGAATGGTCAAAATACTCCAGTACTGGATTTTTGAAAATACCTTTCATGAATTAATTTAGCAGTTAAAAAGACAACAAACTTCTTCAGAGCAATTCCATAATATCAAGTTTTGATAACAGAAGGGCTTCAACAGCATGTCATTAGAAGTTCCAGATTTCAAGACAGCAGTAAAAAAGTACTTGAAGCAGAAAGAGCTAGAGATGGTGGCCGCCTGACTGCCAGCTCTTTCTCTGCTTAGACCCTACATTGAAAACAAGTGTCAATACTGAATTTTGCTCTGGACAAAAGAAAGAGAAAAAATCTCTTTATTATAAAGATTTTTTTTTTTTTTTTAATTTTAGAATCTATGTGTAAACCGATAGCTGATCTTTATATTAGCAACAGTTATAATTGTTAGACCTGCTATTGTTCCAGCACAGTATACCTGGGCATGTTATTTAGGAGTTGCATTTGGTGGTAACTGTAGCAACATTTGCAATATAGCTCATGAATTAGTGGAAAGGCTTATTCTTTTTACATTCTGCAAACAGCAAAGTGTTTCGGGTTATACTTTTTGAGTAGCTGCAGTCTTTAAAGCAGCCTCAGTGTCCTCAGCCTGAGGTAGAGTGAGTGGTTTTCTCCTGTTGACAGAGTTTTGAAACTGTCACTATCACAAGCAGTCCCTCAGAAGCAGGTAGGAGATTTGCATGAGTAACAGTGGTTTGTTTATGTGAGGACTGCAAAATTGGACTCCTTAAGTGGGATTGAGGAGCTCTCTTTGCATGAACAGTGACTGTCTCCAAACAGTGAGGGAGTGGTCAGACTCCAATTTCCCACCTGAGTGTTGTAACTCTGCGGAGGAAGGCTGCTAATAACATGGCACAGGAATTGTTATTTTTAGAAAATGCAGAATGTATGTGTACATGGACAAGCATGAAAAAATATGCTAGTATTCAGTATCAGCTCACTGTAAAAGCTGGTAATGAACAAGTCAGTTAGGTTAATTATGCATTGGTGTCACTGCACCTCACTGCTGGAGTTTTGTCCCCTGCTCCCATTAATTACACTGGGTTTAGCACATAGCTAGTCTTGGAAGACAAAATGTTCACTCCATGTTTTACAATATGTTATTTGAGACCAAAATGATCTTATTTTTATGTTTTAATGAAGTGTCACAATGTTGCTTTACGTTAACCTGTCATTGACTGGGTAATTGTCCTGCATGAACCAGTCTAAGTTGAAAGCTCATGGGAACAACAGAAGTAAAAAAAAATAATTCATCAAGTTTGTTTCATGTACCTGTTTCCTGCTTCTTGCTTGAGAAATATTTGCACTATTTACATGGAATTGAAGAGTAAGATTTCAGCTATGCTTACTTTTATTGAATGTTGAGGTTTAGGACTCAGTATTACCATTTTAGTTCATTTTTTGACCCTCTCTCTTTGCACTCCTAATTAACTTTGAAGACTTTGAGCTGACACCACAGTTGCAAGGAGCTTCCCATTTCAGACTCAGTCTTTTTTAAGATGGTCTTGCCTCTTTCATTTTCAGTCATTATAGTGTTTCTTTATGCACTAAACATCCTTATTAATATATGTATTATAGAATTACTTCTGTCTCTAATGAAATAAAGCATTTTAGAACAGAGAGATTTTATTTCTTTTCAGACATAGTAATTTCCTATGTATAGGATCTAGAAAACACCTAATAGGAGAGCAAGATACAAAATAAACAGCTCAAACCACCAATAACAGTAATTTATTTGTATTAAAAAGCAATGAATACAAAAAAATAGAGAAACTCAAGAAAATAATTACTTCAATATGCTTATTAAAGACTTCTGCTCAATAAAATATTTGATTTTCTATCAGCTAGAAGTTCTAGTAGAAAATATCTGTCTGGGGAAAAAAAAAAGACAAATTGCTTTACTAGAAATTAGAAAAAAAAACCATTTTCTCAGTTCTTGGGCAGCTCATTGAAACTGTTTGCTTTTAATTTATTTAATTTTCAAACAAAATTTTAAAACCTTGCAGATATTTTTGCTTAATATTGTTTTGAAAGATGAAAGTGCCACGTCCGCAATGTGCAAGGTACAAGTGGAGAAGCCAAATAAAATGTCATACCAAAATAGTGAAGGCAAAGAAGAAGAGAAGAAGGACATATATGCTTAGGAGATAATGGTAATTTGATAAAAAATATATGTTTGTTATTACTGTGATTCTAAACGCTAATATTGCGACCCAGAATCTTGGTAATTTTCTTGAGTAAAATGGAATAACAATTTTATTTGAGTGGCTCCATTTACATTTGGAACACCTTGTAATTTCCTATACAATAGGTAATTCTACCTATTTCTTTTGGGAATAGGCTACTATGAGAATTTCTTAGAACAGAAAGCATCGATTTGCAATGAATACACTTTCTGAACCTGAAAACACTTTGGCATGCCTGACTTTGAACAGAAATACTTCTTTGTGGCTTCTGTGGGACTGTTCAAGTGTTTGAGCAAAGTGAGCATGTATGAATTTGAAAGCAACCCTTGTTCCATCTTTTGGAACAGTTGAAAGCCTTGCAAGGTGATCATCTTTTTATCAATATCACCATAAAACATAAGTACTTGTATAGGATGAAGCTGTAGAGATAGAAGAGAAATTCTTAAAGCCCAGGCTGCTCTGGAAATAGAACACTATTTTATTCTTTATGTTTTTATTGATTGTAATCTTCATGTTTTCTACAGCAAAGATTTATTTCATTTTTTACGTTTTCTTTCTCTTTTTGCCTTATTTTTACACACACACACACCCCCCCCCCCCCCCATACTGCATATGTGTATGGATTTTCTTCAAGTTTTACTAAGAAGCTCCTGGAAGGCTCATGAGAAGTAAAAAGATTAATCTTCAAGCCCTGCTTGCTGTTCACTCAGTAGTATTCTTCAAAAGATTTTTCCTTGTTAATGCTAATGTTTGAATAAAAACCTTTTTGTCATCCATTGCTGCTTGCAGCTAGCAACCTTTTCTCCAAGAACAGTGGGAACAAGTCTTCCAATTTACCCTGAAGCTATTTAGGAAGTAGGTCTTTTGACTGGAAAACAGTTCACAAGATAACTGCAGTCCATGGGAGATGTAGGCAGCTAAATAGTTTTACACAGAGTCTTCTACTAAGGAGAAGAGCTTTGTGGTATGTTGGGAAATTACCTGACAGCTAGTAAATGGCGTTTCTATGTGACACTTTATCCTACTGTTTGTTAAAGAAAAACCCATAGAAAATTACTTAAAGCCTAGGATAGTAAAAAGCCCCACAAGAGCAAGGATAATCAAAATACCTTTAAAGAGGTGTCTTGTTCCAGGATATTATCAGAAGGTTGCTTGTGTCCATTATCTGCTTTCTGAGAAGATGCAAAATATTTCATGGTACTGCTTAACTAACCCTATGTAATACAGTTCTTATAGGAATTAACATGACAGTGGCAGAATCGATGAACATCTGCTCTGGTTTTTGTGATAATGCACACTGAGCTGAGTTGCACTCTGAATTTCTCAGTCATATCCTGTACTCTACCAGGCTGTTCTAACCAGTTACCTCTGATATGCACAAAAGCTTGGTCCAAAAATACCGTATTTCTTGGGAGGTTCAGTAGTCAGAAAGGAAATTAGCTTTCCACTCATTTAACTGGGAAAAATCAGTTATTCTAAGACAATGTTTCAACTAGGAAACATTCATAGGAAGAACAATCATTTTCTGATAACAAAAAGTAATCAACTGCTCATCTTCCAGGGTTTGTTCTGTTGTTAATTTTTTTTCTTTTTGTCCTGCAATACATCACAGCCCTTTAATGTAATTTTGTTTTCTCCATTTTAATCAGTTTATCCTTTAACTATGACATTTCTCTGCCTGCCTGTTTTTCCTTTTTGCTTTTAGACAAAGTTATTACAAACTAGGAAAACCAAAAGAAAAACATACCAGACCAAAGCTGAATTTCCAATTAAGTCTCCAAACAAGACCATCTCTAAATGAGAGCATCCTGCTGGAGATATTTCTGTTCTGAAAGAGCAACTTTCGCTTTAGATAAATGTCTAATTTTCTGTTTAGTTATGTCAGTATCATTACCAAGAAAAAAGATCATCATACTCTATGTATACATTTTTAATTTAATATATTCTATAGTAAGCAGCATACGATTTTTACTGGGTAGGACTGTTGCCACTTGGGTTCTTTCTGCTTTAACAAGTTTTCTTTCTCCTTGTGATCTGTCATGAATGATGTGTAGCAGACTTGCAGAAATTAGGAGCTTTCAGACACTGGCAAAGCAGCACGCCTCCCTGAAAATTAACCTGATTTCCTGAGCTTGGCATTACAGCAGAATTGCAAGGCTGTGACACAAGAGAGTGATATGTGCTCTTACCTTCCTCTCACTTTTGCCAATTTCACTCTCACCAAACTGGGCATGATAACTGTTTGCCCAGTGAAACAAGCAAGCAAACAAACATCAAAAGTAGCATAAGAAACAGAACTCCAAAGCCATCAAACAAACTCCTAATGTTAAAGCCACTTTCTCTTTAGGCAAGATCCTCAGACCACTGTTATGTTCTTGTGAAAAATTGTCTTCTACATGTGAGGACTGATATCCTACCTAGAACATAGTTATGAAACACAGTATTTCTATAACAGCAATATGATGAAATATGACGTCTGCCAGGCCAAAGTTTTTGATAGTGTAATGGATAGAGCACAGTTTGTTAAAATACCATGTGACTATCTCAAATCTGAACTTCAGCCTTTTAGTGAACAAAATGGCTTGTACTGTGCTTGAGATTTTTCTGTACATAGATAGCTTATCCTCTGCCATTAAGCAAATGACCAGCACATAGAGAAGTGAGCTGACAAGGAGTTAAAACATTAATATGAACTAAAAGCTCTCTTGAAAATGCCAGAGACACCAGATTGTTCCTTGTCCCACTTGATCAAGATTAAACATGCCATGTTTCTCACAGCAGAAGCTAAATTCATCAAAGATTCAAGTTTTTGTAGCCAACTCCTAGCAAGCTATTTGTTTTCAATATATAATGGTACAGCTGGCAGGAGTTTTTATCAGAGTTGTGTGACTTACTTAAGTCCCTAAAGGAAATGACCACCTACAGACTGGGGTAGGATTGTCTTTTAGGTGTAAACAGGTAGTCTCTTATTTTACAAACAAATTCCTTTGGTGGCTGAAGCCTCTGGTAATATTTTAGAATACCTCCCAATGTAAAACTCTTCAGGACACAAATTCTCTTCTCTCCTTTAATGGATACATCTGATAAGCAATTTTTTCACAATGACTATGTCTTTAATCACACATCACAGTGTGGATGAGATTATTTCAGAGCTCTCTTTTCTCTCGGTTTCTGCCTGTGTAGCCAGATAGCTACTTGGTTTTATAAGACAATTAAAGCAATTGAAGTAAACCATTCATCATTTCAGAATTGGTTACAACTCTTTGATGAAGGAGGGCATGTGGCAGTATTTGGGGACAGGCAGTTTGCACGGTCAGTTGCTAAGATATTGGATAATGTCAAAATCATGTCTAAAATGATGAATTATGCTGTTACTTAAAAAGATTTTAGCTGCATGTTGGTCTTCATCTGTCTTCAGAAAAATGCTGGCCCTTAGAAGAATCATTTCATTTTTGACATACTGCAAAAACTGTATGACTCAGCAGAGTGAAATGCCCTCTAGATACAATATCCATCAGCAACTATTCATTAGTCCAATAGTACAGAGTATACAGTTCATGTCAAATAAGTTCTGCCTGATTTTGCCCATTAGGTAGAGCTCTCAAGTCACAGGCAGCTGTCACGGGAGAAATCTGGTTTACACAGAGGTCAAAGTAGATCTCCTTTCACTTTTGGTCACTACAAAACTCCATCTTATGCCTTTGAGGACAGGTAGTATTAAACAACATCTTACTCCAAATTAAAATGAATCCCTAGAGTTCCTAATAGATAAGGATTTTTTTTTATTATTAATCTCGAGAGAATGCTGTACCTTTGTAAAACAAGTATCTGATTTGATCAAATTTTCCACAGAAATCAGTGGAAACATTTTACTCAAGTTCACCCAGCCAAGATTCCACCCTGGTAAAAATTTTGACCAAATACTAATCTATGTCTCTGACATGTCTCTTTGACTAGTAAATTTACATAGGCAGGAAAAGCCTTGACTTGGCAGGACTTTCATCTTACATGCATAACTTAACTTACACTCAGGAACCTTCACTTCCATGATAATTATAAAAATAACTATCTAACCAGAGCTTTCATCTTGCTGTGCTGCATTCCCTCATGTTACTAGCAATAATTACAGGAAAGTCTTCAGTAATATAGGGAAGCCTATGAGGCTTATTTTCTGAGATTTTAGGAATCTCTTGCTTTCATAGCTTTCAGTTGGAACTGCAAGATCTCAACACTTCCATAAATCATGTTAGATCTCCACTGTGTTTAGTCAGATGTTACTGGAAATGGTCTACATTTTCATGTTATGTATCACCTTAAGGGAGTAATAAAATATGTTAACAATTGATTGGACTTCAGTAGACTAAAAACTCCCTACTGCATGATATTCAATAAACTTCAGGACTGAAACATGCTAGCTGGTTCAGAGTATTTAGCAGAATTACATGTTATTTAAGCATAAAAAATAAAATATAGTATTCCATTGCAATGCTAGGTAATATTTTACATATTGAAATTTAATTACCCAAGTCATATTAGGGTAGCAGTTCTTTATCACTTTTAATCCAGCTCATTATCATTTGAGAGAAGAGACTTCTGAGTCAAGTGCAACTGCTGGTAATTTACTGCTGGTGATACCAATGGTCTCTGGAGGCAGGTCTCTGGATAAAACATCTAGCCATTGTAATGTTAAAAAAGAAAGACTAAAAACCAGAATGGTTTAAAGGGACGAGTGAGGAGGGGGAAAAAAATCTACTTTTAGGAATGTCTTTCACATAACTTAAAATCAATCACAGAAAGGCTTTTCAGTGAGACCTGTATTTTGTGGACAATGTTTTGCAGCATAATAACCATAAATCTGAATTCCTTACTCCAAACCAAAACTCACTAACGAAATTCATGGGTTTTGGAAGGAATAGATTCACTTAAAACTCCTCCTTGTTTTCTGAGAAAATCACAGAGACTAGGTTATATTTTGAGATCTGCAAAAGATCTTTGTCCCCTTCTCCATAGCAGCAAATTCTGCTTATTATTGGCAATGGACAGTAATCAGTCAGCAAGCAGTTACTAAACACAATTAGGCATGTTACAGAAACCGTGGAGCAGATCCCCAGCCAAGATATTTAACATAAACAGCAAAAAAATCTTAATGTTTTCTGTATCTATTCTTTCCCAAGAAAGAACATTTCAAACTTTTTATTGGCACATTTATCAGCCTGCTCTGTTGTTGACAGTCAAGAAATTCTTAAGAAACTTTCTCTGGTGGTGCACTGGAATTTGCTGTTAGAGTGATAGTATCGTAAGGGAGAGTAACTGAATGCAACATCAATTATCTTTCCACAGTACTATGGTATCTTGCTGTCAGTCATCATTGCAGCATATTTGAAGTATAGGTTTACAGTCCTAGAAGAGCAGTGAAATAGGCAGGAGAGGTAAGAGAAAATGAAAAGAGCATTGGAAGGTGGGGCTACAAATTTAAACTGTCTTTCACCTTCCCTAGTAGTTGATGGCAGCTCCCTATCTCCATTCTTTAAAGATTTTCTCATGTCAATTGCTTTAGTAAAACATTATTCAGATTTATGCTTTTTGGAAATGAAATAGAGAACAATAACTCTACAGTGCCATTACACACTAAAGTGATCAAAGGCTGCTGATGCCTCTTAGGAAACATTCGGAAATGCAGTCCTGTAATTTAGTTGATCTATCAGATACTGTCTTTTGTTTATTTTTTCCTTTCAGTTAGATTCTGCCACATTTTTTTCATTCTGAGAAGAGCTACTCTTCCCATCAGAGTCACAAGTTTCTGTGGGTTTTACTCAGCAGCTTTCCATATATTCCAATTAGGCTATTTGAAGAATAATGTCTTAGTAAGCAGGAATCGCATACATTTCTGTACAGCTACTCAGGAAGTAATGTACTATTCACTATAGAAACTGAGTATATGTCATCAACATAATTTGAATTACTGTGCATATGTTTTCTTGAAATGACTATTGGCAAGTGCCTGAAAGAAAGGAATAAGAGTTCATTTATCCTTTATGCTTATATTCATTATTTGCCTCTGCCATGACATCATAAGCATCTAAAGTTAATGGCATAAAGAGCCTTGTAATTTCAACTTAAGAGTAAGCAGCAAGAATATATACACATCCCTAAAAACCCTCAGCTTTACCTCATGCATTTTGGCTCTGGACAAATATTTATTGCAATCCATTGCAGAAGAAAATAAACACCACACACTGCTGTTGTGGAAACCAGAAATTTCTTTAAATCAAATAGTTCAAAGACATCCATGTGAGGCATCTTTATATGGATGCACTGCAAGATGCAGCAATAATTTGTCTTAAGCAGTACTTTGTTGATATAGTGTAGTTTTCTAAATTGAATTGTCACTGGCATCTCTTTATATATTTTTAGAAATATGTATCATATATATCAATATTAAATGTTAGATTCTGCTTTCTTGTAACGGTAATGCAACATCTTTTTCTACAGTTCTAGAAAAAGAGGATGAGGGAGTCATTTTTACTCTGCTGTTGAGCAGGAGCCTAAGTAGGTGCAAGTTTTCCTCTCAAACTTTTCCTGAGTTATCCAGGCTTTTACAGAGTGAGCTTATTCCCTGCGCTTCTTGGCTGTGACAGATTGGTGCGGCGTGTATGAGGAGTCTTGTCTCTACACCTCTGTTTGCCAGCAAATGCTGTCATGCGTTGTCATTATCTATCAGTAGTGAAAAACTACTACCTTCTTCCCCAAAAAAAGAAAAATAAAAGGTGATTGGAGTCATAGAAAATTCATGTCCAACTCACCTGTTAACTTACAGGTATCAGGGCTTTCTAGTGTCTGCTTTTCTATGTGTATGTGATCTGTTTGTGTACAGCTGCATAATTTATCCTAAATCTACATCTCAAGGTTTGCCTTTCCACTAATGTATCCATAACGTCAGAAGATATCTGTGAGGCACCACAGATTAAAAAAATAAAAAAAAAAAGCTCTGAGTGATATTTTTTTTTTTTGCATTATCTTTCACTTTTTCTTTTTTTGCATTATCTTTCACTTTCATTAAAAAAAACCCAAAATCAAAAAACAACAACAAAACCAACCAACCAACCAAAGACAAGCACAGCTTAAACAGATAGCCTTTGCACAGGCACTGAAAAATTAAGAAACCTAGGCCACAAACCAGTAGGGGAGATGAGTTTCAAAATATATTTGTTCAAAATGTCTTGCTATCACTCCCCAGTAGAGCAAGCTAAAGACTCTTGCCAAGAATGTACAACCACACAATTTAATCAAAACATTGATCAGATGTTTGCATAAAATAGTAATGTGCCATTTAGTCTTTCTGTGGACCTCAGCATACTCATCTGTAAAATGCAGACTGTGTTGTAAAATTCATATAATACCTTGCAGGGGTTTTGTAAAGTTTAGCTAATTAATGTCAAGCAGTCTGCTGAAATTTGCTCTTCAAGTGAAATTAATTTATATAAACCTTCACAGGAAGAAGATTTCCTAATACTTTTTCATAAAGCTCCTATAGCCATCATGCTGACCATTTATTATTTATACATCAAAAACAAACCATAGGAGAGAAATGGGCAAGCCAGAAAGCTTGAAAATAATAGCCTTGGGTTGTAATAGAGGTCTCATTAGGGACACAAAAGTGAAGCATAGAGTCAGTGGAACCAAAAAACTGTTTATGGCAATGTACTTGCATGTTTGGCAATGGTAGCACATTATTTTGGATGATAATCATCACTCTGCCACAGCATCTGATCTTCCTTGGACATAAGAATCTGATTTGGTGTTGGAAAGATTTGTTCAGCAAGTAGAAAGACAATCCAGAGCCTGACCATCTTTGAGAAACACTGAGAAACCTCCTTCTTTTATAAAACTTTCTTGGCCAACCAAGAATACCTTTCATAATAATTTTTCAATTCCTTCATCATCCCTTCAAAACAGAACAGTCACCCAACAAACTTACTTAGAGATGGTTAGGACATGAAAGGAATCACAGATTTTGTAATTACTGCTAGATATTTCCACCTTGATAATCTAATTGATACAGAAGCTACTGAGTATGGAAGGTGTATTGTGACTGCCACTTATTGAATACTGAAATGAAATACATGTACCACCTCTTGTCCATGTGTATTAAACCTTACAATGGTGGAAAAAGGGGTAATAAAAGAAACAAAGGAACTTCACTGTCATAGAAGAAATAGTAAAGGATTCAGGAATCCCTGGACTGTTCAATGCACTGAGGATGAAGAGGAGCTCCCACACCCATTGGAAGCAGTGCTGTCTTCATAAGTTCATGGTTCGACACCATGGATCTCCAGGTGGGTCAAGGTTATAGAGATACACCAACCTGGAGGACTCCATGCTGTTGAGCTGTTCAAAAGCAGCGGAAGCCAAAAAACTCTTCTCAACTACCAGGTTATTTTCTTTGTCTGCCTCTGGAGCTCTGCTGACTGCATTGTTTGTTCTTATTTTGGAGGATATTACCCACAGAGAAAACCAAAAAACCTTCCACAACTGACGAGAGGAGCAAACCGTCTCTATTGGGGACTAAAGCGCAATCAATATTAATAAGGAGATAAGGTGATTTCCAGGTCGTTACCGAGTGTGTGCATGTGCATGCATGTGTGTGTACTTGCTTCTGCAGTGGATTTTCTTACACCTCTCTGCGAATGCTGTAAATTTCCATTCATTGTCAACGGGAGAAGTTGAATGTGTAAATGATGTCCTCTGTGAAACAGCTACCAATGTGAAGTGGATAGCCATCTAAAGCAAAGAAATCAGGCATGTTCTGAAAGGGTATGCCTACACTATCAAAAATATATGAGTATGATTCCATTCTCAAAGCCATACCTGTCTTCCATCCACATTGATTATGTACAGGGGTGTTAACAGTTCTGGATTTAGTTTATTCTGTGATTTTTCTGAGAGAGAGCTTGAGCCCATTCCCAGCCTCTGTGTGAACCCAAATTTTTAAGTGATATTCACAGACCAGGCTGTGGTGGGGCAGGGCATATTATGCTCCTGCAGCATCAGCAGATATGTGAAGTACAGCATTTTACATGTATAGTGTGGACATTTTTTGCTACAAATGCAAGTATGGATGGAAACCTTTGAGGTCATAGGGAATAGCATCTTTGCACCCACTTTTCAGGCTCAGAAGTGCCTCTTTTTACCTGAAAGTGTAGACATACCTATAAAGGATCATGTCTTCTTCATGATAATAAGTATTTATATGCATTGGTATAATTCAGTACTGAGCCCTCTGTTGTTCACTTGGGTAAAGGTAAGTCTTGTCATACTGGAAGAGGGGAATTACCTCAGAGCAGAAGACAGCTGCTCAGGTCAAAGACCTTGGTGCTGTTGGGTCACTCTTTGCACTTGAGAGCATTAAGGCTCTTCAAGGAGGCAGACTATGAACCGTTGCAAAACACTTTTGCTCTAAGGAATTGTCAGTGGTAAAGCTTAGGCCATTGCCTACTGGACCTATTTACATTTTGTATTTACTATTCAGGATTTCTATTTGAGGGTTGAGTAGGAGGTTGGAAGAGAATAGAAGTGAGCAAGAACTCTATAAAGCAGAATGTATTTTTATGCATGCTGCACTGAACCATAATTTAAATATATCTGGGGTGCCGCTGATGAGCAATTTAGAAGCGATGGATTTTTCACAGACTTTTGCTTTCCATAAGGCTTTTCTTTAGGGGGAAAAAAAAAAAAATGAAATAAAGAAAAGAGAGAAAGAGAGAGAAAGAATTCTACAGGGGATAAAATGACTTCCAGAGATGAACAATGCATCTGTATTATACAGTATTGATTGTGACGAGCCTGTGAGTTACATGGAATTATAAGCTCCCTTACTCTCTGTTTTGCTGGGGCCATTCCATGTGTTACGAATTGATATGGGACCCACAGCTGAGTGGCCGTTGTTTCATTCTTTTACCTCAGCCGTTAGAGCTGTTGGCAATGAATGGGAGGAGAGAGGAGCTGATAACTAGGGAGAGTAGATGCCATGTATTACTCAGTTTCAAATGCCCTATTAGCATACTGCTGGCTGACGTGGAGGTAACAGCCCTCTCCAAAGCAATCTACAGTAGTGCCACCTGCCAGCAGCATACAGAGAGCAAAAAAGCATATTGGCTGTCATTTTCTTGCTGGTGACCTAGTGCCATAAAAGAAACTTTGGATTCTAGTCAAGTCACCAGATTATTGTTCTTAAGCAAAATATTTTTAATCAGGAACAAATGAATTCTCTCCCTGTTCAGAAGAGTTTTGTGGTGTAGTGTGTTAAATTCTGGCTGTATGAGTGGGTTGTGTTCAAGGAGATCACTGTTCACTCATTAATATACCTTTCATTGTCCTCAAACAACTCTTGGAGCAGAATTGGACCTTGCTGAGGCAGAGGGGCTCAGATCTGTCTGTACCATCTGTATAGACATGCCTGGAGAGAGAATGCTATAATCATTGTCCCTGTTTTCCCTTGCCTTCTGAAGAAGAAAATAGATTCCTACTCCCTCAGGTTCCTTTAAGAAACTCTGTGCTAACTTTTATGGGTTTAAGCCTTTTTTTCCCTTATTTATGGCTTTTATTTTTAGCCTGTGATTGGTGCTGAATTACAACAAACCATGACAGCTGCTTATTCACGTGTTATAGCTGTAGCTTTAACTCCAGTCACTCTCTGTCTCATTGCAACAGTCTCTTAAAAATGAAAACATACTTAAAAAGTAGATTACATTTTGAACTAGAGGGAAAAAATGACCATTTTCATTGTTTATGAAATTTCATGGCATATGGGTATTTGTTAGCAGGCTAAGTAGTTCCAGCTGGTGTGTTTAGTTCGCCAGCTGGTTGTAAGGCATACTCCAAGCTGGTTAATCAAGTTGCCCTTCTCAACCTGCTGATTTTATAAGGATTATAAATCCATCCTTTCCATTCTGGAATGGCTGGATAAACAATGTAGTAACTGCTTGAAATTGGTCCTTATAAAACTGAGCACAATAAACTGCAACACTGATCCATCAGACTAATCCAGTTTAATGGCAAGGGGGATGCTTCTAAATCTATTCAGCATAGTGCACTGTAATACATGTTACAATTCAATTTCCGCCTTCCTCCTTTCACCAAACACACGTGGAAAGAAAAAGGAGTAGAAACAAGTGAAGGAAATCTCATCTTCTAGCATGTAAGCTAATGGAGTACAGGTTTAAGGTTATGCCACCATCACCACATGAAGAGTTGCTGTCTTTCTTCACTAGCAGCACAATCCACTTCAGATACAGGACACTAGAGAGCAACACAGAAACCTTTATACAGTATGAAGGTTTCATCTAGCATTAGATAGCTCCTTTGTGATTCTTTTCTACAAACATCAGATATGGATGCAGACTCACCTCAGCATCAGGAATCTCCCCATATCAGTCTTGTTGAAGATTGTCCCTTACCAAACATCTTTTAATATAAAACATTTTGGTTGTTCTCAATCCTTCCAGGTGCTGGAATATTTCAATAGAGCAGAATGAGCACTGGAAACTTACTTCCTTTCAAAATATTAAATGCTATCATCACCTGATCCACAGAACTGGGATTTTAAGGAAGAAAATAACAAAAAGAACAAACATATGATTTGTGTTAAAATTACAGAATCTGGCAGTACTAGTTTTTGCATCTTATTTATAGAGATTTTTTTCTCTATAACTTATTATTTTCCTTTTCAGGAAAAAAAAAAAAAACAACCAAAAACCAAAAATACCCAAACAAAAATCAAACAAAAAAACTCACAAAAAAACCCAACCAAACAAACAAAAAAACCAGCCAACCAACAAGCCAACCCCAAACCAACCAACAAACAGCAAATGACTAAAACCATAAATAAAGTAGAATTCTCAGTAATGGCTTCTTCCCCCCCGGACCTGCTGAGATTAAAATTCTGTTTGTTGTTCAATATTGCTTTATTGGATGAGGAAATTAACACTCTTTTGAAGGACTTCAGTAAGATGAAAACCAGTTTTAAATAGGAACAGAACGTATTCATAAGTTGGA
The DNA here is from genome assembly GCF_004027225.2 of Strigops habroptila. Classification (NCBI taxonomy): domain Eukaryota; kingdom Metazoa; phylum Chordata; class Aves; order Psittaciformes; family Psittacidae; genus Strigops; species Strigops habroptila. The sequence goes on from NC_044279.2 coordinate 68,759,191, forward strand.
TTATTGCTCTTCCTTTCTTTATTTAGTTGCATGAAGGATGTAGCCTTCTCATTCCTGTATTTTCTATTCAGAGAACAGAAACCATGACCATCATGCATATTCCCTCCTCCTTTTTTACAGCATCTGTGATGCAGATTCCTTCTTTGAGAACTAGGTGACAAGAGAGATCCTGCACTAAATTCCCAGCCTGAGCTGATATCAGGTCACTCATGCTTTTACTGCTTGCTGCCTTCTTGAAGATATATGGGAGGTGCTTTCTTACTCCCCTTCATCAAAGATCTTCATTATAGGCACTACTCAGTAGGTGCTATTGATGGGTCGTGGTGGAGCAAAACCATTATCAATGCCATGAAGGAACAGTAAAGCACATGTCTACACAGTTACTGTAGTGTCAGTCTAAACTGTGAAAAAGGCACTTCTTGATCCACATTATGTATGTGTCCTTGAAGATTCCTACTTCAGTTTACTGATCAAACCAAGATTTTCTATTGTTAGCAATGCAGAGCTATTGAAATCTGAAAGAACAAGCTGTGTTCTGTTCTTATGTATGCACCATCAGCAAAATTGTCATCTATGTCTTAGTCACTGCACTTTTATTTTAGGAGGTTTTAGACATGAGGCTGGATTTGCAAGGCTTGTAGACACTCAGATTGACTTTTTACTTGTGGACTGAGCAAATATGGCATAGAAATCTATGTAAGTCAGCGAACATGGACTAGAACCCCACTTGATACTTCTACAGTATGACTTTTGTGGTTACTACTGGCCTTTGCAGTGAGGGTAAAAAATCCCATTAGTGCTCTGTTTTGTTTCCAGAACTCCCTTCCATTTCATTTTTGTCAACTGTGAGCTCTGTCTCACACACATAATAAAGAGAAGAAAATAATACCTTTAGCTTGAAAGCTTTATAATCAAAGGATAGAGGATTGACATTTTACAGAACAATAGCCAAATAAATCTATATGCTTTAAAAGCCTTTGCTAATGTCAAAGAAAATGAATAATACCTTTACTATTTAGTAAGCACCAAGACTTTCATAACACAGGTGTGATGATGTCTCCTCTTTATAGTGGGAAGCTTCACAAGTGAAATCTACTTAGTCCAGTGAGGTACTCCAGTTTAGTACTGAAGGTGGGATTCCTCCAAGTTAGGTTTCAAAGTCTACTTAAAAGTTGGGCTTCTAGTCTACAAGGTCTGGCTAAGGGTTTCTCTACAGTAAAGAAACATCTGCTGGTGCCAGTTAATTCCATCCTACAGTGGGGCTAAGGAAGAGGGGATTAATTTCTATCTAGAGGCACCTCTGTGTCGTTCTTTAGTGTAGGGGGACCCTGCCTTCAGAACACTAAAATCAAGTAAACAGTATCCAACCAAAGGAGAAATAAAATCACTTCTGAACTCTGTTTTGCATATTGTTTCTTTCCTGCTCCAAATTCCAATGAACATTTATTTCAGCTGGAAAGGGGCATGTTCCCACAGCCCTTGACATAAGGCTTATGATGAAGTATGAAGAGCAAGGAATGACAGGCAGAATATCCTAGTGACAGAGACCTGTTGATGGTTGTAGCCCAACAGACAGTGGGTAATAATGGCAGCTCAGCTGCCAGCAGACCAGAATGCCAGTCATGGCATTTTGCAGAATGGTTCGAAGGGTGAGGTGGTTCATAAGGAAGGCTTGTCCTGCCTGTTTCAATGCTGAGCAGGAACTGGCTTTTAGGCAGAAAATTAGGATGGTCAGCTGAAGATGCTTTGTCTTCAGATAAGTTTGAGTGCCTCCATAAGGATATTAAGGAGACAGAAATGTTCTGCTAGTGTACAGGAAGGGCATCTTTCTCTTGGTACTTGAAAGAAGAGATTGTGCTTGTTCTTTTCCCCTGCCACCCTATTTGCTGAGACTATAGATAGTTCTGTGGAAGTTACTGGGAACCAATTCATTGATTTCAGCAGGAGTTTTGCCAACAGGGAAAGGTGTGTCTCTGAAGACATTTGCACTGTGGCAAGCATTTTAGTAGCCTCTTTTCATAAAGAAAACGTCTATGATCTGGGATGATGAGCCTGGAACATATCCTAACCCCCAACACAATATTTGCTAATAGTCTGTCTTAGCTGTAAGACACAGAACAAGCTACTTTTGTGTATGAGGGTTTTTTTCCTAACAAATAAAGGTATGTCCAAAATTACCATACCTCATTCCTATTTAATTATTGGTGCCCCTAAAGGAGGATTCAAAGTTCTCAAGAAAATTTCCCTTGTACTAGATGCTGAACCCACAGTCAGTTCCATCTCAGCTACAGACAGCTTAATTCCCTGGACATTAAAGCTCCAAAAATAAATTATTTTCAGAAATAAGCAGATAACCAGTGTCCTATTAAGATACTGCTGTCAAAGATCTTAGTCCCCCTTTCTAACTTAATGTTCTGTGTGCCTCTGTGATGTGTAATTATGTCAATATAGATAACAAACTTGATCCTACCCACACCAAAAATTGTTTTGTTTTGTTCTCCTCACTTCTACAGCCTTTCCCTCCACCCCCCATCTGTAGGTCTTCTACCACCAGTTGCTCCAATTTATCATTCCCAAACAAATTCCAGGATTTTCTAGGAATAGAGGTGCATGCAGATGGCATTACAGACCTACCCTGAAATTGTGAAAGAGATCTCTTTGCTTCTTCCAGTATGTTTATGTGTTACATGAAAGAACCCCCTTCTTCATATGGAAGAATTACTATTTTTTATATAATTTAGCCCACTCTGATATAGAATAGCATTATTGTTCTTTGCCCTCATAGATATTCACTGTACTAAAATCATATGTGAATTTTCTAGTTATCCTTAACAATGTCAAACAAGTTCAGTAAGGTAAAGCTGAAAATCACACTGAGTAAAAATGGAAAAGAGCTATTAAACCACCCACTGGTATATGCCTCTTCTCTTTCAGGCTTTTCCTGCAAGCATTTTAATGGTGTCATGATTTAGAAATTGTACCAGTAGAGACTAAAGGGGACTCATGGTGCTTTTACTCTTCCTCTCTGTAAGCAGTACCAAGAATATTTTGATTATCCTTAGAAGATGTTTGCCTAACCTGATATTAAAGAACTTCATGGATGGCGATGCTACAAAACTCTTGTGATACACTGGTCCAGTGTTTAACTCTCCTTTTAGTTAGAACCTTTCTCTAATCCGCAACCAAAATCTCTTTTGTTGCAGGTCAAAGTAACTATTCCTTGTGTTACGGTTTGTAACCATAGAGAACAATTTCTCATCATTTGAAACAGCCTTCTGAAATTCAAGCTTCTCTAAGACAAAAAAAATCCAGTTCTCCCAACTCTCCCTCTATTGCATGATTTCTCAAACTCTGATCAGTTTAATTCTTCTGTCCCAGACATCTAAGAATATGTCTGTGCATTTGTGAAAGTGACATGCTCAATAGAATGTAGTATTTATCTTTTCATAGCAACAATGTATATTGGCTTCTACTAACATCCAGATCTTCTCCAGTGCTTTATTCTCCATGTTGTGTTTGTCCATCTCATTTTCACTTCCTTTCTGTAACGCTTTGTTCCGGCCTTTATTAAATTTTGGTTTATGATTTTTATTTTATTTTTTTCCCCTGCGCATTTGATCATTTGAAATTCTGCTAGGTCCTTATCATTCTAACACACATATTAACATTGGTAAAGTTTGCAAATGGTCAGTTTTCACTAACATACCCAGGGATGTGGGGGGAAGAGATTGTCATCTTTGTGGAGCCCTCTCTAGTTTGTCTCTGCCTGACTCACTAAAAGAAGTTAGCTACTCCATGTTGTGGTTTCATCTCAGGGCAACTGCTGCTTTTTCTTGGTAAATGATCTTTCTCAGGAAAGTGTTGAATCACACTGTTCCTTGGTATCTATACTGCAGTGCAATATACTATCTATCTCATTTATGTTCCCTCTTGCTCAAGACTTAATATATTCTTTTTCTCACTTTCAACGCGTATTTGTATTCTGACTATTTTTCTTCAAATTTGACAGCTGATGTAGCTTTTCTTCTGTTCTGGTTCCAAATGTCCTGAGAACCAAGTCACAAAAATATCCCCTTGAAAAAAGTGTTTAAAAAGATGTTTAATAGTAATCCCTAGTTTAAAGTAAAAATTACAGCATCAGATTTCACAGCCAAGGGGAAAATAACTCCTCTTCTTCTCTTTTTCCTGTGGTAAAGTGCACTCACGAGGACATATGACAAAAAGACGTGTCACTGTGCAATGACTTCTATCAATATCGTGTCCACCACCAGATCTAGAGGTATATTTCTAAGATTTTACAGGAGATTTGAAGAATTTTCCTGAAGAAGTGTTTTCCCAAATGAGAGCTCAAGCCAATTTATATTAGTTTTCTATCTATCATCTTCTCTATTTTTTCTTATATTCACATTGTTTCATTTTTAAGCTGTTGATGTTCTTGTATTAATGAATATGTTAAATAAAATTAAATCAAACAGCTCTCCCAGTAGTCACATTAGAGGATATCATTCCCAAATCAGACATACTGCAAAACTGTTATCTTTATCTGCAATCTTTTTTTTTCCCCTTAGTTCCTGGACCATAGTGTTTCTTTTTAAGTCAGATGGGGTTTCTGCGGATCTACGTTAAATACTTTAATATATTACTGTTTGATATTCTGTCTCTTAGATCATTATATGCAAAATTAATATGGAGATAGGGCATATGGTATGAATGCAAATTAAAAAATCTATCTATTACTGATTTATCTTTTAGTACCTATAGACACTGAACTGAGGGTTCTTGTACTGCTTAAACACACTGTGTTCTTTCAGTGAAACTACATGCCGTTGATGCACATAATTCAGAGCTGGGTTGTAGCTGCCCAATTAAGACCAAAACTTGCTACCTCTTGCATAGGGGCCAGAACAAGGTAGAATAAAAAGGCATAAGTAGGAGATGAAGCCAGAGGGTGAAAGCCTTGGAGAAGCAGTCAGCAGCTACTGCTTCTGTCAGGAGCCATCACTGCAGCAGTATCTGCTTTTAGGTGCCTTCTACTCTTTACCCTGGCAGCAGCAACAGGGATTACCAGAGCTGTGGCATTGACAAAGCCTGCAGCAAGCCCTGAGCTCTGCTACTGTTCTGCTTATATCTAACACTGCACACAGTAGCTCGTTCTGCCCTGCACGAGACCTGTCCCTAAGAGTACTGCAACCAAACACTTGTTAGATCTTTACTGAGCTAGCTAAAACACCACTGTCTAGTACAGACAGGATCCATCCCAGAGTCCAGCACATGAAACATTCAACTTCTCATACAGCTGGCAAAACACAGGGCCCTGGTGGCACTCCTGTGAACTGCTGTAGCAGGCTAGGAATATGCAGTCAATCTCACTTCATTGTGAGCATCAGATGCTACCCCTCAGCTCAAGCCACACAGGTGATAAGGCAGTGTACCAGGTCTATTTATAATCATAACCTTTAAAGATTTTATTTTCAGGACTAAAGTCAACAACATGATAGCACCATGGGGCTGCACCTCAGTGTGGTGGTGGTGTAACACGGTGTTACAGTGGCATGGTATAATGTGGTGTTCTCATGTCATATATTGGCTCGTATCATTTACAGATAGAAAGCACAATACCACTAAGTGGTCTGGTGGTAGGATGCAGTCTCTGCTTAGAGCTGCTATCTGATATTAATATTGTACTACACTCTATTGTACTTAAAAGCATTAGGATGAGCAGGAGCACCCTGAAGCACAATGAGAAAGCAAGTTTTTAATGTTCTTTCATTCTTCTATCAATATCCTCTATCAAGATCTACAGTATACCTTTCCTAAGGTGGAATTTGTAGTGATCTGATGAAAGTAGAGATAAGTGACAGAGTTCTCTTATTTAACGATGTGCCTGCAACAGCAATTTTTGTCTTTAGTTTTTATTAGCTTGAAAAAAATGCAAAGAAAAAAAAATCATCAGTCTTCCTCTATCAACAGGCTCAAGCCTTTCTTCCTACACATGAAAAGAAAAAGGATCTTAGAGAATCTTGGGCTGCTCCCAGCTATTGTGTAGCCAGAAAATAACTGAAACTTCTGAAGCTTTAAACATGGGATTATTCACCAACCACAAACACTGTACAAATCCTCCAGGGAAAACCTGTGGTGTGCCTGTAAAAGCTTCAGGACATCTCACTTTTCTTTCTGGTTTTCATTTTCTGTCTCCCCATTTTCATGCCTTTCATCCTCCCTTTTTTTCTCCCTTTTTCTGTAGTCTTCCTTCCTCTGTCCCTCTTTCTACTCCTTTATTGTCATATGCTTCCCATTGCCTTCATTCTCTTATGGGAAAGTTTCAGTCCTGTGGTGCAGGATGCTTTCACAGAAGGTATTCCAAAACAGCTTAGAGACATCCAGCATGCTACAAGGGAAATCTCTCAGATGCCGATATTTGGCCAGGATTGGGGAGATACTCATTGCAATTCGGTTCCTGAAACCCCAGAGACCCCCACTAACTTCAGTGTCTGTATCCCTGGTGGAACTCATCAAAGTACAACCAGTGACCTCAGGAGATTGCTGTGAGGTTTTGTTAATCAATGTACACAGAAACTTACAGAGATGAAGTTGCAGAATAAATTTCCTCTTATTGCAGGAGCGCAAACCATCAGAGGCTGCAGTAGGCTTTCAACAGGAATGATTTGATGTTGCAAGGAGTTTTGTATTCATTAGGTAGCCTCTAGGATCACTGGTCCACTCATCACTGATCCACTCTAATAAGTGTTTTGATGAAAGAGGTCATGTCCCCAAAGGATGCCTGATTGGACTGTGTCATTTCTCCTGTAAAAGGTTATTACAATAGGCAGATACTGATAGTCTCCTAACATTCTTAAGATGACAATGTTTTTTTTAAAAAACTAACAAATTACACTTCTTCAAGGTTGTTCAGTGCTGATGAAAGTCATTAGATTGATGACTCTGAGAAACAAAGTCCTCTGTCTCATTGCATAGCTACTGTCAGTGTAACAAAATTTTGCATATTTAACAGCACTGCATGACCAGCAGGGATCAACTCTCATCCAGGGACAATCCTCAAAGTCAAGGATAATATGACTTTCAGTTCTATCAGCTAATGCAAGGAACCATTGCCATGGTACTGTATATGCTTCAGTTCATGGTCTCCCCATTGGCTTTAGGCACAGCATGACCGTTAGAGCAGATAACCCAGCCTGCAATTTAGTACTAAGAGATTGCAGAAATTGGTGTGGAGGAAGGTGGGAGATAACTAAACTGCTTCTGGGAGCTTCTCCTTTGCTGCACTCTCCTCCCATATCACCTGGCTAGAAATGAGCCCTCTTGTCTCCTGCCTGGATGTTGTGCGTGCCATGCAATTAAGATATCATAGGATTGAGCATGAGCCTAGTGTGTAAGCAGGGTGCCCATGCTGTGGGTGTCAAGAGGAAAGGCCAGGACATCCATTCCTTGCATGCTTTCGTTAGAAGCAGTGGGACCTTCACATTGCCTTCACAAGATGAAATTCCAGCCATGCCCTCAGAAATTGAGACCCAATGTGTTATTAAGTGGCAGATAGTTGGAAAAAAAACATCTAGAAAGCAGACAAGGCATTTTTGATTCTTTCACAGAAGACTGAATTCAGTAGAACCAATGAAAAATATCAAGTGTAAGTAAACCAAAATTCACTCCAAATAGTTCCTTCTTATCCAACTGTTTATTCTGGGCATACCATAACTTCAAAATTAAACTCCATAAAGCCAAAAAGACAGTGAATAGTTCCCTATGCTGTTTTTTCTAGCTTTTTCATTTCCACTGTCTGCTTAAGATTTCATCACTCAATTTGTAGAAGCATGGTAGGATGGACCAATTCATCTTATGGTGAGGTTGTGAAATGTTCAGATAAAAGTGAAGCACAAACTGCACAAAACATAGACACCCATCTTCTGCGTCTTCTTTCTAATTTGCAATTTTCTCAGATTTCCAATTAATGACTTCTTCAGTGCCAGATTACTAAATTCTTATTTACACTCAGTGGTCAGTCTCTGGGTTTTAGTATCTATCTCAGTACTCTTTTCCAAATCTACATTATTTTTACTACACCATACTACTAGTGCAAATAAAAGGGACAAATCAGTCTGGTGGCCTATAGAATCATTTTACTTTCATTCTTTGCCTGTAATGTTTTTATTTCTTTTCTAATCCTGTGTCATTTTGAAACTTATAACTGGATACTAAGCTGTAAGATGAATGGTGATAAAGCTGTTTACATCAGTCAAACCTTTAAAGTAAATGGCAGTAAAAATAAAAAAGGAAAAAAACCACCTTTTTAGGCTAACACATTTTTTTTAATAAAATAGCTGCAGGAAAACAGCTATACACTAATATAAGTAACATTTCCAAATGAATCCTATTCTATATGTGAAGGAGAAATGTAGGAACCCAAATGTCTTTTGGAACTCCATGAGAATTGCAGATACCCTATTACTCTTTTAAATTTACAGCCTCCTGAACCAGCTAGGCATGCTTCAATTTTTATTCCTTTTCTACTTCTAGCATGATTTATGCAATCTTAAACTAGAGGTTAGATTCTAGATAGAAAATTACAGTCACTCTATGTGAGTATCTTAATGGCAGTCCCCAGGCTGGTGCAAGATGCCATGCCATTTAGAGACATTAGGAGGGGCTCAACAGCAGTCCTGCTGGCAGAGCTTTCAAAGTACCTTTGCATAGAACAAGTCCAAATTCCCCTACAACAAAACCTTGGTTCCACATTTGCAGATATAGCTAAAATATAATGCTTATTGCCATTATTCTCCTTTCAGAAAACATTACAGAGTAAAAGGATGGGAGAAGAATCTGGAACATATTTTGCTTTCTATTGTCTCCTCAGACTAACAGATCCCAAACACATTCTTTATTGGGTTTTAATATTGAAAAAAGTCGTAATGAGACATTTGCTTAGCGGTGGAGCAGAAAAAGTTGCAAAAATTTCAGCTTAAATTAATACAGTATTCTTTACTTCAGCATGTGTGGACCTTCTGGAAGGACTTCTTTCTCAAACATGCCACATTCCTGTTCTTAAGAGCAGTAATTTCCTGTTACGTGAACAATAGTTAATATTTCCCTCCCTCTCTTTCCAGAAAGGTTTCCTTGTCCTATGGAATTTCATTGAATTAAAAGACAGGCTGAGAAAGTTGGGGCTGTTCAGCCTGGAGAAGAGAAGGCTGCGTGGTGACCTCATAGCAGCCTTCCAGTATCTGAAGGGGGTCTACAAGGATGCTGGGGAGGGACTCTTCCTTAGGGACTGTAGTGGTAGGACAAGGGGTAATGGGTTCAAACTTAAACAGAGGAAGTTTAGATTAGATATAAGGAAGAAGTTCTTTACAGTGAGGGTGGTGAAGCACTGGAATGGGTTGCCCAGGGACGTTGTGGATGCTCCATCCCTGGCGGTGTTCAAGGCCAGGTTGGACAGAGCCTTGAGCCACATGGTTTAGGGCAAGGTGTCCCTGCCCATGGCAGGGGGGTTGGAACTAGATGATCTTAAGGTCCTTTCCAACCCTTACGATTCTATGATTCTATGATTCTATGATTCTAAAAGGATTGTCCCATTTTTTCTCCTGACTTTCAAATATTTACATATTTATCTACTCCTACTAGGTTTGAATAGACAAAAGATACTATAACTAACTCCTATCTAAAATAGCATCATTACTTCTAGTACTGCGCATTAATAGCTTCCCTCATCTTGGACACACCTCAGAAATTGCAATTACATCTGTTTATGACTGGGGATTATGAGCCAAGCTTTCTGCTCATATAACCAATGAATTTCTCCAGTTACATAGTGGAATTTTGCCAACAGAAGATTTCGCAGAAAATCAGTCTGCCACAACTAGAGAGAAATCATAATGGAATTTAATAGAATTTCCTTGTATTTATTGTTAGAGAAGAAGGGAAGAGAATAATAGCCAACTATAAGGTCTTATTTTATTTCACTCACAGTCTGTCAGATAGATAGAAATTAAACTTCTTATGAGATCCAATTTCTCAGAAAAGGGCTATTTAAATTCAAAAATCCACCCTTCCTAGTGACCTTTTACTTGAATTTCATGTAGCCTTGGAACGCTGGCATTGGTGGTGCAGAGAGTTTGGAACATGCTCATTACTGCCAAGATATTTTGACCCCTGTGCTTCTGTAGTAGGGTATCAGCCTCACCTACCTTATTCTTCACCCAGAAACAGTGATCAGGTTGTCGCTCACATCACACCTGCCTCTGGCAAGAGGAGAGAAGCAGTGTTTTCTCTGAAGAATTTCTACAACAGGGTTGCCAAATATAAATTAGCTGGGACTGACATCTTTCATTTGCTTAAACATATTAGACTTCTAGTGTCAGGTCACGTCATACAGACTAAGTATAGGGAAAATGATGTAATTAGATCTTTAAATGCACAGCTTTCCTGAGAAAGAGGTCTGTGCCCAGAAACCCCAAGCTCAGTTGTGTTTCAGTACCACACACCCTCTTAGGGCATGGCTAAGAGCTGCCTCTTCTAGATGTCACTGCTCACTGAAAAGGAAATTCTTTGCACTCTTTAGAGCTGGTGTTGATTGCAACCACATCTGCTTTAACAAATCTTGGGGATACATAAAGGGACAAAGGAACCAATTGTCTGCTTATAATGAAGACTTATCTTTATAAGACCCTTTACTTAGCTTTATATAAGGTATGAACCCTGTTGTACAAATACTGTTGTCTCACCTGAGGTCTAATGTGCAGGGCTTTGGACAGAAGTGGCCTTCAGCCTCACTTGTGCAGGTTGTTTGAAGTGTACCAGCTCTGTCACTCACAAAGATTTAAGGGACAAACTGGTAACTGAGAGGAGTGCACAAAAGTAAAGTGTGTGGGACCACTGCTAGAAGTATGTTAAACAGGGTTCAGATATGGCTCAATCTGCAGATTATATAGTCAAGGTTCTTCGACTGCTAAACGTCCCTGGATTCATCCATCCTTTATCACCCTCTGTAGCGAAAGAAGAAAGAAGAAATCATGTCCAAGTGCTTCCTTGCTTTTAGTATGTAACTTCTCCTTGGTCAACCACCACGTGTGTTTAAGACATGACAGTTGAGAATTGTTTCTATTGGAAAAACAGCCTCCCCATGAAACATTGTTTTCCATGGGGAACATGATGTTTTCTCACAGTTCGTTGTTACTTCTATATTGTCTGGAAGGGGACTTCAAATACTGAAGCCTAACATGACAAACACCATAATTTGCATTATCAAAATCCGAAATTCTGCATCTTGGTGATGATTTTAGAAGAAACAGAAACAGACAGGTTTCCAAGTTACATCAAATTCAGTGGGAATTTTCCTTCAAAGTTTTGCTTTGGTCAAAATTTTTTTCAAATATATTTAAACCAAAAATCTATTAAACAGGCAACTTTTACACTACAGTTCTATAAATTCTTATATACACCTAAACCATTAAAATAAACCCTTCAATATCTCCTAACTGAAAATGACTTCAAAATATTTTCTGAATGTTTAAGAGAATTCTGTCACAGCTATATCCAAGGTCTTTGTCCCTTCTTACATTCTTGTGTTCCTTGGTTACTCACATCCAACTAATATTTTGAAGGCAGCCCTTTATTGCAAGATGACAGTTATTTTATATAAATATTAATTATGCAGAAACATGACTAATAAAATTAATTTTTCTGAAGACAAGATAACCTGCAAAATACATCTTAACTAGTTACAGACACTTCATTAATTCATTAAGCCTTTGCAAACCAGAACTGAATTTGACAATTGCTGTAAACAGTGAAATTGACATGGATGTCTCCATGAAAAGGGCAGTTTGAAACTTTGGTTTCTCTAACAATGTCAGGAATTCAAATAATGTATTTGCTCTTTTTGACCAGATGCAGTGTCTGGCATCGTACTGAATTTTATAATTCTAGGGACTTTTGCCAGTATTGATCATATTTTCCCTGACGAATATGAAACTAGCCATAAATAGTGACATCAAATTGGACACAAGAAATCCAATAGTCTGGAAGAGTTTTTTTCATCTTTAATAATCAGTGTAATAGTACAGAAATACTTTTGACTTACGAAACATCTTTTAGTTAGGTTCTACGTAGTCTCTTACATGTAAAGATATGCCCTAGGGTTCTTTAAAATGCAAACGTCATGTAGTAGATGATGTGCTGTTCTTCTCACACTCTATTAGCTTTCATATTTTCATTAGTAACACATGGCAATTTAAAACATTATTTGTTGTCTTGAATATACGATGCAGAGAGTCCGATCTTTTATTCTTCCTCTCTGATTACGCTTTACAGTTTCTTTAAATTTAAAGAGCAAATAAATGTCTGTGCAAGGAGTGTTTGCTGTGGACAAGCCATGCAGACGATCAACCTTGGCATTGTCCCATGTCTCAGTGTAAAATTTTCGCTGAGCAGATTTCAGGTAAATCTGCTAGCCTAATAGGCTAGATGATACCTCTTTAACATGCACTGCAATTATATAATTTGGGCTGTTGAACTTGGCCATTTTCCTTCCTCTTTATTCATTTCTCCCCAAGGAATGGCAGTTTAACAGACATTTCCAGTGATGCAGGTAGTTAAAAGAGGCAGAGAGTCAGCTCACTGACCACAGGGTTTCTCCTTTATGACAGCCACTGCAGTCTGCTATCATGTTCTTTTTCAGGAAGAATTCATCTTCCAACCTGGTAGACTGGTAGAGCTGGTCCCTGCCCTGCAAATATGAAGCAGAAGTTGAACAGAGAGGTCCACAGTTTGTGCCCCATTCTGTGATTCCTCTGGTGTACCACAGAAAGCCCAGCAGCAAGACTGCTTAAGAGCTGGCAGAAGGCACCAGAGGTATGCTTTGGCTAATGCAGGCCATCAGCCATCCATGGCTGCCCCACTGGGCTTTGGTTTTGCAATTTCCAAATCCCTGCTAACAGGTTATTGAGAATGTCATAATTCCAAACCTCACTTTTTACATGAGGTGCTTGCACATTTTGATGAGCACATTCTTTCTCCTTCCTGTAATGGGAACAGTCATCATGAGGCAGAACACAAAATTATACTTACCTCACCCCATTTAAGCTCAGATACAGCTCCCGGCAACTGTGGGTCACTGGCAGGGCCATGGTAGCTTTTATCGTTGTGCTCAACTGGACTTATTTTCCTGTGGGAAAGAGGCTTTCCTTTCCATTCTCCTCTTTTCCTTCCTCTCCTTTACTCTTTTAAATGGTATAGTCATTTAAAAAGTGGGTTTCTTATATAACATAGGCATTCGTGCAGCTGTGACACTTTCAAACCATTGCCATCTGATTGTAGGTTACCCCTTAATTGCTGTCTCATTTTTGCAATAAGCATATCCAGAATCTTTTTAAATCTACTGATAGGCAAAGACTGTCTTGTTTTTATAGCAAGAAGAAAAACTATCTTCTTGGATAAGAAGTGCTGACAGAGGTATTGTTACCATCATTTCCTGTGCAAACTGTGGCGAGTGATCCTGGTAGGATGGTGAAATAGAGTTAGGGTTCTCATACCTCTCCATATTTGATAGGGAGTATCACCTTGTGGTTCACTGTGTGTTTTGTCTGTGACTCCACAGTGTCACGTAATAATCCCATAATGTCATCAGCTAGGACTTTAAAAGGAAAAGAGTTACTATACGTAGTAGTCTTCCTGAATCAAAGGCATCCTGGTCTGGCACAGTTTCAATTGTGTAGGAATGTTTGAAGAGTCTTAGTTCTGTTTCCGCAGCGAATAAAAACCAGTATTAAGACCACTGAAGCTACCTCAGACAGAATGGTTTCCTTCTGAGAACTGGGAAATAACATGACAGGCACAGACTCTGTGTACAATAAATGAATTTAAATGAACTGAAATTCAGAAAGTGTCATCTCCTTTAGGGTGGGTTTACATATGTCTGAGTACATGATACTATGGTAGGATCAAGTGCATATGGAATTTAAATTGTCAAATATAACTCAGTTTTAGTGAGATATTTCAGATAGGCTTAAAGAATACAATTGTTAGTGTATAAAGTGACCTTGTTAACAGGGTCAACAGCTGGAAGCAGAGGGAAAAGGAGAAGTCAAGAGGAAATTTAAAAGAATTTGCTTTATATAGAGAAGAGATTAAGTCTTCTTATACAGACATATATATATACACAGACATAAACAAACAAACAAAAAAACAGGAAAAGTATGCAACAGATTAAAATCTATGTTGCTGTGATCTAAACTGAAGTTACATTGAAGAATATCAAGACACAAATACAGTAGTAGCTAAGATATTTCTAAATGTGTCACAGATTTGACACATCTTCTAACATCTGATTCTTTTGTATCTGTATTTGATTGACAAAATGTCATCATGTGTTTTTTCATTTTACACAAAAATGTTTTTGAACAAGGTATTCCCATAACCAGGAACAAAGCTATAAGAAATAACATAAAAAGGAAGGGCAATTTCCTGAACAGGACAGTCGGAAACATTCACAAAAGTGGGTTCCAAATTGTACTCTGTTATTGATTTTCTAGGCTTTCCTTCCAAAAAATTTCAGTGCGAAGTTTTCTTATTTTTATTTTAATTCATACACCTGTGAAAAAGGTTGGTGTCCTTGCTGCTTATACCCAAAAGGAATTTTTGAATGCAAATTAACTATAATGGCAGTTTGCATCTGTCACCTTCCTTCTCCACTTCCAGGAGGAAGCAGAGACAACAAATTTCTTTTATATCATCCTTCCAGCCATGGAAAGTCCTTTTAGGGGACACCAGGCATAAGAGCTATTCCAAGATACTGCTTGTCTCTGACTGACCACATTAAATTAGTGTACTGCAATCATGTTCCTGATGTCTTCCCCAATTCTACTGCACAGATTTCTTGGTGAAAAAGAAAATGTAGCTCTCTATGACTTTATGCCTTAACTACTTGCCTGTAATAAGTAATTTTTATTACAGACAGTAATATTTCCTTTCTTCCAGCTTATCCATCTCACTGATACACTCATTGAGAGGGAAGAGTTTACTTCTTTGAATATTCAAGGGCAAGATGCTCAGGCATGGGTATAATTGAATTTAAGCCACAATGGAGTTATACAGATTAATCTGAGCTGGTGACTTTGCCTTGAAAGTTTTAAAGGAACACATCCTGTTCCTGCTAGAACTCTGATCCCAAAGTGAGGAAGAAATCTGTTCTGCCCCGAAACATAAGAATTACTGCCATCAGTTCAGACAAGCAACGCGTTAAAATCTCTATGCTTTCCACGCCTTAGATATGTTCAATACTGTCTTCTGCAGTCACTCTGTACCTCCTCACCTTGTTCCTTTCCATTATATTCTGAAAAGTTAATATCACTGTCAAGACAATCATGCAGTTACTAGACAGTGTCAGTTCCTCTGCTTTTCCCCTACCCTGTTTTACTTTTGGAGCAAGTGTACTGTCTATGTAGATTGGAGAGTCAAATTAATCTCTCTATTTGAATTGTTGTTTGGCCATGAACTGTGTTACTTGAAAGTAATTGAAACTTGGAGAAAGTTGTGGTTGTGAATACAGGAGAATGTTAATGAACTCCAGCTCCTTTTCAATCCATAAGCAGCCAGAAAAGTTATTCTTATTGAGGGAAAAGCTTACACTCAGTTTAGGTTTTGGCTGAAGCTAAGATTAGTGTATGATTAGTGGAGATAAACGGTTTACCTAAAATGAGATATGACCTTAATATTAACCTAAAGCTCAAGCTAAATCAATTTTCAATTATGAAAAGATTTGGTTCATGTGTGCATTTGTCCTTTTATTATTTATCCATACATGAAAATACCAACAGAGCAAAATAGACTGTTCTCATCAATCTAGTTCAAAGAACAGAAGAAATAAGAACTCTTAGAAATATCAGGGGAAAAAGTGATCAAAATTTCAAGGAATGAGGCCAACAACATTTCAGATGCTTGCAAACAAAGGGAAGAGCTATTCAGTAAGTGGATTTCTATTGCATTTTAGTTCATTGTGATGAACTAATTGTTTTTCATGACGTTTTCAGTAGAATTTGTTTACCAAGGTTCAGAGAAAGTCAATTCCTCATCAGGCAGAATTCTGAACTATTGGATGCTTATCTAAATTCATTTAAGCACTTGAAGGATCATCTACTGCAAATTCAACCCCAAACATTCAAAATAAAAGAAGCTGATTAAATGTTCAAACTGGTCACCTGCTCTATGTGACCCTACTTGAATGAGAGGGTAGACCAGATGATTTCCAAAGATCCCTTCCGACCTCAACCATTCTGTGATTCTATAATTTATATATTTTTTAATGTTAGTATCCTAAGCTCACTCTGGTCTTTAAAAAAATAAAATATTTTCTCCTTTTTTATTCAGATATGCAGCACTGAAAATTAGAGAGGCTGTAATCTGTCTGGCACCTTCACTAGTGATGCATTAATGTGTTTCATGATTTTGAATATTAAGCTGACATATGCATTTGTGTGCTTTTAATTTTATGTGCAAAACCTCAAGTTGTCACTGTCAAAACACAGAGTGGTAAGGTACTTATTCAGTGTTGAGTTTGCAGGACAACAGGGTGGTAGGGAAGCCTTAGAACTGCTGAAGCTGCTTGTCATGTCCCTTTGAATGAAACTCCATGAAGGACAGTACCAGCAACAAGTGTGCAAGACTAGTTGCAATATGCTTGCAGAGAAATGGTGAATTCCATAGGATAATTTGGATGACACCTGACACCTACCTGAACTGTGTTGTTACACATTTTCTGGAGTTCATGTCTATGGATTTCATTATAACTGACAGCCTCTACTTCTCCTACTAAGTTCCTTTTTTAAGAGCTCCTTGAAGCTATAGTATAGGAACAGAATGCCTTTCATCCTAAACCCAAAGAAATAGGGAGAAGCAGCGGGATGGAAGAAGGATTGTGAGCCCAGCTCAAATGAATCAACACATGGAATAATCACAAATATATGTATTTTCTAATGAGACTGGCCTAACTTCAACTTCAGTATACTTTTTCCAGATAAAGTATTCAAACTTTAAGCATATAAATATTTACGTGCAGTCAAATACACAAACACACACACTATATACTTGTTTAGATGCATATATAGTTACACACAGACATACTTGAAGGACAGGCCGGGGTGAATTGAGTTATCAGGTATGAAACCTGGCTTATTACTGCTTTGTTTCAGCAGTATGCTACTGTAATATAATATTTTCATGTAGGCATGCCAATATAAAAGTGGATTAATATAGAAAGTAACTATATGCTGCATGTTGCAAGTAGAGAGGAAGGACACACGAGTAGTATTGTTGACCTCTGGAGTCTGAATATCCTTATATCAGACCTGGGGTTTTGCTAGGAATCCAGCACCATGATTCCTATGACAGCACTCACGGCACTTGCAGGTATCACAACATGTAGCAGAGCAGCAGTTAGTGGTAGGAGGTAGAAGCCAATGTATCTAATGCTGCGATACTGCAATCATAGGTTGCAGACCACAGGAGCAGCAGACAGTTATTTCCAGTAAGGTCCTTGAAAAAAGACGGTTCAGGTGTTGACGTGTGTTGGTCAGAAAAAAAGATTTCTTTGCTTTCTATATCAGCAAGTTGAAGCAGGAAGCAATTCTTGGTTGGGGCCTACAAGACTTTCTCCTTTTCTCAATATCCCCTACCTTTTACACAGCTGAAAACAGGAAAGAGCTTAACAGCAAAGAATTTTAATCAAACTGCTTAATTAGAATAACTGCTGAAGAGAAACTGCAATAGATGTACAGAGAATAGAATTGATGTCAAGAAAATGAAAAACAGTTTTAAAAAGAGAAACACTAGGGGTAGAAAAACAGCTTTGGAGGGAACTGTGTTGCATTGACCAGCCTTCCCTAGTGGGATTTTAGCAATTCAATTAGAAGTCTTTGCAGTTTAGCAGCTGATTGTTGAAAATACACCTCTCTCCTGCAAAGCTTACTGTTGACACATAATATCTGGTTCTGTATAATCAGGATTTCTCTGTGGCTCAGGGGGCAAGTGAGCCTGAGGGTCTCATATCTGCTGAAGAGCAATCAAGGCTTTAAAAGGAGCAAGGATAACCTGTGGAGATTAACTATGAACATCAGTATCTGGTCCCACTATGGGAGAAGAGAAGAAAAATAAGAGTACATGGGAATTAGAACTGAAGAGACTTGCCTCCAAGCAAGTTGTCTCCTCAGGGTATACTGTTGGGTTTCAGGGGTAAAGAAGTTTCAATGTTGCTTTTTTAGCCTTTGAAATGTGCTGCATGGAACTGCAAGGAGGCAGGCAAAAAGGACACAATGGGGGAGGCTGGGGTTTGGGAAAGAAGCAGTAGTCTAATCCAGCAGATGGTCAACTTGCAATGTTTTTCCTCAAGCAAATTCCCATAGATGAGAATTCAGCTGGAGTTTGAACCATAATAAGAAAGTGTTACGAATTCAACTCTGGTTTGGGGGGCGAGAGTGGCATTACTGACCTCTTAAGTATTTGAAGATTATCTATGCTGATAAAACTTGATATGCTTGTTTTTCACATAAAGACAGCAAGAAGTGAGGCACCGGGACTTGAGCTGCGTTGGTATATGAGTTTTTCATTGTAAGTTATGGCAGACCTCTATTTATTATTAATTTTCAATATAACAGTTAAATATCGCTGAAAATCAAAATGAAACCTTACACGGCATTCAGTTTTCACTGCGAAGTCAAGTTTGTTTGAAAAAGGCTCCATATTTGCAAAACCAGGATATGAGAGAAGATTAGTAGGAATCAGACTTTGAACATGTTGTGAAACATAAAGTCAGAGGCATGTTGCATGGGTAAAGATTTGAAGAAAAGTGCTTACACTGCTGTTGTTAAAATTCCTCTAAGCCACCTGGGTCACCATAACCTTCATTAGTTCCCTTAACTTGGCTGCAAAATGTGTAAATTTAAACCCATCTACCCCATGCAGTTATAGAAAAGCTTTCAGAACTGATATTTGAGACAAGCTTTTGTATACAAATGATTTACTGAACTATAATATATAGCAATATTCTACACAGTTGTCAGTAAGAACAGCTAAAGTTAAACCACAAAATCACAGTTGTACTGACTATTTTCAATTACAGAAACAATGAAAGAGGATAGATGCAAGGCAGACGAACACTTCTAATATGGAGTTGAGTAACCCAAGTGGATGGAAAGGTGAATGAAAGGCCAATGTTAATTTAGAAAATTAAATAGATTCTTGATGTTATTTCACTGTGCAGTTTGGCAATGTCTGAAAGTACAGTAGCTGCAGCCTGCAGCTGGAGGAAAGAAAAACCCAAATCCTGATTATAGTTTACTCTGTGGCCAAATTCCTCAATCACATCTGATCTGATTTCCCTGATCTGATATCCTCGTATTTCATTACCAAAAAAAAAAAAAAAAAAAATCCCTTTCCACTCTCTCAGATGGCTCTGCTGGAGGGTAGCACTGTTGGTTATCTTTGTGCCTCACCTGGTGCCATTCATTCCCACTATTAACAAACAGCATAAACTTGCCACTTTCAGGACAAGTGGGACTTTGCCTGCCAGCAGGAAAGACTTCAGAGTTTTCTACAGGACAAATTTAGGAAGAAAAAAAAAATAAACTGGGATGACATAAAAAAAAGTTTAATTAAAATGTTACATTTCTGTTATATGTAAAAGGTCAGTGTAATTGAAGGGAAAACTGTGACGACATACATATGTAGCCTCTGCTGGCATCAGACACTGACTTATGGAGGAAACATCTATTGTTTGTTGGCAGAGAAAACAAAAATCCCCCATTTTCCATTTTATGCAGGTGCAATATCCAAAAGGATCATCTGTGCCTAAATTAGCTATTCTTCCTGAGGTCTTTTGTGATCAGTGCAGAGCGGTAAGCTCCTCCAAAGAAAGGCTCTGAGGAAGCACCTATTCTGTGTACTCAAAGCCACCTCTCAGAGGCTCCTCTTTCCTTTGGCTCTAGAGAAGATTGCAGAAAAAAGCCAGCTAATTCACATGACTGAAAGGGGGAGCAATGAATCCTCCTCCTCCCCAATCATGTCTCTCTGCTCATATATTATTGTAGTTTCTTGGGGAACATCACTAGTGCAGGGTTAACTCAGGTTGCCAAAGATGGAGACATGCAATTAAAAGCAGTAAAATCTCTGTGTCTTATTAAGTTACAGCTCATCAACTGGTTAGAGGTAACTTGTTAAGCCTCGGTAATTCAATTGCTTCCAGTCATATGCATGTACCCTTAGAGTCATCATGATTCCTCTGGAACGGGTCTCGCTTGGTCAAATATGATCATGCTGCAAACATGGAAGTTGTGGGGAGAGACCGGCCAGTGACACACTCCATGCATAGAGAAGCAGCAAGAGGCCAAATTCTCCCTTGCTGGTTTGAAAATAAGCATTATTCAACCTTTAGCCTGGGCCTGTGACAAACCAGCTAATTCAGATCTGTTGCAGTATGGCAGACTGTATGCCAGACGTTAGCAAGCCTCCACACCCAGATGAGGAAGACACCAGGCACTTCAGTTGATCCACCCGCACGAATGGAAAACTCAGCAAAGGTGTCTAAATCTTTGCTTAATTCAAATTAGAGCCTACCCCGTATGTGCAAGAGTTGAGCCAGGAACAGTGCTGGAGTTATACCTCATGGTAACACTGCACTGAGGACAAGCCCTTCTTAGAGAAGGATTAAACTGCAGTGACATACAGTCTCATAACACTCAAAAGAGAACACCTGCAGAATTTTTAATGCACTTTAATTCACACCATTAACTGATTCAGTTTGCGTTTGCTGCACATCCCTGGGTAGCCAAGCTTGCAGTGAGGGTTATCACTTCATGAGCAACCAGCCTGTGGTGGCGGAGATGGGATGAAGACCCCTTGAAACCTGAAAGGTGGAATGTGTTTTGCCACAGAACTCTCTTAGCCAAATAAACCAAGGTAACCGGAGCATATAATTTCATCAACTTTCTCTTTTTGTGATTGGTGTTAAAAAATATATTCCAGTTTCACAGATGTTTACCTGCAATCAAAACCAAGATTTGGTTCCTATTAGCAGGTTATTAGGCTCCATTTCCACATCAAAACAGTATTTTTTCCTCCTTTATTTCCTTCAGTACTAACAACAGCAAATAAAGACAACACTACCATAATTTATCAGAATTATTTTAATAAAAAAGAAAACTAGACGCAGTTAAGAAAATGTGTTAGCCAGGGGGGCAGCAATAATCCCTGGCCCAAGAATATTAAATAAAAACAAATGAATTTCTGAGTTAATGCAGAAAGATGTGGTATCTTTCTAAAATGCACATTTCTTCCCTGGCACACTGCATGAAGAGGGCTTGCATGGTTGTGCTTGCATGGAAGTGCTCTGTATCTTCAGTGAACCAAGTGAGAGTCCTCTCAAAGATGCCCCTTCTGTTGTTTTTTTTTTTTTTTTTCTACTCTCAAAATAATAGAGTGAAAGAGCAGAGAGAAATCTAAAAACTTTTTAATATTTTCCTTAAAAATCTAGGATATCAAAGAAATAAAAAGAAAATTAAAAAAACACCACAAAAACTAAACAAACTAAACAAAACTAAAAACTAAACAAAACTAAACAACAAAAAAACCCGCCAGAAAACAGGTTTGGTTTTTTTCCTGTAATAGAGGTTGTAGAATATCTCAAGGAGAACATTTCAAACAAAACTTTTTTTAGAATCTAAACCCCCCTACTACTTATCTTTCCAGTTGTCAGAAGTATTGTAAAATATTTTTAATATCAAATACATCAGCCTTTGGAGATTAATAGTCTTCTCTTTTGATCAAGAATATAAACATTTTGCAGTCCAATATTTCCAAACTGAGATTGTTTTCTACTTTCTTTTATGTGAAAATAGTTGAGATGTCAAAATTTCATTAGTGTGGGTTGAAAACAAATTATTAATATTTCCTACAAGAAGACAATTTAATTTTCCGCATTTCTCTGACTGAAAAGCTATTCAGACCAATGTGTATTTTATAACATGCAGGTTTTGAAGTACCTGAATACCCTCATATCCAATTAAGACTTGGTGTCTGTTCTGTGTAAGCTAAGACTCTTCACCTCCATCCTTCACTTCCCCTCAGAAGCCACATTCTCAAGGAAAAAAACTTTCTCAAAGAGATAGTAAGCTAACAGAAATAGTATGACATCAAACCTCAGTATAATATCGGACAAACAGATGGACTACTGCCTAAATTAGTTGCTCTTAAGTAGTTGCAATTGTTAACGATCTGAAGAAGTCAATAGGCTAAAGGGAAATGTTGAGTTGGAAAAATTGACTGATGGCAGTTGTTAGGTTAGCCAACATGGAATAGGTAGGTTTCCAAAGTATGCCCAAAGAATTACATTACATTACATACCAAGATAGTAAATGTGGACACACCTAAGATTGTCCATGTACATTGATAAGTTTTGAAATTAAAGTAACCTTTCTTCTATTGAAAGAAAATAACAATAAAGATCCTCTAGTTAATCAGAAACAAACCACTGAAGAGGGAGGAAATGTATAAAATGGAATGTGAAGTGCCTCATCCACAACGGTTTCAGCTTTCTTGTCTTTGGTTTTAGTTGTCTTTTCTTTAAGAAAGTAAAAGTAGAAATTCTAAGGTCTAAAGGCACTGAGAGAACACATCAGTAAAACAAGGAATTGAAGAGGCAAGATAGTCTGCTTTGAAAAGAGTTATATCAATCATGATAGAGTTATAAATGAATTGCAGAGATAAGGTGAAATGGAGATGTCTGTTTACCTGGAGTTCAATAATACAGGATGCATTAATAGGCAGCAAATGTACAACAGGGGAAAAGAAATACAGCTTCATGCAATGCTTAATTAAATTGAAGCTTCTCACTGCAGGGAAATTTTACTGACACTAAAAGCTTAGCAACATTTTTAAAAAGATTGTGTCTGTATGAATTACATGGGGGATCCATTCTTATGTTTTGGAAAGTCGTTGATTACAGAAGACACATTATTGCTGAATGAGGTACATGGCTGGAAATCTGGGGCTTGATCCCATTATCAGTGAAGTATGTATAGAGCTTTTAGGATCAGAAGAATTTCAAGCCCCTGTCCTGCTACGACCCTACTAGTATAAATGTCAAGAGTTCTTTGTTATTGACTTTCAATGGTAACAGAATAATGCAAATTCTAGGCACTTTTTGGTAATCTCTTCTTTAATTCTCCCTCTGAGGCATTCAATGGCAACCAAGCTGGCAGACAAACCATCGACATGCACCAGCATGCACCAAAGGCCAGCTAAATATTTTATTCTCATCCTTATTCCTACAATACAGTCACCTCAGCAGTATGAGGACTCTGCAGTCTGTAACACCAACTGACAAGAAAGAAAATAGAATTGTTTATATGGTTTACTCCGTTTTCTTATTGCTGATTCTTACACATCTCCTAACAATGACATGCTGTTAGAAGATAAGCCACTAGTAACAGATCAGCAGTCACACATAAAAGCAATACTAGGTTTGCACTGGACACAAAATAATTTAAACGGCCCTTATCGAGTGCTGTTTTATACAATGTAAAAATAACAACACCCACAGAAGCAGAAGTTGAGCAGTATAACGATCAGTAACCCTATTTTGCAATATGCCCTATTTCATTTTACACAGTTTCACAAGGCACCAATCCCAAAACTATTGAAACACAGCGGAGAAAATCCCTCTGGCTTTGGTAAGCTTGGATTCATCTCCAAGAATAAATTTAATTTATGACATAAGCTTTTTATTTGATCAGAAAGCCACTTTTCTATGTTCCTTACCAATCCCAGGTGGCATTCATTTGCATTTCTAGATACTCATACTTTATAGATATAGTTTGGCGAAGCTAGGGAGAAATGCCTAGAGAACATATACTACTCTGGAGAATATCTACCAATGGAAATTTTTGTTAAAGTGAGTTAACTCTGCTCATATATGTCCAGTGATGCCATGTGTTCAAAAACCATGTAGATGAGGCCCTTAGTGATATGATTTGGTGGTGACTTGGCAGTCCTGGGGTAAAGGTTGGACTTGATGATCTTAAAGGTCTTTTCCAACCTAGTTAATTCTATGATTCTATGATTCTATGTAGTACTTTCCCATATTAAATTTGCATAAATCAAAGAGTTAATGAAACCTAAGGTTTGTCCTATCCTTTTTTTCCATAATACTTGCTGTTTTCTAGGAAGTTTTTTATTTTTCCAAGCCTGGAAAGGGATTGCTGTCCTCAAGGTCTGTGTTGTTCCGTTGCTGTGCATTCTTAGCTTCTGGAAATTCAATCTTTGGACACAAATGCAATTTTTAAGAATAAATAAATTTAGACTTGGATAAATTCCACAAATAAAACTGATGAAGGGAGGGCGCTTTTATCTCCTGTGATATACTTTTGACAAACTAAAATATTTTCCTGCTGGCTTGCCTGCACTATCTGCCTTTCATGAATAATGAAGTCTATCAAGCTATTATTTGTCTACACATTGTGTGAGGAAGGATTAAGCCACTGAAGTGTTCAATATCAGTAAATGACCTGGAACGCCATAAAAACATTAATTATTATGTGGTTAAAGATGTCTTAGTGCTCTCTTGGGAAGCTGGAGTTTCATCTTCATTCCCCTGGGAGTGTGGAGGTGACTGTCTCCAGAGACCGAGAAAGCATGTACAACTAAGATGTAAGCTATGGGACTGTGAAGAAGAGAGGGGATTTTCTCATTAATTTATTCAGATATAATGGAAGAAAATCAGAACCTAAGTCAGTGCAGAAAAAAGGTGCCTTACATCTCTGAAAATATGGGTTTCTCCCCCTTAGCCTCTCCATTTTGGCCTGACACAGCATAATGGTACCATGCCCTGGGGTCACAAAATCTTTGATACTTTTTGATGGAGCAACCAAAAAGAATTTTAATTAATTTGAATGTACTGGTGTCTGGCTGAGTGGTAGGCAGTCTGGAAATCTAGCAACTGGGAAATGGAGTTCTGCTCAAAGCTATATTGCCACTTTTGGGTTTTTAGCTTGTAGGACTTTGCTAGCTTCAATGCAGCTCTGCCTATTTACTGCCAAAGAGAATCTGAAACATCAAGCAGGCAGACATATCACTAACTTCTCTTTACAGCATCATGGCTCTCAGACCCGGTAGCACAGGAATGGCACTTCATACACAACTGGAAAGGTACCACAGGCTTCACCTTTAAGACTACTATTTGCAAGGGCTTTTCTCTAAATATGAAAAGAGTTTGAACTATAGCAAATAATAAATTTGTATTTGGTGGGAACTGTATATAAGACCAAATGTAATCATAACATACAAAAAATAATGCTGGTGACATTAAATTACACAACAAAATAACAGAGGACATCTTAAAATTAATTCTAACTAATTAAAAGCATTATTCAGTTAATGAATGACTCATGATTCATATTGCTCAAGTTGCCAAACATTACATCAAATTATAGATTGGCCACATCCTTTCACCACTATTAATAAGTGCAATTATGCCACTGTAAGTACCTTCAACTACAAAAATGGATATGTTATCCCCTCCAAGCCTTCCTGTCTCATCCTCAGAGTAGGACTAAGCTAAAGTCCCTAGAGCACACAAGGGTGTGCTGGAGCAGAAAGGGAGTATATGTTTTTAAGAAAACATCATCTTTGGGAGATCTAATGGTCTAACCAAAGCTGAAAGATGTGCATAGTCAGGGGTGATCTCAGCATGCCCTGTGCTAGCCAAACAGTGTTGGACCATAGGAACATAGGACTTGACCAGTGAATTTCTAATCCTCCCTCTGATAGTGTCCAATAGTGCTTTAAATAATCTTATCAGAGATATCAGAAGCTCATAAATAAATACCAAGATGAACAGCTGTTACTAGGAAAACAATAAAATAAAAATCTGTGTAAGTCAGACTGCTTTGAAATTGTCTTAAGCTGAAATCCAGGCACAGATGAGTTAGAAGACCATTATCCCCCTGCACCTTACAATCTTGTACTATAAACATTTTACATATACTCTTTATGAGCACATACATTCAGTGATTTTAAATGCTGACTAGTCCTTGATCACAAACCTCTCCGCTGGCAGTGAGCAATACAGCTACCTGTGCAGTACATTAAAACCCATCTCTTTGTACCAGATCCATATCTGTTAAGTTTCAAATTTCTCTAAAGCCCCCCTATTTGAGACAGATAGGGCAAAATGAACATCCACTTTAACCTCTGCCTGACAGAGTGCCTTTCATGTGATCACTGCACTCCCTCCTTTTTTCTCCAAGTTGAAGTATCCAGTTGGTAGCTTCTGGTGTCTCAGTAGGTCAACTAAATAAACCTTGGTAGAGACAGAAGAGATGAAAGATATTTCTATTTGGAATGTTCAGAGAGAATACTCTTAACTGAGTGTAGCCATTATACAGCTTGGAAACAGTTGCTTAGAATACTTAGTGGTAATGCTGAAATTAAGCTTTTCTTTCCCTTGTAGTTTAATTGCTAATTTATTTATTTATTTACTTACTTGTTGGACAACAGGGAGCATTTAAGCTTACTTTTGAGGTAATGAAAAACATAATTGAACTAGGGTATGAAAAGAGGAATGTAAGTTATATTTGGATCTTTTCTAGCAGGGAATTTTTCAGTGACTCAGCAGAAAAACAAGGAGCAGGAAAGCTTCTTCTATAACAAAGAGCAAAAAACCTCTGCCTGCTGTACTGCCAGAATTAGAAGATGTGAGTACTGTGGAGTTTGTAGAAATATCTGCTTTAGAATTTGAGATTAGATAGACAGTTTTATTTGGGTTTCTGGAATATATTAACCAGAAAAGTTTATTGAGCTTTCTAGAGCTGGGCATGATTTAGTTTCATTAAGTGCTAAAAATCAAGGCACTCTTTCTTCATGTCAAAAGATTGAAGAGGGCAAAGTCACTTTGATACTTATTGAAACAAATGCCAAACTGCCATCATGGCTGCCATTGCTGCATTCACTGACCTTTTGCCTCAGTTTGACTCAGGGTGAGAAATTGAGCAGCTGCTTTCATAGAAATTTCCACTATTATCTTCTACAGCAATGTGCTCAATTTTTTTTCATTTCTTTGTTCCTCCTCCCCTCACAAAACCCACAAATATACCCTTTTCCCTCACCTGTGAATGTTACCATGCCAGTGGAACACTGACAAATTTTCACTGATTAGTTTACTAGCAGGTAATCTTTATTTGCCTGTATCTATCTACCCTCAACTACATTACCACTGCACACTGCTTTGACTACACTAGAGCTTTTCTTTTATCTCCCACCCTGAATCACTCTGCTATGGCTCTGGCCTCTCAAATAAACAATGCATAGCTGCCTGACATGCCAAGGCTATGCATCTGAGGAATGTCCAGTTGCAGTCACCTACTCCATAGCAACAAAATAGAAAGATCGGAAGAAAAATTATTGGAGAATCCTTGCAGTGTTATGACGCAGTTTATTTGCCATAAACTGGCCACTACTGGATATCTCTACCCCAAAGAGAGCACAAGTGCATGCAGATTTAACTTGTAATCCAGCACAAGATGAACGGGCGCATTAGGGAAATGACACTTGCAGCTGAACACAATAAAAAGCATTTCAGAAAGGAGGCTGGCTGATCAGCTTTATTGCCATGCTGTTTACTCATTTCCAGATATTTATAACATACTTGATTGACTGTCATTTTTCTCCAGATGATGTTGCACAGTAAAGCATGGAGGGGAAATGAGACAAACATAAGAGATTGAAACGCTCCCTAAAATTAAACTGGATAACAGAGACTAAATGGCACAGTTCACTCTTTGGCATGATGAGGATTCATGCTTCACATCCCTGAGCGCCCAGCTGAGGTGTTTGGTTTAGGAGCCTAAGAGCGAGAGACTTCAGGAGGCTAATTCAAAACTCTGAAGAGCCAAATCTGTTGTGAAAGAACCTCTCTATTTTCATTCATTGCTGAGCTGAAGATGTGGCTGCTAACTTAGTTACCACAACTAAACATCAACTGTTACAGGTATGAAAACTTTCTCCTCCATCTTTCTTTTGTTCAGCAGTAACTAACCAGTAAACCAGTAACCGTCGCTCGCAGTCAGATATTGAACTGCACACTAGCAAAGCAAGGCCCTTATACCTTTGTCATAGTACAACTCCACTTGCATGGTTTTTATTCCTATCCATGGACAAGGACTTTTTCTTATTTTATTCCCTTTGAATTCCACATTTTGTCACTCTTTATTTCTTTGCTTCCTACAACAGTTGCATATTTCTGGAGCGGAGAACCCTGAACGAGTAGGCTTATGAAATATCAGAAGAGGGAACTGTTCATTTCTCATCATTCACAAGATTGAAAAAGTCAGTAAAGGTTGTTATCATCACTGTTACAGTCGATGCAGAAGTGACATTAAAACATGAAGGTATTCCTGCTTGCCAACAAAGATTAAATCTCCTCTAAGATGAGATACATCATACATCACTTGAAATGTCCTGCCTTATATGTTCTTCTGTCTTTCCAAATAGATTTCAATATAATTAAAACTGCAATTTGTAAGACTTTGTTCACAGTTCTGATAAACAAAAAAATACAAATCAACAGAACTAGCTGAGATGACCAGATTAGGCCAGAGTTTAGAAGTCTTAGATGCTTGTCAGCTGCTTTGCAAAAGTCACCCCCCCTACTAGACATTATTCTATTATCAATCTCTTTCCAGTTTTATCCTGGAAGTGCCTCATAAGCTAATGCATGCCACTGACAGCAATAATGAACATGGATTATCACTCCCTGGATTTTTCTGAAGATAGGTGTTACCCCACTCCTGAAAATTTTGACTCCTATTTGGAGGCATGCAATGAATACAGAACATCACAATTTCCTGGGACAATCCAGAATGGATTCTTTCCTATTAACCCTGAAGTCCACCACACCGAAAAAAAATAGTGTAACAGTCACATGAGGCTGCTAAAGAAGTACCTGGATGAAGACAGATCAGCTGCTTCTTTTCAGGCAAATCTTTGTTCACATTCTTGTGTGAACCCTCCACAAGGGGGTTCTGAAAACCAGAGAAGTGTTTATTTGTGTAGCGAAAGAACAAGAGTTACTAGTAATTGGAATATTATTGCAGAAAGATGCTCATGTTACTATTAAATATTATCAGGTTTGCCTGGAAATAATAATTTTAAAAAAATACTATTCTGGTCACCCATACTTTGATCTCTTTTACAGGATTTGAATTAGTTACCATAATGCACAATTTCTTGCAAGGAATGTCATAACTGTAACTTTCTTTAAAGCTGTGAGCTTCTCCATTTAAGGTATACTTTAAAGTGGCATTTCAAGTATTTATGATGTGGTTAAGGAATGAAAAAATCTAAGTGTCATAAAGGAGATTTTAGACCATGAGTTTAGCAAGTTTTTTGGGCAACAATCAAATATCTTTACATTATGCAACACAAAGTGATGGTCATCTGGAGCAATTCTAGAGACCCTGAAAATATATCAAATAAGTGAGTAAGCATAGAAAGAATAGGATCAGTGGTAGTCATAGACTCTTCAGAGTAATGCTTCAAATCCTTCAGACATATCATGTAGTGGAGAATGACAACGCTGGACAATGAAATTGTTGAGGGATCACAGCTGGGAGACTCTCAGCAGAGGCTGGTAGACTGCTGAGTAACAGCAGAAGAGCAAGGCATGGTAGAGCTCCTGCTCACAGTATGTGAAAGGTCAGAAGAGGCAGAAGGAGGAAATAACCAGGTAGTTTTCTACTAGGCATAGAATCGTAGAACAGTTAGCGTTGGAAAGGACCTTAATATCATCTAGTTCCAATCCCCCTGTCATGGGCAGAGATGCCTCACACCAGATCATGTCACCCAAGGCTCTGTCCAATCTGGCCTTCATTTGTCAGTTTAAGTGAAAAAGATCGAAGGGTCTTCAGAAAGTTTGGACAAATGTTTGCAGAAGGAGCAGCCAAATGTAGAGGACTTGCTCTGCAAACCAAGAACACTAAATATTTGACAAGAAATTTCTTAAACACCTTCTAAGCACCACAGCCCTTCAGGTCTCAGGACTGGCTCTTTTATTTCCTGAATACCTACAAAATTGGATGTAAAGATTAACAGGGAAAGCAAATATCAAGCCGAATGTGTTTCAGAAGTCAGTTCCAGAAGAAAAGATATTTCCTCTGAGTAGAAAAAATGATTATGAAAAAAAGATGCCAGTTTGAAAGCAGCCCTGTGGAGTCTTCAAAACCTAAATAACTTATCTTTGCTAATCTCCAGAGAGGATGGCAAGCAACAGAACAGAGCGAGACAGTACACACTTAGTGGATACAAAAGATGGAACACACTGTGGTGTGCATCAAACAATCATTAGGGAAGCAAATGTGTTTGGAGTATTTTCAGCAGTTTTATTTCAAATGGCATCAGAGGACTAGTTATGGAAATGGATGAATTAATGAGCCAGAATGTATAGACATTCATGGGAGTTTTTTCTGTAACTGAATTCACTAATAGATCTTTTAAAGGAAAAGAGAGGTGAAAATTTCTGTTTTGAAAGCATCATACTAGGTATAAAGTTTTGTTTTATGAATACCAGTTGCTTTCCCAACACCGGTTCTTACACACTTAAGTATTCATCTCTTAGTGTTACTCTGGTCCTCAGCATAAACATATATGTACCCTGCATAAAACAATATCCATGTGTCTGTCTACATATGGCCTGACCAAAAGATGGGAAGGTAGACTTGAGTCCAGAAAGTATTAATTTATTTAGTGAAGTTTGCAATTTTGATAATAATAACACAAGGTAAAGGTTTGAGGGGTTTTTTTATTTTATTTTTTGAAGGGAGGGAATTAAGAATTAGTTCATCTATGCAACTATCATCTACCACTCCTCCTATAATCAGAAATAGAAGTGTACCCTGCATGCTGTACAAACTAGCTATAAGCAAATAACACAGTTTAAAAATCTAGTTTATAGCTGTGTCTCACTCTGAATTTTCTTTCCTACTTCTTTCTCTCTGTGTATCACAAGATATACAGCTTTCAGCTCTGGTTCACTGTACCTTTCCTTGGCATCCTAGTTTTTTTTCTTCTTCTATTTCTTTGTATTCTACTATATTCTTACTTTCGTCTTTCTACTATCTTGCATATCCCTTAACATTTCTTTCACCTTCATCCTAAGATTACTGCTCTTTACCTCTTTACCATACTCACGCTTCCCTCTTTGAACAGTTCAAGCCCCTTGCTGCAGTTTCACATCTGACAATGAATCATCCCAAATACTCTCTGCCCTGTGGAGGCACAATCATTCTTCACATTTCTTCCAGGATGTTACTGAGTCCATCTTTCATGCCACTCTCTGACCACCAACTGATGTTTGACATATGCACCATCCATAGCAGCCGAATTTTGTCAGGAAAGCAATGCAGAAATACTTCATCAAAAGATGGATAAGAAATAGATTCCAGTAGACATCAGACCACAACCAAGTATGATTTAAGAGCAAATAATTCAGTGAAAAAATATGTAGACAAAACAGGAAAGATGACCATATGATGCTGTAGGAAGGAAATTCACCAATGCAAATTTTAGAAAGCTACTTTTTCCACAGTAGGTGCCCTGAGAGAGAATTTTCTATAATAAATGAGATCTGACAAATCTGAGACCCTGTAGCAAATAGCAACAGCAATTTTTAGAGGTCTTAAGCCTGTAAGTCCCCTCTGGGACAGGAGACTGTATGACATAATTCACTCACATGGTGGCTGTTGAGAGGCCACCTTTCAGGCCTGTTTTCCACCTTTGGAAGGATGCGGCTTTTCTAGAATCAATTATATTTATCTTTCTTTAGTACTGGAATAGTGACACATTATAATGTTCTAACTATAACATTCAAATTGGCCACATTTGTACAATATCCACCCATTGCCTCAGTACTTTTCTTTTTTCCTTTTCATATGAACATCTCCGACAATTTCAAAACTCTTTAGTGAAATACAAGATTAACCTAAAAGCATGTTAGCAATTTTGATAAGGACTAAAAGTGCAATGGAAAGGCTCTAAGAAGAAACTATGTTTTAGAACACCTGTATGCCATACAGAATTAACTATGAACATACAGTACCAGAAAAAATATTTAAATCCTAATTTTCATAAGAGCTGTCTTATGGAGCACTCATGAAAACTGTATTGGAAAGGCCTGCATGAAGTAATGAGACAACATAGCTTCTGGATGAGTCATGAGCTGACATCCTAAAACAGCACCTGAGATGTGCTGCCATTAGGGAGAAAAATCTTCTCTGGGTTTGCAAGCCTTTGTCATTACAATAATAGTCGAATAGCTCCTCAAAATGAAACCTTGATAATTAGCTAGCTTACTTCTGCAAATACACAGAAGTGATTATTTTTCACTATTCAGAAACAGCTGAACATTAATATGGATGTGAGAAGCAAAGTTTAAAGATGAATTCAAACTCTAAAAGGAAACTTAAACTAACAACACATCTATGAGGTAAAGTTGTCACTTATAATCAGATTAGAGAAAAGAGGATATTTTTAAATCTGTTTCCAGCCCACCCCTTCCCAAATCTTCCTTCTGATATTCCCCAGTACTTTTTTACTGAATGAAAGTGTCCCAGAAAACTTCCATCTTGTGCTTTTACAGACACTGCACTTTATACAGATCCTGTAGGACAGACTGAAAGGAGGATCTGCTCACAAGCAGTCCTGTTATTTTCACAGCACTGAGGTTATTTTCAGGCTTAGGACCAGGTATTATTGATTTATTCATGTACCTCAAGATGTACGTAGTCATTTAAAAGGGTTTACAAAAATGCTCAAGCAGGCTAGACAGCTAACACATAGAAAAACTATGAGAGGCTAGAATCTGACTCTGGGACATAATGGAAGTTCATCTTCAAAATCAGGACTTGGTAGGACTCCATCTTCCAGTAGATTTATCAAACACTTTGTGGTATTGGCCTGATTTCACCGTGACAAGGGAGGAAAGAGACACCACCCCCCAGTGACACTCTTTGCAAGAAGTTGAATTCTCCTTGCAGTAATTCACTGGGAATTAAATTGCTGCAGAGTCACGAAGCTGGCAGATTGGCTGAGGATACAGGAGTGTTAGAGAAGCTACAATGAGTATCAGCAACTTTACAGTCCATTTATCAAAGTGCCAATGGCTATCATTTCAAGGCAATAAGAGAATTGAAGAGATTATCTGTTTCCAGAGAAGTTTGATAAATAAAGAAGCTGATGGTGGTTGGGGGTGGTGAGGTTGTTGCTTTTTTCTTGCAGTGTTTAGGGAAAATACTGCAAACCTCTCAGGCTCTTGCCAGTTCTTGTTATTACAGCTGGAGATCAACCCTTGCTTATTTACTTTTTCACTGAACAAAGCAATAAGGAATAAGGACTCACTTACCTTCAGCACACATAAAGATGAAAAAGAAGGGGAATGATAAGAATGAATTGCTTATTGTTTAGCAGTCTTACTTGTACCAGTTCTGCCAAGTTCACACCAACTTCGTGGTATCATTTCAATGCTTTGATCCAGGTTTTAGCTTCATTGCTTTGAATGAATTCTCTTATCTTCCCTTAGTCCTTTCTCTGACCCTGCCTTCTCCTTTATTTTTGAGCACTGTTCTAGCCCTCCTTTAGCAAAAGCTCTGTGTGTGTACATGGAAATGCCTGACATTAGCCCCAAAATCCCACCACTTCCAAGCTTTGTGTAATAACGTGGAAGCACAGAGATAAAAATAAACTCAATCTTCAACCATTTTACTGGATGTCCTTCCTGTAAACAAACAAGCAAGTGAAAAGGTGAACAAACCTCTGGCTCCCCTCCATACCTTGAATTACGGCATGCCCTAAAGTTATATACTAGCTCTAGTGTCTTGAAGACCTATTGTGCCTGGCATTGCCCAAATGTGAGTGAGAGATCACCCATGCCCTGTAGATTTTTCAGCTCTGAGTTGCAAGGTAAACTTGAAGCATGAGAAAGAGACAAAATGGTCAAAAAGAAGACTGAAATGGAAAAACAGATTGCCAGAATGAACACTATTTAGGTACTTGAGGTGTCTTTGAGGTTAAGCATGATGTGCTGTGTCCATATTTTTCAAAAAGACAGACACTGATTCCAAACAAGTTCAATTTAAGTCATTGTTTTTACAACAAAACTCTTGTTTCTTCAAAACTGTGTGTCACTATGTGCAAGATCATTATTACTTATAGTGCAATCGCTCTGCCTTAACACATCCTCCCAGTTCTTTCATACTCAAGTATTTTGCAAAGTGTATTTCTGATACTTTCAGAACAGCCAAAAAATAAGAATGCTGATTTGGCTGAATTATAATTAGAGCTGGATGATTATGGAGGTAACTATTCACTGAACATCAGTATAACTTTTGGACTAAGCTTCAAATGGAGTGAATTTGTATACCCTCATCCTCTTCAATGTTGGATGAAAATCAGGACCACCATATTAACAGCTGAAATGATAATACAGTGATCCTGGCTACTTTCCTACAAGCCTTTGTGGCTGAACTGTATGTGGTTAATCTTCTCGATGTTTCTGTGTTGAGCCTTTACACTGGAAAATTAATCTGAGCCAAATCATCATTGCAGGCTGCATTCATGTCAAGGCTATTATACTCAGAGAGGAAACAGCTGCTCCTTCAAGGCCTGCATGCTTTGGACCAGAGATGGACAGCCGTCATTGTTGCTGGTAAAAGCATTTTGGAGGGGAGGGAAAAGACACCACATAATAGGGATGGAAAGGTTTACCTCTGTGTGATCCTGCTCACTAGTATTCTATGGCTTTGCTAGGACATGCTAAAGCAGTCATTTCTCTAGATTATGCATAAGCTAGCATTTGTTTGGAAGCCAGTACAGAGCTTGGGATCTTCTCACTTGCTTCATTACAACGGTTATGTGAACCTGTGGTAGGGCAAGGAATGAAATAATGGTGAAGGGCAAACATGGGGCCTGATTCACCTGTGCTTAAAGGCCTTTTACTTTGATATGAGCTGATTTATGTACTTGCATAGTCACTCTTGTGGTTGACTTTCACCAGCATACAGCTTTGTTCCCAACATAAATGTCCTGCTCAGATTGTGCCCTGCACTAGGAGAAGCCTGGAAGTGGAGCAGAACTGGAAGAGTCTGATCTGTCCTCCTTAAGCTGCTCTCTGTGGGCTCTTCCATTCATCCCTGGAGTCCCTTTCTTTCAGACTGTTTGCAAAGGTAGTCAACAACAGGTCAGAGTTGTGGAAATTGGGGCAAGAGGGATTTTTCCCTGATTCTCTGGGGCAATCTCTTAGCTTCAGCTCCTGGGAAGCAACAGACATCCCTCTTTTCAGGGTACAGGCTTGTTACTCCCCCTGGGCAAATCCTGAGGCAGTTAATTCTAATGCAGATCATACGTTGTGGAAGCCTTGACTTGCATGTGTCAGCTCTGAGTAAGAAACCAAAAATCTGCATTATGCTGATTCTTTTTTCTCTCCAATGTGCTTTTGCCAGAGCCCCAGACTGCTTTCTGCACAATCATGTGGGTTGCTTTCATAATATCTGACTCTATATTAAACAAAGGCATTATGTGTTCCTGCCTCCCCGGTCCATAGTGCCTGCAAATTTCATGGCATATACTAGAATCATATAACCACAGAAGCATGGTATAGTTCAGGTGGAAGGAGCCTCAGGAGGTCTCTACTCAAACTTCCCGCTCAAAACAGGGTCCGTACTAAGCTCAGACCAGGTTGCTCAGGGTTTTATCCATTATGTCTTGAAAAACTCCAAGGATGGAGTCTGTACACTCTCTCTGGGCAACCTGGTCCACTGCTTTGCTGTCCTCATGGTGAAAGAATTTTTCGCTGAATCGCATAAAAATGTTATATCTGTTTCTCTCATCCTCCCACCACACACCACTATAAAGATACTGGCTTCACCTTCTCAGTAGCTTCCCTGTAGGTATTGGCAGGCTGCTTTCAGGTAGCCCAGAAGACATCTCTCCTTTAGGCTAAACAAGACGATTTCCCTCAAACTTCCCTCACTGGTCATGTACTTCAGGTTATCAAATAATATATCCTCTGTCACTGATCTTGGACCTATGGTTTGCTCTCAAACTACTTTCCAAGATGGATCAGTCACTGAACAAAAGCTGTTTTTAATTCAAAATCTCTGCTAGATTACAGATACTTCTGATGTGCTGGACATAGCCCTCCCTGGACATACCTCCTGTCTCATGGCTGATGTGAAATGAGGAGGTATGCAAAGCCCCTCTCCATTGGATGACAGCCACTGCTGCCACAGCGGTAACACTTAGGAGAATGAGGGCAGAAAACAGTGTGAGAATCACCATCTTCCAATGGTGATTCTTATCCCCAGTCTTGCAGGCAGAGCCCAGCTGCCACTGGGAATACTGCATCACTTCTGCCACTTTTTATGGGTTCAGTAACCGAACTGGAAGAACCAATCTTCCATCCAACAGCTCTCTTAGAAATTTCCTGTAGCATCCATTGATTTCTTTGAGAGGGAAACATATATATATAGCATTGCCTTTTGCCTTTCCTTTTACACAGAGAAGACTTTAATCAGTGCCCTTTGTGTTAAACCAGTAGATGTGGCCACCTGTGGTAACTCGAAGTTATTCACGTTTTTAAGTGTTTTTAAATGTTGAGTCTAAGCCACCCAGAGATTTTCCAGCAGGGGGGAAATACTCAGTTGCCTGGAAGCTTTTCCATTACCTTACACTGCAGGAGTGGCATAAAGGAACTAAAGAAAAGTCTGAACCTAGTACTAATGTTTCTACTACAGGGAACAGTTTTTCTGTTTTAGAAGGTGGGGGAGTTCAATTTGTTTTCCTGATATTTTGTCTATTCACTCAGTGTCAAGAGATGAGTAAAAATGGTGATGATTTAGGTCTATTTTGTTTTATTCAGAGAAACACTTGCTCATGGCAGTCATATAATTTCTTTCCCCTTCTTCTGTTTGTAGTATGATGACCTCATCTTTGCCAGGACCTGCTCCATCCCACCCCATTGCAGCTATTTCCACAATTTTAATTTCCAGTTTATAATGAAATGTCTGTAATCCACAACTCCTCCATAGAACAGGTGCATTGCAAAGATGGGATTTTATTCCTTAGTTGTTTTGTTGCTTATTGTGTCTGTTCGTGAAACTATTATTATGATCTTTGTTATGATGTTTTTCTTAGTCTCTCTCATTACAAAGTGTTTTTATCAGTTAAGGATTCCATGTTACTTTATGAACTCAAAACGGTTATATACATAGGCATCCATTCAGCCATAAGCAGAATGTGTGGGCAAACTGCAGCAGATGCTTAAAAGTGGGGAAGCATTGTACAGTAAACACACCTGGAAAAATGTATGCAAAGAAAACTGCATCCACACCTCTGGGATACTCAGAAGCCCATCAGGCACCAATCCTGAGTCCAATGTTATACTTTACAGATTTGTTTTGCAATAAATTATGTGTGCCAACTGTCTGGCTACAGTCGCAGCCCCAGGTAGTTTCGCATGACCCTATGCTAAAAAAACCAGAAAGTGTTGTCCTTCAGAAGTAGGAAATGTGTGGTTGGGCACTCAGAATGTTACAAAGGTGCACTGAAGACAAGAGTTTTCTCCCAGGTGATGAATAGAAAGTGTGATCCCAGGACAGTTTACAGCAGAGAACAGAAGAATATAATTCCAGATCCAATAAAACAATGAAGTTGGACTATTGCCCAGACACCAATCCTGTTGTTCGTTTTTTTGCAGAAAAATCAGGACCTACCAAAAGTAACAGAAGTCTTGCCATTGGCACACACAGGGCTTTTGACCTACTGGTTTTTTTTTTCAGAGCAAATTACCATGGGGGTTCAGACTCTGAAGTTCAAGTTTGGATGAGTAATGTGGCTTATACAGTAGACCCCTGCTCTCAGTGCTCTGCAAGTCAGGCTTCCACTGCTAATGTTGATGTGCGGAAATTCACAACTCACTTCATGAAATATCTGCAGTATCCTCCCAGAGGTTGTTTTCATGAGCAACCTGATATTTTTAAGGGTATAAACCTGCACAAAAGTAGCATGTTTGCAGAACAGATGAAGTGAATCCACACAAGCAAATATTATCTGTGCTTTTTTGTAATGAATAGGTAGTTCTATTAGTTACAAAGGGAGCTCAGATTAATTCTGTGAATCTCAAAACCAAACAGTATACAGGAAGAGACATCAGAGACACTGCACATTCAAAGGATGTGCGCTTTCTGACAGAAACGCTGGTTATTGTTGATTAGCCCATATAATTTGAATTACTCTGAATTTACTGTCTTTTGTCTAATACAGTTCTGTCCAAAACCCTTGTGTACACCATGAAAAGACAGATGAACAAGAGAAAATTCAACACAGATCAACTACATCAAGAAATATATCAGTAAAGAAGAAAAATGACAGGAAATAAAACTACAACAGAACATAAATATGCATTCCATACATACACACACAAAGAGAGATTATGCTTTGCAGGCATTATGGGATTTTGATTTTCTGTGTATCTATCTGTTGCAGACAGATTCCTTTGAAGGAAATGGGAAAAGCAATTGTTCGAATAGTGATTAGCCCTTACTACCTTCTGTATTTTCTGGAGTAGCCATTGTCACTGTTGGTGATATGACAGGTCCCTGAATAAAAGTAGGAGGACAAAAGGAGATAACTAAGACAACACGGTAGGGATAAAGCTTTAGGGTCCAGGTTGTAAAAGGAAGGAGGGAAGGAAGGAAAGCACCCAAGTCCCTTCCTTAAAAGGAAGAAAAGAATACTGAATAAGGATGGTGTCAGCTGAGCTGAGTAAGATTGGATATACAATGTGCAAGACATTCCTGATGTGTGAAAGAACAGATGTCAAAGATATCTAACACTGGGATGCATTAGCTTTTTATTCACAGACTTCCTAAATGTGTCCTGTGAGAGAAAAAAGTGCACACGTATCTTCTGAATATACTCAAAGTAGCAGGAAAAGAGCTGTGCTGCTTATCTAGCTGTGCTGGTTGGGTTATACTGAAAGTTCCTCACAGGTGCCTATTTAAATTTGCCTATTCCGTCCAGCCAGTATGTTTGCCATAGTGAAAACAGGAAGTGAGGGAAATCTTAGAGAGCAACTGTTGCCCAATATTAGTAATAAACTGAGACAGTACAAATAACAAAGTCTGCTCTGCCAAAAATACTGAATAAACAAATAATGAATGCTTTCAAGAACTGCAATTAAACTTACTTTGGGTGAAGTGCATTTGCAGCTCTGGTCTGGAGACCAGAATATCTCTCCATATAGCTTTGCAATGAGTTCAGGATTTGCCTGTTATGAACACATTTATTCCCTAATCAACACCTTGGTTACAGCTGAAGACTTCAGGAACAGTAAGGAACCTGCTGTGCTGGGCACTGCCCAGGTGCTCCAGAAACAATCCTAGCTGAAACATATTCCTAAATTCAGTCAAACTGTACAGTGGCTCACCATAGTTCAAATTAAGGTATCAAGAGGTAACAGTTCCTAAAGGAAGCCATTAACAAGCAGATGTCCGTTGTCCCCAAAGATTGTTAAACAAGCATGGTAATGCTAAGGGGGATGAGACATAAGCTTTTAAGCTCAATGGATAGGGCAGAGCAGCCTAGTTGGTTAGCGAGGTCTTTCCCCAACACTCCGAGTTACAGAGTATACAAGGACAAAATACGTGATGTGAGACACTTCCCTAGCTGCAGTCCCCAGAGCTGAGCTGGTGATGGGAGGCTGTGCCTGGGCTGGAGGTGGAGGAGATGGATGTCACTTCAGTGTGATTTTTATGGAAATCAAGGAGAGGGCTTCTGGGTCACTGAGTCCCCTGCAGAGTACCTGCCAGGGACTGACTTTGTTAATGCTTAAGGGAAGCAGGAAGGACTCATGTAAATAAGGAAATTTCACTAGCAAGTAATTGCCTTGTGTCACCAGTTTCTCACTCTGAAGGAAACATCCCATTAGAGTCAGAATAGTGTTAACCACTCAGGCTGGTGAGGCAAAATCTCTCATAGATGACAAAAGCATTTAGAAAAAATAAAATAAAATCACAAGAATTTAAAACATTTCTTAAACCTCATTACTTGTTTCAACCTGCCTGGGTAAGGAGAGACAAACATACCTTATTCAAGGCAAGCTCTTACTCAAGATGTTTTTTTGAGGCTGGAGAGAGCTTTCATTTAGATTTTCTCCCAAGAGACTTTCCACAGTCCCTTTCTTGGGCTCTAAAGACAAAGCTCCAAACTGTGTGTCTTGGCTGTCCGGGAACAAGAAATGTCATATATTCTTATGAGCAATCTTGAACTCATAGCCTTAAGAATGTCAGAACAATCAATTGCTTTTCTAAAGTGAAGCATTAAACTTTTTGGCATTCCCCATTAATAATAACTGCCACTGTCAGTTTGCTTGTAAGTCTCTAAACAACTTTCTCTTGAAAATAAAGTTCTAATGAAAGTTCTAATGAACATTCTTCTCAGAAAGAAAAAAAAAATCAAACACCTTTCATGCCTTCCTGTACAGAGTCTTGCAAAAGAAAAACTTTTGGTTCACTTATCCAGATTTACTCTTTATTTTTATACTGCCCGTAACAAACACAGGGAGATTGAACCACTTTCTGGCTACAGAAGCACAATGCACATCACAAGATTGCAGAAGAGAAAGTATGAAACTTATGAGCTTTCCCTCTTTTTACTACATTGTCTTTATTCTCAGCCAAACACAGTACAGTCTTTGCATCAGAATAGACTGGGTCACTATTTCCTTAACTCTTAAACATCACCGTGTTTCCTAGTATTGAAAAAAATGGAAGGTATCAAAAGCTATGTGCAGGTTGTTCATGACAAGTTTGCTGGAATGCCTGAAACTCAAATTTCTATTTGTGTTTGAAGTCCATGTGTATTTACATGGGATTTTAAGGCATATCGGCTCTGCTTAGTTCAAGGTAAATTGCATCAGTTTCTCACTACCTGGAGCTCTAAACCAGTCCATTAATATAAAGCAACAAACTCCCTTCGCCTGTGAAAACTACAAGGCAGAAAGAAGACATTCTCCCAGAAAAAGTGTAAGAGTTCAGTTATTTTAATTTCTCTACCAAATCTATAGTTGAAAATAGCATGAACTATGTAACTATGTTCCATTATGAAAAGACTGTGTTCAAGTATGGGGCATGAATTAAGTACATCACAAGGTGCTACTCCCAGCATGAGAAGCTAGGAAAGATGTTTGTCTTATTATCAGATATAATCATATTTTTTGGGAATGTCATCTTTTGGATGCTTGATGTTCTTTGCACAAGTGATGCAATTCAAATGTGCTATCTTTGATCTAAATGGATTATGCATTTGCAATACCTACACTGGAGGTAATGGACAAAAGAATTAATACACTTCTGTGTAAGATGTAAGTAAGGAATTGTCCTGTATTTTTCCACATCCTTTACATTTTTTTTGTCCCTTGCCTGTTTCCAGCCTGTGTGGATAACCAAGACATCCCTTGTGTCAGGTCTTAGAAGCATAAGCAAGACTTGATGGAAATGAAGCAGCGATAGTACCACTATTCCCCTTCCTTTTTGTTTCAGCAGAGAGTTCCCAGGTCCCCATGGAGCCTCTTACTCCTGTATGACAATGTAACAGCCACAATGACAACTGTTTTTAAAAACAGCAGAACCCCAGAGTACCCCCCGAAACAAATATAAAAAATTGATGCCTG
Organism: Strigops habroptila; assembly: GCF_004027225.2. Classification (NCBI taxonomy): domain Eukaryota; kingdom Metazoa; phylum Chordata; class Aves; order Psittaciformes; family Psittacidae; genus Strigops; species Strigops habroptila. The sequence continues at coordinate 68,800,964 of NC_044279.2, forward strand.
CTTTTGCAAACATTTGGGAAAGTGATATGGAAGTATAGATAATGTACTGACATACTTTGTATCCTACATAGAATCCATACTAAATTAATTCCTGAGATTAATTTTCTATTTGTCAAAACATAAATGATTTAGACCTTTTTCTGGAAGAAGTCTCTTCTCAGGACAATGCGACACATCCCTAATTAGTTACTGAGATTTTTACTATATGGGTTACTAAAAGTCTTTTCATTTAGATGCAGAGCCATAATCTAATAAGATTTGAAATGTTTCTAATATCTGGTAAAGAAGAAAGCACACTATGCCTTAAATTGCATGGTCTGAGATATTTAAACCTCAGACAGTTAAGAAAAGAATAAATGATGCTGTCAGGGGCATGGTGGGTTGGGTGGCATTTGCTTAGGATGACCAGCATCACTATGAGTGGATACAGTTTCTTCAAAGAGAGATGACTGACATTTTTAAATGCTCATTTGCAAAGTCGTAAATGTAAAGAAGTGGATAATTAAATTTAAAGGGCATTTTCCAAGCATAACATTAGAAAGATTAGGAGATTAAACATTAACCTGGCTATAAATCCTTCTATTATGTTTTCCTACAAACAAGAGTGTTTGCACTTTAACTATTCAGTGTCATTCAGTGCATCAAACATTTAATGTGAGTGCATTGCATATCACAGATTAAAGCAAAAAGATCTATATTAACTCATTATGTAAACTATATTATATTATTATATTATATATAATGGAAATTATATTAACTCAAAATGTAAAAAAAAAAAAAAAAAAGAAAAAGAAATCTAATCCTAATTTATATAGTGTTTTATCCCTTCCCCCCAAAAAGATACATTGTGGAAACTTCGTAAAAGCCATTCAGGACTTCATGTATGTGGAGAACATTGATGTTATGGATAACATGTTTAGAACCATAAAATGGACTGAATTTAGAACTGAACTTCATTTACACTCAGAAACAAGAGAAAATGTTAACTGAGTGATGTTGCATAAAGCTCAAAAGGGCACTGCCAACCCTGAGTTTTCTTACTTACTTTATGATTGGATATGCAGCAAGGAGCACTGTCTGCTTTTGCATGTGCTACAACTGCAAGCCCAGTTATGAAAAAGTCTGAGAGTCACTATCTTGGACATCATTCCAGCTTGATCCAAGGAGCCTGCTTAGAGATGGAAAGTTGCTTGCCTGCTCTTTGCCAGCCCACTCGAAAATGACAGCATCTGGATTGGGATTACACAGCTGGTTTCTTACTCACTGCCAATTTTTTTATGGTCTTTGTAAAGTAAGAAGGAAAAACTAACCCACTGAGAAGCAGTTATACCAAAGTATCTTAAGCCTGTTATATTATAAGCAGAAAGAAAAGGGACAAGCAGAAAATCTTTCTCCCTTTTTTTTTTCTTTTTTTCCTCCAAACATTTCCTTTCAGATGTCCCTTTGAAGTCATAGGCTTATAGTGTGAGTGACTGAGAGCAAGGAGCTGTGAAATGCGCCTTTGAGCCATAGACTTCTCAAAGAATATCACAAGGCATATATGACTGGGGTACACGACATCTGCAAATCAGCGTGGTGTTATTGAGCCTTTGTTCAGCCTCAAACTCTGGGAGCTTCGGAGAACCAAAAACTTCAGCAAGGAAAACTCGTTTTTCCTACCCTTATTCCACCTTCCCACTTGGGAGGTCTCTCTGCTACTGTGTGCAGTGAATGTGTTGGTGTAATTTGCTTATGAAGAAATAATTGAACATGCACATAAATTCTATATATAATATAATTATTCTATGTGCATACGTTAGGTATAGATTCCATTTTCTGTACCACTCAGCCCTGTTATTGCTTATTGCTGTACATTTTGCATTGTTAAAAATATACTGCCACTTCTCTCTCTGCTGTTGTAAGGTCATCCCTTCAAACTACCCTCACAGTATACCACTCTTCATGCTTACTAAAACAATTCCTGCTCAGATGGATCTGATTTACTTCGTAATCAAACACACAGATTGGCAGAACATCTTAGTCTGGTTACATCTCCTGATTATCCACTCATGGATCTTCTGTATTCCTCATTCAAAACTGTTTCCATTACTTCTATTACGTAAAGGATATTATGAAAGGACTCTCTACCCCACTGATAATTCTCAAACAGGGATCAAAACTGGTTCTCATGATTTTTGAACAGTCAATACTGATGTATCAGGTTTTTACAAACTTCAAAGAAAATCTGATGAAAGCTAGGACTATATCTGTAAGTTGTTTGGTAGAACCACTGATCAGCCTCACCCAGTAATCATCTCAAGAGGGAGGGCAGCACTGCAGTGTGTCATTACAGCTTTGCTTCCTGTTAGACTCACCAGGAGGTTTATATGAGACTGCATGAGTCTTTTTTTACTTTCTGCAGTTTAAAGTGCTCAGAGGAATGGGAGCCAAGTGCTGCTAGCAAAGGGAGTAACTGTTAGAAGTAACCAGAAGATGATAAAAACAATACAGTGTAAGGTGTTGAAATGGTAGCCAGAAGACTGATCTGCACAGCAGAGAGGTGAAGAACAAGATGAGAAAGACCAGACAGGCTGAAGGCTAACCAGGTACTGCAATAAGCAGCAAGGAAAAATGGAAAGGGAATGCATGGGAAGAGCGATGTGGGTCTGTCCCAGACCCACTACTTACAGGTCAGGTCCTGCCTCTCCCTGAAGCACAGCTGCTGCAAAGACCTGAGAGAAAAGTGTTGCTGTTAAGGATGAGGGGCGCATTCAGTAATATAACCAGGAGCAGCGAAAAGAAAAGATACCAAGACAAGTCAAATTCCCTGGATGTGATTTTATGGAGAGCTGTGGCTGTTCCACAGCACTGAGCTGCGCCTCTGCCAGTTCAGTTGAGGCAGCAGGGACGTTGTGTGCTGGACATTAGGACCCAGGGTCCCCAGAGTTCAGTCACAGTTTCCCTTCATTGCTTACTTTATGTGATTTCTTCCCGTTGTACTTTTTAACATTTTACCTTCCCCAGGGATCAGAGGGAGAAATATAGAAATCCTTCAAGAAATTCCAGCCTTACCTGGAGATAAATATGTGAATCCCACTTGATTATCTAAATCTCATACCGTTTGGAGACAGATCCATCACAGAATGACTGCTAATGGTCTCAAACCCAAGGTCATGGTTTTGTTTCAGAACTGAGCAAGAAAAGAATGATAAGGCAAGGGTAAATAAGTTCATGTCCACAACATAGATAATAGCTTAGGAAACAACAAAAGCAATCTATCAGGGAAAAAAAATAATTTCTACAGGAAAACTGAATACACTGGAATTCCTAATTAGGGAAAAAAAGGGTAACTTTTAGAAAAAATAATTTCTAGCCTCTTCTCCAAAGAGGTTATGGAGGCCAAGTATCAGTGAATGGCAGCAGGATTTAAGGAATTAAATGTTTGAATTACTATTGGAAGTGAGATTTCAAATCTTCAAGTCACATCAGTGTTTTGACAATACTGCTCAAAGTGCAAATTGTGAAGGGATGCTAACCAATGTCTCTGTGGGCTGGCATGGGATAATACAGACAGGTACTGAAACTAGGGACAGTGAGGAAATTCTACTGAAAACAGGCAATAAGGGATGACAATTCAAAAAGAGGTGAATGCTTTTTCAGAACTCTGTTTCTATTGCACTTTCTTGCTTTCTCCTTGTTAACTTCTTTTCTTTCCCATTTACATCTCAGGCTTATTCCATTTCCTTCCTCTTGCTTTCAACCCATTTATTATTTTCTCTTCTCTTGCCCCACACCTCTGATATGTCTTTCTTCAGCACGTACTGGTGCCCATCAAATAGGTTTGTGTTGCATGGAGGCACACTGTAATGCAGCAATCACTGCTGAGTGATTCTGCTGCTGTTGAATGGCACAGTGGGAGGGATTTCATCTCAGACGGAACACCCCAGGGACTCAGCAGTTTGATGGAGGAGATTGTTCCCTAGGTACAATACTAGATAGTATTTCACTCCCCATTTTGCTTTCCCATCTAGTACCAATTCAAAGAGTTGTTAAGTAAAGATGGGATTAGATCGAGAGAACTGGACCATGTAGGTGACACTGCAGAAGACAAGGGTAAGGTAAAACCTCAGGAAACAAAATAAATTCATTAGCAGTCTTTTTAATCCTCAGACATATATGCTGCGGAAGGGTGGTCTGAGATGAGGAAACAGAAATGGCAAACTTGGAGACAACGACAGATAAGCCTGCCAAAGGAAGAGAGTAATCTATAGCATGATTATGGAATTTCTGGATATTAATAAAACATTTTGAAATCCTCAATACCAAAAATGGGTATCTTCATGCAAGTGAAGTAATTCTAGCAATGGTCTTGGTGAAGCTGACTTGGTGCTTCTGCCATGACTTGAAAGAGGTTTCCATGCAGTAAAATATAATAGCATAGTCTCTAGAAGCCTGAATTTAAAAATCAACCTACCTGTCTTTATCATCTGTCTCAAAAGCCTTTCTTTTTTTGCAAAAAAAAACCAATACAAAATAAAACAACTCACCTTTGAATTAGAATGAAATGTGCAAGGGACATCAAGTATATTCATCACCATTGCCCTGTGGAAGCTTTGTATCTTACAGACTTCATTGCTAAAGTGACAAGATGAGTTTGCGAAACCCTATGTGGTATAGCAGTATTTTCTCTACACACTTGTGCCTAAGGATTTGCTGTGACAGGGGCATAAAGTTTTGCGTTTAGTCATCATAGTAAACTGTCTCCCATGAGGGAGAAGCTGAGCTGAAGACTTTGCAACCAGGGACTACACTCTGTGTAGCCTTTTCATGCCTCAGAGTGCAGATCTATGCATACAAAAATTGCCTGCTCTTCTCTATCCTGTATTGGCTAATGCCCTTCAGGCTTTTAACAGTTTTGGCTTCAAATGATCCCGTTTAACATTTCTGAAACTTTGCATTTCAAATGTTCCCATTATTTTCTTTTTGCAAACATGCAAGAGAGGCCAAAGTTTGGTATGATCTACCTTTGCAATGTCTCTTTAAAAATCAAAATGAGCAAAATATTTGCTTATGCATTTTGGCTTCCTGGCCTAGTGATGCTGGATATATTTTTAACAGAAGGAACATGGTCAGAGACAAATCCCCCAGTTTCTATTATGAAGTTAACCTTGTTAAATGTTACATTGTTGTTTAACATAGGATAGGGGCTTCTCTTAATGCCATAGTGAATTATTCATATGCAAAGCTAAGGTATTTTACCTTGTTAAGTGTAACTGTGGTGTGTTGAGACCAACATCTGAGTCATGCATCAGAGACAGAATTAGCCATGGATTTCTTACACCTGTAGTGGATTAAAAATGCAATTAGCCTGCAACTACAGTCTACATAATTAAAGTAGGTAGCAGTCATTTAGTGAAACATGACATAGTCAGAGACTTAGAGAGCCTATAATAATGTAGCAATTCTGAGCATAAACATTGCAGAAAAAAGATGCTAAATAAATATTTCGTTCCTTTGGCAAAGAATATATAATATTTGAGGTTCTGTGTCCACAAAAGGGGAGATTATCAATCAGGCTCACTGTAAACATTCATAGCTGTGATCAACATGCTTATAACTAGCTCTAGCAAACACTTCATTTGAGATTTTCAAGCATTTTACAAACATATTGTTAAGTATTGTTAACATCTGTCCATCTTTCCCAAACTTCTTTCAGACTGCAGAATGGGCTTGGAGATATGAATTCTGTTTTGGGAATTAAGCTGCCATTCCTTTCTGGTAAGGTAAAGAAGTAATTTCACTATTTTTCACTATCACTGCCTTAAATGCAGTCTGCAGAAATACAGGCATAAAAAATGATTTAGCTGCCCTCTCAGAAACAGGTTTGAACTTGAGTTCAATATATGCTTAAATTCTTGCAAAGAATTTAGGCCAATTTCTTTTATATCTGAGTCAGCTTTCTTCTCTGTGCTTCTAATCTACATCTTAGGTAAGCTGTTAAGTAAGATGGAAGATGTGTAAAAATCCCCAAGATTAATGGACATAGAAGCAGAACAGACTAGATTTTCAAGCTCTTGAGAACTTTATGTAAAAGTGACCATGCTGGACTTCACAAGAACTTTAAAAGCATTTACTGTGCAAAGAAACTGGTACTTTCCAAAGCAGGTTTGAGGATCATCTGGAAGTATCACAGGTGAGTCTGCTAGACTGCGAGTGAATAGGGAAATTACTAATAAAAGCAATATACTGACACCATTTCCAACCAAGGGAAAAGGAAAGATTTTCTTTAAGTTCAGTAGGAGTCTTTTTGGGCTCTCAGCATGGTAATATTCCTCTCAGAGACACTACTGAGGGCTGCAAAATCTTTGAGGAAGAGTGAGAGGTTTATTCAGAACCTCCATGACTTGGAGGGATTTGCAGAGATTCACTGAAATATCACAGCATCTTTGCCGGACCCACTGGCAGGTTGAGGGGGTTAATCAGCAGTTCTTTGAGAGACCCACTGTATTACAGTTCTCCATTATTATTTCATTACCAATATTCTTTCAAGGTTTGTAAAAAAAAAAAATCAAAAAACCAGACCCAAAAACATTTAAACAAAAAAACCTTAGAAAGAGTGTGGGTTTGGTTTTTTGTTTGTTTGCTTTTTTGTTTGTTTGCTTTTTTGTTTGTTTGTTTTGTTTTGTCTGTGTTTTTTTAGATCTACATGTTTTAAATAATGCATTTCTGTTATGCGTTATCTCCAGGTATTCAGAATAAACTGTGAACTGGTTTCAGTCAGCCTTCTGAACCCCCTCATCTTTCACTAGCTTTACCATTTGTCACCCAGGGACTTTGAGTAGCTTTCATGAGGTTTTTCTATTTAATATCACAGGCATGATAGCTGATGCGAGGATAATGAAGTACTGTGCCTCCAACTTGTGCTGGGCTGCAAAGGGAGTGCTTACCTATCACAGCACTGTTCCTTCAGAGAATATATCCTAAAATCTAATGATCTTCGATTCAATCTTAAGAGAAGCTTAAATAACAGTTCTGCTGAGATGACCTTTCTCATGGCTGATTATAGGTATAATTTTAGTCTGAGTTCTCATATGAGTGTTTTATCTAAAGTGCCTGAAGAAGACATAGTCAGATAACACTTGTCTTGTTAGGGTTGACTGGTGAGGAGCTTCAGACAACTTCCAGCAATGGTAGTGCAGTGCAAAGAGGAGAAGTGACTTACTGAAATCTATCACTTTGGTCTTCCTTTTCTAGCTAGCCTATAACCTCTGCAAGTGTAAATCAGCACAGGTCCACCAATGAAATGTGTGTGTGGCATGAGCTAGTCCCTAGTTTCGCCACCTTTTAATGACACCAGCCACTCTTCTGACCCATTTACAGCCTACTCGGAAACAACACTTTGAGTTGGATCATGCCCAAAGTGATAACTAAATGATACTGGTTGCAGTGGGCAAGCTCAGGCCTGAGCATGTGTGTCTGTGCAGTGGCTACCCCAGTATAATTATGCCTCAGTATTCAGACTGTTTGCTACAAATATGCTGTAATATATTGGTTTAATAATGTATTCTGTAACTGTAATGGTTTCAGAATTTCATCAAATTATATCTATCTCTGCTCCTTAATTACAATAAAATGTAAATTGTAATAAAATGTGGGCTTCCTCCACCTGAGAGAAAAGTACCTAAATTTTCAACACATACCGAAGCCATGCTACTGCTGGAAATGACTGCTTTCTGCAGTAGCTGCCTTTCTATGCCTCTAGATGGAGATCCTATCCATTTAACTCTCCTGAGACAACTGCGTGATGCTTCAATAAGAGCTCCATTTTGCTTTTCATAGTCCATAGACCAAAAATTACTTCGTTCTCTGATTTCTGAGTTATAAAATTCTTTTGCTCTTAGTAACTAGATTTTCAGACCCCTCCCACTTCACAGCTTACCTGAAAAGAAAAAAGGAAAAGAAATGTTATTCCTTTCTAGCTTTCCACAGCAAAAATCTCCTGAACTATTTACTTTGCCTGAAATATAGTGGTGAAACCCTCTGTCTTTTCAATTGCCATTCTGCAAATTCCCTCCAGCAAATAAGCACCACTAGCAAGCTGAGGTGTGCATAATTGCAGGTGGGACTCAGAAGGAATGGTATGGACTATTGCATTCAGTCACTTTTACCATATGGGCGACCACATCGTATGCTTGCACCAGATTGCAGAGGAAAGGCTTGCCATATCTTCATCACGAGACTTGGCTATTTGCTTACTGTTTTGGGACCAAGGGTTCTTCATATGCAGTCCTAGCCAGAAGAAGGAGAAATATGAGTGAAAGTATCTCCTCTAGTCCAGGAGATAAAAATCCCTTTTTGTGGATCAAAACCAGTTAGCGAAAACCATGCTTAGTAAGCATATTTTTCAGGTTTGCTCGATGAATTATGATGCAGGATTTAGCTTGTAATGGTGTCAGCTGCCCAATGACAGAATGCAAATTCTCTCTTGATTACACAGGTCCCGAAAAACAAAGACATATCTGCAGCCAAAACTACACTTACAGAAAGAGAATAGATAAAGTGCCAAGTACCAGTGGATGACTATCAGCATAACAATAGTAATAGTAACAACAGTACCAATATAATAGAAATACATAATACCTTTGAGGAAAAATTGCTCTTTATTTGTTTATTTCCCGAAACTAGAGAGATTATTGGGGAGAGTTTGTTTGGGGTTGGTTTTTTTTTTTTGTTTGTTTGTTTGTTTGTTTGCTTCCCGCTCCCTCCCCCCACCCCCCACCCCCCCCCCCCCCCCCCCCATACTGCCCATTCTTTTCCTTGTGTAATTTTGAATACAAACCAGTTGGGTTCATGACACTATATTTACCAGTTTTAGACTATAAGAACAACATGAGCCAGATGTAGTTAATAGCTGTACAAATCTTCAGACCCTAACAATAGCACTGAGACAGCAATGTTGATGCCAGTGCTGCCATCTATTCAGGTACAGTTCTCTGCTGCTTTTGGATGAATATTTTTATTTGTGCTTGATTTCAATTGTTGTTAGTGGCACAGTGTTAGTTAACTTTTGTTAATGCTCTACAACTCTGATCTACTTACTGTTTCAAGATATGAGAAGAATTTTTTTATTTTGCCCTTAGGTGTCCTTCACAATGAGATGGGGAAAAATAGATCCAGACAGGACCACAGAATGTCTTTCTTTGTAGGACGTGTGTTGATTAAGAAAAACAAAAGTGCATGGAAATAATAAGAATGGACCACACCAAGGCAGTAACACTCTGCAAAGATTTTTCTAGTTACAAATGGAATGCAGAAGATAGATAGATAACTCATGTGGTGAAGATTTTAGTCTTGTGGCATTAGGGAATTTTCTGAAACTTATTTTTTACCAAAAGCCCAAACTAGATCTATAATGTCTCTTAAAGTCTGTAATAAATTCTGACTGATGTGTCTTGTATATTTGTCATGGGCTTAGGGGTTTGTTTCTCTCTTGTTTTTTTTCCTTTTTTTTTCCCCATACTGTGACTTTAAATGGTGCCAAGGAGGAATTTTAGAATCAAAGCCAGTGCTGCTAGCATCAAAATCAGTTCAGAAACAAAAAAATAAAAAAAATTATTGCTATACCAAAAATCAAATCCGTTTTACACAGGTTTGGACTGAAGAGGAACTGGATCAAAGAGAAGAAGCTTAAAAGGTATATTTTGCTTTTCTTTGAGAGTTGAATGCTGAAAAGTACTCAGAGTAGCAATGCACATAGGTTCCTGGGTAATCCCATTTAAATAACAAATGTAACTTTCAGGTACAGATCATTTGTTTCCTCTTTCATATTCTGACCTTTATATGGTTTCAGAGGATTCAAAGAAGCCATTAAATCGTGACCATATTTAGCTTCGCAATATGCACAATACAGAGGAAGGATTTGTCTAATAAACTTTGACAGGCATGGCATATCAGTCATTTTTTTAAATATACACATTTTTATAGTCTGTTTTGTGACAAATGTTGGAGATCAGATGTATTCTAAATTTAACATTACAATGATTGCTACAAGATTTGTTTGCACCAAAGGGATGGGATCTTGTCAAGGCAAGTGGAAAACACAGCCAGAAGGATGTAATACCTAAGTACCTCATGTTTCTTCTCCTTGCCCTCCTGTTTCTGCAGGCCTCCTCCTCAGGGTCTGCAATGGAATAAGAGGAATACACTCAACAACATCATTTTGCTTCTTCATACTCACTGTGTTTCCCTTTTACAATGAACCAGCTTACAGACTTCACCCATTAGACTTCTGTTTTGCTGTTCCAAGTGACTGCTAGGGAGGTAAATGGGGGAAAGTGAAGCTGACTGTGGCTGCCAGCATACTCTGTGAAGGTTTATTCCAGACTGTGACAGCCTGGACTATGTTACTCCTTTTGTGTGGTAATGGGAGTCCAGGTTAATCCACCGCTGCCCAGCTTCTGCCTGTCTACCACTCACTGCAAAAGGACTTTAAATCACACCAGGTCAAAAGTGCACATACCATGTTACCCACCAAACCCTCCAGTTCTGCCCCAAAACCGTGTCTAGTTGAGTGAAAGGAAGTGAATGAATTTCAGCACTGAATTCCTTAAATGGGAGAAACTATTGCACTAGAAATGTTTCCCAACTACATATCAAATATCAAACAATGAATTACGTTATATGTGGATTCCTTGGCTTTGGATATTTTTCATACAGCGATTCTGGTATTTGCATTCCACAGTCATGTGTATTTTAAAATATATTTCAGAAAATTAACTTGTTTGGTTTAGAGGTCACAGGAGAGATTTCTTTCCTTTTCTGGGTATTCTCTGTCTAGCAGGAAAGCACTTAGTATAGAAGGATAAATTATGGTAGCCCACAGGAGTCAGTGCCGTATTGTGCAACTCATACAAACACTCATGGGCTTGCAGAGGAGAGCTCTGTTTGTTCAAGAATAAGATCTGGTACTTCTCATAGCGGGAGGTCATATTACCTTAAAATGTCTCTGCTTGGTAGGTCTGCCTGATGAATAACATCTGTTCCCATAACAACTCCCTCTCCAGTAGGACAGATGGGCTCCATGGCATGACAATACTAAAAGTAGTCCACAGGCTGTCCTGTACCGAAGGAGCAAGTGACCACAGCAAATAGCACAAACCTCGCTACGAGCCTGATTCAAATCCTACTGGAGCCATCAGGAAAAGTCTGGCAGATTTCAGGGGGTCTTGGGTTAGAAAGCATGCATAACCCTGTCTCTGCTCCTATAATGGTAGTACAGTCAGTAGTGATGATATATGTCTTTTGAAATCAGAGGTTTCTCCAGCCCAATACCTTCTCATGAAAAAACAGCAAGACATGGTTCACTTTACAATCATATTCATGCAAAGGGAGAAAGTCATAGCAGGTATGTTTCTGCATACTAAAAAAGACATAATTTTCAATGTAATTTGCAGTCCCAGACTACCAGACTTCTCATGGCAGGAAAGTTTTGTGCAAAGAGAGATCACTGGGAAAGGGACTTCTCTGCTTTGCTTCCATTCAAAAGAACACAGTGAAATCCTGTTCCACACAGAGAAATCCTACTCCTAACAGGTAAAATTAGCTTTTAGCTTTCATCCAGCTCTTTGCATCTCAGATAATAAAATCAAGGCAATTCATACTGAATTACCAATATTTCCACTAGAAGTGAGTAAAAAATTCAGCTGAAAAGACATAAGAATAAAGTTTGCTGAGAGACAGTAATTTGGTTTCACAAGTATCAAAATTTTAAAATTAATTTTAGTTTTTCAGTGGAATGAAAACAAAACCTCTGAACATTTTCTCAAAATGAAATTATAGAGAAACACTTTTCATCATAAGGCATAATTTTTTCAGCTCTGATCCTCTCTCACTCTCTTCTCTTCCTGCTTCCCCTCTCATTCTCTGTCACCAGAGGTAGCTGCAGAGCCCTGGATCACAAACTTTTCAGCGGAAATTTTTTTGAAATTAGTACATCTCAGTGAGTGCATTCTGTTAGGAATGTTCATAAACAATTCTGCCTGGGAGATATTCTTAGCTTGTCCCAAAAATTTGATATGTTACACATCTAAACAGATAGCCAGCTGCTCAGCTGTGAGGTTTTGGGTCAAAAGCACACAATGAATTGCTGAAATGACAGTCCTATATATTAAAAATGTCTGGGCTATTCTCCTGTATATTTTTTTGCATGGAGTATAAATTCTGTTACATACCAGAAATAACAGTGAAAATACATTGCTCCATTTCAGTGACCTTAATTGTGTATGTCTGTGCATCAGTGGGTTAGTTCCAGGGGCCAGAGGAGGATTCCTTAATCCCTGATATATAGAGGAGCCAAACACAATGGATTTTTTTGTCTTCCTTTGATTGCACCACCACTTTTAAAATCTCTGTCTTAAAGAAGTTATGCCTTGTGGGTGGGGGAAAAGCAGAATATTCCAATTAGGAACAACCTAACTTCTCTGTCACATCTGACCTTCATGCCTCAATAATCCCCTGAGCACAGCTCATAAATAATGAGTGCCCAGAGGCTGACTGTATAATTCCAGTGCATTCTATTGACTTCCAGGGGATGCACAAAAGGATAGCATGTATCCTGAAGGAAAAAGCGTGTGCTGTTTTCTTGGTCTTCCATCAAATGTATGTTGTTCGTAGTTTACTCGCTGTTCATTGAATACTGACAGTAGGCTATACAGGGCACAAAAATGGTTGCTGTGCATAAACAGAACTGAATTTTATCTGTTTCTTTATCTATGCCTGCTATCAGCATCAGAGCTGTTGTAGTTTTATGTGATACAGTTTAAAAATACTGTGGTTTGAAAAAAAATAGAAAAGTACAAGCAAGCAATCATCAAGAGATAAACTCATCATGTTAAAAAGAAAAACAACCACCCTTTTCCCAGGTACACACAGTCAAAAGGATGTAAAAAATAACCTTAATCTCACTGAAATGGAAAAGAATAAAAATAAGGATCTTACACATCGAAGTAGGTAGCCACATGCCTAACTGAGGTAAGTTTACTAATTCTATGGACTTCAACAGACCTACCCTTTTCTTGTTTATTGGCAGACCAATAACTTTAGCTTGATGCAATGCCAAAATCTTTGCAAGTGTTGAAAAAGAAAACTACATTGTAAGAAAATGAGAGGGAGACATGACACAAACTTGTTCCATAAACCTCACAGAAGCATACCCAGGTGGAACATGAGAGAACAATGGAAAAGTAAGTCACCTTCATGTGATCTGTCCCCTGGTAAATCACATCTTCACCTCACGTTATAAAAATGGCACACCCTGAGGACTGGACTTTCTTATTTGGAATAGGGTTTGAAATGGTCAAAGAGGTAGGAAAGAAAACAATATACAGGTCTGGTTCCAAAATTTTCAAGTCAATACTAGTTTTATAAGAGGACATAGAGAAAAATGCATCTGAGAACTTAAAAATCTAGATCGGGATTCAAATGTTGTGTCTTTGTCACATATTTAGAGGTACCCTCTTGGTATGTTGTTCCTAAAGGGACATTATATTTTGTAAGCTGCTTTCACTAGCCAAAATTGACTGGTCCTTCTGAACACACCTTCTACCTCTAAATTCTTTCCAGGTAGTTTCTCAGGGATCCATTTCTTAAAGGCAGAGGGACTAATTCCATGATTGTATCTGTTTTGTTTTCTTTCCTCTGCAGGCTTAAGTGATAACTGGGTAACTTGTTAGCAGAACAGAAATGAATAACTCCACGTACATAAATTCTTCCAATGAAAATGTGATGGCTTTGGAGAGCCCCTATAAAACTGTTGAGGTGGTCTTTATTGTCCTGGTAGCAGGGTCTCTCAGCCTAGTCACCATAATTGGGAACATCCTGGTCATGGTGTCAATCAAAGTCAACAGGCATCTACAGACTGTCAACAACTATTTCCTGTTCAGCTTGGCCTGCGCTGACTTGATCATCGGCATCTTTTCAATGAACCTATACACCCTTTACACTGTGATAGGGTACTGGCCTTTGGGGCCCGTCGTGTGTGACCTCTGGCTGGCTCTTGACTATGTGGTCAGCAACGCCTCTGTAATGAACCTCCTCATTATCAGCTTTGACAGATATTTTTGTGTCACCAAGCCTCTGACGTATCCTGTGAAGCGGACCACTAAGATGGCAGGCATGATGATCGCAGCTGCGTGGGTGCTGTCCTTCATCCTGTGGGCCCCTGCAATTCTCTTCTGGCAGTTCATTGTGGGAGGAAGGACTGTCCCAGATGGGGATTGCTACATCCAGTTTTTTTCCAATGCTGCCGTCACTTTTGGCACTGCCATTGCAGCCTTCTATTTGCCCGTTATCATCATGACTGTCCTTTACTGGCAAATCTCTCGAGCCAGTAAGAGTCGGATAAAGAAAGGGAAAAAGGAAGCTGCCCAAAACCAAGATACAGTTTCCCCCAGCCTTGTCCAAAGTAAAATAGTGAAACCAAACAACAACAACATCCCAGCCAGTGGTGATGGGTTGGAGCACAGCAAAATTCAGAATGGAAAAACCACTGGAGAGACTGTGATGGAGAATTGTGTTCAAGGGGAGGAGAAGGAGAGCTCCAATGACTCCACCTCTGTCAGCGTGGTCGCTTCCAACATGAAAGAGGACGAAGTTGCCAAAGATTCCAGCCAGGCTTCTGCCTCCCAAGACCACCTCAAAGTGGGGAACTCCAAGCTGACATGCATCAGAATAATCACCAAGTCCCAAAAGGGTGACTGCTGTGCCCCCACCAACACTACTGTGGAGATTGTAGGCACCAATGGGGAGGAGAAGCAGAATAGTGTAGCCCGGAAAATCGTCAAGATGACAAAGCAACCAGCCAAAAAGAAACCACCTCCTTCTAGAGAGAAAAAAGTGACAAGGACTATTTTGGCTATCCTCCTGGCCTTCATCATCACCTGGACCCCATACAATGTGATGGTGCTCATCAACAGCTTCTGCACATCCTGCATTCCTGGAACTGTATGGACCATAGGTTATTGGCTCTGTTATATCAACAGCACCATCAACCCTGCTTGTTATGCGCTCTGCAATGCTACCTTCAAGAAGACCTTTAAGCACCTTCTTATGTGTCATTACAAGAATATAGGAGCTACAAGGTAAAGATAATAATAAAAATAATAATGGAAACGGTGAAGAAGTTCCAAATTAAATTAAAAAAACCCAACTAGATAAATGCTATAGCACTTTATGCTCTTCTACAGAATGTGCAGTCCAGGATGTTAGTGGAAATACTGACATGGGGCATCAGCTCCATTCCTGAGAACTACACTTAGAAACATTTTTTTAAATTATTGAAAACAAATCTTGAGGACATAGAGATGTTTGAGGAATTATTCAAGTATGTGGACTGGAGGCACAGTTCCTTGCTTTCTGCAGGTATTCTGCAGAAGGGCTTTAGAGTCTGCAATTTTTGGAAATTCTGTGTAAAATCCTTGTTCTTCTCTTTTATTTTTACTTTTTTTTTAGTTTATTTTTCCTGTGTCTGTTTAATATGTCTTCATCTGGGGGAAAAAAAGAAAAAAAAAGCAATTTTAACAATAACTGTGTGGAAGAAGCATGGGAGTTTGGAAGATCATTACATATTTGAAATGAATCATGGTTTCTAAAGCTCAAAGTTGTCTAAAGCTTTTTTGTCACTGTCATGTTAGAACTTTAATGTTAGGTAAATGCTGATGAAAGTTATTTTATGTTGTTTATGACACTACCATTTCCAAAACTGCATCAGTTCTGAAAGTGTGCTTACGCTCAATGTGTAACCGTTGCCTAACCTGTGTATCATTCAAAGTCTGCTGCTTGCCCCAGTTTAAAGGGCTTTTGTTCATCAATTCCTTCATCCCCTCAAGACAAAAGAGAAAAGGCAGTCTTTTCCAGATTGCTACGTCCCAAGACTATTTCAGCATCTGTGTAAACCAAAGCTTTTGAGACAATGTTGTTCACTTTGTTTGTCATGTAACATCCACCCGTAGATCTGTCTCTTACTTCCATCAGCTTTTCCTCTTTTTTGTACCTTACTTGTCCAGGCCATAAAAACTGAATATCAAAAGTTCTAAATTCAAAGATCTCATCCAGTCAGCTGCCATGGTGGCCAAGTAAAGGGCCTCAGCTGAAGAATAGAAACATGGTTCTTACTAGAAAAATTGATGTTATATGCTTTTAAAGTTGGATGTACAGGCGGAGAGGTATGATGAGCTCCACAGAATGAATACTCAATATTAGATGGCCATGCTCTTGACCAGTCAAAAAAGGATTCATACTCATTTATTGAGGAAAAGCATAAATGGACTGATGTGCCCACATGGATCAAGCTCTGCCTAACCCCTTAGGGTGAAAGCAGAGTCCTTCCTGGGTATATCCTGGACAAGATGTTTACTTTGGGGAAAAGCTGTTGGCTACATTGCCTTTTGTAGCAGCTGGGAGCAATATTTTGACTGTAAGCCAAGGGATAATGCTAATAAAAAGGCAGAGAGGAAAACAGTGATTACACAAAACCAGATACTGAAATAGTCTGGTTGGGGGGCTGGCAAGGATCAAGTCAAATACTATCTGCGAGTCCACACCAGCTTAAATTCCAATTCTTTCTGCCTGGCAAATATTTTACTATTTCAATATTTGATATTTAATGTAGCACAATTGAGCACTGTGTGGACAGGACAAAGTTTATCAGATTGTTGAAAACAGCAATTGTCTGAGTTATGCATATTCTAGTTACCTCCTTCTTAGTAACTCTAGCTTCAAGGCACTATGATGGTACACATACAGATTTTCTTACTCCAAAAAGTAGCTTGCTGCACAGACAGTGTCCTGGGGGACTGTCTTCTGGAGTGAAAGCCACCTACCAAATAGGACACCAAATTATTCTGTTATTTCATGTTACCACATTAGAGTCTTCCAAAACACACTTCAAAATATCAGCTTTCAAGATTACAGGGAAATTAATCTTGCTGACTTAAAATTTACATTTGACAAGCTTATTGGAACACAGTGGCAAAGCACTTTGGCAATCTGACAATTTTCATGTTTCGAAGTACAAGTTCCTAGTGGAAAGTGAAAATGAGGGGGATTAAACTGCAGTAAATTAAGGCTACATTAAACTCAGGATTAATGTGTCTTGATATGCAATCATTGATTTTATACCCCTAGTGATTTCATCTTAATATATCTAAGTGTCTCCATGCAGCCAAGGATCTAATTTTACAACCCTCACTCACCTTGAGTCATATTTACTATCACTATTTTCATCTTCCTTCTTGTAAGAAAGAATAACTCAGTGATAAGGCTTGCAAAACTGAGTGCTGCTTGTCTTTCAAAACTACATTCACTAGACTTATCTTGATAGGCCAAGGGAAAAACTTGCATGATTACTTCTAGATGATTCATTCTTTTACAATGTAAAGTAATCCAGATAATAACCAAAGATATGATGAAATCTCTTCATTTTCTAAATCTTACTCCTTTAGAAAAGTTTCATAAAAGAAACAGACCTGCTTCTTTCTTTCAGCAAGTGCTACAGGTGTTAATAGTAGCGGTACTCAAATTGGTAAATAATGGGGTTTATATTGTTATTTAATCTTTTAACTCCAGTTTTCCAGCAGGCATGAAGATCCTTTATTCTGACCTTTGAAGCTGCCACTTGTTCATAAATTATTAATTCCTCTAACAGCTAAGGACATTTCTATAGGTTAAGATGCGCAAGATATAGATTACAATTGTACTTTTTCATCATGTAATGCGATGACATTCAAAATACTATACAGAAAACCAAATAATTTAGGGCCCACATTCATGAAACAAACAAACAAACAACAATGACAACAAAACAGGAAAACCTTCAGTTTGAAGCTTCCTAACACTTTTCCCTAGCATCACCCCCACTTCTGATCCCAAAGGACAAGATGCTTTGTTTTGCATTATACTATGTTTAAAAAGCTTGCAGAACACACAATCCTGTGTGTTTCCACCTTGTACCAGCTCAATGAAAAAATATTTCTGTGGTACATCCACATTCACAGCCAATTAAGCAATGTAAAAATAGATGACATAATGCACCTACACATGTATGCACAGGCATGCAAACACACAGCATAGTTAATATACATGGAAAATAATAATCTAACATTCAAGGTATTGCATGAGATGTTGTTTATGTTGTGTTCATTGGCAGCTCGTGGGAGGCACAGAGCCAACACTTCCTCATAACACTGTCTACGTCCTCCAGGAGGCAGAGAGGTGGCAGAGCCTGCCTTCAGATTCTGGGAACCTCTCATGTCCTAAGCTAGTTTTGGCTCAGTAAGACAAAAAGTGGGATAATCTTTCAAACCCACAAACTGATTTATTCTTCTGAACACCTTTTGAATTCTCATGTCTTTCCTTTGTGTCCCAAACCACGTTCACCAGGTTTCCCTTTCCTTCTGAGTGATAGTTCTGCGAGATCTAGATGTTGGTCTTGAAGAGTAGCACTCCCTGGGTACCTCCTCTGGCTTTCCTGGCTGTCACCTTCGCCCTGCCACCCTAAAGGCCCCAGGTGGCCCTGCCGATGCTGCCACATCTTCACCTTGGGCTTGGCCAGAGGATCGCAGCAGCACGTCCACACCATGTGCTGCTCTGGCCACTTTCGTTTCACATAGAAATTGAGAAAACTGCTAGTGACTCATGAGAAAAAAATTACCCAACAAAATAACAACAAACTGCAGCTAGCACTTCTTTCCTGCTCTTTTTCTTCCTCTTAATTATTTCCAGAAACAGGCTAAAACTGAAAAGGCCCAACCAACCCTTGACAGCAACCCTGCTGCAGCAGGATCTGTCATGTCAGCAGCCCATAGGGTGTGACTTGTACTGTCACAGGCCAGCCCTACCTTCACTCTCCAGGGAGAGAATAACAGCCTGAAGATATGTCAATCCAACTGGCACCTTTTCTGAGTATTAAAGACATCTGCAGTAAAAAACAGAAAACAAAAGAACGAAAGAATGAAAGAAAGAAAGAAAAAAAAGCTGAATTAATGCTGAGAAATCTGTTTTCCAGTAAGGACAGAAGCTAAGAAAACATTCTGTCAGCCTCCTTGCTGTTTGGGATTTTCATTTGATCAACTAGGAGCCATGACGATCTGCTCACAGATAGCACAGTGTTTGAACATTGCCTGATGAAAAATACTCCAAAGGCAACAAATACATCTATATAGGACAGATTGCTTTTTTTTTCTTTCTTTTTTGCCTCACAAATGCTGATGGTGAGAGGAGTGCTCAAATGGACATCAGGAATGAGGTTTTGGCATTCACTAAGCAAGAAGAGAAAATAAAGTGTTAAATCTATCAGCTCTCGGTTGTGGAGAAAAACATATTGGGAAGAAGTGTTGTCTTTAGTGTGTGTGGCTGTGGTGAGAACAACCCACACACAGGTGAAGAAACCCTTGGGGTGGCCCTGGATATCCCAGCTGGAAAGGGGCAGGAGGCAATGGGCAATTTTCTGTTTGTTTCATCTCCTGGTGGATTTGATGTGTACATGTGTCTGTTTTGCAGTGGGGCTTGCTAGTAAACTCACTGCCCCCTTTCCCAGTTTTGGCTGATTTTGATCACTGTTCTTCATTCCTATGGATGTGATGGTTGCCCCAGTGCTGCCTGAAGATGCAGCTCCTGATTTTTCCTGTGGTGCTGAGGTGGCCCACTTAGAATTTTTTACCTTGAATGGCAGTACCTCTCCTTGCCACTTTTGCTACCAAAACTCATCCTGGTACCGGCCTTTCAGGACGGTGTAGGTAAAGCATCCTCATAGCCATCATACTTCAAAACTGGCATAACGGAGCTGACAATGAAGGAAGAATGCTGCTGATATTTGTTTTCCCTCCCTCTCCTGACAATAATTCCTAGATATCTTTGGTTTTTGACAAATCAGGGTGCTGCTTGTGAGAAGCTACAGTTGTAGGAAAGGAACATCAGGAAAAGAAAATCTGGTCCTCGGTGGGGGGTGTTTGCTGACAGTTAGTGGGCTAACTGTCTAATACCTTTGATATTTTTAAAGGTCCCCTCCTAGATGGCTCTGTACTCTCAGCTGACAGAATTGCAAGTTGTAGAAATTGAGAAGCTAAAAAGCAGCTTTTTTTTCACCCCTGGGTCTACAGATGTTTTATATAACATGTCTGGAGGCACTTGCTAGGGGTATGATTCCTATGCATTATCGCTTTTATTGTTCTTGTACATCATGAAAAGCCCTAGACTTTTAAGAAACTTTTTTGTTTGTTTGTTTTAATTTATAGAAAATCTTTCCCTGAAGGAAGCTGAGGGATGGTCCTTAATTTGCTGTGGCTTCTTTTCCCATTTCTCTGCCTTTCTTCTTTTGTCACAGTCTTGACAAAAAGCTTTCTACTTTCCCCCCTTTAACAAGTATGCCATGTGTGTTTCAGCTGCAGGTGTGCAGTTTCTCTTCCATTTCAGGCACTGTGAATGTGGGTATTCAAACTCTTTAACCCCACCAAAATACTGCCCCCTCTAGCATGCAAATCCCCCTCCACTGAAGCCCAAGCTGCTGTGTGGAGTGAGATGTTCCATAAATCCTTTCTGCATGGGCTTTAAATTGGATGTAAAAAAACCCCCAACCCTTGTGTGAAACAAAGCCAAATCAATTCTCTTCTTTCCCAGTTTTGTGACCTCCATATTAGAAATAATGGAGGATAGTGACAAAGACTGAATATTCTCGTAGCAGAATATCATGCCGCAACGTGCATGGATTAATTTTATGCCATGTGCAATGCTAAGGCAGCCCTCTGTTCCCCCAAATCCCTTTTCATTCTTGTGCTTGCTAGCAGAGTATTCACTGAGAAATGAAGCCTAAGAATGTAATTATAACAAGGTTGAGTTGGACATGAAACATTTACAGCAATCAGTTCAATTCTTTCTCCTGTATTTTTGCTTCCCTCCTTTTGCTATGGCCTCTTTGGCTATATTGTGGAACCCGTGGGTTACACAAGCTTATCAATTCCCCCAAACCTCATCTTTCAGAATACTGCTTAGATTTTTTTATACACATTTCATTCTGGTATTAACAAAATAAAGGGAAACAAATTCTGGTGTCTTTTTGCCTTCCAAAGCTCTGCATAACCTGAGAAGTGCCATTAGGTAACAACTCTTTTTCATCTTTCTATAGTGAGTTTCTTTTTTCTTTTTTTATTTTTGTTTCTTTTTGACTGTACTTGTGTAGAAGCACACAGAAACTGTTTTCTTTGAGATGCCCTAAAGAGCTCTGACACACTGTGAGAAGTGGTTGTAGATGGTAGTTGAGGCAGTATGATCACAGTCCGTGTTTCAGTGGCCTTTGGAAGGAAGGATTTCACTGGATTTTTAGTGTTTGGACTGACTCACCTGACAACACTGAAGAAAGCACAGGGGGACAAGCTTGTCATGTCCTAACTAGCAAAGGGACAGGCAGGTCACAGTTAGATTGCTTCTCTGTTTCTCCAGCTCGGGTAGGCTGTAGGGAGCATGGGGCAATTTCTGCCTCCACTGGAGGCTCTGTCTCTTCACCTCTACCCCAAAGACAACCTTTCTCTGAAGCACATCATGGTAGAAGTGGTAGTAATAATAATAAAGACACTGGTGAGAGTGCCATGGTTGCTGATAAACAGACCTTCTTCTATCTTATCCCTTAATTCTGGTGCCACTTTGCAGACTTGGTTGGTAAGTTAGAAACTACCAGTTTGTAAATACCTCTAGATAGTGTGTTTTAACATGACAAACACCATTAACTTGACTGTATAAACAAATAATATATTATGTGTAATACTATCCAGATAAAGTTACAATGTAAATATATCTATGACGAATGTCCAATTACTCTTCAAGCTCTGTATACAAGGAAGAACTTAATCTCTTCCTGAGACTTTTTTTAACTTAAGGGTATGGAAAACCTGTTATTCATTTATACAAAAACCCAACTGAATTCCTTTTTTCAAAAGAAAATACTACTGCAAGAAAGAAGGGAATGCATTACATGTATGTCATA
Organism: Strigops habroptila; assembly: GCF_004027225.2. Taxonomy (NCBI): domain Eukaryota; kingdom Metazoa; phylum Chordata; class Aves; order Psittaciformes; family Psittacidae; genus Strigops; species Strigops habroptila. The sequence continues at coordinate 68,822,973 of NC_044279.2, forward strand.
TCTAAAATTGTATGGTAAAACTGGGAACTGAGGATTTTACAAGTTGGGGACTAGTCAAATTTTGATGCTGTACATTTGATCTCATATAAAGAAGATAAGCACAAGTTTATGGTTAGCTGTGTAAAACTGACCCACTTGATTATATATACATTATAGATATATATTTATATATGCTGTATAGATATGCACATATTATACACAACATTCATACAGTGAAAGCAAAGTTTGATAAAGTTTATTAACTGGGAATATGGATGCAATGTTGTGCTTTATTTGGAAGAAAAACATCTGTGTTATTCAGCAACATTTATGTATGTTATGCAGATCGAAGGAAGGTGTTTCACCAAAACAACTGATGAAGGACTGAGACGGTGAGGGTTTGAAATATCTTGAAGACACAACTGAAATTACATGCAATATATGTATATGTACTTCTGCTGACTTGTATTCCTACTTAAAGCATTACATTAAACAGTGAATTATAACAATAATAAAAATGTTTTTGTATGTGGTATCTCTCTTTATTTTATTTTCTTTTTACAGGGTGAGCTACCCTGTGAAATGTGAAACAGGGATAGTAAGTAGATAAAAAATAGTTTCCCTACAGTAGCCACTAGGCTGTGAGACTGCTTATGGAAATCAAGAGAAAAATTCTAACTTTCTGTTTGCCGGCCTTCCTGGCAAGTTCAAGAGAAGTCTGGAATACCACTTTCTTGACATCCTTGTCTTGTCCCTATCTCTGTTCCTCCTTCAGTTCACCTCCTCCAGTGACTCTGTTTCCTTCAGAAGATTTTCACTTTAGCTGTAAGGTCCCTTCCACAAGCTGAGGGCCTCCAATAAGACATTCATCCACATCTTTCTATCATTCAAGTGTTAACAGGGAATAGGTAAGACTCTTGTAGCCATCCTGTTATTGATATATTTTGCTTTGATAAGCAAAAGAAATTTTTAGTTAATTATGGAGGTAGAACCACTAACAACCAAATGTATTTTGAGCTCCTTTTGCCTTATGAATGCAAACCTAGCTGCATGGCATACCTAGAAAGCATCTGGGAGTAGGAATAAAGAACATAGGTTGCATGTCTTCAACCAGCTCCACAGGGTCTCAGGATATTGTCTCACCCCCATTTTTGCAGCAGCTAAAGGCTCAGATGCAGCAGATGAAGCCAGTGTTAGTGACTGGGGATCAGTCTTGCCCACATAAATCTGGTCATAATCAGTCTAGCAATTTGACATGTGACTGAAGAGTGGGTCTCAGTGCATCAGCTCTGCCAGGATCAGGATACTTCAGCCCGGCAGCTCCAGAATGGAAAGAAGTAATTTTAATAAGGTGGTCTATATTGAATTCTTCTTTCTGAATTTTAGCTTTGTTAATATTTGAGGATTTTCATTGTTTTTAACTTTTCAGGACTTTGCACCTACCTTTATCCTCTCTAAGACTTCCCACCACTGTCATTTGCTCTGTTGTTTCTTCAGTCCAAGCTCACCTTCAGCCATGTCATCACCTTACTGTCCATCAGCTTTCTACAATGAAATCCAGAAAAATAACTTTTTTTAATCTGCCTTTTTTTTTGTCAAAACAATCAGATAAATTTATACTTTTGAATATATGCCTTTGCTTGCCCTGTATTTAAGTCCCTTGTACTCTGCAAAGCATATACTCTACTGACAGACTGTAAGGTGGGAAAATAATTGCCTAAAGCTAGATCCTGATGATAAAAAGACACTTGCCAAGATCACAACAGAGACACAAATTGGTACCTTAGCTCTGTTTTCCCAAACCACAGCCTACCTATTTCTGATCTGTCTCTTCCCTTCAAAGAACAGGTTCCCGCTTTCAGGCCCTGCTATACTAACCATCACATCACAGACCATATGCATAACTCAAACTGTCAGTATACCACTACAGTCCAAATAATTCTCTCACGCACACTATACCATCCTATAATTGCCAACACATGGCTTCAGGGGGCCCTCAAGATGATGACAGTGAGAGTTTTAACAGATGGAATAAGTTTCTGAAAATATGAGGGTTAACTTCCAAAAGGGTGGAGGTGCCAATCCTATCTGGAACACAGCATAGCAGGAGAAGACCTAATCCTGTGCTCTATATATTTTGGAAATAAAAGCCCCAAACCCCGCTTTTTTCCAGCATGTACATTTATTTATTCGTACATGTATTTAAGTTCAGCTAACATTACAGAAAGCCTACAACTAAAGGCACCTGTAAATTCAGAGCACTGAAGCTAAACTTTTGTTTGTCTTCCCAAATGAGGTTTAGGTACAATTCACTGACAACACATATTTTTAAAACTTTGTTGCCAGAGTTGTGAACACACAGGGGGAAAGGGACATGGATGTGCCAAACTACTCATCTCACTGCCTGAGTCATTTTCTCAGATTCATAGTTTCACCACTGGTATATGAAAAACGTTACCTTTTTCTTTAAAAGAGTAGAATCATGCTTAAACACAACAAAAATTATACCACAACCTCCATGTACAACCAGGAATATTTACAGTTAACGTAATATCTAATAATATTCACCCTCTCCCATTTGGAGAAACATCTTTAGACAGTGTCCCTCAGACTCACAAGTGTCTTTATTAAGTGCTTTCTCTGAGAGCTATTATTAGCAGAAAAAATTTTAAAGTGTAACTACCTACTTCTCCCTGAGTTCTGGAAATGCCCTGAGAAAATCAATACAGAGAAATGCTGCTATTTTGTAAATCCATTAACTCAGTTTCTGGCCTTTTGCCAACCATTGTATGCACTGTCTAGGCATGGGAACCTAGTTGGCAGTGCTTGGAAATTAACTTTGCTGCCCTCTTCTCAGTGGAGCTTGCCAAGTTCATTTCTACCAACACACAGAACCAGGGAGAATAATAAAGCCAGCAAGAATGGTATCAAAGAAATGGAGAGACAAAAATACCCCTTTCCTTCTGTCCTCAATCATTGCTTCATCTCCTCGACTGCCTTCCCTCTCTTGCTCTTTCCTCCCTCCCCCTGTCCCTTTCTTCCTTTCCTGTGTCTGAAATGTCTCAGCTAGCTTTCCAGGTTTCACTCTCTCTTTAACAGCTTGCTAAAGGTGCTGAATAAATCACTATGAAAGCAAAACCTTTGGTTTAAAAATCTGAAGTAATTGTAGGAGAAAGGAGACAAAGAGGAATGCCTCAAAAAGCTCTTGAGTTGATTAATTTATGTTTAGAAACCAAAGGCTTTCATTGACTCCCACCATAATAGCTACTATGATTTTGCGTGCAATTGAAAAACACTGAGGAGCGGGACTGAGCAGAGGTGACTGGATCCATATGGCACAGGAGCAATATTCCCAAATGGAATCATTATTGATGGCAGCAGCACCAAATCATTTTATGGGAGTATGGGCACAATGGATCTGTGGCATCATAAAATTCTTCCTGCAAAGCCTCCAGCCTAAAAAAGAATAGGAAGCAAGGTCAAAACAGTTAAATCCCTTCAGCACAGAAGATTTAGCTCAGCTCCCCTTACAGATGGGCAGACTAAGAAGCGCCAGTAGCCCAAGGGAGCAAGGACTTCCCTCCATAAAAGTCACATTTTTTGGCACAAAGTAAGATACCCCTGGGTCATCTGGCCAGGCTGTCGTTTTGGGTAACGAGGGCTAAGCTACTGCCAGTGATTGCATATGTTACAACAGGAGGGTTAGGCTTCAACTTTTCTGCCCGTAACCAACAGATAAATAAGAATAGAATCACAGAATCGTAGAATCGTAAGGGTTGGAAAGGACCTTAAGATCATCTAGTTCCAACCCCCCTGCCATGGGCAGGGACACCTCGCACTAAACCATGTCGCCCAAGGCTCTGTCCAACCTGGCCTTGAACACCGCCAGGGATGGAGCATCCACAACCTCCCTGGGCAACCCATTCCAGTGCTTCACCACCCTCACTGTAAAGAACTTCTTCCTTATGCCTAATCTAAACTTCCCCTGTTTAAGTTTGAACCCATTACCCCTTGTCCTACCACTACAGTCCCTAATGAAAAGTCCCTCCTCAGCATCCTTGTAGGCCCCCTTCAGATACTGGAAGGCTGCTATGAGGTCTCCACGCAGCCTTCTCTTCTCCAGGCTGAACAGCCCCAACTCTCTCAGCCTGTCTTCATACAGGAGGTGCTCCAGCCCTCTTATCATCCTCGTGGCCCTCCTCTGGACTTGCTCCAACAGCTCCATGTCCTTTTTATGTTGAGGACACCAGAACTGTACACAGTACTTCAAGTGAGGTCTCACAAGAGCAAAGTAGAGGGGCAGGATCACCTCCTTTGACCTGCTGGTCACGCTTCTTTTGATGCAGCCCAGGATACGATTGGTTTCTGGGCTGCAAGCACACACTGAAGCTGGCTCATGTTAAGCTTCTCATCAACCAACGCCCCCAAGTCCTTCTACGCAGGGATGCTCTGAATCTCTTCTCTGCCCAACCTGTAGCAGTGCCTGGGATTGCCCCAACCCAGGTATAGGACCTTGCACTTGGCATGGTTAAACTTCCTAAGGTTGGCATTGGCCCACCTCACAAGCGTGTCAAGGTCCCTCTGGATGGCATCCCTTCCCTCCAGTGTATCAACCGAAACACACAGCTTGGTGTCATCAGCAAACTTGCTGAGGGCGCACTCAATCCCACTGTCCATGTCGCCGACAAAGATGTTGAACAGGACCGGTCCCAACACCGATCCCTGAGGGACACCACTCATTACAGTTTTCCAACTGGACATCGAGCCGTTTACCACAACTCTTTGCATGAGGCCATCGAGCCAGTTCTTTATCCAACGAGTGGTCCATCTATCAAATTGATGTCTCTCCAATTTAGAGACAAGGATGTCATGCGGGACAGTGTCGAACGTTTTGCACAAGTCCAGGTAGATGACGTCAACTGCTCTGCCCCTGTCCATCAGTTCCGTGGCTCCATGATAGAAGATCACTTGCCCCTGTCCATCAGTTCTGTGGCTCCATGATAGAAGGTCACCAAATTGGTCAGGCAGGATTTCCCCTTAGTGAAGCCATGTTGGCTGTCATCAACCACCTCGTTGTTTTTCATGTGCCTTAGCATGCTTTTCAGGAGAATCTGCTCCAAGATTTTGCCAGGCACAGAGGTGAGGCTGACTGTTCTGTAGTTCCCCAGGTCTTCCACCTTCCCCTTTTTGAAAATGGGGGTTATATTACCCTTCCTCCAGTCATCGAGAACTTTACCTGACTGCCATGATTTTTCAAATATATAATGGACAGTGGCTTAGCAACTTCATTCGCCAGCTCCTTCAGGACCCATGGATGGATTTCATCAGGTCCCATGGACTTGTGCACATTCAGGTTCTTAAGATGGTCTCGAACCTGCTCCTCTCCTACAGTGGGCCTAAGGTCTTCATTCTCACAGTCCCTGCATCTGCTTTCAAAGACTTGGGTGGTGTAGTCAGAGCATTTGCTAGTGAAGATTGAGGCAAAGAAGTCATTAAGAACCTCAACCTTCTCCAAATCCATGGTAGCCAGTTCTCCCGATAGCTTCTGGAGAGGGCCCACGTTGTCCCTAGTCTGTCTTTTATTTGCTACGTACCTATAGAATCCTTTCCTGTTATCTTTCACATCCCTTGCCAGATTAGGATGAGACAAGGATGCCAGATAAGGATGAGAGCAGAACTGAAGTGTATACAGGCTTAGTTACTAAAATGATGTTCTATAGAAAATACAAATAAGACATTTCAAATATGGACATCAGATCCTAGATTTTGTTATGCTATCTTCCTAAAATGAAAAACAAAAAAAACAGAAGTTTTCCATGTTTTTATTTGGTACATTTTCCATTACATGTATGGAAAAAAAAAAAAAGTGAAGGGGAATGTCTTCTGTTTGGAGGCTCTCCATCATGCTGAGAAGTCATGAGCTAGACAATTACAAACTAAAGGAGTTGGCTGAGAACTTTCCAATTTTTCTCCACTGTAAAATATTGATTTGCTAAATTTTCCTTTTTTTTTTTTTTTTTTTTGAGTGGAAGGGGTCAATTTAAAAAGATTGCCTGGTTTTGAAACGTTCTAGGAAAAAATCAAACATGACTTAAGAGACAAGAAGCATATGCTTGCAACAGATCTGTCTCCACATTGATCGGAAGTCCTCTCTAAACTTGGTTTTCCCACATCGCTAGCTTGTCTGAGTGCATGTTTTCAGTGGCTAAGCACAGGGTGTCAGGGAGGGCTACACATCACAGCACTACATTGAAATTGGTCCTGCTCAGACAACCTCTGGAGAAACTTCATATAATAGAGCTACAAATAGATATTGGTGACAAAGCCAGCTGATCACTGCTATTCAAACACCTCATTGTAAATTTGCACAGGACAGGGAGAGGATGTATGGCTTACGGACAGTCTTGAGCAGAGGAAGTTGAAGAAATGCACCATACTAAAACAAGCGTAAGCACATTTCCATAGCACATCACAGAGAACAGAAATTACCATGGCTTTTGTTCTGGGCATGCTTGTATCATACTCCAAAGCAAACAATCATCATGATTACATTTTTGTGAACACTTATATTAAGTTCTAGTCTAATACTTTGGACCCTGCAAATGGGAACTATTTATGAAAGGGAGGAATATATATTTTAAAAGATAAATGCTAAAATAAGTGTTAATCCCTGGGCAGACACAATTCAGAGTGGAAAGGGCTGAAAAGTGACTCAATGGTGTTTTCAAAGAGCTACAAAGCCACAGCAAGAAAATATGAGGCATGTCATGCTTCATCTGTCAAAAGTAGGGCATCCTCCTAGGAGCAATGTAGAAATATAATTTTCTCTAGAACAGGATCCTTATTTAAAAGGGTTGAAGACCTCTTTGGGTACAGTTATTTCTGCCTCTACTTATGATAGGGAGAGCCAGAGGGACTAGCTCAGAAGACCTTCTTTTGAACAGCTACAGTTAAATGAGATTCTTCCCAGCTCAGTTGTGCACAGCTCCAGCATTTCGGTCTTTGTAAGATTTTATAGATGCAGCTGTAACAGTAATTATTGTAAATGGTGTTATGCTGGGAAAAAAATTGCTGCTTAATGATTAATTAGTTGCTTGCGCTCACAGTCATAATCTCAGATGTACTCTTTCTGACACGCGTTGTGCTAGGGATGAGAGAAAAAGTAGAGATGGGAGGAGATGAATCCATTATGCAAAGTTGCAAACTGCATGGAAGAAGAAAACAAAATTAATTGGTTCTTACGCCTTTGCTCTGGTCCAGGAGTGTCATTAGTCTCTCAGTCTCCTCTGGGAGAACATTTGGTTCTTAAAAAAGCTACTGCTGATGCTGTGATGTCCAGTTTTTCATGTCCTTGAATGCAGCAGAGCCACCTGTGAGATCAGTTTCCTGAGGACATAGGAGAACAGTCCTCTTTCCCTGCTCTGACTGCAGTGGTCACCGCTGGCATGGAGCTTCTCTCTTCAACCCCCACAAAGGCTCTTCATGTGAAGTGAACAAGGAAATATGATAAAGAACTCTGGCCTGGTGCAGTGCTAGCTGGAAAGAGCACTGCTCTGCTAACCCTGTCTGACATGCCCATCATGTTAGCTCCTCTCCATCACTCCCTATTAGCATGCATCTTACTGAAAGTGCCAGGAAAGTCACTTTGTAATAACATTACTTCATATGAATATTAACCTGAAATAAGAAGAGCCTTACAAAGGAAACTGCTAATCTGTTTGCAAAGGCCTAAAGTGACAAAGTCCCAAGGGGCAAGGAAGGGAAAGGCAGTAGTTTCCATGCACTTTTTACATTTCCACCCTCCCCCTCCCTCTCCTACTTTACATTTTGTGCAGGATGGACAAAAAATAACACATTTGGATTCAATTCCATTTAAGCCACTGCTCTTCCTGTTATGCTGAACACTTAGGTTGTGACTGTGATGGATAAGCAATAAATATACTGAATAAAAAAGAAAATACACCCTTGGTTGTTCATTTGCCAGGAGACTCTACTTTAAAGTCATTTCAATTGCACAGCTCATCTACTGCTCTATTACCTTTTGCCTACTGTTCAAAGCTACGCCCTCCAAGGGGCTTATTTTCCATTAGGTTATGGGCTTAATCATGAAATAATAATTCCTCAGGGGCCCAGATAGTGCTGATTATCTTCTAATGAGAGAAAGTACCTCTTATCTCTAGGTCAATGCCTTGAAATCGTCTCTAGTTCCTCAGTGGCTGAAATTGATCACAATCTGTTGATGACAAAATATGTTAATGATGGTGGCTACTAGTGCCCCAAAGCAAAGTACATAAAGGAAGAACCTAGATGAATACGTAGAACTTCTTAGGTAAGGAGGGCTATGATTTTTCTCATTTCTGTGTTTTTCATCAAGTCATCAGCTCATCTGAAACAAATTCAAAACTAACCTTCAGCTCAGAGCAAATATGAGCCCAGTAACAATTTGTGAATACATCCCACCTGTATATTTGTCAGGACATTACATTAGGGTGAGACTGGACTTGGGTTGGGTTTTTTTTGCTTGGTGCAAACCTGCCTCTCCAGACAGCTGGGAGCAATGAGCTCTGTAAGGGAACTTGTCAGCTGAGTAAGGGCAAGGGCAAGAAAGGCCTTTGTAAGACAAGGAGGGAGCTCTCCTCTCTCTGCACATCTTGGGTGTCAAATTCCCCACACCCATCTGATTCAAGAGCGCAGCTCTGTGTATTGATCAGTACAACACAGCTGTCCACCCACGTGGTTATTAATGGATAATAAACAGCTCGAGCACTCACAAACAGCATTTTTCTTAGTAAGTAAAAGCCTGGAATCAATTAAATAAGAAGGGCTCTAAGAAGTGCCATCAATTGCAAGTTATAACTCTCAGGATGTTTCACTGAAAACTCCCACACAAAGCAATTAGATGTCAGATGCTGCTGTGTCTTAATCAGGAGTTTTCGGCAGGGTCAGTGCCCCTTACGGGCACTGTCGGTGTGGAGTGGCAGTCCTGCGCAGAGCCATCAGCACCCCCAGGTTAATCCTTGTTTAGCAACCTGGATTGATGGCTGTGTAGTCTTCAAGAGCAAGAGCAAAAATTACAACAGCCTGAAAGGAGCATGGAGAACAAAGCACAGGAAAAAAAAATTACCTACATCTGGCTTCCAGTAAGGAGCAAACCCTGTTTGCTGGCCAAAAAGCCCTAAAATGTTGTGTGGAAATGTGCAGTATCCCATTTTCACTGCTTCATTTAGCAGCTTACTGTTGATGTATGTGAAAAAGGCAAGGGTATCTAAACACGGAGCAAATTCATCTCATTTTCAGGCCAGTGCAAAAAAAAAAAAAAAAAATGCTGGGTAGATATAACATTTGTGTTCAGGAAAAAGCAAGACAAGATTTCTTTTTCTGGTTGTTTTTCTTAGTAATAAACAAGTTATTTTAAGTAGTCCCAGCTATTTTCTGTGTTGCAAAGCAATTGCCATCCTGGCTTTATCTCATTTCTCATACAGAGGCTGTAATGGGTTAAACAGAAAGGAAAGGTGATTTACTTCAGGTCACTAGTCCACAGCAAGGGAAAAAAGTGAGCAAGCATCTTCAGCAGAAGTTAGCAGCACTGAATAGGTCTCATTTCCCATGCGCCCACACTTGTGACATAAGAAGTTTCAGCAAGAATTACGACACAGGAAGGCAACAAAACATACTCAACATATCCATACTTTTTGGATAAGAACAGAGAAGCAGCCATACAATATGACAGAGAAAAATGTTCTGCTTACAGGAGCTAAGAAGAACTTACATGGTAGCTGATCAGGGACCTCAAGTCTGCAGGTATTGGGTGCAGGCAGTAAGAGGACCGCAGGTAAAGGATTAAGTATAGGACTGGTAAAACACCCCTAGTGCCTAAATACTTGCAGCTGCATTGCTAGAGCTACCTCTGACTGCTGAGTGCTGACCAGGGAGGCTCTCGGTTCATCCCCAAGCTCTGCTGGGATTCAAAATCTCATAAACAAATATTCCTTTGCCTCTCTGGCCTGAGGCAATATGGGTTTTTGGAGCAAACCTTCCAGCTGGGCTCTGCTGACCACACTGCCAACAAGGCAGCACAACCCACCTTTAGCAGTTCATCCCATGGCCACAGCACTTGGGTAGACCATGCCCCTGGAGTGATGCAGCATGGTGTCTCCCAGCCATGCTCCACACTGGCAGTGAGATCAGACTGTCAGCAGTGTCTCCTAATATCTCCTGGCTGAACTTTTCCTACTTTTCAAGAGCTACTTAAATTAGTCTGGGGCAAAAGAATGACTCCTTACCCACTGGATACCTGGCTGGGGCAGCAGATACCTGTGCATACCTAGATATTAGCTGGGCCAACTACCGGCACTGACTTTTCCTATTTTTCATCAGTGCTCCAAACACAAGGTTAAGTGGTCATTCTGTTTAGGCTGATAAGCAGAAGAGTTTTAGCTGGATCAGTTGCTCTTACAGATTCAAATGGAAGATGAATGCTTGAATCTTCTTGGAAATGACAAATATGTAAACCAAGGCAAGCATTCCTCAGCCACTGAAGTATTGCTTCAAGTCTGAAAAGCACAAGGCAGCAAGCTGGGGCAAAGCTGCGCCCAAGAATACAAAGTAGAAGAAAGAGTTCCATTTTATTAAGCCCTCTTTTTTTCCTCCCTTCTAGTTAACCAAAAAAACCCAGCTCCTTCCCAGCAAGTGAGCTTTCAGGCCTTCTTCTCCAAGGCACTCGGCTTCTTACAAAGGAAGCTTTTCAGGGCCCTGTCATTGAAGGGAAGCATGCCAAGAAGTCTGGCATTGAAGTGCCCAGTTCCTTATGTGGCTCTGAGTTTATTAATGAGGTAGATGAATGTTTTGAAGGTCTGCATCTTAACACATCCCCGAAGGTCGATTCCTATCCATGACAGATATTGGCAGCAATTCAAACCCAACAGAATAACTACAGCAGTAGCCTAGAAAAATGTAACACTTTCTTTCAGTGCTCCAAGAAAGCAGTATATTCTTCCTGACACATTCATCATTACAGATATGTCTGCAGTTGAAGATGATTGCTGCCTGCTGTTTAATCAGAGGGAAATGTATTGCAATCATAAATCATTTCCATGGAGGAGTTTCACAGGCGGCTCTCCCAGCTGGGGACCCCAGGCTGCCACCCAGGATGCTCCACCACCTGTCCAGTGCTTCGAGCTCTTCAAATTAGGATCCAAAATGGTTTCTTCTCTTAAGCCCTAGAAGAGGGATGTTTCATATGCAGCTCTGTAGCTTGATATGCCAGGTGACCACAAACACAATGTAGGCTGATAGAAATTACACACAGAAACAGAACTGGTAGCTGAGACAACGAATCAATTCAGGTTTCATGGCACAGCACTATTTTTGGAATTAAAATTAAGCTTTTGATCTCACCAAACCCTCCCCAGCCCTGCCATCCTTCGTCTTTTGTGTTCTCCCATCCCTCAGCTTCCAACTGGGGAAAGACCTAGGGTAACCCTTCACCTTTTGCTAGGTGGCACAGGCTTCTGGAGTTGTGGAGATGCCAGTGGCAATGCTCTCACTGTGTAAGAGGCTGCATCTGAACATGAACTCACTTCCTTGTAGGCAGCAATCTTCCTCGAAATCTAAATTTCAGGGGTTATGCGACCCCTGTTCATCTTTAGGACCATCTGAAATGGGATGCCAAAATGAATGGAGGTGAATCCTGAACCTTTTTTCTCTTCTGAAGTCACAGCATACAAATTTTTGAAAATAATGAGATTAGGTGATTACTACAGCCTTCTAGATCAGACTTTTTTAGATGGCATTGTTTATTTTGGCAATAAAGTAGCAGTTCAGGCAGAGACTCAGATAATCCAAAGCATATACTGAAACTTCTTTGAAACTTAATCCATTTACAAGCTTCTCATTTTACACTAAATGGGAGAATGTACAAAAGAAATGCATTTTTAACAGTGCGTTAGATTCACCACACAGTAAGAAAACATGAGGGATGCCATTCTAGAACACCATCTCTGTGGTTTTAGGTACACCATTTCTATATATTCCTGGGAGCTTTCCTTATCCATGGCATGCTTAGTAGAAAATGAAGAAGAGGAATGTTTTGAAAACAAACCATCATACATTTACGGTTAAAATTTTCTCATAACCTTTCTCTTTCATCTCTGGGGACAGTTGCATGGGTACATCTCTATGCACCCTTTGGAACTCTCCTACAAAATCTCAGTGAAAAGAGAATGAAATCGATCAGAATAATTTATTTCCTGTGCAGAAATCATCACTGATACTGGAGAGAGTCAACATTAGTGTTCTGTTGTAGCCAGCTATAACCCTATTCAGCAGTGGTCTGATACTAATTTACATTTGTCAGCAATTTTTCCGGTTTTATTATGTCAATTTGTTACTCTTTGTTAAACATAACTAATGAACATCTATATAAACAAAAATCTACATTTTTTTGTGTCATCTCCCTAGAATTAAGGCTGCTACTTCACAGATCTTGAAGGGAGAAAGCTGTAATCCCAGGTCCTGTGTGCTCTTCAGTGTGCGGAAAAGTACCAGGGAATGAGTTCAGATTCTTTTCTTTGAATCCTGTCATTTCAGCTCAGATGACAAGATACAGGCTCTTTCAGTGCTGAAATACAAAATACATATTTGAGTCAAGCAAAGCTACTTGTCTAAAATTTCTCAACCATTATAACTGGGGAAAAAAAGAAAGCCAAAGTTTTCGAATGAATAATTAAAATATTTTTATGAAAATGTCAAAAGAAAGCAAAATTTTTGAAAAATCACCTAAATCATATGTAATAGGCATGGGAAACAAGCTTTGTTTCATTTAAATAGATTTTGACAGGACGTCTAGTGAGAAATAATTTTCTTTGACTTAATATTTTTTATTACTATCATTCACAGTAACTTATGACACAGAAAAGTAATTACAAAATTTTATCTAGAAAAATCAATATGATCACCTAGTCTGACCTTCTGCACAATACAGACCATGGAATACCATCAAGTGATTCCTACAGCAAGTTCAGAAATTCCACTTGAATTAAAACTTATTTTATAGAAAAACTTTCTGCTCAATCTTTAGACAATTTTAAAATATCCTAGTTCAATGACAGCAGTTGCTGGCAGGTATAATCCATTTCTCTGAAAGGTGCTTTGGTGGTTGATTATCCTTACCTTAAACATTTGCCATTGGTTTGTGTTCAGAATTTGAGTAGCTTCAGCTCCCAGTCACGAGAGCCTTTTTGCAGTTTTTTATGTCTTCAGAAGGTTCAAATGTTGTCTCCTGGTAAATCTGCTCCTCTTTTAGGCATTGATCTACTGTAAACAGCCACCATTTACCTTTAAAGATAAACTAGAATAACCAAATGCCGTAAGGTTCTGTAGCAAAAATTTTCTGGGACTCCAGTATTTCTTGTAGCTTTTTTCTAGGCATTTCAGTTTGCCAATATGCTTTATATGATGTGAAACAGAGCTGATTGCAAATACTGCTTTATTTGAAACACCTTTTCTCAATGAAAGCCAAAGCTTTCCCTGGAAACATATTGATTTACAGGAGACTTCTGAACTGCCTCGGAATTAGACCAACAATCAAAATACTTTCCAAGGATGTGGCTGACACACGTTCAAGTCATCCCAATTCAAAGCATGGATCTTGAATCTTTAACTCCCGTATTCCAAGGGATTGACCTATTCACTAAAACATCAGCGCTCTACATTGATTGCCTCCAGTTGGAGCAATTGCAGTTTTTGTGACTCGCTGAAATTCAACAGACCAAAACTGAGAAAATAGTAGTTCATAATGTATTGAGAAAGACCTCTCTTGGCACCACTCCTGGTATGAAAATCTTGGGTTCAAATCCCTGATGCAAACCCAGCAAAGCAGACACCCACAGAGTTTGAGCCATGACCTGGTAGGCAGCAACACCATCCCACGTGTCCTTCTGAGACACTGCCCAAAAGAGCAAACAGCTCTGATGCCCAGGCCCTGCTGCAGCAATCCCACAGGATGGGAGCTCTGCAGTGACAGGAAAGGAGGCGGCTGTGACTTGGGACTGTCAAGAAGGCTTAAATGCTCCAGGTGCCAAGATGTACCCAGGTTCCAAGGCACCTTGTGGGGCACTCGATCCAGCCACTTGAATTTAAGTCAGTGATGGCCCCAGGGAGCAGTACTACTACTTGTCACAGGCTATCTTGACTTCTTTAGTGTTCTCTAGCTTTCACACAACAAAGATCAAACAATTTCATTTTGCAGGGCTAAAAACAATGACTATGCAGTGAAACACCCTGCAAAACAGAATTCCTGCTTTTCAGATAATCTTGGTTTAAATACATAAGCTGTATATAGTATCTATACATATGGTGGTTACAGTACCTCTGCTTCTGGTTGATCTTTATTTACACAATCAAGGACTGCATAGACTCTTGTCTTGCTACCACATCATCCTTAGAGCTCATGTTGCAGTGATTATTCGTTCTGATCCTTCAGTGCTTAATCTCAATCATGCTTTTTAAAACACAGTCTTCATCTTATACAAATATGGCCTACAATTTTCATTCCTGGATGAATAACCTTGCATTTAGCTGTATTGAAAAAAGATGATTGTTGTTCAGCTGAGCATCCCTCTCCTGTCATCAACATACAGCTCTGGAAAGTTTCCATACATCTCCTCCTTCCAACTGGAGACAATACTTCCACGGCAGATCTGACTGAGGAAACTGAGCAAAGGAAAAGGGATCAGGACAAGAAAGATGAAAACAGGAAAGCTAGGGAGATTTGACCTTACTTGCAGATAGCTGCATATAGAAAGGCAACTTCAAAAACTGCAGTGAAAAAATATCTAGTTCTTAATCACATTCCAGCTATCTCTCCCATACAGAAAAAAACAGGCCTTTGAAAAATGTGGAGCATTCCACACCTTCTAGAGTCCTCTCAGTCTGTGAATTGACATTAATACCATCCCTCTCTCCTGCTGCTTCAGTCCTTCATACAGGCAATCAGTTCTGAAACACAGTCATGCCCTTCTTTCTCTCTCTGTGGTAAGAAATAAAAAGCAGTCCAGATGGGAGATTTTATATGCCAATGGAGGGGTCTGACTGTGTTTTCCCAAAATACAGATATAATTACTGGGCCTCAGGCAAAGAGAAAGACAGAGAAAGAATGTGTGCCTAAAGGCACACAGCTTCACAATTTAACTAGGTCCTGAACAACTCTTCCAGGTAAAGGTGCTGTTCAGCTGAATTGTTGCCTGCCCAAGAACACATGGGAGTCAGGCTCTTTTTTTTTCTGAAGCACAGGGTGGTTTTTAATGTTTGGAGTGTGTTGTTTGCTTTTTTAATGACTATCCAACTTGTGTATTTTAGTACTTGTTCCAACCTCCTAATACTGAGCAACTTTCCCAGAAGAATGGTAGGAACTAGTGAAGTGACTGTCTCTGTCCCAGGCAACGTGGGTCCTGTTTGCGTTGTACTTTACGAAACTCTATTCCCAACTCCCTCTGTATAAAGTGTAACTTTCTGAAGATGTGCACAAGCACTCTTGTAGGACTATGCCTTATATGCGCAAGTTTGCCTGTGGACTTTTTCTTTTCAATACACTCACATAATGTAGACTATTTGTAATTCATCAGCTTGCAAGGACTCCTCCTATCAGTGTCTGTTTTCCCTATTTATCTCTGGATGAACACAAAGGATTCAATCAACCCAGCATTTTTCCTGGGACAACTAACTCCATCTTCTCAAGGAAGTGATCCCTGAGGCCTTTAGTGTGCTGTTGAGGCTCCTGAGTTACCCCTCTATTTCAGAAGACAGTAACTGTTTGTCTTTTATTTGATTTGTAGGAACCCAAAAGGTTTTCTTCCATTCATCTCCCCAAAGCCAAAGGATTTTGAGGGCCCACAGAGCACAGACTGAATAAGCATGGTATATCCCTGCATGGAAAAGCATAGTGGAGGTAAACAGACAATGTGTTCAATATATACAAGTGTTATGACTCCAGGTTAATCCAGGCTCTCTCAGCATCTATTGGTAAACCAGTTCCACTTCTCATTGAAATATATTCTTGGTTAAGCAGTCCAGATTTCAAAGTGATAGTCTTTCTCTGGGAAATATTTGTTTAAATCCCACAACTAAAAAAATTCTGTCCAAAACTGTCCAACACTCTTCACCCTTTAACTATAATGAAAGCCCAATTTGTTGGGTTTTAAAGTTTCTAAATACAAGTCAATAAAATTCTCAGGGAGAACAGACAGCTTTTATGAAAGCAGTGTTTAAGGGAGAGAGCTAACATATCCATAAAATTTTATTTCAACAGAAGATTCTCATTAAATGCAATTGCATGTTTTCAAAGATGTAGTATATTCTTGGTCTCACAGACCACTGCATGCGCAAAATGGAAACACAGAGGGCTCTACCTTCCCTGAGGCAGTGGTCAAAGGAAGGGCCTTTAATATAATGCCAGCAAAAGACCCCTAGACAGCTTGTGTCAAACACGAGCAGCTCTCTATCCCACATTTCACAAACCTGCCTCGGAGCATCCAGGCCCAGCAGCAAGGCGGCACGGGCTGCGGCAGCTGTCACACAGCTACGCAGGCACAACATCATTTCACACTAGGAAAACAATCAGTGTCACAGCAGATTAACATAAACCCTTTTTCTTTTCTAGAGTAGGGAATCTCTTGATTACCATAAGCTGCAACCTCATTAAAATATCACAAGGAAAAGCATATTTCTGACATTTCCAGTGCTTTTGGGTTTTTAATTCACTCATGCACACAAGCAGCAGTTATAAAGAGTGTGGGATGACAACTCCTGTTAACCAGAAGCAGCCTTCAAGGGCAAACAGCTCTGATCTAGGCTGTTGAGGAAGGGAGAGAGACAATCCCCAACTGAAATAAATCTTCAAAGGATAGCATGAAGACTATTCTGAGTGAAAGCAAAGTGTGTGTATACATGTGCGTGTCCCCCTCAAGTTTATTATCCCTTTTTCCCTCAATTTTCAGTGCTTCTAAACCAGATAATATAAACTGAGATTTTTTTCTTTTTTACTGATGTACTGCTTTTGGACTCCATTGGGCAACACTTTACAAACAAACCCCAAAACTGATATTGATGATGGTGCAGAAAATGAACAGTCTGTGAGTTAGGGTAAACATAAAATATGGGTAAAATACTGGTAACCCTGTGAAAGGCAGCATAGCAACAGAACAGTGGAAACAGTCACATAGAGCTACTAGCTTATCATTTTGTAGTTGTTTTGATGTCTGTGGAGAGCAGCACTGGAAGAGCATTTGTTCCGTCTCCAACTGAGATGAACCAGAGAACTCCTGTTTACTTCAGACAACTTGTTTCAAGCTTTCACAGAAACAAGCTGTTTCTGTGAAAGCTTTCTCTCTGTTAGGGAGAAATATGATGGATTTTTAGTAGGAACATGAGTACAGGTCTCCCTCCATTTAAAGCAACTCTTGGCTGTTTTTTCTAAGCAAGCATTACCTAAATTATTGGGCAGACAGAGCTAAGGAGGTGGCGGAATCCAGCCCAGCGGTAGTTCATTTCTGCCAGCAATGCTCTCCTGATCACTAGGATATGTGGGACTGGATTAATATCAAACAGGAATTGCATTTTGAGAAAATACCTGAGGCTTTACCATTTGTTTTCCTTCTGCACCAGATTAAAGGCCAGACCTCTTTGAGATACTCAGTGAAATCAGATTTTGCTCGAAGATCAGTGGAGGACGGAGGCTGCCCAAGTTCAGGTCCTGTTGCTCTGGAATTTGCTTCTGCCCTATCACAAGCCCCCCACAGCAAGCTATAATGTCAGTCTCCATGGGATTGTCTGTCTGGCAGTGCTGGACATTCCGTCCACATGCAACAAATAAATTTAGAGTAAAAGAGAACATGAACCAGACAGGTTCTGTCACTCTCACATGTTGACATTAGCTGAGAATCAAGAGAGTTCAAGTAACCCACCCTAAGCAACTGTAAGCACTAAAAAGAATTTTTATTTGAAACTGAAATGCAACAACTAAATAAGCAAATTTTATTTCATACATATCCTATCACACAGAGATATAAAGTGTAGCCAACAATTATACTGAAAAGTGCATATGACATGAAGGATATGATATTTGCCATACAAAGCAAATATAAAGGTTATTTCTAAAAAAGTTGACTTACTAAGGCAGAAGTCTTACCCAAGTTACCTAAATTCATGAGCTAAAGTCACAGAGGTATTTTTAAAGTAGCAATAGGTGAGAATCTGTACGTGAGCACAGGCTTAATAGAAGGAGAGCACCTTCTCCATGATGGTCTTTTATTATAATTATTTTCATGAAGGTATCTCAGTATATACTTTATATAAGTTGGTCAAATATTACAATACTGCTTTACCTTAATCTAAGTTATAAAATAAGTTTATCAGCGGCTTTGTGATCAGATTGAGCTCTTCTAACATGTGCCTATAAAGTTTCCCAGTTATCTAACTTTCTCATATACTAACTTAAGTTAAACAGGCATGAGCTGCTTCTATTGTTATCCATTTATGCAAAATTCTATCCTCATTTTTATCTTGTTACATCCCTAGTGGTTTCCATGTACTATTGTCTTATGAAAGATCTTACACTTCGATCTACCAGAAGATTTAGGATTGAATGATAGCTCTACTAATGCACATGTGCACTTTGACCAGAAGTCCATTCAGTCTGACGTGTCACCTTACCAAATCTGCAGCAAACTACAAAAAAAAAGAAAAAAAAAAAAAGGTGAACTGTTATGGAGTAAATAGCTTGAATAACATTTATTCCTAGAAATTTGAAAATTATTAAAATAACATTCTCTATTCTGCTTTAATGAGACTTTGAATTTCTAAGTAAAAGAAAAACACAGAAAAAATAGCACAAACTCTTTAAAAGAAATTACTCATCTCATGAACGTTTCTAATTCAGCAGTTAGGACAGTTCACTTTGAATTAGTTAGCACAAAGGATCCAAGACATGTCTCTTCTAGGATCCTTCTGGGGTTCTATTGACCAAAGTACACGATCAAAGAACAAAATCAGGTGCCTCCAAGTCATCTAAAAATAATTTCAGGGACAACCTGTGATTTTGCTCTTCATGCAGAGTGCACAGCTGCATTAATTCTGAATGGACATTTATGCACATTTCAATCCCACATAGCCTTCAGGCTTTGGCTGGCTTTTCTTTGGTCCCTTCCATTAAGCAATCCTGAACATTTTAGAAGTTCAGTTTTCCATAAGAAATCAGCCTTTTATTGATTAATGAACTGATAGTGAATCACCAAGGCACATGTTACCCCTCTGAAGAGAACATGCCCTTACATTACCATGGGCTAAATCCCCAATTAGTTCAGTGCAAGGGCAGAGAAGGCTTCAACTTCCAGTTTCCTCCAGCACACAGAACAAGGACTCATTTCCCTGAAAAAATGAGTTGCTCACTCCTGTTTTACACTCAACTTGTACTTAAGTCTGTGTAATTACTGCCATGTCTTAAGAGGGTCATTTTTGTGTCCCTTTTGAACTGCTGTAAACGGATGATGCTTCAAGACAGAAATCATTAAACCCAAAGAAGCAGATTTTACTAGCATGGGAGCATGGGACTATTACGATTCTATGATTAATTCCAGGGCTGTGGGTTATGCCTCACCTTGGGCACCAAAAAGGACTGCTGTATGTTAACCGCAGTTGGCAGCTCCAACCCACACAGCTGCTTGCTTACTCCCCCAGTAAGATGGGGGAGAAAATCAGAAGGGTAAAAGTGAGGAAACTCATGGGTTGAGTATAAGGCAGTTTAATAGGTAAAGCAAAAGTTGTGTTCAGAACCGGAGCAAAAAAAAAAGAATTCATTGTTTACTTCCCATCGGCAGGCAGGTGTTTAGCCACTTCCAGGAAAGTAGGGCTCCATCACGGAGAAGTTATTCAGGAAGACAAATTCCATAACTCTGTGTCGTGTCTGCGCCCCCACCCCCCGCCCTTCCTCCTTCCACCAGCTCTTTACTGCTAACCACAACATCATATGGTATGGAATATCCCTGTGGTCAGTTGGGGTCAGCTGTCCCGGCAGTGTCCTCTCCGAACTTCTTGTGCACCCCCACCATACCCACTGGCAGAGCAGCATGAGAAGCAGAAAAGTCCTTGATGTTGTCGCTATGTTCTCAACACTGTTTTCATCACAAATCCAAAACACAGCATCATGCAAGCTATTATGAAGAAAATTAGCTATCTCTAATCTCTATCTTTTCAAGCCTACTAGCTTTATTGGAACACGGAGGAATAGAAACTTGGATTCAAAGGTTTAATTTTATGACCTGGATCCCAGGCATGATACCTGATTCTGCCCTGCCTTGCCTTGCGTTTTCTCTCTGCACTTGTGAGACGGAGATTGAGAAATTGAGATTGTAAACATGAACTATTTTCCATTGGAAACACACAGATATCTTAGGAAAGCATTGTGAGCAGATGGCTTTCTGAAGCCAAGCACAATCCAGGTGTGAGCTGCTCAAACCGCCTTCCACAATTATTTTGTTTCAGCCCTCTCCATTTTCCACTGCCTCAGTACAAGCCAGAGGCTGCTGGAGAGGCTGGGCTGGCTGCTTACACTTTAACTAACTCATCTACTTCATCAGCACTGAGGTTAATGTAATTCCTTTGCAGGTTTTCATGAGGAAAATTGAAGCCACCACCACCACTTTCTCTCTCTCTTTTTTTTTTTCCTTTACAGGTGATATCAGGGAGAGATTGAATGTTGTTCTTTACAGGCAGAGCGCCACTAATTAAATGCAGTCACCTCCCTCTATGTATGCCCACAGTCTTCTAATACTTTTAAAAGGTGTCACACAAAACAAATGTTAGCCCCCGGCAACAGAGAAGAGAAAAATAAGGTTTAGCAAGATAAATGCACCTATACTCACACTGATCTCAAAGAATTGGTCATAGCACATTACAGGATCCAACAAAATATAATGGAACTTCAAGAGGATTTTAGAAAACAATCACCATGCTGTTACTCTCTGGATAGTCTCAGAGACTATACGGCGCTAACAGAGAAGGCACTTGAAAAGAAAATGAAAGGTCTTTTTTAAATTGAGTATGCTACATGTCATGAAGCTAGAAGGAGTATTTTATTCCCACCAAATGAAGGAAGGATGAGAAACAGATTTTTCCTGATAAACAGCCCTGGTCCTCAAGCAAGTGAGATAATCACAGCTGCATTTGTCTTGGGGATGACATGTGACACAGGGGAAAGGAAAGAGATCCAAAATCCCCAGCTCATTCCCACCTATCATCTACATTCCTGGAGATCATAAATTACAGGAACCTACTGTGAAAGGACTTGCTAAGCTGTCCTGGTTTTGGCTGGGATAGAGTTAATTTTCTTCCTAGTGGATGGTACAGTGATATTTTTTGGATTTAGTGAGAATAACGTTGATAACACACTGATGTTTTAGTTGTTGCTAAGTAGTGCTTACCCTAATCAAAAGCTGCTCAAGGACTTTTCAGTTTCCCATGCTCTGCCAGTGACAAGGGGCACAAGAAACTGGGAGGGAGCATAGCCAGGAAAGCTGACCCAAACTATTATTATTTCTATTAACATTATTTCAGCTATTAAACTGTTCTTAACTGTGGCTTTTAACCTTTTTCCTGATTAGCCTCCCCATTCCACCGGGGGTCAGGGAGCAATGACCATGTTGCTGCATGGTACTTAGTTGCCGCCTGGGGGTTAAACCACAATATAAATCTTTCCTTACTTTTCCTCTATAGGGAATTTCCAAGTCCATACAATGCAATAACCCCCTTTTTAATCCTCTTCCAAGGTTAATAAGTTCCCCCTAGTACTGACATGATAAATATATGAGCCTAACACTTGTCTAATTGCTCTTCCCTGTGTGGGTATTAAGTTCTGAAGGTGAGAAAGTAATAGGTTTTTGTACATTTAAGGTTACAATGGAACAGAAAAACCTTCGCTTCATCCTACATGGGTTTTGGGGTACATGCACATGTGTCAATATATATTGTGTACATCTGCATATATTTGGACACAGGCTAATGTCTATGTGTGTGAGTGTGCATCTCTTTTTGTGGCTTACTTTTCCAACAGAATATCTGGTGGCATCTGAAAGTTTATGTATGTTTACTTGCTGTGCACTAAAACTTTCAGTAACACACAGTCCTTCAGAGGCTCCCATGGCCCTGTTTGAGGTTCTTTTTTGCAGGCAAACATTTGCTGCCCACAAGAATGCTGCAAGGGAAAGTGAGAGCTTGTTTCCAGTGTCAGTTTATCCGCAATAAACCCACTTTCACTGCCTCACCAGAGAAATAAATATGGAACTTGTAGCTACTCTACGGGTTATTCTGAAACAGGTCACTGACATGCTGACAAATGAACTGTATTCATTCTTACCTACTGTTAGAGCCGCAGGGAAATTCAACTTCCTTGAGAGATGCAGGAAATAATAGGGTGGATGTATTTGAATATTATCAGGTAAAAACATACGATGTACCCAAAATTCATCTTCACCTTCACAGACTCTCTGCATCATGTCTGAATTATGCAAATTCCCCATCAATTTAGAGAATTTTTTTCAATGAGAAACCTAGAGATCATCAGTTACCACTCCATTAGGATGCAACGAGGATGACATTTGAGAAACGTCTGTGACTTGTTATGGTCTTTCCTCACCAATGCTGCAGTATAGCTGTTTCAGGAAGAAAATTTCCAAAGATAGAGACAGACAGGCATCTTCTAAGATGTTGTGACACATCCCTCTAACTCTGTTAAATGAACTTTCCATGCAGTGGTATGCCACAATGCTTTGTAAAAGGTTACAATCAACAACTGTACTGACTAATTAAGAGAATTTATAAAATCAGAAATTTAAAGTCAATCAAGAGATTAATTTAAACTAAAAGAGCTCTAAAAAAAACTAGACTGATATAGATGATGGATAGCTAGCTTTTGTTCTATTCCTCTCTTACAGTTTCTTGCTCTTTCTTGCTCCTGTGCCTTAGTTAAAGCCTAGTTCCAGTCACTGAAAAAGATGTTTGTTCAATAGAATCCTCAAAATATTCTCTTAAATTTCTTGATAACTTAAATTTTTCACCTTTGCTGGGGGAGGAAAATTTGTAGGTGGGTGAGAAAAAAGAATGGATATATGTGGCCACTAATTTACTGCCAGTATTTATTTCTCCACTGGGCTCATCCTCAAGCTCTTTCTGAATATGCATAAATGAATTTCTGTCATATATATTCACTTTTAACAGCAACAGTTTAAGTGCTTTGGTTGTAAGACCATATAAATTACCATTAACAAAGAAGTTATGCTTTCATTGCAAACATTCCTCAAACAAAAATACTCCAAGCATTCAAGATTACTACCCCAGGGAAAACTTTGGGGTATAGAAAAGAACAGAAGGATTTAATGCATCCATCTGAACTATCAAACATGAAAAGCCATATTTTAGACCATCCTAGATGCACTTTGCAGTCATTTAACAGCAAGAAACCTTTCTGTGGTCCACATAAGCATTCATATATCAGTAAAAGAGCTGTGTGCCTCACAGTGAGAGCAAAGAAAAGCTGATTGCAAGGTAATGGCTTTTCTCTTCAAACTGCAGCAGGTGAGGGAGCAGGACCAACACTATGGGTTTTGCACCATTTCAGCTTGTTGCTGGTCTGAAGAAGAAAATTTGAAGCTACTTAACATTGCACTTTTCTTCCTAGCCCTTGCTCTGCTTACAGTCTAGCCATCACTTCCCTCAACAGTTGCTTTACATGGTGAACAGAGGAATGAAGCACTTCCCTAAAGCTGAAACAGCAGCAAGTGTTCCTTCATCCTTTCAGTAAAACATGTGTGTTGCTATTGTCTGTACCTGTGATTTTCTCAGATGGGAGCTGCCAAGGCTTCCAGTAGGGTAAACATCAAGAGGCATCCATTGCCCAATATTTCTAACAGGCTTTGACAGCCCTTACCTACAGCTTTCTGACTCTCTCATTCACTCTCCTGGCTTGCGGCTAAACAGCTGCATGAGGAAATGAAGACAAACATTTTCCCACTTTTTCCCCACAAATTAGTAATTATAATTTCTTTTCAGTGCTCAGCTACTGAGAAAAACAAACAAACAAATGAACAAACAAGAGTTAAAACAAAGCCAGTAATCAGTGAAAAATTCTTGAACAAAAATAAGTGACTGATTCTTCAGTAAGTGCCTCACAGATACATCCATAAATAATCCCAGGGTACCACTGTGACAGTCTAGTCTGGCCAACAGCACAGGTCACGCGACTTTCAGGAGTGAATTATTTCTGTTTGGACAAGTGTGCCCTCTATGGAAGAATGACCATTTTTAATGTCACAGTTTTCAAGAATGGAGAATCCATCACAACTCAGTAGAAATTCTTCTAAGCTTATCTACAACTGCAGTTTAAAATGTGCTTCACAATTTAAGGAATTGTCTCTCAGAAATGTCATTTGAAATTGTTCAGGTTACTAGATGATTTCAAATTCAGAAAAAAAAAACCCCAAATAAGCTTTCTGCAGGACAGAACATATTGCTTTCCTAGAATACATTTTACTTATTGTTTTGTTTTTAAAACATTTGAAAAATACAACTCTCAACTTGACACACCTGCCTGACCTCCAGTCTATCTATTTGAGGTGTGTTGTAGAAGCATATAGGGCCTTAGCTTTCCTTTTTGTCTTTGCTTACTTTGAACTGATAATGACATATGTATGCTGGCTAACACTCCCCTGAAGGAACGTGGAGTAATGGAAATGTTTACCTCACCAGGCAGGCTTCCTGTAAAACCTTCTTCTTGCAATAAGGCACCTACCCTTGTTTGACCCTGCATTTGATGTCAAGATAATATGTTGCTAAGGATGTCACAAGCTCAGCATAATTTTCCTTCGCTAGAAGCTCAAATGCAGTCAAAAGAGGAGATAAATTTGGAGGAGGCAAGATCCAATTTAATCGCAAATATCTATAAAATTAGTGAGAGATAAATTGGTTTATGATTTATGAATAAGAAAGAGCTAAGATTTCAATTTCTAGTGTGGCCCTTGATCCTACTGTCTGGCACAGATGTACACTTTTGCAGTCCTCATGTATGTGATAAGATAATGTAACAACACAACACCAGCCCTATCCATTTATTTTAGAAGGAAATAGCATATTTACATATCTTACATACTCTGTAACAAGTATTTTCTATTAATTGAAAAATGTGAATCAACTACTACACTTTCTATGTATTTCAGATAAAATTCAAAGGAAAAAATTATTATTTTCATACTTTACTTTCCAAACTAAGAAGAAAACACCACATTTTTTTCCATTGCAAGTTGTTTTAGTTCCAGTTTAAGACTTATGTCTTCAAAAGTCCCTTTAATGGAAAGTTTTGGCATGTTTCCTCACCAACTACAAAAAATTGGGTTTTTTTCAAAATGAAAAAATGTGGAAAATAAAGTTTATGTAATTATTTTAAATACAAAAGAAATAGCTTTGGCTGTGGCAATACTAAATAGCTTTAGCTGTTGCAAGACAATTGCACTAAATGGACTTATCTTTCCCAACACCTTCTAAAAAAATTGTCATATGCCAGTGATACAAACCCCAGCGAACTGACACCATGTACCTTCAAAGAGGTAAGAGAACTAACTGGTTGTTGCTGAGGTCTGGTTCAGCAGAAAAGCCTGTGAGAAAGTGTCTCTAACTCCAGTGGAATGGTGTGCTGAGATTTTTGGCTGGGGTGGGCAGGTCAGTGTCATTCAGAATCCAGAGCACTTCACTTCCCTTGAGCAAAATGACAACTGGTGCTTTTCTAAAACTTTCCCCCTCTCAGTACAAGGCCCGCAGACAAGTTACAACTTACAGTCACTGTGCTCTTCTATGCAGAAGAGGAAAAATTGTTCTCTCTGATGCAAAGTACAGTAATTGTCTGGAAACCCTTCAGATAGGTAGGAGATTGGAAGTTTTTGCAAGTAATGTTAATTCAGTGTATATCACATGAGTGCTTTTCCTCTGCCACCTCCCACTGTTATTGACCATTGTTAATGGCAATGAACTCATCCATCACAGATGCTGTATCACTTTAAACCCTCAGACCTAGAATGGTACACCATATGCTTACAATGTTTTTACAACACTGACATGATTTACATCACCCTTAATGGCACAGCACAGGGCATTTCTCCACACCCCCATTAAGTCAAACAGGAAGCCCACAGGTATATTTTCCTACTGTTATCCTTTATGCAAAGTGAGTGTAAAATGTTAGCAAATGGTGGAGTGGTGACTACAAATGACTACAAATAGCCTTAGATCAGACCAAACCTTATGCACTAGAAGGCTTCACCAGGGATCATGTTAAAGGCATGATGCTAAGAGAACATAGAGCATACTCTTGAGATGGTTTCCAAATGGACCTAATTAACATCTTCAGATGCTAACTGTGCTGAAGCCCAGTGTTGCCCAAATCATGCCTCATTTTCTGACCCATCCTCTTATAGTCTTCCATAGTCTTTAGGTAAATTGTGGAAGCTCCTTGCACAGCTGAATGTAATCAGATTACCCTTACATAAAGGAGTTCCAAAGGATAAAAACACTCACAGTAGAACTCAATACTAGACTAAAGTTTTATTTCACCACCTAGGAGTCTGCTTCTTTCATCATTTTGTTCTCAGTAAATCTAATTCCCTCTTTTTCTTCCCTAAATGAGATATTTTCTTTGCATCGTGTCGCCTGCTACTGTGAAAGTTAACCTCTGCCCTTTCTCATCTTCCTTCCTTCATTTCTTCAAATCATAAGCCACCTTCAGTGTTGATTAAATCTAAAGGATTTTAGGACAATAAAGAGAAAGGATATGACTTTGAAGGTATGAAAGTTTTATCATTACACTTGTGTGCCATAAGATACTGAAAAGCATAAATGCCCAAGACTGTGACAGTTTACACAGCACAACAGACAGTTCATCATAGCTTGTTTCCAAGGATGAACTCATTTAGCTCAGCAGGCTGTGAGCCTAAAAATAATTATAAATAAAAAATAAACTGACATGCTATACAACCAAAACAGAAATTGAGTAGGGAACAAAAAATAGGACCAAATTATCTGCAATTCCAGCAAATTTATAAATTGCCTTAAGGTTACCTCTTTCTAGCAGACACCAATTCACATTTTTTCACTTTTGGAAGTGAATTCAGTTCTCTCTGACTGAATTCCCTCCTTACTTTCCCCTAGTCTTGCAACAGCATGGAAATGCATTGCTACTAGATAGCCATGCAAAAACTGTACTGAAGAGCATGTGCCAAGAGGCAGGTGAGGTATTTCTCTGTACTGGAAGTGCTGTGCTGGAGCCAGCTACACAGGCGGGAGGAGTCAGTACTGCTGAATGGTGAATGGGCACAGGTGGGACACACAGACAGCACTTTCGGCATCATGATAATGTGGCTGGAACATCTCTGACTTTCTGGCAAAAGAAGTGGACCAGCCTGGGGGCCTGTGCCAGCTTTAGCTCCAGCTGTTTTATCTCCTCACTTAAACAATGTTAAGATATTTCTCTTAAAGCATAGCTGTAATAAAATGAAAAGGTTAACATATATGAAACAACAAAGCAATCTTATGCAATGCTACTTTGCAATATATATGCTTCTTCAGCATCTCAGTTAGCTTTCAGCTCAGCTTCTCCTGTTCTCCTGTGCTAATCTAGAATATTTCCATCTGTTAAAAAGCAGTCTCTCTTGGTTTTGTGGTCTTTGCTGCCGCCTTCTCTCTTGCCCTGAGAAGTGGAGGGCACAAAGCTCCTTCATTAATACCAAGTTCATGGTATTTCTGCTAGAGTCATTCCTCCTTTTCTTTCTGTAACTATCACATAAAGGTTAACATCAAAAAGGTAAAATTAGGGAAGGTGAGTCCAATCCACACCTATATGGTTAATTTCTGAGTGGTTACTCTCCCAGCAACAATCATTTTGTAACATACAGTACTTAAATTTTTCCTGAGCTTCAATTAATTGGACTTTCTTATTCGGTGCATGTGAAAAAATAGATTCTGACACCTCGACTGCATAAGTAACTCCATCACTGACACTGGCCCCTCTCAGAATAAGTTATCTGCTAGTGTGAGTAAGAGTACCACAAGTGTAACTTCTTACTGGTAGAAATGGTAAAATATAGATCTTTGGTTAAGATTTTTTTTTTTAATGAAGGTAGAGTGACAGAGACACCACATTGGAAAGAGGAGAAAGGTTATTTTGTGCAGATAAAAATTGGTGTAAGAAAGATGTGCCATTACAGCACTCTGCAAATAGCAAACACAAGGAGGGTGAACCTACAGATTTCTCCTCTGGAGGAGTATCTCCTTCCCTACTGTTGTCTTTGGAGGTAGTGTTCCTCAGTTGAAGGTTGGTCTGGAATATTTCCCTGAACCTTCCAATTTGATCCTGAAAAGTCATGTTGAGGTGGGGATTATTTCCTTGTTCCATCTGGATAAGCTACCACAGTTATCAGACGAGCAATTCAGATTTCAGAGATTTCAGGTCACCATGAAGAAGAGCAATGTACAACAAACCCCATTAAATTCTTAGTATCTCCTTCTGACATACTGATACCTCAGAGATAAAGAACCTCACCAGGATATTGTCTTCTGGTTTCAAAACAATGGGCTTTCCAGTTTAGAAAGCTGCTATTTGTTCACACAATACCTCAACGGATTGCTGTAAGTATTTATTCTGATGCAGCAGTGACACAAGCCTTTCTGCATTTGCCAAGCTTCTAATGTCAACAATGGCTTCCATTAGCTACAGAAAGGTTGCTATCACTTATCCTACTAAACAAGAGCAACTTGCCAGGCCTCAGTTGCTTAATGGACTCACAAAATGCATGCACCCAGTGATTTCCTTCGTTCACTGTCAAAACTGAGGTAAAAAATAATCTCAAGAGACCCCAAACTTGACCTTTTCAAAATTTTATGCTTGTCAAATTTTAATGCAGAAGATGAATTATCCATGCAAGCTCTGGGAGAGCAATAGTTTGGCATGCACAATGCCTCAGATTGATTCAGATATACGTACTTCTATGTGTCAGCAGAATCAGAAACAGGGTGCTCTGTCAGTGGTGCTCACAACAGACATGTCTAGCTCCTGTCCAAAATAGGCACATTACCAGTAGCGTGAATTCATGCTTCGCTTTCTATGTGCAAAAGCAATCAGGCAAACAGTAAAGCAACGCCATCTATATTGCCTCCCCTCCTCTACAATTAGCTTTCCTTTTAAAAGCTTGCTACAGGCTATATTCGCTGTGGGAAAGAATTGCGAATTGTGCAGGAAACCTATTTCACCTCAGGGAAGGAGTGGCCCATAATTTTATTTCTTAACGTTATAAATTATGCTTTCCTTTGGTTTAAGGGTTAGAAAATGCAGTGAAGATTAACAACATCACTGTTATTAATTATGACCCACCAAAATACACAATAAGGAGGGAGTATTCTCAGTGGGAGGCTATTCTGCTGATGTGAAGAGAAATGACTTAGGAAATAGCCGTGCCTGACAGAAACAATTAAAGCTTCTCTTCAGGCCATAGAAAACAGGCAATAGTATGATTGACTCATTGTACTTTTTGAAACAAACCCATAAGACAATGCACAGAAAACATAACCTTGATACCTTGTGTCAAACTGCAGCCACAAATCCTGCAGAACAAAATGGTAGCAAAGAAATACAGCAAGACTGAGGGCAGTAAGAAGACCTTGACATCATCTGCTGACATCAGCAGCAGACTACATAGCTAGACTGGCAGGCCACTTGTAAATAATGATGCAACTGTACTTAGCATAGCATAGGAAAATATTTCACCTTATGAACCTACCCTCAGTTATTACGTATCCTTTTTACTCTATGCATGTACATACATAAGGAAAGGGACAAAGATAACTTATGAACAGGCTGCATGCACAATCCGTATGATATTAGCAACACACCTGCAGTAGAAATAGAATATAATTTCCAAAAAGAGTTAGACTCTAGATCTAAATAGAAGCTTAGATACTAGAGCACTGAGCACTGATCATAGATACTTATGGAGACACTGTCAAATGCTGAGGATATTTGTACAGTTCACAGGCAGTCTGGAAACCCCAAGTCATATTTTGAGTGTATATTCATGAGCTAGCCAAGTAGGGAATTCAAATTAAGGGGTTATGCCATCAGTTTTATCTAACCTGAACTTCTCCTTTGTAAGTTTAAACCCATTCCCCCTTGTCCTATCACTACATGAAGAGTAGTGTACCAATGAAGAGTACCTCCCCAGCATCCTTGTAGACCCCCTCCAGATACTGGAAGGCTGCTATGAGGTTTCCGCGCAGCCTTTTCTTCTCCAGGCTGAACAGCCCCAACTCTCTCAGCCTGTCTTCATACAGAAGGTGCTCCAGCCCTCTTATCATCCTCGTGGCCCTCCTCTGGACTTGTTCCAACAGCTCCGTGTCCTTCTTATGCTGGGGACACCAGAAATGTACACAGTATTCCAAGTGTACTTGGAGTGTACTTGGTCTCACAAGAGCAGAGTAGAGGAGCAGGATCACCTCCTTCGACCTGCTGGTCACACTTCTTTTGATGCTGCCCAGGATACGGCTGGTTTCTGGGCTGCAAGCGCACACTGAAGCCAGCTCATGTTCAGCTTCTCATCAACCAACACCCGCAAGTCCTTCTCCGAACGGCTGCTCTGAATCTCTTCTCCTCCCAGCCTGTATCTGTGCCTGGGTTTGCCCCGACCCAGGTGTAGGACGTTGTACTTCACTGTGTTGAACTTCATGAGGTTGGCATTGGCCACCTCTCAAGCATGTCAAGGTCCCCCTGGATGGCATCCCTTCCCTCAAGCATGTCAACTGAACTCCATAACTTAGTGTCATCAGCAAACCTGCTGAGGATGCCTCAATCCCACTATCCATGTCACCGATAAAGATGTTGAACAGGATCAGTCCCAACATTGACCCCTGAGGGACACCACCTGTTATTGGTCTCCAATTGGACATTGAGCCACTGGCTGCAATTCTTTGTGTGTGGCCATCCAGCCAATTCTTTGTCCACTGAGTGGTCCATTCATCAAATCCATGCCTCTCTGGTTTAGAGACAAGGATGTCATGCGGGACAGTGTCAAACGCTTTGCACAAGTCCAGGCAGATAATGCCAACTGCTTTGCCCCTATCCATCAGTTCTGTAGCCTCATCATAGAAGGTCACCAAATTGGTCAGGCATGATTTGCTGTTGGTGAAGCGATGTTGGCTGTCACCAATCATCTCATTTTTCATGTGCCTTTGCATGGTTTCCAGGAGAATCTGCTCCATGATCCTGCCAGGCACAGAGGTGGGACTGGTCTGTAGTTTCCCAGGTCTTCCATTTTCCCCTTCTTGAAAACAAGGGTTATATTTCCCTTTTTCCAGTCATCGGGAACTTCATCTGACTGCCATGATTTTTCAAATATGCTGGACAATGGCTTATCAACTTCATCTGCCAGCTCCTTCAGGACCCATGGATGGATTTATACATAATACAATTTGTAATACTACAATTAAATTAAATTTTATAGTTCTGCAGATTGTACTGATTGATCAGTGCTTCATCTATCCTAGGTTGCCTTCAAAATTTTCAGGTCAAAATAAAAATGCTTTTTTTGTCATTAATTGAAATAACTGACATTAAATACTCTCAGAAACCGGAGACCAGTGATTTTCAATTAACGTTAAGTAAGAAACTGTTTAATATCAATTGTTATTAAACGGACACATTACCATTAAATTAATGGTAAATGGTATAGACAAACTTTTTCCATTAAGCATATTCATTCTTTTACAGTAGGCACTAGTCAGTCTCAGGTTTCCTCAGCTGAAAGATGCTTCTTGATAAATGAGCATTTAATCCATTTATGCCTCTTTAGCTACCAGCTCTAGCTAATCTCCATTATAAATATTCACTGGATAAGACATTCTTGTAAATTTTGCCGTGTGTTAATTCTATGGCTCCTGCCAACTAATTGTCCTTTTCTTTGAATCTTTTCTTTGAGCTTCATCTCACACGTACCATTAACTATTTTTTGCTGTTCTACAGGGTGAATTCATAATGTTGGATGCTTCTCCAATTTAAATGAGGTCCAATTGCTGATATCAATAAAATAGTACTGCATAAGGAATAAACAAATTCAGAAAAAGGCTTGATATTTTTTAAAAGACAATCAGTCCCATAACACACTCCTCACTTGCAGGAGCTGGCAGCTTCTATGATTCAGGAATCTTTTTTAAACATGAGTACTATGTGAAAAAAAAAAGGATAAGCATATTTGCTTATGGGAAAACATTGCCACTGGGTGAATAATAAATTGATATTGAGTTGTATGGGGTGGGGGACAGTACATGCCACGAGTTTTACTCAAATGGAAAACCTAATGGGACTCTATGCGTTAGACCATATCTGAAACTGATGTGTTTGGACAGTCTGGATGAAAGAGTATCATCAGACCCCTCTGTACCTCAGAAGCTCCTCTGAAACCTTGCTTCTTGTGTATGTTAGGATACAGCTTGGAATCTGAATTACTCATAATCAAAAAACCCCTGGTTGTTTTAGCCACCAGATGGTCCTTAAGCCATAGAGGGGACAAGACCTCTTGGATCTCTGAGTCCCATCTCCTGTTCTCACAAAGACCACGTTCTTCAGCTCCTTGAACAAATTTATCAAACTACCTTAAAAGTTAGCATGGGAGTCTCTCAAAAGAGGCAGCTATGTTTGGCATCTTGAGTTTGGAATGGAAACATATCATCCCAGAAGGGAATCTAAGACATAGGTAGTATATTAATGAAATCACAGTATAAATATAATTTAAAAGGAACTTTTCATTTTTCTCATTTAAAGATGGGGAGTTCAATAGCCTAAAATGGATTTTTCAGTGAGTTATTGAAAGCCTGAGCCTGCATGCTCTCATATAGATGAGAGTCAGAGTAAGAAGCAATTCTTGCAGTCTGCAAACATTTAGTCTTGCTGAGTTGTCTTCAGAGAGAAAACAAAAAAGCATTATACAGGAATTTTGAGCAAAACAGCTTGTCCTGTGTTTGTGAAGTGGCAGCATGTTAGAAAACTGGTGCGACAGTTTGATGGGTTTCCATGGAAACTGCTAGACTTGAATGCATGGGTGCACAAGAAAGCTTGCCAGGTGCCCATTATTGGTTTGGAGGAAGAAAAAAATTACATTTCCATGACAGCTATAGATTAGCTGAGCAAGTATCTCTCCAAAGTGATGTACTTGCAAAAATAGGTAAGCACCAACCAGACTAAAATTTGTTTGCACTTTCTACAACAACCTGCGTAATTAGATCTCCCCTTGAAAATGTCCAGATTGCAGTTTCTACCCATTGACCGTTTCACCCAAGATACTATGGTCTTCAGCAGCAAGGTAATTTTCTGAAAAAAATTCATAACACAGCAGGTAGGATGAGGAAACCAAAACCAAAATGGCAGAGTTCTCAAAGAGAGCCACACAAGCATTTTAGACACCAGTGAGATATGTAAGAGGATGAACCACAAATAGGGCTTATTTGATAATCTTTTACATTCACTACACTTGTCTGCTGGGCTAT
Source organism: Strigops habroptila (assembly GCF_004027225.2). Lineage (NCBI taxonomy): Eukaryota > Metazoa > Chordata > Aves > Psittaciformes > Psittacidae > Strigops > Strigops habroptila. The sequence continues at coordinate 68,856,570 of NC_044279.2, forward strand.
ATTTAAAAATCCAAATATAACCAGGCCTTCAGCTAGTGTAAATTGCCATTGCTTTGATGAAATCAGTGCAATACTGAAAGCTTCTCTAAACTGGAGATTTAACACAGTATTCTTCAACAGGCAGATATAGATTAGGAACAAGGGTCAAGTTGAATTGTACCTGGTGCCTCATAGAATCATAGAACCAACTAGGTTGGAAAAGACCTTTAAGATCATGTATGCTTTCGCAGTGTAACTATGTTGTCTTCTTTATTAACATTTTGAGTACAATTGATATTTGAATAAGCAATGCAAATATCAGAATGTCACGGTCACACCAAGAGAGAAGGAGATTGAAAAGTTCAGGAGGTAATGACGAGGAGGCTTAGACTTCTGAAAAACTATTTAGCAATATGATTACCATAACTGTTCCAGATTGAAGGCTTATTTACTTTGGGATCTAGCAGATAAGGAGTATTTTAAGAGGGCACTTAAAAAATGTTGGGGTTATGTGAACGAAATCTTGCAGAAGTTCACCAGTTTCAGCTGACAAGGCATTTGCTTTTATACATTGGAGAATATTCAGGGAAGAGAAAAATGGGCTGTACGGAAGACATGCATAGAAGGAATTATAGAGATCCTGCAACACGTGGCCTAAGTCCAAAGAACACAGTGCAAGGGTAGAAACTCAGATGTTTCATTGTTTTGGCTAGGTCCATGAGTCTCTCACACAGTTGGAAGTGAAAACTTTGTCAGTAAATAAGGATCTTCTAATACTCAGTGTTTCTGGGAATACCAACTTTGAAACAGACTGCCTACAGATACTGTGCTCTGGGAAACAGCAAACTACTGGTGAACCTTGTGTGTCCACATCTGTGTAGGACATAATTGCATTCCAGGAGCTTGCTTCTCTGGCAGGAGTCTACAGCCAGGGAATTTACAAGAGATGTCAGAGAACACTGTAACTTACCCAGACCAAAGAAACCTTACAAGTGCTTGGGCTTATTCCTATACAAACCAGAACAGCCTAGTAAGTCACCAAAAATGAGCGGTCAATTAAAGGAATCGTTGAACAAAGGCTGAGGACTTTCATGAATGGGACCTCTGAGCTCTGTCATTGCCCAAAAGGGCTACTCTTCCACAACTGTTAGCCCCTTTCTAAACAGTGGATATTTGCTTATGGGTTTTTATGCTTAGCCACACACAAATGGTATCTCTAGCATCAAATACTCATGTCAAAAATAAGTGATTGTTTACAAAAAGCTCTATTTCACATAGCAGTCTCCTAATTACATATACATACGGTTTTATATTAATTCAATTATACCCTTTTAAAAGAACCAGCAGCTCCAACAGAGATTAACAGCATACTCAATGGAAGCATAGGCCCAAACATTCATTTTTAAATACTTACTTGCTGTTTCATGAATTATTCCTTTTCAAAACACATGTTGTCTCTCTCTTAAAGGAGCGGGTTACTGCATCTATTTTAAATGCTGATCTAAACCTCTCTGAAGGGTCTAGCCATAAGTCCTTCTGAGGGGTAGCTACTGAGACACAAAACTATTGCAGATGTTATTTCTGTAGCAGATGGGCCACTTGTGCCATAGCAGTAGAGGAGGCGGGAATGAGTGTTACTGCACAGAGGGCAGCTGGCAGAGGTACAAAACAGTCTCCAAGCCCCGTACATTGTCTAGTGGGCTGAAAACAAGACAATGTAACAGCTTCAGAAAAGGCACAAATTAGTGTTTTGTACACACGTACATTATAGCATATGGTACTTTTCCATTCTTTCGTTTGAGTAAATCACAGCTTCAGGATAAAATGATGAGACAAAAAGAACCTTGTACAAATGCATTTAGTATAATGGCTGAATAAGCTGACTCTGGAGAATCTTGCATGTTAGATCAATTTTTTTTCTTTCTGTTTTTTTCTTGACACTAATTCTGTCTCTGGCTTCCTATAATACATAATTGATATGGAAATTAAAGCATGAGTGAAGATCAAACAAAAAGTCACAGTACTTGAACTTTGTTATTCTTCCTTTCCTGGACAAAGTAATTTGTATTACAGTAATGCAAACTCAATTACACTAAGCAAATATCAATGTCTGAAACCAAAGACAGATTACTGGACAAGATGCTGGCTGATGGATTTGCAGGATGTTTTGGGGTTAATAAAACATATATCTTTACATATTTCTGAAGTTAGAATTCAAATCAGGAAGCCTTTTAACCTTAAAGTACCGGTTTTGAAAGGAGACAAAAGACAAAAGCTGTCAGCAGGACCCCATAACTTCCTTTCATGTTACATGCATGTAATGTTTATTGTGGTTCTTATCTCTCTACCTTTAAGAGGCTTTTACCAAATGGGAGGTTCACTAGCTTGCCTGTTCCTAGCTGCAGATGACATCTTGCAACCCTTTCAAGCCTATCATCAGCACTGGTCACATAATGGGGCTTGAATACTGCAAACAATTGTTCTGCATGAGATATAACCATTATCTCCATGGAATAAGAGGTCCAGAAAACTACGAGGAAAAAAAAAAATGTTAAAAAAAGAAGTTTTTTAAAACTTCTTTTTTAAAACAATTCTGAAAAATTAAATTTAACTTCCCAGTGGGCATTTGAGTTTTAAAAGTTTTAAACTCACACAGCCATACACTCTTACAGATATGCCTATCACCCAGATGCTGCAGTTAAATGAGAATGAATCAATATCTAATGCCCTTCCACAGAGCTTTGGCAGGGTTACTCAAAATAGAGCTTTAGCAAAGGTTTTTGTGGGCCTGAAACACACTTTGAATTCAGGCTCTACAGTTTTCACTCACACTGACATGAGATAGTGTGAAAAAATATCTTTGGCTGTGTGACAGCAAATTAATCAGTTCTATGAATAATGAGTCAACCAGAGTGATAACATTCCTGACTTTAGTGCAACAAGGCAAGAATCTGATGAGGCATTAAACAATGTCATGGTCTTAAGGGCTTCTTGCAAGTTCGACTTGACTTTACTTTTAAAAGGACCTTCAGCTGGTCTGGGTGGATTTTGTAAGGGACAGCAAACACTCTTGCTGAAATGATAATCGCTTCTGCAGATGCTGAGGGGGTTTCCTTCTGGGAAGAGCTGCACTCATAAGGATATAGGAGCAGCTTGTGTTTTTATGGAAGTTTTACTTGGAAGACAGATATGCTATTTTGTGAACCGGTAACCTGAATATGGGACACAGATGTGCACAATGTAAAATGTACATTCAGTTAGTCTGACTTAATTATTCAGATTAATTAATTCTTCATTCGTCAAAGAATTATGCACATACTTTTGGACTTCAACCAGACAACAGATAGATGAAAAGGCTTAAAACAATATCCATACTTAAACATCGGCACGTACTACCAGTTCTCCAGAACTGAGGCACAAGCCAGTAAGAAAAGTTACCCTATGTTAAACTCATCTGGGAGCTATGTACTCTTTTGCAGCTTTATAACACATGAAGCATGATTTGGGAGAACAGTTTCATCGTTGTACATAAAGATACAGTTCATTTCTCAGTAACACTTCATAATCATAGGTCATTAAATTTTGGTTGCATTAGGATTCTTTTAGATTGGCTTACTGCACCCCTCAAATTCATACAATCATTGGAGTGCTAGTTGGAAGGGATCTCTGGATGCATCTGGTCATGCCCCGCATGAGAAGCAGTGCAGTTGCCAAGACTAGATCAGATCAGCTGTTGCTTTGCCTAGTTGAGTCCAGAGAACTTCCAAGTATAGAGAGTACCTGACCAATCTGGGTTACCTGTTCCAGTGCTGCATCACTCTCCCAGTGAAGAAGTTTTTCGCAAGGACTAACCTGACCCTTCAAAGCTGCAACATGTGACTGGCACTGTTGGGAAAAGCTTGTATCAGGCATCTCTGTAGAACCCAACAAAGTAGCTGTATGCTGCTGTCGGTTTGACTAATAGTCTCTTCACCAGGCTAAGCTAGCTCAGTTCCCCAGTCTTTCCCTGTAGGTCTGTGCTCTAGGCCCTGGTCATCCTATTAGCCCTCTACTCAACCCTCTCAATTCTATCGCCTTCCTTCTTTGGCTGCAGAGTCTGTGAAATTGAAAATATTTGAACTACAGCTTCACCCATGCCAAATTATGGCCCCTGCCTTGGACTGCTGACCACATTGTCCCCAACACAGTCCATATACAGCTTGTGTTGTCTGGAGTAAGAGTGCACTGCTAACTCACAGCTTGGCATCCACTGTAGGCCCTTTGCAACCACTCTATTCCCAGCCTGTGCTGATGCCTGGTGTCATTCGTCCCCAGGTGCAGAGCTTTGTACTTCCCTTCCTGCACTTCATGAAGTTCCTGTTGGCCCAATACTCCAGTTTCTTTGGATTGTAACTCTGCTGTTCAGCATGTTAAGCATTCCCCCAGTTTAGCATCATCTGCAAATTTGTTACGGGTATGTTCTGTCCCCAAAGTTGAGTAATTAATGTTAATACAAGCTACAGGAATTAGTACTGATTAGACGTTATTCTGTGGTGCTCCCAAAGCTCATGTGAGAAAAATGAAACATCCCAGTCAGTATTTCTAGTTGTCAAGAAACAACCAAGTATGGAATGCCAGAGTCCGCAAAGCAGAAACATCTGCTGAATAGTTCTTGCTTGCTGCAGCACAGTGTGCTCAGGATGAGTGCAAAATGAAGAGAGAAAAAGACATGCTCAAAAAGAATTAATGAGAGCAGAAGAGGTAAACTGGCTAATGAAATGTGGATGACAACTTGCAGGGTAGACTGTATTTGCCATTTTTATTTTGTCCTTCGCTTTTTTTTTCTAGCTGAGTTCTTCACTGTGAATTTATCCTTCCCATTGTACAACATACCTTTGACGTACCTCAGAAGTAGAAACTGAAAACTATCTTTGCAGTCAGTCTCTACTGTTTTACCAGGAGAATATTTCCACAGGTGAGTGAGAGCTGATGATATTCATATGGGAAAAAATGTAGCTTTCTAGGAGCCAGGCTCAATCTCCACAGACAAGAAAAAGAAAGCAAACCACCTCTTGCACTGAGCACTGACTAGTATTTTCTTACAGCAGCTTTCCTGATTTGCTCTCCTTTTCTTCTCCACAAAAGGTATCAAGCAGGTTATTTTCACTTAGCACAAGGCATTGAATTTCATTAGGCTAGAAGAGATCTCCATTTTGCTTGACCCTACCTTTCACGTGTCATCTTTCCCCAGGACAAGAAAGCTCCAGTGTTCAGTATCACACCATATCTTTGTTCCAGATTGGCCATGGCAACTGCCCTCCTGAGACACATGTTTGATGGAATTGGGAACTTACACTTCTCCAAAAAGAAATTCATGCATTTTTTTCTCCAGAAAGAGGGGAATAAGAAACCCTTACAAAACACATTGCTCAAGCCTGAATGAGAACTAGGTGAAGCAACTAGTTTTTTCAGGGAACATGATCCTCACTCCATTATAGACATAGTATGCCTATTCTGTGCCAGAGGAACTCCGTCAGAAGATACACTTACACGGTTTTACCACCAAGAGGCTCCCATGCATCCCTTAACAACTCTTGCAACTTGAAAATCAGTTTGCTTCACACTACTTGGCAGCCCCTATGTCTGCTCGGGAAGAACTGCCTGTTCTTCTGGTGACACGACACTGCACCTTTTCCCACGTTTTACTGTTTGCATGGGGCCATCAACATCCACACTGCATTTGCATGCCCAAAGCAGTGGCATAGTCAGCCCTCCTTGCAGTAATAAAGTTAATCTGCAAAAGTTGAACAGCTACAACCAGTTTTTTTGAAACTTGTTTCTCTATTCAAACAATCTGATACATGCACGAAAACCGTTCAAACTCTGATCTCAATCAAGCTGATTTAGGCTCACACATACCAGTGTTACAAATCGCCTGGCAAAGATTTGCAGGGAAAGGCACTTTTTTCTGTTAGAACTGGTTTTGGTTGATTAGTGGAAACCAACATGAGACACATTTAGTAGAGCCTCTCCACTCAGACTGTACTAAAAGGCACAGTGAGCACCTGGAGAAACAAGAAACATGAAGTGATCAGGACTGCTTTTTATTTGAAGCTTGATGTAAACTGAGGCATGACAGTAACTTAGCCTTTTACATTAAAATTTGGACTTCAGTAAAAAGCATTGACTATCCTACAGCCTACACATCCTCCATTAGAAAGAGAACTGCAAAAGCATTTTACCACCAAGAGCAGCCCTAGCAAGAATTAGCTCACCTCAAGATGATGTTTTGCCCTGAATATCTAAGTGAAGGAGAACCTGAGAAGCTCTCCTTTGGCCCCAGGAATACACTGCCACTTGCTTTACCCACCTATGGTATCTTCCTTCATTTTCCTTCATCTTCTCCCTCAACCTGGTGCTAAAGTGTTCAATTCTTCCTCTCAGTGAAGAACATTTACTCAGATGAGAATTACATATGCAAGGGAGGACTCAATACCAAAAGCAGCTATTGCAAAAGGTTGGCTTACATTTGGTTTGAATTTAGGCTGAGCTGGAAGAGCAGGGCACCTTGTGGACTCTGACTGAAATGCACGGGGAAGTCACCTACCCCCTCTAGGCCCTTCCCTCACTAGCTGCTGTCATATCAGGCTTTTTTCATTTCATTTGGTTTTTATCATCAATTTGTACAAATTATTCCTGAGCTAAGTCTATACAATACATTAAATCACAGGTTCATTTCCTTGCAGGTGTGTACTCAGCAAAGGTGGGTCTATAAAAGCTGCCATCAGCTATTGTCAAATCAGAAATGAGAAATGTTATTAGTGAGAATTGTGATTCTTTTTTCCACTAGCTATGAATCAGTGCTCTACTGCTTGTTTATTGAGTTACAGAATATTGGCAAAATGATGCTATTATGCCCAAGGAGTGTTCTTTCAAATTTTTTATAATGACACTGCACCCACTGTAATTGTGTAACTGCACTTCCTCTGGATTGAGACAACCTGCACTGTGGACCATCTCACAGTTTAAGAACTAAAGTCATGACGATGTCTCAATTGAAGTCAATGGCCAGGCAGAAGGGGGCAAGAAGACAAAAACTGCCTAGAGGTATTTCATCTGTGCTCTTCCTTGGTGCTCCCGTCCTCATGGTCCTCTATGCCTGGCTCCACATGCCTCTCAAAAAGACCAGGTGCTCTCCCTACCCTTGCAGTTGCTCCCAGCAGGCTTCTTTTAGCCACTGCTCACACCAAGCCCTGGTTTCTTCCCCGGAAAGCAGGAGCCCTAGTCAGCCATACTCAGCTCCCTCTGCCTTGGCTCAGTGCTCCCCCAGGTAGGCACCAGGAGCAGGGATCCACTTTTCTGCAGCTCAGCATGAAGAAGCAGTTAGAGTAATCTTTCCTGAACACAGGCTTACATTGCTCCAGACCTATGTGGTTAACACAGGAGATTATGATTATGACCTTGAATAAAGTTTAGCGAGGATGTATGAAATGCAGGGCTAGCACTGAAGAGTATACTACAGACATAATATATTCAATCCCTTGAAAGATAAACCAGTGTCTAGACTAGTAGAGAGACTGATTTTCTCTCACCTCATTGCACCTGTCTACAATGTGGACATCTGGAGATGAGCTAGGCACATCAGGCTCACTCTGCAGCCAATAGGGAAATCATAGGCACTTCCAGAGTAGCAGTTCTCCGAACCTGTTCAAGTGCCTCCTTTTGGATGAGGTACAGCATATTCAAAGATTCCCACTGCTCCTCACAGTCTGCAAAGGGGAGCCAGGGTGATGCGGCTGCAGATCACTATATGACAAGTTGTCCTTTCAGCTCAGAGCTCTGTTATTCAAAGGTGAATGGTTCAAATGGAACAAGAGGAAAGGCTTTCTGAAGAGCCTAAAACTGTGACCTTTCTGACATACTCAGTTTGCAGGAGCTGGGTGGCTGCCAGGAGAAATGTCCCTTGCTTTGGGAAGCTGATGGAGGAAGTGTTTCTTCCACAAGTCCTGCTCTGCCACCAGCAGCTCCAGAAGCTCTGAACTCCTAGAAAATTAAAATAAGAGCTAAAGACCTGGGGACAAGCATATTGAATGAAAAAGAAGGTGTTGTCCATCTGAGAAGCCAAATCCGAAGGAGAAGAACTGTAGTTGATGAAGAGTTGTAACCAATGCTCCTGATGGCTGCTCATCCAGTAATATAAAGCTTGGGTACTTGTTCGTCAGAAAACTGCAAAGGATCTCTGGACCAAGATGGTTCCTGAATAAATTCCTGCCTCCTAAAAGACAGTGAATCTGGTATAACTTAGGAGAAAGAGGAGCTGCTATAGCAGCTTCAAGAAGTAGGGCTTGATGACTACTGAAGAGAAGTTGGGCTCCTATCTGCCATCTGGAAACATAACAACTGAGAAAAAAGACAAAGAGAGAGACATTTTTCCAGCTGTAAACTCAATTACTGCTCCAGATGGTGGCAGAAGAAAGTCACAATACAATCACAGAGTATTTGCATCCCTGTGTATTCTGATGATTAAACGCTATTTGCAACTTGCTTCCTTCTGCAAAAAACAAAAGGTGTAATAATCAAAGAGTCAAATAAGATGAAACTTTGCTGTTACAAAAGCAGGTTGCTTTCTGCAGATCTCACTTTTCACCATGTCTCTGCTCCCCACCCTGCTCACGTAACCTGTAAAATATCATCTTTCTTCCTAAATATGCCAACAGTTGTAATTGCACCTGGCAGGAAACTGCAGGTGAGAACTGCACAGGAAAGTAACAACTTTGGAATGCCTCTCCAAATGTCTTCACTAAGAATTGTCTAAATGGTATGAAAGTGTAAAGTAAGAAGATGGCACTGTTCCTGGTATGGTGCTATTGTCATGCTGTGAATGTCAGAATGACACCATTGGTGTATAGGTCCAGATCTGCCACTCAATACTGACCTACCAAACTTTACAGCCACCAGGAGCATATTGCATGGCAAAAGAAAGAAGCTCCCTTCACTTCACTTACTTTAGAATGTGAGTTTTTAAACTCAAAACAGTATTTTTGTCTTAAGAACATAGCAGTCTCTTCCACTGCCTGTTCACCAGGCAGATCCAGGCAGACAATGCAGAGGATCAGGCCAAGTGGAGCCATGGTATTAATAGCTGTGAAGAAAAGAACATTATCATGTCTAATACAGTTATGGACAGATGGCCTGCTTGTAGCACAGTAATCCTTCAATTCAGTTTCAGTCTGTAAAATAAGTCCTCTGCCTCAAAATAAAATATACCCAATAATGACTCAGGACTCTCTGCTTCCTTTCCAAGGGCAAGTCTCATTACAGAAATAAGTTTCCACTTTTCCTGGCTGTTTAAATCAGCAGCTTTTCTTATGCTGAAACAGAAGATTTATCATCATATTTTTTTATTCCTACATCCATTGCTTTCCTGTTGAATGTGACTCCCTCTGCTTCATTTTAGCTGCCTGCCCTCCTTCAGTTGTAAGGTGTCTGTAAGAGCCCCTGCAGAACCCAGTAGCTTGCAGCAAAGCCCTTAGAGGAGCAATTCCCCTGTTCCCTCCCACCACCATTTCCCCAGCATCTGTGAAATCTCAGCAGTTAGGACTCGTCAGGCTGTGCAAGAGCTTTGCATAGCTCAGTTTGAAAGAAGCCAGACAAGGTGAAAAGGAGAGGAATTTTTTCCAGCTCCTCTGTTTTTGACAACTTGACGGTTTTGTATGGGAAAAGATGAGAACACAATGATTTAAAAAAAAGAAAAAAAAAAAAGCAATAATTATGGAGAATGAAAAGAGGGGGTAATCATGTGGTAGCTGGGAGGCAGTGAATCACTGCTGGCATGTGTCATGACAGCATCTTTGGACTGTGCTAAAATGTCTTGCATTAAACCCCCTGAGTTGCTTGGTGATGGGTTGGACACAGCGGCGGTTCTGAGGCAGGACTGAGGGTAACTTGAATGTTTTTAGACTGTCTTTAAATCTCATTGGCTTCCCAGCAAGTGCATCCATCCACTAGAGTTTCAAGTATGACCTTGGAAGGGCAAAGTGTAAGGTACACTGTGGCAGTAAAGGGTGCCCTCCCAGACTGTCACAGCTCCAAGCTCCTCCATGCACTCAAATCTAAAAAGCCAGATCCCAAATTTCCTGTCTTCCCTGCTCTGCCTCTATGATGATTAATAACAGCAGAAGCTTCTGTGCTGTCTTCTCTTTTCTCACTCTTACAGTCTTGTATTTAGATTGTTGCTAATAGCTGTGTCTGCTGTTTCTCCAGCATCTTCCAAAACTTTGCAGTATCCAAAACTCACATTGTGCTTTCTATTCCTATTGTCAAACCACTTTATTACTACTTTTGTTGGCTAATACTGCACTGTGATTCAGTCATCTACCATTTAGTGCTTTCCTACACTGGTATGGACTATAACATAGAATCATAGAATCATAGAATCATAGAAGAGTTGGGGTTGAAAAGGACCTTAAGATCATCTAGTTCTAACATCTCAGATGACTTCTAAACCCCTAACGCAGATACTGGCAGCACTCTAGCTATAATAAAACTGAGACACACAGTAAATTAATCTGCATAGTAGTGGAGCTGAAGAACTGCATGATTCTGTGACTAGTCCATGAGATACCATGATTAAAATTGCTTCAGATAGATATCCATATGATATTTGCAAAGTGCAAATTACATAGTGAATATAACCATTGTTTACCGAGGAACAACACACACACATATATTCATTCTTTCCTATGCACCTTACTTTTAAATCAAACAAATATTCAATACGATGTTAGAGCTGAAGAGCTAAAAGCATTATATGAGAAACAGAATGTTTCTGATATAATGAAATACTCATCCCTCAGTAAGTTGTATTCATCTATAAAACAAAATATAGCTTTCATGTTATAAAAAATATATGGGACTAAACTGTATTGAATTGACTCATTTTCCTCTTCACACCATTTCTTTCCATGTTTTGAATTTGTGGCCAACTTCACACTGGGGATTGTAATTTCAATCTCTTAATTTTGTGACTTCCGCTCATTTAAATCCTCATCTGTGAAGCAGATGAAGCTGCAACTTTACCACAAAAAGGTCCTCAAGTTGAAAATGTGTCCCTTGCACACTGCCCCTCAAAGCAGCCAAACAGCAGAATGACGGCAGCTTGAACAAAAAGCAATAGCAAAACAATGAAGATCAACCTAGTCCTGTCAAACTGCCATGCTCAGCCAGGCTGCTGCTAACAGGGCTTTGAAAGGGATAGCTGAAGCTGTGACTAGAAGGCAGTTCTGCCTCCTGATAAAGCAAGCAGATGTGCTGCATTTCCTTGTAATCTGTGATGCTGCATTTCCCATCTTTCACTATTCAGTCAATTTTTTGTTGTAGAGAATAGGGGGTGGAGAACAGGAGGAAAGAGTTTGGATGAAAAACTCTTTCATTCTTCCCTTCTTTGGACAGTCTGCTTTGGTTTATTTTATCTTGACTGTAGGAAAGGATAAAATAGACTGCCTTAGGACTTGTGTCAACATTATTAGCAGAAAAGGTTTTGTTTGCTCTTCCCTTCATGATTGAAAGCTACAAGCTATTAACATCAGCTGTCATTTTTAAATAGGCAGAGTATCAACTAATCTCTTGAGTGTGCATTTTAGATACAGCTGTACCTAACAGTTGTCACTGTTCAAAAAGCCAGGCACCAACATCAGCCTGGCAAAAGAAGTGCCTAAGAGTAACACTAAGCAGCAAATGAAATATTACTGAGGTAACAGGACCCACATCAGCCTCTTTCTTCCCTTCTCTCAGTCCACGGAATTCATATCATTACTGTCAAAACTCAGACTTCCTACTTTTGTTACTTTTAACGTGTTTTCAAAATTCACTTCTTAATGACACACAGCGTTATAATAGAAAAGTCCTACAGTACTTGCTGACCCAATTATGCCCAGCTCCAGCAAGCCTGCTTGGTTCGCTTGACTCTCATGGAGAGATGCCACCATAAACCACCTTAGAACTGGTCCATGCTGCAGCTTTCCACGTCTCTGCTATCCCTCTCCCTCTGAACACGGTGCAGCAAGTGAGCTCTGACAGCACTGATCCTGAACACAGAGCTCCTCTTCAAACCACATTCATTCACATACATGAGGTACCACACAGCCTTCAGAGCCCATCTGCTGTGATGGGAGCCACCACCCCTTCCACTCTGTTTGTCCCAGATGGACCTGGGCTCATTTTTGTTCTCTCCCTGATAGCACTGCCTTTAAATCTCATTGGCCTGCTTGTAGCACAGTAACCCTGCAATCCAATTTCAGCCTGTAAAATAAGTCCCCTGCCTCAAGATAAAATACACCCAACAATGACTCTGGATCCTCTGCTTCCTTTCCAAGGGTAAGTCTCATTACAGAAATAAGTATTCTTTCCTCCCTAAGAGATTCCTCATTCCTCTCCCTGCTGGGACCTCTGAGCTTCACTTTTCATTGCCACTGTGTGCTCTTTTCCAGCAAGTGGGGCACAGATCTGCTTGATGCCACTCATGACTGCTTGGCTATGAATGCTGCAAGCTCTGTTTTTGCCCCCATGTGAAAATTACATGAACAGAATCAAAAACAGAGATACAGCATTGAATTATTCAAGAATAATTCCACTGGGAGTATTTCTGGAGTGTTGCTTTGATCCCAGAACATTTACTGTTTGACCAGAGGGGATTTTTTTGGAGTCAGTTTGTGCGGATGTAAACCTCTCCTCTGTTCTGTCATAGTTATTGCACAAATGTTTTTTGCTCAATAACTATTCTTTCAATCACTCCAGACTACTGTAAGATAGAAGAAAGAGAAAAAAAAAATAAAATCACAGCATGTGGGAATTGTGGTCAGACCGTTCCTAAGGGAAGCTGAATTAATGAAGAGGGCCTGCTCCAGTTTATTTTTTCTTTGCTACCTTTCAGAGAAAACTTCCAAATCAGAAAGCGTTTGCTGGATGGCTTTCCTTGCCTTGCTGCCAGGCTAGCAAGTAATTCTACCACCTCATTAGCTAATCCACTCCCAAATTAAATATGGATTCAACAGGTATATAGGCAGGAAGGGGTAAAGTAGGCAAGTGTAATGGAAGTGTAATTGGTTTTAATGTGATGTAATATCAGTAAATGTTCTACATTAATTAGTGTTCCAGGGCAATCTGTCTGGTCTCCAACCTAACTGCCCATACAGGATGCTAGCTTATGGAGGAATACAGACAGAGAAAGTTTTTTGGTTGTTTGCCTGGTATAAATGTCACAATCAACTGACACAGGGATAGGAAAAGTACTTTGAATAAAAAAAAGGCCTAGGATGGTGCTGTGTTTTTTTTCACTTAGATGATCAGGTAGATTTTCCCTCACTTACCTAAGTGTGTATAAACACAATAAAATGACTTGCAGTTGTGGTTTTCCCCCAATACTGTCTCAAACCTCATTTGATTTTCCAGTAAAGATGGGAAGTGATAAGGCTGTGTCAGCTGCAAAAATGGGAAGGGAGGGATCACATTAGCTAATGGCAAGTGCAACGGGGAATTCTGGTCCTGCCTGATCAGTGAGGACCAGAAGGGACAAAACCAAGCACAAAGATGTCCCAGACAGAGATTGCCCTGAGCATTGACCCTGCAAAGCCCTGACAGAGCCCCTTTGGAAAATAAAACTAAAGGTCTTGTGCCTGCGCTTCAGGCACAGCCTGGCTGGCACCAAAACATCTTCTCTAGTCCACCAAGCAAATAATGTTTTTCTAGTCTGGTTTTTCTGGGAGAGCCTGTCTCCCCTTGTCCCTGCTGGAAGCCTGGCAAATCATAGCAGACTGATTTGGTGTCAGTGTGTTTACAGGAGGAGACCATCTCAAATGGCAGAGATGGCTAAATGCTGAAAATGTGTTTGCACAGCTATGATGAGACGGAATAAATTCATGGAGCGCACTCTGTCTTGAAAATCACATGACAATGTAAAGGATGGGAGTAATGGAAAAAAAATCAGCAATGATATACTCAAGGCAGAAATAGGTGGAAACCAAATCATTTCACTATAATCTAATGATGTGTCTTTTAAGCAAATTCACTGGCATGATAGGCCAACTATGTTTTTTTAGCAATGACTGAAGGGAAATGCTTTAAGGTATTACTAGTCCTACTGAACCACCTGGACTTTTTCTGCTTTCCCAGAACACTCATGTTCTCTTCAGCAATATACGAACATAGTAGTAAAATTTTATTGTTTGCTCATGGGGTCACAGTACCTGCCAGCCCCTGTCAGCAATGGCTGGTTTGTATTCAGAGTATATGCCACGACTTTATAAAATCAGCACAAGTTCAAATTTAACTACACCACGGGGGAGGAAAAAAACAAACATAAGCACACTCTCTAGGCAGAAGGACAACCTTCCACTTTAAATTTCACAGTAGGCAAAATAACTAACTATAGGGGGTGTTCACCTGTTACTGAAACTTCCCAGCTTACTAGAACTCAAATAAAGCATTTCATAACTGAGGAAAATGAGGGCATCATGGTTCAATTCTTCTGACTGTTAGGCTTCCATGTAGCTCAGTAGAAACTTAGCCAAAAGCAAAAAGTCAGGAAACTCGTAGATAAAACCAAAATCTTCAGTATCAAGTGTAAAATGTCTTCAACCAATACTAGTTCAGATTATAAATGGGTTCACTCTGAATGCACAGATGCTCTTTTCCTGTTTGCTTTCTGGAAAGAATCTGGCAGAGCAGTTTGCTGGCAAAAATATTGGAATAAATAGCTAATTTTTGACAATTTTTTGAATCTGAAAATGTTATAATTCCTGCCAGTAAGGCAATTTTAATAGTTTCACAGTCTCACCTAGGGACAGAAGCACAGCCTGTGCCATACTGCATGTTTCCAGCTAAAAAGATCAACCAACACAGCACAAGATTTCACTGAGCAAATCCTTGCAGGAACATGCTTGTAATTAACTTCCAACAATTAATCCCTCCTGTGCAGAACAGCATGTAAGAGTTGTTCAGGAACAACAGAGGTACAAAAGAAAAGTGAGAATTATTTGCTCATTTAAAAATATTAGTGAATGTGGGATAAATATGATGGCTTAAAAACACTGACACAAGGCTCATGCACAACATCTCAGGCTTTCTCCAAGCCTGTGGCAGGGTTCTCCCCCATGCCCACAGAAAGCAGGGCAGAAGATGTGAAAGTGTGAGCAGCCTTCACCTTCATGCTCTGCAGCAGCAGGACACACTGCCAGGCTCCCTGGACATATCTCTGGGTACTGGTCCCTCTGGGTTTTCTGCTCGCTTTGCTGTCCTTGAGCTCTGTTTGCCTGTGCTCACTGACACTAGATTGCTATTGCAGGGAAAAAGAAGGAAAGCTTGTTTCATAAAGGTTACAGTCAGGGACTCAACGGCTTACAGGTAAGGAAACATTACAGAAAACATGAGGACAGACAACCAGGAAAGAGCTCAAGTCCAGCAAGCAATGTGTGCTGCCTCCACATGGCCAAAATGTTCTGTGGTCTCTTCTCTCTTTTGGGTTACTGCCCCTGAACACCTTTGTTTTATCTGCTATTTTTTGCCCTTTTTTGCTTGTTGGGGATGGTACTGTGAAGTAGTTTTAGAAGTCAAGTAGTTTAGAAGTCAGCCCAGCCCTAAGAGTTGTCTTTAGTTCCATTCCATGGCTGTTGAATATATTTCATGGAGCAGCCTCTTCTGATGAGGTGAAGACTAGAAAGCAAGTATCTTGAAGGGGCATAATGTGCTATAACAGAGAGCAGAGTATCTGAGCAGAGGTCTCTCGCCAAAGAACGGTGATTTAAACTCCCTAAGCCTTTGGTATGGTATGAGCCTGGCATGCTCAAGTCTTGCTGGATGTTCACAGGGATAAATGATGCTAAGGAACCAGAGTTCATTTCAGCTTTTTGTTCCAAGCCAAAACGTACCTGTAATCCATTCTCTTCCCCATTAAAATATCTTGACACAGAGCTTTTAACTGTTTTGAGCAGTAGTCTGTCTAATTTTATGAGTGCTATTTTGCAAGCCTACCTGGCAGACTATGAAAACAAACTTCTTAGGAAAAGATGCTTTGTCTGGCAGAAGGCCAGGCTGTGCACTGAAAACACTAGACACATGTAGGAAGAAAACTTGTTCTGTCAGCTCTAGAGCTTCCTAGGCAAAATATCCTCAAAAATGAAAGCTTAAAAAGAGCGTGAAACTGAAATTGAAAGCTTAATTTTCTTTTGGCTCATTTTCTTTGAGCACTTCACTGTGAATCTGCCACCTTTCTCATCCAGTACATATTCAGAATTTCTCATTTTGTCTTTTTCTCACATAATTCAAACTGACTTTCTGGTACAAATAGAGGTTATCATCTCTTTTGTTACTGGGGTGGAATGACTGCAAATGACCAACTGCATCTACAAACTCTGTTACCACAACATGTCTGAGGTTCAATGCCTTTTTTGCAAATAGAAAGCTGTGACTTCCAGGAATGTCATTTTAGTACTTCCAAAATTATATGCTGGTTGGCAATGTAAAAATTTGGATTCTTAGACAAACAACTGGGGTTTTTCCATGGATATGTATTAAGTGTCTCTTCAGGTCTGAAGGCAGATTTATCTTCTGCTGTATCCATTTCTGGTGGGAATTTGTGTGTATTGTCTTTTTCCTAAACTTCTTCCATCTCCTGTCTCCCTGAAAATATGGACTGTCAGTCCTGTTACAAGATCCACAGGACATGTGATTTCCCAGGTCAGAGACCAGGCCAGTTTTGCACAGCTGAGAAGAAGGTGGTTCAGATTCAGATATCTGACAGGAATGTAAGCCAAAATCAAAATGGATGACGTTTTTCTTGCACTGCGTACAAAAATATTAGCACCAAGACTAGTGTGGCAGGGATACAAGAGATTGCAGGAATATTATACAGGGCATAAAGTATCAGAAGTTGATTAACAGCCTTGATTTGTTGCTGTTGCTTTCCAGATGGAAGTCCCTCACTGAGGGAGCAGTTACCTTACAGAGGTACCTTTATTTAGGGTGCTAATCTTCAGGCATCTCTGAAGAAAGCAGCTCTGAAAGCCTGTGACCATGTTACTATGGTGCTCCAGGTGCATTCTCTACACTTTGGATTGTGATGACAAAATTGCCTGAATAAATTGGTGTATGTAATTTGGTTTCCACTTTCCTGCTCACAAAGTAATCTCTATGCCTATCACTCTTGCTACTGCCTTTAAGGACGAAACATGTTTATCTTGTTTTCCTCGATTCTCTCCCACCACAGTTTTAAGGCTTCAGCCATGCTTACCAACAATCTTCTTCCATCACTGATTAAACCAGACCAGCTTACGTATGCTGGAAATCAGCTGTTGTTTCCAAAACACATTACTGTGGTGGAAGACACAGTGTGTGTTTGCTTTATGACTTCCTTTTGGCTTAACCTCTCCATCTTACCTCTCATGGCTTATATTTCAATGAGACACTTGCCTGCAGAATATTTTCACAGTTTCTGGAAGGTCTCATCTGATTTCACTCAGAAAGATCTCTCAGGTGAAAGTGCTGTATCAGAAAAGCAAAAGGTTCACCAGCAGAGATTATAGGACTGCATGAGAATTCATGGTAGCAGGACTAGTAATTCACACTGGAGAACTGAAACCTTTTTACCATTGCCCATTCCAAAGAAAGCTGCCTTTAAAGGCATGAGAGAATAAAAAATAAGGACATGCTATCAGAATGTTTGCCAAATTTCAGCTTAGATCCTCAAAGATATTTTTAGGCATCTAAGTAAGACTAAGTAAATCTTGCAATGTTTCAGCAGGTGATTCAGGAAAAAATGAAGATGGTATCTACAATCTTCACATCAGCAGCAGAAGTTAGATGTAGGAAACACTAAACCCAGAAGTTTATCTGAGCTCTGTCCCACTCTGAAGGTGCTGGCTGCTCAGGACTTTGTATTAACAGTCCAGATCACCTGGACTAGTTCTTTCTTAGAGTTCAAGAGTCCACATTTCCTGTTGGTTTGCTCTACACCTCCAGAGGAGCCCAGCCAGCAAGCAGTACTGCTCTTGAGGACACAGGGAGAACTAAGGCTATCTGGAAATAGTCCTAGGTGCTTCAACACATCTGGGGGATGTGTCCCTTAATTCAGTACATGCTTTAGCTCTAGCAGCTGGAGATTCAGTCCCTGGAGGCAGTAACTTTCACAGTCCAGCCTACTGTATCTGATACAGAAAAGAAGATTTTTTTATTTGCCTAGATTGCTAAAAACATACTCAAAAACTTAAATTTGAAAACAAGTTTAGCCTTTCTTTTCAAAGATGACATGATTTGGCTTTAAGGCAAAGCCAGCACCGTGTCAGGAAGCATGTGGCAAATTCAGAAGCCCAACCCATCAGCTCTAACTCATGTGCTTAATTGTTTTTTGGAGGGTTCCTGACAGTGGCTGGCCCCCTGGATCAACAGCACAGCCTTCCAGCCACAGCCTCAGGCCTCCTTCCTTTGACAGTCACACCTCCCACCTGGCACTGAAAGCACAGATCTAAATATGCGGTTTTGTTCTGGCAGAGGCTCCTGCATGCCAGGCATTTGGCTTAGAGCTCCTGGCTTAGAGCTCCTGTCATTGCAGCTGCTGATATGGATGGAGGGGGTAGAGTGCTGGGCTGGCTAGAGCTCGCCTGTGCCAAACAGAGAGCAAGCAAAGAACTGGGATGTGAATAAGAGGGGCCTGTGGGTTCTGTGATATTTTTTTTTATGTAGCTCCTGTCAGCTGAAGAATTTAGAGAGATTTTTTGGCCAGATCAGCTTTTCACAGAGAGAAGTAGTTCAGATACCAGTTTTAGGTCTCTCAGGAGATGCTGAATGTCTTGTGAATGAAGCCCTAAATCTGTCAATGGGCAGTGCTAGATAAGGAGTGGTCCTGCAGAGCTATTCCCAAACCATCCCCATTCTCGCTCCACGGCCCCTTCCTGCGCTCGCTTGTTTCCAGGAATTACTGGCCTGCTGTTGAGAAATGCGGCTTCGCTCTGGTTCCCAGCACGGCCATGAAAGAAGCGGGGGCATCCGCATCCACATGCACATTCATCCGGGGAGAGGAGCTTCCCCTCACACCTGCTGTGTGGCATAAAGGCCCTGGAGCCCGGAGGGGGGCACAGCCCCTCTCCAGGCCTCCCTCCCTTTCTCCCTCCCTCAGCTGAGGCAAACAAGAGAACAAAAGCAGGGACTTTCTCTCCCCTCTGCCTCAATACCGATGTCAGGGCCCAGGAGAAGGCTGCGAGCTCTTGTCTTTCACCTCTCTCCCACTCTCCTGCTTGGTCTATGCTATGTGTGCAGTCCTCCCTCCCCTCTGACAAAAAAGATTTGCACTGGGACTTCAGATGTGATTCCTCACTGCCATAATCCATGGCCTTATCCCACTTACCTTTTACTTTTTTTGCCCACTGTCATCAAAGATATTAAGACCCCCTACTTTTAAAATTCCTAAATACCTTTGAAGTTCCGGCCTCCAGTGTTGCAGCTTGCTATCTTTATGGGAAGGCAAACTACCAGGTGAAACTCAGATCAACCTAATACACTTAATTTCCCTAAGCTCCCTACGCAGTTAGTGAGGAGAGACGCCCTTCATGACATCGTTCAGATTTGCTAAATTAGCCTTCTACTCTGAATCATCGTCTGAATAGACTTGTCATGCTCCATTGACTACAGCGGGAACCTATGGACAGCCTCCGAGATTAACCTTCCACCTCACCCACAGGGATGGTGGGTACTTAGCACTGACAAACTGCATAAAAGTTTTTGAATCAAAGGTGTTATCTGAGAGTATATTACTAAACTACAGTACAAAGCACAATAATGGCTGTTAAATTGTTGTTGTCATTGCTACTAATAACAACAGCAAACAAAGAAGCATATTTCTGGGTTTAAGGTTAGAGTGTTTTTCATCTCCCTTGATGAAATCCATCTACTTCAGGGACTGGTAGCATAAATGCTGTGAAGTAGGAAGGTTGCTGCCTTTTCCATTGTTTTTTCTTCATCTAAAAGCTTGTTGTTCTGTTTTTATTTTACCACTTTACTGCAACCTTACATTAAGGCTGCAGAGCACTTACTCTTTTGGGTACACACTGCACTGAACAAAAATTCACTGGTCTTTTTCTTCCCATACTTGTAGATAGAGCAGTGGCTTATTTAGAGAGCTTTCCAGATAAGACAGCAAGTAGCCGTGATGATACACAGGCCCAGTTCAAATTCAACTGCTTACAAAACAGTCTTTATCACAAGGAATTTCTGTTTTGTCTTTGCAACACTCAGTTGTGCAGGTGGCTTGATGGACTCCTGTCATCAAAGGAGGACAACAGCAAATAGAACAAATGTTGTACTTCACTCCCAGCTAAGGATAAATGGAGACCAGGTCCTGCCACACTCTGGGTTTTTGCACTGGGAATTGGCCTGTTGAATCAGTAGGACTATCTACAGCACATAAAGCACAGCACTCATGTAAATTGTTACAGGACTGAGATATTATAAATTTTAGGATCTTTATACATTATGAGTCTCAAGATATTTCTCCAGGCTGAAAATAGGCCACTTCACGTTCAGAATATATTCGAAATCAGGTCCTGAATTGAACATAAATCATTTTTAGTGTATTGTGTCAGAAGACAAAAGGAGAAATCTCTGGCTTTCTCTGCAGCCAGTTCCATCAACTGCCCAGGTAATCCTACTTTTGGAATGGGACTCTTCAGCACCTCAGACTGGGCCCTTTTTTGTTATCTTTCTATGACATGTATACCTATTTTCTTGTTGTGCTGATCTTTACATCAGCGATCCTATTCTCACCACTCTAAAATCACCTCTCTTGTTCAACATCTCATTCCCAAAACTGCCAGCCCCACTGAAGTTTGAAGAGTCTATACAACAGGGACTCCATGCAATTGCAGACATCATGGACACATCCCTTCCCAGGCAATCACTTACTCCTCAAGTTTTGGTTCAGTAGTATGTGGCCCAAGCCCAAGTAGAGAGTGGAAGAAAGGAAAAGAAAGACAGCAAGGAAGAGAGAAAAAAAGAGGGAGAAAGGCCAATAGGGATAATATTGCTCTGTGTTACATCTCTTATCACTACCTCCACCACAAATGCTTTGAGGAGAAAGTGGAAGTTGATCCATTCTTGCAGCTGGAGATTCCCCTTGCATCATTCACATCCCCAGGCAGCCACCTTGTCAGACTGAGGTCCCCTGTGCATCCTGGAGTGACATCAACTTCACTTGACCGAGGTTGAGTATCTAGATCCCATGAGCATCTGTAGTGCTATGTCATGAACAGTAGAAATACAAGAATTACTATATAAAATAATATTTAATAAAAATAAAAAAGCTAAGGTATTACAGGCAGAAAAAGAAAAAATTACTTGGGTGTAGATCTCTTTCTTTTGTTATGAACAGTAGGTTTTTGAAGATGTGTATTCAGGTAAAAACCCAAAACAAACCCACAGCCTCTATTTCCAAATGTAATAGTGTGCAAGTTAATTATCAGTGTCATGAAAAGCTCTTTTGCTTTTCTCCATTCCCAGAATACTACATTTTACTTTTACTTTGCCTTCAGAACATCCAGTAACACTTAGCAACTGCTAAATAGCTACCAATTAACTGAAAACATTTACCATTGTATATATATCTATGTACACTTTTTTTTTTTTTTTTTTTTTTTTTTTAAGAAGGATTCTTTCTTGTGTTCTGGTCTTTAGAGGCTTCATCTACTGAACAGGACAAAAAATAGTTACTGACCTTTTCAGATCCAAGCTCTCATCTTTTGTTCCTGAGATAGAAATGGAGCAAAGCAGCAAATTAAAAGCATTAGAATGTAACAAAGCAAGCAGAGACTGAATAAATACAAATAAAAAAAAAATTGTTTGCCAATGGAGACAATAGTTTCAACAGTGGTTGTGTAGCAAAGGAGCTTTCTATAACTCAGGGTAACAGAAGGAATGGAGGTATTTTTCTGTAAAAGACACTGTGTGTGTGTGTGCATGTGCATTTCTTTTTAAATCTAATTTGACCACGAATCAAGTGTAATGGTCTTTCTTAAGAAATGCTTTCAGTAAACAGTGAAGATTTTATAACAGACTTGTTTTACTATAAGAATACAAGTTTTCTTCTTTCATTGGGTTTCTCTAGAGTTGATCAGTACAGGCTAAGTAGGATAAATTGGCAGAGGATCTCTGTGCAGATGGCTTCCCACGTCACTGTATAAGATGACAATAGACAAAGAATTGTATTATTACTTTGTGGGAATGTTTAATCTTGAACATGAACAGTTCATTGTGCAAGTTCTCTGTTCTCAGTAAAAATCAGGTGTTGCTCTGTCATCTACAAGGAAAGGGAAGAAGTGAGTGTGTCTGTATGTGTGCATGTGCGACTATCATGCATTTGAGTATTAATTACAATTCTACCCTGTGCATCCCAGAGGGATGATGAAGTACAAACAGGTTTTCAACTTCAGCTGTAGTAATGCATAGGTTGAGCTTACAGTTCTCAAAGTGGCCTTCACACTGCTAGTGGTTACTTTTGCATGTACATCTCGTCCCACTCACCACTAGTCATCCTTCTTGCATCCATAGACCCACTTAATGAATCATCACTCACTCATTTGGAGCAGAGTGGTAGCAAATTTTGGGTCTCTTCTGCATGAAGTCCTTTCCATTCATACACTCCATATATAACAAAAAGTGGCTATGTAAACACAAAGATGGCCTTCTAACAAACTATTCCATGAAGGCAACCACCAGAAAAGAGCCAGTCTAACAGCTCTTTGCCAGGCCTGCTTATAGCTTAGTCAGTATTTGGGGATAGAGATGGGAAGGACAAGAGAAATCATACTATGTACCCTACATGATGGAGCTTTGGGAAGTTAAGCATGACTTGAGACAACTCTCAAGCAGCTCAGGCTTACTGAGGAGATCAGATATCTCCCATAGAAGAACAAGAGCATCTCAAAACTCTCTCATTACTCAGTAACCTGAAAATGTAACTAACTGCTAGGTAGCATACTAAAAAGGAAGTAATTTTTTTCTTTTGTAATTAAATAGTAATGAGGGCTTCGGTATGCTTTCCAAGGATAGCATTTCAGTTGCGGAGTCCATTAGTTTGAAGAATGCACTGTTGGTTTTCATACCTTACAATACTTCACTTTCTTCCAAACAATTTCAGAAGCCTGTATAAATCTCCTAGACTTGTAAACAGTGAAGCATCTCCCTCTTTTGGCGGTGAGTGATAGAATAGGTTGTACAGAGTAATTAATTATTCTAACATTTTAACTAATAGTTGAACACAGAAACAAAACAGGAAAAGTATTTGGAACAGAAAGTAAATTTAGAAAAAAGGTTGATCAAAGAACAAAAAGAAAGGAGAAGAAATTAACACACAATTAGCATTACCTGAATTTCTATCTAATTCTATTTAGTCTATTAATGCAATTTAACTTCTTTGCTCTACTCTTGAGGCTTAATCATCTCTGAACGAACACACACACTCATTAAGGTCACTGTTACAGTAAAACTGCTAAGCATGACAGGACTGGGAACAAGGTTTTCCCACTGCTTAGCTGATAGAGTAATTTAAAAAACAAACAAACAAACCAACCAACCTAACTCCTCATCAGTAACCTGTCATTGTGTCAGTATTATACAGGCTGAAATAACTGTATACTGAAACAAGCTGCTTTAAAGGACTGATAATTTTCAGGAATTTGGGGCAGACTTTTGTATGCACAAACCAAAGGGCTGTTTTCTGCTAGAGTAATTTTCTGGCAGATTTCTACAGACTAAAATTTTTCTGAGTTTACAAATGCAAGTGTTTCTGGGACAAGCAACACCTGTAGAGGACGGGAAATTAGTATAATAAAAACAGACCACTAAGAATACTTCAAATTAATTTCAGAATCTTCAGAAGTCCCCTACAGTTTCCACACCCAAATGAGAACACCACACTTCTGTGTATTAGTTTATTTAATTCTTTATAGCCACTAAGAGCAAGTAAATTACGTTGATACAATTGGTAAACATATACATTCGCTAGAGCCTCCCACAATCCCACAGAGCTAAGGGAAACATTAAGGGATGTTACAGGATTAATGCTTTCATTCTACAATATGGATATATGGCTTTCATACAAGTTTAAAAAAATTGAAAAGGTAACACACTGCTAGCTTACAAAATCAATATACAAACTGAAAAAAAAAATGAAAAGGAAAAGGAAAAAGAGAGTAACCCATGAGAAGACATCATATAGCACTGGTTTAATAGATATATACAGAATTAGAAATCCATTGAACATGATATTCAGGCTTTAATTCATTATTTTGACTTTCATTTGTTCTTTCTGTTTAACATCCAAACTACAAGTATTAAGTTGACTTCAGTTTTACTTTATGTTTTCCATCTTTTTTTTCCCATTTTCCTCACTTTTTATTGGCAGAGAAAAAGCCTTTTCTGCCTGGGTTTGTATGTTCGCACCTAACTGAAGCAGTCCATCCACTTCGAAGCTTTGAACAAAGCCCTTCCACGTACATGGTGTGACAGAAAAGAACATCACCGTGATACTAAGTCCTATTATTGGCCATTTCATTGGTATGTGTTTTGCATTTTCCTCAGACACAGCTATCCTTAAACTGATATGCTGGTGAGTGGGAAGAAACCTATCTCTTCATCCTATATACTACTTTTGTATCCTTGTGTAAATACCAACGCAGGACAAAAAGCTCCTTCACTTCTACTTTAGGTTGAAAACATGGCAGCACTATTTGTGAGATACATTTTGAGTTATGGATGCACTTTTTTAATAGTTTTGCTTCCTCATATACGAACATATATGCGGTATGTATGCATATATATTTAGAGACCTGCTGTGCCTTGTGCTGATATCCTCATTAGGTGGTTTCTAGCTCAAAGCTGCAGCCGTACTAACCTGACTTTGCTTCAGGTCCCCTCAGCAACCACAACACGCTTTAGATTATCAGAGCCATTCGTTCAGCTATAAAAATCTAGATGAACTACACAATTACAATATGGGAAGTGCAATGAACGACCTAATGAGAAAAGTTAAATAATGTCTTCTTGCCAGGTAGATGAGGGTGAGGCAACTTAAACAGCGTAATTAATTGAATGAAATTGGCTATAGTTAAGACAGCTTTGAACATACTATCCATTTTTCTAGCTTTACATCACAGAATTCAGGGCTAAAGCTTTTATAGTGTCTTTAACTTTGAATGACCTTCTGAAATGGGAATACTTGGGAGCCTCTGTTTTATCTCACCAGCAAATTCATACGTTGGACACATGCTTCTAGTTCTGTTTGGGGTTTTGTTTGTTATTGTGTGTTTTTTTAAAATAAGGAATAGGCAACTCACTCAAAGCCAAGCAATTTAAAGGCTAGGGCTAGGAGATACCTACTGCATTTTTAGCCATCTGGGACCCCAAGACACTTCACATTTAAGTGGAAAACTGCAGAAAGGGCAAAAGGATTGAAAAGCCCCACCAACGAGATAATGATAGTTGATTATAGTTGAATTCCCATATTTTTCTTGAAATATCTCATTTCTGCTCAGGTCAGAGTGATGAGGCCACAAGGCAGACTACCATTTTTGAAGAGTAGCAGAAAGGGAACATTAGGAAAACTGTTAGACTTCAGCATCATTTAGTTTTGGTCCAAAAGCACACAAAGTTTTCTGCTGAGCAAGACAGCCTAGACCTTCTCCAAACGCAAACATCAATGGGGTGGAAGAGGCTCTCTCCATGCGCTATTTGCTCAGGCAAGTCTTCCACTGTCCCTGAAGTTCTATGACACATGTCTCCTCTCTTTAATTTGATGGTAAAAGAGGACACAGTGGGAAAGGATGCAGCTTCTTGCCACTGTTTACCTAGCTAAGGTGGTTTTCTGATTGACGGCAGACACTCTTTCATCATTATGTCTAATTTTTGATCATATGTTATGCATTTCTTTCTCCCAGGAAGCCTTGCCCAGGTTGAGCTATGACAAAGGTTTTACCAGTGAATCACTCCCCCAGAGAATCCAGGAATTCTTTGCTCATTCTCATATTTCCGTGTTCATTGTCATCTTCTGATTAACAAGTTGCTATTGTCCTTAAAAGGACACAATGAGAGGTACCAATGGTAGGGGCTTGCTGGGCTGTTTTGCAACACTTCAGTGAGTAATGGAGAATACAGCCTCAAGCATGAGGAAGGATCAATGATACCCACGGTTTGCCTGAGAGGTAGAGTGCCTTAGCAGAATTGACAGAAAACCTACAAATACTATAAAAATTATGGATGAGTGGAGGAAGACAGACAACAGGTCTAATCTGTTCCCACAGAGGAGAGAACACAATCAGAAGTTCACAGAAGATGCTGTCCTACAGAGTTTTAAAAGATTGAATATGAGATACCTATCCCCGTTGACATATTGCTTCCCACTCTTGTAAGAATTTGGGAGATGTGAAAGACTACTATGTCCTGTCAAAATGGTGTACCTCACCAGTATTTTGCTTTAGAAAAGTGTCAGGTTTACATTGTTAATTTGTCGCACTTCCTAAGCTGAGGCAGTCAGGCTGCCTTTTGCCCCATCCTCATCATTGACGTTAGACTAAAGAAGCTTGGATAAAATTTATCATATGTTAAGGGATTTCATTAAACAAATGGAAATGCTATACAGTGTTTATCTTCAAACACTCCCTGCTAGCAGCATGATAGTTTATGGGGTTTTATAGCCTGTTTCCACAAATAGTCTCCATAAGTATTCACTTCCCCTTAGTTCATCCTAATAGTCTGTTATTTTACTTGAATTGTTCATTGCCACATGCCAAATGGTGAAGGATATAACCAAAGATAAAGAAATACATCATGTTTTCACCTATCAACATCATCATAGCTTCTACTCGTAAACCAGAAAAGACAGATACACTATTGTCTCTGTTTGACCTTGCCTCTGGTTGGACACGTTCTTTTGAGGTTGGAGTGGGACTTGACTTCTCTGTAACATTCTACATTTGATTAGTTTTCATTAAGGCACAAATCAAGCAAAGCATAATAACCAATGTGCCAGCCACTAATCCTGTCTTCCCTACTCCAGGAGCATGCAAAAGAAGTTTGTATAAAATGCTCCTGACTTCACACCTTTCTCTTTTTCATAAGGTCTCCAACACTGTCTGTTGATATGTTTTATGATTGTTATTCTTTCCTTTCTTCAGTCCAAAATATCATTATGGAATTAGAAGATGAGAATCAGTAAGTTATAACTTAGTATCTACCTACATGTACAACAAATGTTCTTGCTTCCTGGAGCCTTGCCCCATAGTTCTGCTGTATTCAATAGTCTGTTAAATATGTCAGGCTGACTAGCAATGGTTCTCTTTCAATATGGGCACTTCTGTCAGCAGACATGTCAAAGTAAGAAAATGCCCCAATCATCAAATATTGTTTTAAATCAAAATACAGACAGGCCTATTTGCTTAGAAGTTTGGCTCACCCTACTCAGAGGAAGGGAACTGAGCTATACCTAAATTCTCCTAAGTTTAAACTTGCTAGAATCCAGAGTCTGGATGAAGGTTCATCCTTAGCTGATGTTCAACAACTCATCTCTCTTTTTCTCTAAGAGATCTGAGTGCTCAGAAAAAGCCTTTAATTTGGGGGATTTCTATCATCTCCCCATACCATAACATAGCTGTAGCAAATGAATGCGGAAACCACTTCTCAAGAGGGACATTCATGAAACAAGCTTCAGTTGGTTAAACTAGCTAAGCAACCTACCTATGCTAAGTCATTTTCCATTTTAACAGGATAGCACCAAGAGGGTAAATCACATATTGCATCTGAAGTAGCCACCCCCACAGCACTGTCAGACAAGCTTCCCCTCCCAGAGGAGGGAGGGTAGAAGATTAGAAAGCAAATAAGGAGAAACTTCAGAATGACTCAAGTGGAAACTGAGCAAGACAGGATGGGAAGAGGTTTTGTTCATATTTTTGCCTCTTGCTTTCTTGACAATGTCACTAGTGAAGCAACTGCTCCTGTTAGGTACCAGGCACCCCCTTTCAGAGCTGACCTGACTAACCTATTCTATTCAATCTTCCTCTGTGTTCTGCCATGAATCACTTTTATCATCTCCTTCATTGTCAGAGTTTCCACAAAATGTTTTCTGCTACCTTTTTAGAAATTTTCTTCATTGTTCATAAACTATGGCAGATAAAACTCCAATTACTGTCAACAATAAGATGTTAATACAGATCCAAACATATGTAGCTGAGTAGTACAGAGGAATTCTCGTATTTCACTCTCTTTGCTACCAGGACTGCTGCACTTTCGTCTGGTCCTAACATGGTAATTTTCTGTTTGTTTATTTGTTTTCTGTAAACTCTCTCCATGGAGGCCCTATACCACCATAGGAACATGAGTGGTCTCCTTCAAAAACTAGCAGGAATGTTCCTTTAACAAGCCAGATGGGCAGTAAATCATAAGGGCCATCAGGTGTCAGAGGAAACACAGGGGAAATTATTTTCTTCTTACTCACAGAGGTGGAAATCAGAAGCCATATCTAAGGTTCACTAAAGGATAGTCAAACTGTTGGTCTCAGCATCATTCCCAACTCCTGCCAGCTCCCTGTGAAACATGGACTAGATTAACCAGTGTAAGACAATGGTGCAACAGTGTTTGCACTCAAAGCTGAACCACTTTAAGTGAACTGATGCAGCATTTAGACAGACAAACCTTTGGTGAGTGAAAAAGCTTCTTTCTCCCTTTGCTTTCAATCAGACCTACCAATTCATTAGTTTAAGTCTGAGGCACAAGCACAGGTAGACCTGATTAGACCATGAGCAAAGCAAATAGCACCCAGAACCACCCAAACATGAGCCTTTATGATTTTGGATTTGGTCATTGCACATCCACCACATGTTGGGGACATTTTTAATTATACCACTGGCTCAGGTATGTCTAACAGCATAGTCAAAATAACAAGGACATCAACACAGATGGCAAAACACACCCAAGGAGTCTGGGAAATAATCAGGTGGCTAGTCTACCTTGAACTATGTGCCGGCTTGGCTAGCTGGCGTCAGAAGGGTTTAGAAAATCTATGGATGGACTTGCCACACTGTAAGTTCAGATCAGCCATACTCTCCACGTAAGAAAAAAGAGGGCAAGCTCTGCAATTGTTATATATTTTTTTGCATAGAAAAGGGGAGTGATGTTAGTCTGGAAAAAGACTCTCTACTTGTCTACTAGCTAATCTCAAGACAGCAGATGAATACACTCTGCTGCAGCTTCGCTGAAGTCAGTGGGTACCTGCAGGATTTCAAGGAGTCTATTCGTCTTGACCAGCAGGCAAGGAATGATTTTGAAATTAATTCGGGCACTGAAAACACGTTTCCTCTGAAAAGTCTGGTTTACTTGTTTAGTTTATTAAACGACTGTTTAGCTGGGAACAGGCCAGCACTTTGTTGGATCTTTTTTCTACTTTATGACTCTATTGTTATTATCATTTAAAATAGGCAAAATTGAACAAACTGAAAACCAGCTGGCTGTATTTTTTTTCCTGCAGATCAGTAAAAAAAAAAAAAAAAAAAAAAAAAAAAAAAAAAAAATCACAGAACTCTTTTTACGTTGAGTGAAATTTTCCAAGGTCTTTTTTTGCTTATATAAAAATGGAAGAAAGAAAAGGTACTGCTTTTATATTTCCCTTCTACTTTACTAACAGAGAAACAAAAATTAATTCCATTCTTATTGGTTTCAAGTTCCACAAGTTGTCCTTTTTTTTTTTAAGTCAAAAATACAAACAACTTCAGGCAGTTTCCAAACAGATTTCTTCTGTTACTTCCCATCAGACATAGTATTTTTCAATCAGCTATACATAAAATCAACAGGACAATTCCCACCGATACAAGAGGGAGTTGGGTCAGGCAGAATCACAACAATTTCAACTAGATTTTTGTCAAAAGGATATTCTCCTTTCTGGCAAAATAAACAAATAAAAGAAAGCATTTTTCAGCTTTTATAGGTAAACCAGGGGATGCTACCATCCATCAGCATTGATATGCTAAAAAAAGGAAGTTTTGCTAACATTCTACTTGGAAAAATCATTGCTAGAAAATCATGAAAAATTAGGACTCTTCCATGTCCAACTGTTGAATGATTTTAAAATTTTTACTGCTAACATCCAAAATGTGACCAAGGACAGGAGTGCTACTGGTTTTTACCTGGAGATGGTGGCCAAAAAAAATTCTATGCCTGTAAATACTCAAATGCCCCCATCCTTTCCATAAAAATAATTTCATACAGTTATCAAGATGTAATAAGAACTTAAGAAACAAGTCTGGGTTTCTTCAGATATGAGGTCCCAATCTTAAATATAATCGCATCCAGCCAGACTCCTATGATCACACAGGGCACCACTGGCTTCAGCAGAGCTCCACACAGGCTCAGGTTCTGCTTGCATGGAGTAATTGCCAGACTGAGACCTATGGCAAGACTTGAGAATATTTTAAAAACCTCTACATTGTTCAATATACAATAGACATAATTTTCTAAATGAGATTGGAGTCCTTTATTACAGGCCTCTAAAAGTTTTTGTTAGGGTTATACATTAAAAATACTAAAGTAATAAAAAAAAAGATTATTTTTTTTTTTCTGTTTGCTTGTTTCCTTCTATGGTACCATTAAGCTATAAATAATTTTAGGATAAAATGCCTAGGTATAAACGAAACTGTTAACTGATCATGTTTGCTGATGTCCCTTTCTCACATTGCCCAAGTTGGCTCCATTAATCCAGCATCTTCTCTTGTTTCTTGCCTTCCTTTTTCTTCTTCTTGGATTCTGTCAAGATAACAATAACCATAAAAAATTAGAGTCTAGCAGTCACTGCAATAAATTTCATTCAATACCCCTGAAACTTTCGCTTGTTTTCTCTGTGCACGTAAGAACTAATTTTGATTCTTGATTCTGAACAAGGAAAGGGAAAATAGAAGGAAAAGAAATTTAAAAAGGAACAGCTGAGGCACTAGAAAAGATGGAAAGGGGGGTGCATGTGCCGTTCAGAACCTTTCCTATCTGAGCAGCTGACCCTGTTTGGCATGCAAAGCATTGTCTCAGGAACTTGCGTTGAAAATAAGAAAACAGCAGGCAGCTCCTAGAGAAACCGGGTCATGGCTCAGTGGAGAGCTGGAGGAAAGCTTTGCACACACTACCCACACACATACCCTTCCCTTGCTTCCTTTCTGTTTCATTGTCAGTCTTTGGCTTTCTCTAAATATAAGAGCAGCTCCAGAGTGTGGTGAGAAAGCTCACTTGTTTCTTCAGCTTCTCCACTGCCAACCCTTTCTGCTTTGTCTGGGACTAACACCTACGTACACTTGAGAAGCAATTAAGTTTGGCCTGGAGTCACTAGAGCATGGTCTGTCCAGCCAGCTGGTACTGACAGGATGGCGAAGGGACTAGGGAGTATCTGCTTCTCTGATTCATTTGGGGTAAATAAGGGAACAATGTGAAGGTGCAAGTTAAAGTTTATATATTATACTACCATTTATGGTAACTTGCACTGTGCTACAGGGTAGTGTAGTATTCTACAGGTAAAAGAAACTCACAGAGGGACCTAAGACATGAATATGTATCACATGTCATCTTGCAATGGGGAAAATAACAGATCTCATGGGGAATGTGAATAAATCAAATCCTCACAGATACCACTGCAAAACAGGTACTACAGAAAGAATGAAACCGAGTTTCTGCAAAGCATCTTTCCTGGAACCAAACCAGCAAGCAAGTAGACCCATGTTTGCCTTAAACCAGATGTCCCTTTTCTCCTTTGAATCTTGCCTTTGTTTCTTCCTTCTCAAAAAACACCCCCTCCCCACCAAAAAAACCAAAACAAGACAAAAAAAATCAACCAAAAATCAAAACAAAAAACCAAAACAACAACAAAATAAAAACCGAAACCAAAAAGCAAAAACCAAACCCCAACAGAAAACATCTCAGGTTAAATAACAAATATCACCATGAATGAGAAGACAAGCTCTTGGCCCTTTAGGTAGTACACTCTTCTTTGTGAATATGATTCTTTTCTCTCTGACCAGTTTGCAGAACACAGACAGGTAAGCAATAATCGCCTCTTGTAAAACCTTACTTGCATTAAAGCCAAAAGAACTACACTGACATCTTTCAGTTATGTATAGGGCCAGGGTACCTTCAACAGAAGGCAGACTTAAGTCATCACGTTTCTCTGCTGTTTTTTTTTTTCCTGTTTGTTAATGTTTCAAAACAAATTTTTTTCTTCATCTTTTTCAACATGACAAGAATTTTTTGTGATAATCCTTAGTCAAAGCAAAATAAAATACCTAGTTTATGCTTAGTCACAAAATCTGCTCTATAAATCTCTTTCCCTTAAAAACTTTTGTTAACATTTAAAGGGATAACAATTTAAAATAGAAAGTAATTTTGTTTGAAAATAAGAAAATGAACTATTATTTTTTTTACCCCTGCCTTTGTATGTGTGTCTGTGTTTGTGTGTGTGTATGCATGTATGCTTGCAGTCCAGAGCCATTCACAGATATGGCACTATTTTACATGTCATTTCAAAATGTCATTTATCATTAAGTTAATATCTAATTTGCTTTCAGCTAAAGCTTTTTTCTCCCTGCAGATTTTCTGTCTCCCCTCCTATCCTCTTTAATCCACGTTCTCCATCACTTCCTCTAATTTTCCCTCTATACCACTGAGCCTCCTGGATTCTGTATTGATTGCACTCTCTCTGACTCTCTCTCTTCACCACCTAACACCGCTTTCTCTGAAAGAAACAGTGGTGTTTTATTAATCACATCAGCATTTGAATCTGTAAAATCCACTTAGACCCAGCACAACCAGAAAGGCACTCTGCAGGCTTCAACTAAATTTACCAAAAGCAAAGGAGACATATGAATGCAGGCAGACCTCTAACAGGACTCTACTGAAAAGTATGTGCAGTTCACAATAGAGGTGAAGTCACCACCAAGAAAAGTTTTTGGTCTGGAGTTGTGTGATTGCATCAGGTGCTCATCCTCATTTGACTTTGCTACCAAACAACCCACTGTTACTCTATTTGCACTTGGCCCCTGTGGGTCTATATCTGCTCCTGATAGCAAAAACTCAATTCTGCCCTGTTGTCTGCCTTGTGATAATCTGCATATCATCCAAACTGCCTAACCCATCTACCTACAAAGACAAGTGATTCTGCTTTGTGTCCCAGCAGAGTAAAACCTTCGTGCTCACTTGTGGGATGTAAATCCTCTCACATTAAAGGTACTCACACCACCACAGCTTAATCTTTCAGACAGGTAAACTGTACTGATGCAAAGTAAATTTGATCCACGAAATTACATGTGTCCCCCCCCAGTTGTGGCAGTATCGAAAAGGAAAAAAAGAAAAAAAGAAAACTGCTCAAATATTTCCCAGTTCTTAAGCTCTTCTAAAAATCCTACCATAGACAGCAGTACCCAGGTACTGGCCCATGAAGATGTTGCTGTTCACCCTCTCATGCACAGCTACCCACCAACTGTTTTGACTATGGACTATGCTATGTCCATGGCTAACAAAGTATAAAGTTGCTTTAAGATGTACTTTGTTCATGTTTTTTCATTGCTCAGACCTAGACTTTGCATCTGTGTCATTCAGGCTTTCACTGCCCTCATCTCTGCTCACCCTACACTATTTCAACTTTTATGATCTGCTTATCAGGTCAGCTTACACAGCCACACTGGGATCCATGTCACCCTGATCATTTCATCTGCCAATGCTTCCCTTCCAAGAGTAACCAGGCTTGACTGAAAGGGTCACCATGCCAGCAGTGCTAGCACTGACAGCATGCTAGAAAGCCCTGACCAGCTGAGAATACAATGCCAGTTACCTGAAAGCTCAACAGCCCCATACCCCAGCTGTAGCCATCTACGGTTAAGTGAAGGAAAGATCTCCTAGATACTCTGTCTCCAATAGCCCCATTCAGATTCCTAGACCATACATGAAAATTACAAAAATTCCATTCAGTTTAGCACAGATTGGATGTAAGACCTTTGGTTCAGCCATTTCCTACCAGGCCTCTTAATGTTTCTGCCATCAGAAATTACAGTAACCCATCAAGCATTACCCACTGAAACAGCCTTTAAGACGCGAAAGCCACTACACTGCTCTCCACATCATGCTGGTGCTGCAAAGCAGCTTGATCTCAGCAACACTCACTACTGGGCCAGAAGGACCTCAGAAAAGCTGCACAGAGAAAAGG
Source organism: Strigops habroptila (assembly GCF_004027225.2). Taxonomy (NCBI): domain Eukaryota; kingdom Metazoa; phylum Chordata; class Aves; order Psittaciformes; family Psittacidae; genus Strigops; species Strigops habroptila. The sequence continues at coordinate 68,890,786 of NC_044279.2, forward strand.
GACTGCTCTGAACAGAATGCTGCCATCTGGAAGTGCTCTGGGTCAACAGCAGCCTCCTTTATCTCACCTACCTGATCATTTCACTATTTGCAAAGACCAAGCTGTGGACCGGTGCATCAGCTGTGTGTTGGCTATAGGGAATGTGTTTGCTACAGACAAATGCTACCAATAACACTGGGAGCCACTATGATGAAAAAATTTGGCCAGATGAAATTCAAGTTCACACCAGCCCATGCAGAATTTTAATCTTAATCTACTCACTGTCCCATTTGCTTTAAAGGTCCAGTCTTTTCAGTGTTGAGCCACACACCAGCCAGAGGTATCTTTATGAGCTACCTCTAGTAGAGTTCAGGATCCAGACAGGAATGAGCAAAACAAAAAGCAGGATGACAACCCTGGATTTCAGAAAGGCAGATTTTGGCCAGTTCAGAGACCTGCTCAGCCATGCAAAGTGCCTAACTGTAACAGAATGATCCTATGGGCCACATCTGGCTCAAAGGTCATAAACTGTGACATCTCAATATAAAGCTTATGAAACGTATGTAGACAGGTTTGATATTTACAGTGAAACACATAATTTAAATACATTAAATGCCTTATCAAAGGTACTTCTCCTAGAGATACCAAGACCAGGGTCAGCAGTGAGGTGGGGGTGGGTGCTATCTCTTGCTCTCTCTCAATACTTGAGGTGAGCAGGCTGTGCAGTGGGGGGAACAGACAAGCACAGCTGTTTGCCTACTGCTCCAAGTGCACTGTGTGTTAGTGTCCCAGCCAAATTGTCCTTCCATTGCCGGTGTGGTGCAGCATATAGCCACACTGAGGAAAGCAATAGCAGGATCTATGCCTTCTCTCTGGCTTCCTTCACATCAAGGAAATACTTATTTTTACAATCCTTGAGCATCCTTGCAGCAAGACAAAAGTACCAGAAGAGTGAGCAATGTATGCTGCAGGATATTAATGAGGATGACAAAAGTCCTCAGTTTTTGTGTCTGTGTTAAAGCATACACTTTCCTCCCTCTCATCCCACAGTGACAGGCTGCCTAGTGGTGCTCTTGCTCAGATGGAGGCTGGGATCCTGGACCAGGGCACACACAAAGAGCAAATTCAGAATACCTGGCTGTCCCTGTAGGACACAGCAAAGAAGAACTGCATAGCCATCCCACCCCGGTCCTGGAACCCAGAACGCTTCCAGTAAGGTAAAAAATACCCATGTAACATTGTACAAACAGCCCTGAAAGACAAAACTGTACCAATGCACACACACTGGATTAGCTAATCATTCATCACCTGAATACCGCTGTGCATAGTCGAATGCCTAAGAATTATTCACAGGATTAAAGGCTGTGTGGTCATGGATTAGCACTGAACCCACTTCTGTGATGACTGGTAACAAAAATTCCAGTGTGGATCTTGCGGCGTAAACAAATAAATTTGATAACCAGAACTTTCTCTATAGAATTTGGAATGGCAGCAGCCCTCTTTAAATAGTCATCTTTATTCTGAAGACTCATTCTCATTCAGCACAGGAAAGTAATTATGTCGAACAGGAGCCACACACCATTTGAAGCCACCCTTAACGTATAAGGCACAAAAGGGAGGTAATTACATTTTAATGGAAGCCAAGCTTTCTAAGCCAAGATTTGCAGGTATTTATTTTCATTTGTTGAGAAGAAGGTACCAATTCACTCATGACACTTCTGAACTCCTGTATATAAAAGGCAAGCAGTGTGCCGAAAAGCAATATAAATCATTCGAAAGAGCAAAAGCTGTGCTGATGGAAGGTTTAGAGTGAAGAATTTCAACACCAGGTGTTCAGGACGCAGTTTTGTCAGGAACTAGCATTCAGTGCCACTGAATACAGAGGAAGGCAGCTCTTCTGAAGGGCTCTCTACCTCTAATTGGGGAAAATTTTCCAAAGCACCTGGTTCTATAGTGAAGGGAAATGGTGCCATTGGGTGCAAGGAACTTCTGAAATTTGGAGATGAAATGCCAAGCCATATGGAAGGAAGCAGTCTTGACTTTGAAGAAGCCAAGAATTTTATCCCTTGGTGAAAAAAAATCTCACCCTAAAGAGGGTCACCCTGCTCTCTAGGAACAGAAATTGCTATCTTATGATTTCCATGATTGTAGAAACAAATCCCTTGATTTCTGAAATACCCTTTAATATGGTATTTCTTCTGCTTCTAGAGAAAGAGAACCTTTCATGGCCATCTAATTCCTTTTCTTCCTATTTTCCTGCACAGCATTTATACATTCCCAATAGTTTAAGAAGGAAAAACTATCTTACAATAGCAGTTTTATTCCAAAATGAGTTCTTCTTAGAGCAACGCAGTCCTACTGGGTGGAAAAAAGAAAGCAATACTCCACTAGCTAAACAGCAGTAGAAGGCAAGTCTCCAATGAATCAATTACCTTGATGCGGCTTTTACTTCATTAATATATTAAAATTGATTGCATTCCCTATACTTTAGCTCTGTGCTGTTTAATGACTTTCTCTAGGTGTCTGTAAGCGTTTCTCAATTTCTCCACTCTTCCAGTCACTCCTCTCCAGCAGGTTTTGTTTTGCTTCTCGCTTTGCTAAATTTCCATTTTAGACAGACTTGCATTTGTTCCCAGTTGAGCATAAGATGAACCCAATTCAAACCTAAAGGGTGGAGCTGCACCATATAAGACAGGAAGGCACACTACAATGCGTGTTACGAATGGGGATCAGCTAGATTTATGCCTGTAACAAACACTAACATACGTGATAAAGGAATGGACCAAAGAGCTACTCACGGGAAAAGTTTCACTCATTTTCTTTCTCATTGGAATTGCAAGAAGAAATAAATGCAGGAAAAAATTAATCCAATTTATCTGCAACAACCTTAACAGTCAGAAGGCATTGCTTGAGCCTGACCTACAGATGCAAGATGTTTAAAATATTCCCTTTATCATCCTTACTGAAACCAGTCAGAAATTACAGGTAGGGTAATTTGTTGAAACCAAGGATTTTCATCAGAAAGTTTTAATTTTGGTGATTTTCTTCAAATGTTTGGGAGAAAAAGTTTCAAAATTGCCTGGGCACAGGCACACAAAAGACCACAGACACACACATTTTCTGATTTTGCTAGATGGCCTAATTGCCCAAAGACGAAGATCAGGAAAGTTTCATCTCATTTTCTTTACATCCGGGTCACATGTATCTAAGATGTTAGAGTCTTTCGAGTAAGTACTCAGAAGATTGCAATGGATAAACTTTCCAATCAAAGCCTGCTTTGCAACTGGAGACTGCTGAAGGGGTCTGGCTAAATGAAAAGTGACTTCCATAAGTAGCTCATGTTGCTCTTCTGTTTGCTTTTTTTTCTCATCTGCCTATGGTACATTTGTACTGTTGCTTCGGTATGGTATGAACTTTCTTACTGTTCTTTGTCATGTTCTGTATATGAGGGACCCAGTCCCAGCTGGCTCTTCAGCCCTTCTTCTATGCTGTACACAAAATCCCTCTTAATGCCAGTGAGACAGGTGCAGGCACAGACTAATACAAAGTTCACTCTCTGCATTCACATGCCTGCAGGAGACTGCTGAGAACAAAAAGTATTAGTAGTCCGACTGGAGTTTGGCATACACCTATACAGCAAAAAGATGACACATTGCGGCAGTTTATATGTCAAACAGATCTATATTATATATAAATAAATATATAATATAAATAGTTACTTAGCAGAAATTTGTGATATACTTTGAACAGAGACCCTATTTTACTTAGTTTTTGGAAACCAGGCACACACATTTCTCAGTTGTGCCTTTTGCATCTGCCCCAGCTAGAATCTATCCTCAGGACACAGTACACAGGCTTGGCTTTGATTAGTGCTCCACACTGAAAAGTCTCCTGCAAAACTTCTGCAGTTAGCACAGACAGAAAAAAAGATAGAGCGATGGTGCCGTGGAAAATGAGATGGAGAGATAAAGAAGGGGAAAAAGCTTGAAAGGAAAGGAAGGGAAGAAGCAGAAAAGGAAAGGACAGAAAGGAAGGAACAGGGCTTTCTCTCTGTTTCACTGCTGGGAACAGTAATGAGTATAAACATTTGCTGATGGCATATCTTTTATCACAGCAAATCCCACAGCTTCAGGCATTTTCACGGCTCAAGGGCACAGACTAATGCCAAAGAGGCTGACTACTCCTGCAAGCCAGGAAAGTGAGACAATGAGCATGTAACAAAATTGGCACACACAAGGCGATTTAAACTTTCAGCCACAAAGGTCTGTATCAAAACATAACAGAAACTCCTGCAGCCACAAAGAGGGTTCAACAAGACCATTCATCACATCCAGTTTTTCATCTTTCGGGGCAGCAGGGAAAATAAAAAAAATCTGAAACACAAATCAGGAGGTGAGAAAACATCAAGGTATAGGTTTCCCAAGAAACCTCCCAACCTTTTTCTTTTTCAAAAATACCTGTGAAAGTGGCAGAGCAACTAAAAATTGAAAAATACTCCTTTTCTAGAAAAATATTTCTCTTTGTTCCTAGCCTACAAGCATTTCCTGCTCCCTGGAATCAGGGTTGTGTCAATCAGATTGATACTATATTATGATCTAACACTGCATTCAAATTATCTATTCAAACAGTATAATTTTTCAAAGGTACAAAAGCATTCTCAAGGGACACTACAGTGCAAAACCTCCAAGAAACATATAGAAATGGAAGCAGAAAAAACAGCATTAAAAGACATCCAAACTTTATTAGTTATAGGTTGCACTGGTAGCTTATTAGCAGCTTGAGGGCGGTCCACACTGTAACCACCATTGTGTTAAATTTTTCTTACTGTTGTTCCCACTTAAATTGAGAAAAATCATATTTCCTCATCCTATGGCAGCAAGGAGCCAAATCACAGAGGTAAGTGCCAGAGCCTAAAGTTTCCAGAGAGTTTTACTTCATCCTGAAATACAAGCCTTGTCCTCAGACTAGCAAGGGGCAGAGGGAAACACAACCAATCATTTAGTACCCAGTCTCACCCCTCCAGACTAATGTTTCTTCTCTTGGTTTTCACATTTCCCAGCTCCATAAGGCATAAATTATTCATGGCAAAACTGCCTCTCACAATGTTTATGCAGTGCTTAGTACAATGGCACCCTTTTTCAGCTGGGGCCTCTGGGCACTCATGCAATACAAATAATCATGATGATAGCAACAATAATAACAGCCAGCTATGTTGTTCCCACTGGGCATCCACTGCCACTGTCTCCCACTGGAGAGCTCAGATCACTTTATTTCACTACAGGCCCCTGGTCAGTGCCAGAGGTCATTCTTCAACAAACCTGCCTCATCCTTTAGAGCAAGAGAAAAACCTCCCAGTTTTGCCTTTCAGGTTTTTCTTTATCACAGCTGTTTCCTACTATGAGAAAATCCCTCATTTTTATATCTAATTAGTTTGAGCAGATCCTATTATTCTGCCTCCTGTAATACTAATTATTACACTAGCTGCATGCCTGCACGACTAATGAGTTACATTAAAGATGGGGAATTCTAAAACCTACAGAGGGAGATGCAGCATGAGTGTGATGCCAAAACAGGAGACATCTCTCAAACAAAAGAAAATCAGAGTCCTAACAAGTTGTTTCTTCCTCCCCATGTCCCCTCCAGCTAGTCTTTAGAAGCAGACATTTTGTTGCTGCACAAAGGCAAAGTTGAGGGAAGGCACCCCAGCAAAAGCAGACTGTCCACCATGCAAAATGGAGTGGACCACAGGTGGTTCTTCTCTGCGGTGCAGCACCCAGTTCGTCTGAGCAATGAATAGCTGCCTATCAGGAGAACAATTCATTCAGGCAACGTCACTGTCAGCTCTTTGCAACAGCACCAGCTAAGTCATCCTGCCAAAACACAGCCAGCCTGTCCTGGCAGTGGACTATGGGTAACATGTCCTCTCTGCAGGTAGAAATCAAGCCTGCAACTGTAGTGCTCAAAAACCACGTTGTTTTCTGCTCCTGGCACCAAAGTAAAGACAGGGATATACCTGATCATTAACAAAAGCCCAGCTCTCTGTTTTGACACCAAGCTCCCTAAGAAGACACAAGATAAGTCAGTGTCAAACACTGTCTTAAGTCCACTGAGATTACTAATGTCAAAACCAAAGACCCTAATTAAAGACTGCGGTTCAGTCACCTTGAAGTAAATTCTGATAATTGTAATTGCAGACTAGGGTAAAAGGGAGCAGCAGCTACTAGTCAGAACATGGAGCTAAGTGTCAACAGCTCCTATCTGAGGTAAGGCTGATTATTTCTATTTCACTAAATTCTTAAGTAAAGCTCTTTAAACAATATGAAATTACTAAAACCAGATAGAGTGAGTCTTTCCTCCACTGCACTAGCATGCACACCTTGCTAAACACAGGGAACTGCAGAGACACCTTGTAGACTCTCGATTGCTGCACCTGATCTGCATTACACAAAAGAGATTACAGCCATTAACTTGGGAGGTTTTGCCTTCATGTGAGAAACCTTTCCAAACATTGCATGCTGAAGGATGTGATCTTTGCATGCCACCCCAATTATTAAAGACAATAGCAGTGCAAGCAGTGTCAACTTTGCCAACCTTATTTGGAACTGTTTTCCTGTGTGGCAAGGGCTGAGCTGAGCCAGGATAAAGTAACTCATAGAACTGAAAACTGATCAAAAGTTGAGAAGGGACATTTATTAAAAAGAACTAAATACAGCTGGGTGAAAAAAATTACCAGAAAGGAGCATAACTCAAAAAATGAAGGGTACATTGCAGAAAGAGCAGGCAGACTGCTTATTCTATTTAATTTTATCTTAATCAGAAGAATAAATAGCTGAAAGTACAAAAGCTATCAGGAGAGAAAGAGAGAGAAAATGAGAGTGATGGAGAGAGTGCAAAAAGAAATAAAGCCTACCAGGCAACTCAGCTCAATAAAAATAAATTCCTCCTCTCTCAGCAGTTAAGGCAAAATGTTTCCTGACTCCTGACAATACCCCATTCTTTTACTTTCTGGCTGGCTGGAACCCGAACAACCATCAATCAAATTTGGGTGGCCGTGAAGTAGGCCAGATGGAGTATGTCGGAAGTGTTTTCTGCTCTTCAATGCAGTTGGCCATTATAGCAGTCACTCGACAGAAGTACCTGAGTCTTTCACATCTGTCAAGATAGTTTAAGGAGACCTTGAACATCCCCGGCCTTGCAGACACTGATTAGAATTGTGTGTGCTAGAGGAGAGGTGGCTGCCTCCATGAGGATTTTCTGATAAAAAATAGTCTTTCATCCTTTCCAGCCTTTGTGACAGGCTTTCTCATGACCTCATTTGTATACTAAACACACAGATCATGGTGTCCAGGATATCACTGTAGCTGACAATCTCTCCATCCAAATGCACAATATTCAAGAAAAAGCAACAGTTTTTATCCAGTGTTAACTACACTTCAGCACAGCAGCCCAGGACCAAGCCATTCTCCTCCAATCCAAGAACACCTCAGCAAAGCCACAGAGAAGCGCTTGTCAGAAATCCAGATAAAATTCAAATTCCTGATTCATCATCTGCTTTCCCCCTTAAGTCCAATACACAGCAGATTCTCCTCTTGCAAGCAGTGAACTCCGAAATGACCATGTCGCAGATTACAATCCATACTTCGAGTCAGCTGCTCGGAATAAAAAATACTGAGACAGAGCAGTGCTAATAAGGACAATTTTTATGGGTTTTTTTTCCTAGTTTCCAAAATAATGAGAGCACTTCAAAAAGATTTTAAGGCTTTTCCATGAATGCTGACTAACGATAAAACAAATCCACAAGAACACTTAGATCACCAGTTTATGAGGCAGGCACTGATTCCTGAGGTTAATGAGTATCTACCTCCTTGTTTAATTTAGCAGAAGTTTTGTCACAGCTCATAGAAGCTCCTGGAAAGCCAAAATATACTTTTAACAGCAAATCTGCAAAATGGTAACCCTTGGGATTTCACTGAAGGTATGATTTTCCTTTCTGTTAAGCACTGATTAAACTCCTATGAAACAGCAGTCATCTTCAAAATAGTTAGGCGAGAGGAGAGACAGACACACGATTCATCCTACCAGCAAAGTTGCTGCATGTTCATGAGCTGGAAAAGTGGATAAGCAACAAGAGAGCAGCAGTTACAAATATCATCCACTTATTTGCATTTTTCTCAAAGAACAGAGAAGGCGAGGAGGAACTTTAGACCCCAAGCCAGAGTAAGAATTGGGCAAGCCTAGAAGAAATAACCTGTCCTACCCAGACACCTTCTTGGCTTCTTAACTGTCCACATTAACTAACTTTTTAAAAAAATATAAGAGGGAAAATTCTGAAGGTCTCAGATAAAGATATCTACTCCACATGCAAGCAGTGATCAAAAGAAAAACATATTTAGGTTATTTAGTGGATGTAATAAACAATAAAGGAAATATTACAACAGTATTTTCTTTTGCAACGCAAATCTGTGGAGAACTTGGAATACTGTGTACAGTCCAGTCTCTTCATCTCAAAAATTATTTTCAGTAGTAGAAGGAATTTAGGTAAATCCAGTAGAGTACAAATGGATAAACTGTTATACAATGCAACACTTAAGTTAGAGGTTCTATCTTTAGAAGACAGCAAGCATCAAAAGTAACAGAAGATACATAAAACTACAATTGATTGGAGAAACCAAATAGGGGATTTCACTCACCCCATTTAAAACATTAAAATCAGAAGGAAAACTGATGAAATTGAGAGATTACAAACATGACACAATAGAAGGAAAATTCCACCATGCAGGAAAGGAAGTTAATCAGGAAAATAATGAAAACAACCTTATATACTTGGTATTTTTCAGTGTAATATTCTCAGTCAGTTCACATCTTCTTTTGGTACTCCCAGCCTATTGCTGTCAGAGATGTAATCAGTGATGCAGCTCTCAAAGCATACACTAGTCAGAAAGGTAATGTTTAGCAGTAAAACAGATTCCTCTAATCAATAAGCCCCCCACTTACTGTGGGGGGGCAATTACAGTACAACGGGATGGCACTTGATCAGCATTTACACATCTAGCTACGTGTTAATACAGACCTTATACAACACTGTGCCTCAAAACAGAAACGCTGTTTCCAAGTAATGTATAATATGCTTTTTCTCTTGCAGTCTTAAGCCATTGATGCAAAGCTATAGGTGGAAAGGGAGCCTAATATGTATCTGCAGTCCATTCCAAAGGCTCAGACAATAATCCAGATCTTCTTATCTCCAAAGAATTAAATTGGGTCCTATTCTAACTATATATTGCATACAGTTTGATTTTTCCTTTATCTACATGTGGGTGGAGACTTACATCCAATCTGTAATTTCCTTCACCTCAGGAAGGAAACAAATACTCTCAATTCCAGCCAACATGTCAGCACTCAGATTTTTAACTCTGAAACAAAGTTCAGTAGAGCACAACATTTCACACAGTACTAATCTGCTTGACCTAATTTCTTACTCTAGTTCCTCCTGCTGCCAACATAATGTGCAGTGTAGCTCCTGTGCACCCACAGATCTGCAATATGGAATTCTCATACTTAGCTCAGGGCCCAGGCAGGCTGCGAGTGTGTGACTTCGCTGCACGCCGTTCCTACTAATGCCAACAGCAGATGAACGAGCAGGTGGCACGTGGGAAGACGCTGTGAGATTGCTAACACAAATAAGGAGAGCAGAATTTCTGCCCACAGTTATTCTGATCACAAACCTACATTCACACGTATTTCTCCTTTTGCATTCCTTCAAATCAAATGAAGCCAGGTTTCCTAATCAAGTCAAATGACATAACTAGGTTTGCTGCAGTCAGTCTCAGTCCGAGTTTCAGTCTCAGCTATAACTCACTCATATCGAGAATCAGTAAAAGTTAACTCCAATCCAGCAATTTCACAAGTGCTGCCTTTAAAACTATAACTTGAAAAAGACCCTGCACCACCCGAGAGCATTGCTCTCACAAAATAATGCTACATCGATGCTCTGCTTTGTCTCCCTCTACCCTCTTCTGACAGCCATTGACAGAAAATACTGACTCAGGGGGAGCAAAACAAGGCAAATGGATACTAGCAGCTCAAGTGGCAAAGGTCTTCTGGCAGCATAAATGGAACCTTCATTCAATAAACTCCCAAATGCCACTCAAGTATGGAAACAAAAAAAACCAAAAAAACCCCACATTTTCCAAGGGGAAAAAAAAAAAAAAAAAAAAAGGTCCTTCTCCCCAAACTAACAAACAATGAAATCAAAGGCCTTCCTGCATTTCCCACTCACTCATTTCCAGCCCCAAATGAAGATGTTTATTGCTGCCAACTCAACCAAGTCAGCTGGTCTCTGAAAATCTAGTTTCTAGTTTGAAATAGTTTCTGCTTCACAGCTTGTCATTATCTACACAGGGACTAGGCTCAGTGCTGATCTATTAACTCCATGAATGGTGTGTGAGGAAGACCAGTTACACCTGTACTGACTGCAAAGCAGACAGATGCATTCGCACACCCAGAAAGCATCTGCAGCCTCATCAGACATGTCTCTGGTTGCACAAGCAGAGCAGGCCACCTGCAGGTACTCCTCACTCAGATCAATGGCACACCACCATCAACAGTTTGTAAATTGCTCATCCCCGTTGCACCTGTCACTCCTAATCACATTTATTTTTATAATTATCCCAGTATTTAGAGCCTGGAATGTTTTAAACCTAGATGGTTTTAAGCAAACAAATGCCAGGGTAGCATAGCTTGTGTAATCCACTTAAACACATTACTTCTGTATCTCAAACAAGATCTCACAGTTTTAGCTTCCACTATACATCATCCTACACACGTAACACCTGCTACTCCAACAAGAGAGTACATTAACAGGCTTTAATGATTAGAAAGAAAATAAGTTTGTCTGAGGAACACCTGGAAACACAACTGCAGAGCATATGCCTTTTTGTGTAGTAGGAATTATATTGTCACTTGCACTTAAGAATACTCTCCTTCCTGCTGTCTTTGAATAAAAAATATATAATCCAAAGGGTGCAGAACATCCACATATTTCAGCACGCAGTGAGCAGAACATCCCTTCGATGCTACCTGTCCAGAAGGAAAGCATTTCCTTCAACTTTCAACTTTCAACTCATTTTCTTCATTTTTTCAACTAGTCATTATTTGATAACAAACAAAACTTTTATAAAAGGTGTCTTTATCAAGAGACGTTTTTGCATGCTATTATTGGTCTGTTCCCATCAACTGGGGAGTTACGAAATGCATCTGTACTCTGGAAGTCTAGTCACATCAGGAAACTGGTCGCAGTACAAGTGGTCTAAGGTTAAAATTGGAGCTCTTAATCTTCAGCTTACTTCTTGTGTGTGAGACTGCCCTGACTACACAACTCAGGAATATTGTCTGCCTGATCGCTGAGATAGAAGCAGTGCAGAACTAAGGAAAGGCCATGAAAATACAATCTTCTGTTCTACTGAGTTCTCACTGAAGCATGCGGGGCATCACAAGTCCAGTGATTTGAATGAACTAGTGTGCAGCTTTCAGCAAATGGAATTTACCTTGAGGTTTGGGTTTGGTAAGCTTCCCACAGGGCTTTGAGATCGTGACAGTCTTCTGGCAGTCAGCATTATGAAGGGCTCTCTTTAAGTTCCCGGTTCTAGTCTTCAAGGCAGTATTCAGGTCACATTCTCCCCAGGCCTGGAACTGGTATTTGCACTCTGCTGCAATGAGTAAATAAATGGCAATTTTTAAACCAGAATGACTGAGTGTGAAAACAAAAATGCTATGAGTCTAATAGGGTATCACAGTTAGTGCTTGTAGACAAAAGGATCATGCAACTGAAGAAAGGAATCCCGAGAAAACTTTAAAGATGATTTGCAATGATAATTGCAGACTCCCCCCCAAAATATTTTTAAATTTAATCCTCTTGTTTTTGCATGGATATTGCATTATTGTCATATAAAGGAAAATACATTCAACTATGAAGATATACAATTAAAAAAAAAGAAGGAAACAACAGCAGTGAGAAATGTCATTCATATACGATATGGCTGTTCCTCCATTTGTGTGATACCAAAGGTTACCAAACAAGGCTTGAATAGTTTCAAGAATGTAAGTGCAACTATGAGCTTGTAAAGTTTGAAACTGCAGCACTGATTGTCTTGGTAAGGCCACAGTGATGGCAAAGCCATATAAGCTGTTTACTGGAAAAAAAGCCAAGTTTGCAAGAGTCATCAGATCTAAGTCCTGGACAGATATCTTGTCCAGGACAGACCCGACATCTGTCTGGACTGTTACATATGAACTTTCTGAACTGAATAATATAGACAAAATACGCTGGTCTTCATTAACTCCATTCACGGCACATACTGGTAGCTACCCATGCTCCATGCTGCAAATCACACACTGCAAGATCACATAAAGCCTGTGGTATCCACCAGAAGCGTTTGTATTCACAACTGTGAGTGAACACACAACAGTTACCTTGCTGCCTTAAACAGGCTTGTACACCACAAGAGAGCAGATTTCAGCATGCTGCCAGAAGACTAAGTTTACAATAAGTAGGTTATATGCATCCTCTGCAGAGGAGCTGCTTTGCTCTGAAGAAGCTGCCTTCTGATGACTTACATGTTCTAGCTCCGATGAACTTGAAATACAGGAGTAGCCCATTCACCAAAACATCTGGGGCTAAGCAGAAAGTACAGGCTTCCTGCTCCATACTTAAGTAAACACCAGAGCAAATCCCTTGAGTGAGCAATGCTTACCTCCAAATTGCTTCTTCCAATTGCAGGGGATCTTACACTTCTGGGTCTTGGTGGTTTGTTTGCACTCAGCTCCAGTGCGAGTGCCCTCACGTGTCCCCAGGCCACAGTCACCATTGGTGGGCACACAGACACTCCACTGCCATTCCCCACAGTCAGACTTCTTTGCCTTTTTCTCTGGATGAAGACAAGGAACAAACCCAAGCAAGAGAAATGGTTAGTACCCAGAGCCTATGGAGAAGTTCTCTAAACTTCATTAAATAGGCACATCACCTGAAATGGTGAATGTGGAAGACATTTATAAAACAATTGCTTCAAAAGGAGCCAGGATGCTTCAAAAGGTTGCCAGGAAAAGGTCTGGCATCCTCTTCACAGTTCTGCAGAGACAGGTCAAACTCTCTGACTCCAAAGCAGGGTGGATCATTCAAATTCAGTCCCACTACCACATCTACTAGTCCACTTAGATATTCTCAAGTGGATTCTCATCTTCACAATGGGGAATCACCTAGAAACTCTCAGGGATCACTGACCAAAACGTACAGGGCTCACTCCGAAAGGATACTCCTCTGTCTCCAGTAGCTGACAGCATACAAATATTTGCAGTTCCAGCTGAAGCACAGCACATTATACAAATTAGAAATCATAGAATTATTTGGATTGGAAGGAACCTTAAAGATCATCTGCTTCCAACCCCTCTGCCAGGGACAGGGACACCTTCCACTAGACCAGGTTGCTCCAAGCCCCTGTGTCCAACCTGGCCTTGAACACTGCCAGGGATGGGGCAGCCACAGCTTCTCTGGGCAACCTGTGCCAGTGCCTCACCACCCTCATTCTCAAATGTATGTGTTGATGTTGTGTATCAGAGGATTTGAGCACCTCCAGGGAACAGCTGCGGGACACAAACTTTTCACTAGGTATATCATGCCACATTCTATGGCAGAATATGACCAAAACTCCAAAAGTGAAGAAAAATCTACATGGAGAAGTGTACTCAAAATGCTGTTAATACGCATGCTCAGGAACAAAAGTAAGGATCATAGTTTCATTTAAATCCTTAAACCCAAGTCTGATAAGAAAAGACAGCAATGCTCCCAAGTGTTCATCCCAAAACATCACAAGTAACTTTAAACAACCTTATATAAAATTATTTTCCTTCTAACTCCTGTATACTTACATTCACATTTTCTCATATTTCCATACAGCCACAATGGCTATAAACACCTTTGTAACCGGAACACTAATTCAGATAGACTCAGATCATTTTAGCTGGTGTGTAAGTGGACTGTAAATCATAAGACCTTAAGAAAACCACCAAAAGATGCATTCCTTAAAAAATGTCAAAACTGGGTTTGATAGATAGGAGTTTTCCACCGCAGGCCTGCCTCCCCTATAATGAGGTGTGAGTTCATCACTGGCAGAAAGCAATTACAGCTGGATGTCTGGCTGTCTTTACGCAGCAGCATGTTTGTTTGGTTCTTTGTGGGAGGATTTCACATTACGCAGCATTGGCCTAGCATTGTCAGATACAACAGCAAACAAGCAACATGGTAACTGCTCTTTCATCACTCCTATTTGGTTCTCCCTAAACCAAGCATGAACCTATTCCCAGAGCAAATATTAAGCTGCCTTGCAATACCCACTCTGTGGTAAAATAAGGACTAAGAGGCTGTCAAGCTGCTAGCTTTCATGGAAACTACTTCTTGTTTTCCTACTTAACACAGAATAACATGTCACAGCCACAAAGCCCTACCCTGTATGTCAAAACGTTAACAAACAACCTGAATTTCACAACAAAACCAGAACCATTTGACATTCTCCCACACATGCAATCTATCACAGGGATTAATTCTGAACTGCACTGGACCTTACCTGGTTTCTCTTTTTTGCCAGCCTCTGTGGTACTCACAGCTGCCAGAATGAAAACAAATGCCAGGATGGCAGCTGTGAACATTCGACGTTGCTGTTGTTGCTGTTGCATTCTGGAGATTAAAAAGAGAAAGTAAAAAAAGGTTGGTTAGAATGTAAAAAGTGGCACCCAATCTAACATGTTGCTACAGCATTTTGGGAAGCTCTGCTTCAGGCCAACAAGAAACAAGCAGGTCAAACATCATTAGCCATTGGCAGAATGGACATCTTTGTTCCAGAGAGAACACAAAGATTTTTACCAATTGTTTTCCAGCCTGTGCACCAAATCCCCGGTCTACATCATTGATGTTATGGATGAGTTTTCCCACAGGAAGTTCAGTAATTATTGCTCATCTTCTAGAAACCTGTCAGAGAATCAAGGCTCCCAATGGGCCTGGAACTCTGCTCTTGTTTCGTGACCTCTGACTGTGATTTACCGTGTAAAACTAAACATATCATATACTTTCTGTTTCAGCATACCCGTTCATATGAATCAGGGAATGCCACACTGTCCACCTTGCAAGAGTTCAAGTTCTTATTAGGCTTACTTGACATCTGAAAAGAGCTTATTTCATGAAAACTTATATAGGTAATATGTTATGTATTACCTTAATTGTCATGGGCGTCTTGCTACATCCTATTCTTCCCCTCCAATTAGTGTCTCTTCCTGACATAAATTAAGCTAATTCCTTGAAATGCAAAATGGGCACAGAGATAGGACTTGCACACACAGCTAAGTGCTGCACACACAGCTAACATGCTAATGAATCCAAAATCTGTACTGGGAAGCAAATATTCAAAATATAAATTAAAAAATAAAGAATTAAAAACATTTGCTTGGTGGTGAAACTTCATTTACTAGCCAATCACCAAAAGTTATTCAGGGCTGGCTGATTTCAATGGCTTGCATATATATTTCTCTTTCACTTTGCTATAATTTGCATTGTCTCCTTCTGGCATTGCTTATCAGAAAGCAGGGCTATAACGAATACATATGCTAAAAAAAAGCAACCTTCCCATTTCTCAGAGACACTTCTCTAGTAGGCAGCCAGGTACCAAGACAGTGGACTCGAGATTGCTCAAATTGAAGGTTTCTCCAGCCTTTATTTCTTTTTTAACCAGGGCCCATGACATTCATGCTACACCAGCTTTCCAAGGAGGTGTCAACAGTGCTAGCCACTAAGATGGCCTTAATAACTTAACTAGATTGATGTTACTGAGAGTTTAAGAGGCAACCTGATCTCATTTTGCTGAGCACAGCAACCTTAGGGGAGAAATAATTCTCAACATGAACAAAGAACAAAATGTATTTGAAATTTAATTTGGCACTCCTCAGTATTCCCTGCTGGCAACCTCTTGCTCAAAAGCAACATAATTGTAATTGACATGGAAAACAGGAGAGGAATCCCAAACCCAGAGACTTTTATGTATCCAGCTTTAACACTCTGGTAGAAGCCAGAGGAGAAAACCCAATGGTTTTGTTGAAATAAAGTTCATGTGAAGACTGCAAGAGACCTGGCATTCAAATGTCTGAAAGAGCTGTCATTAGCACCCATTTGCTTTATTTCAAAAGAAAGTACCATTTCCCATCATGAAGAAAGGACCACCAGTGTTTCCAATGAACTCTAACAGAGCCTGGAGCTAGAGTGCAGGAGTCCTGTGTGAACCTGGGTTTGTTTTTTTCTTTCTTCTGCTACATTTTTCCCCTTAGAGCTTCTCATGTTTTACAGAAAACTAATTACATAAATAAAATAAGCAGTAATAATAAAAAATGATATCTGCCTTTTATTCAGCTTACTTCAAACTGGTTCTCCATAATTAAACACAGTTGGAATACTTATAAGACACCCAACCTTTTCCCTCAGCCCCTCTCCCCTGGAGAAACTTCACCACTTGTAAGACTGCACGTCACCTCACATCCCATTTTCACTGCAATTTATCTTTTCACTTCCTCTCTTCCAAACAACTCACAAGAATCCCTTGTTGAAGAGTTCAGCACTTGTGTGGAAACACATACAGAAAGACAAATACTTCCATAAACTCAAGATACCATCCCAGCATGCTGCCTGGGGATGTCAGAAGCTGAAACAAGGCAGCACGAGAGGGGTTGCTGCACACAGAGATGCCTGCAGTGGGCTTGGGACTCCCTCCTTTATCCTTGCTGCCCACCCAAAGGACCTGGGAAGTAGCCACAGGTACCTCACAGGCTGCTAGCAGTCACTGGGAGCCGCGCATAACTGTTTCTAGGCAAGTTGCCTCATATTAAGTTGATAGAGACTCTAATTCAAATCTGATTGACATTATTTTCAGCAAACAGGCAGCGAAAATAGTTGGGGTTTGGAGTTCGAGATGATCCAGAAGCCCTATAAACAAAACCCCATGCAGCCTTAATAAAGTATGTTTTCTTAAGACTCCAAACCTCCCTACAGCCAAAACACTTGCCGAATTGTCCAAAACAAACACTAAACCTGCACACAGTGAGAGAGAGATCCCTCTGGTAGAGAGAGCCAGGCTGCTTCCTGAAATGCCTTTGCTATCAATTACCAACAAGTGAAAAGCCATGTTGTACAGATAGAGGCCTTGCTTCACACCACACCAACACTTCGAATTTCATGTAACCAGTATAACTACAGAAAATTGCATGATTGCTTTGTACATGATAGATCAGCAAGGGCAGGTGCTCCTACACAATTACAAATGGCCTCCATATAGTACCCATTAAACTTCAGGTATTTTTTCAGAAGGCCAGAAAATCCCACCTGTCAGTAATCATTTGACTTCAATCTTCAATTTTCCTTGCAAATATTTCAGGTGGCCATTAAAAAGTTGGATGAAGAGAAAAACATGTCAGGCTGGAAACATATTAGTTTGAAAATATATTGTTTTTGAAAACAATATATTATGCTGAAAATAATTTTGTAGGGTTTTGGTTTATTTTTTCAAGTATTTCACAATAGGCAAAATGGACTTCTTGACATTTTGATTTTCATAATGAGCCTTCTATCTACACCAACAGTAACAAGTTGTCGTGGTTAAATCATGTGTGCTGAAGGGAAACTATTTCTACAATCCTGTACGACAGCCCCTCAACAGAGTGTGACAGCAACATTTAAACAAGTGGCAGTGGCATTTGCAACCAACAGGAAGAGACAAAAATAAAAGTGAAGCAAAGAGACATTTGGGGTGGCAGGAGCTCCAGAAGGTAAAGAGAGAGAAAGAATGTTTAGAACAGTTTAAATGGTAAGCTGGAACAAGACCAGAAAAAGAGAGTGAGTAGTCATGAAAAGAGCACCACACCAAAAAGTGTGTAGTGAGGTGAGAAGCGAAGCCCAGCTGAGATGCACCGTCTACCAAGTGCCTTCTCCCAGTAAAAATGAGGCACAGGAATTCCTTCAGTCTTACAGTTCATTTCACAGTCAATCGCTGTTTGGGAGTGCAAAATAAAAGGAAAACTAAAAAAAAAGGAAGGCAGTCAGAAAATTAATTAGTTCATCAACCATTCACACATGAATTAGGCTGCATGTTGAACACCAGGAAGAGAGTCAGGCAAAAGACACTATGGCTGCCGTTTAAAGGACCATCTGAGCAGAGGTAGACCCTCCCAATCCAAACCCCTAGTACCCCCCCACCTGATAGAATCACTCTCATCTCTTCTGAACCTGATTCATTAAATCATTCATTTGTTGTGATGAGTACAGTCCACACGACAAAGTTTACCAACTACTTCAGGAGATATCTATCCTATGGACTGCAGCACACCAATCCCAGAAATACCAGAGGCCCAAAACAGTACCTATGTACTATAGCACAGTGGCATGCACACTTCCATTTGGGTCCAGAAATGCTACAAGCACTTTCATGCAGTGCCAGGCTTTGTCTAACAACCCAAGAGAAAGTTTACTCCTTCCAACCCAAGACCCTGCAAACAGAGTTTGCTTCTTTCATACGCAAATTGGCAGCCCAAGGCAGCTAAGGTGTTTTCTTGCACTGCTCCTTAGAACTTTGGGCCTCAGTTAGTGCAAGCCAAACTTGCTGGAACAACTCTGTCTGCATTCACGCAATTAACTCATTCGCAGGGTCTCCATCTCTCACACCTGAACATGTCTTTCCTTCCTGAACACAAACATCCAGAACAAACAAGATAATTTCAGATGAAGCTCTACTGGTAAGCAAGTGTTTATTTTTCCTAGCCTTACTGAAGCTAGCATATGCAGCACGTCCTAGGATCACATATGCCTTTTGCAGGTGGCTTTTTTGCTGTTAATAACTATTACTCATAAGCCCTTCTCTTCATCTGCTTCCCTTCAAAGCAACTGGCAAAGTCCCAGATTATAAAAGCAAGTATTTTATTATTAGTGCATATGAGTGTAAACTCCCACCCTGAACTATCAGGTTTTCTCACATGATTTAACCTGTCCATATCCTCCAGTTCTTCCACTATAATAAGCCAAACATCAACTGTGTTGATAATGCTGTTACCCTGCATGTACTGCAATACTGTATGCATTGCCATTGCTAATGACAGGCTTTGAAGTGAGTTTGCAAGGCCTCAGGACTAAGGCTCATCGAGGCTTGCTCTGTCTGAACTTTCCTTGGCCTGTCTGCAGCCTCAATTTTTCTAATTGGCCAGCTAGCTATGACTAATTTGATTTCATTTTCTTCGCCATTGTAAAACCCAGGTTTTATGACTATTATATTAATGTGCTATACAGAAATGCAGGACTGGTATCTTAGCAAAGGCCTTGAGAAATTTTGACATGGGATGCAGTATAGAAGAGTAAAGGTAGGAGATGGGGCACAGGCTTGACAGTGGATACCCCCCAGCTATAAACAACTCATCCATGGCCAGATAAAGATATGAAGACCTGGAGCTAAGGGTACAGGATACAGGGGTAAGAAAGAGAACACAGAAGTAGTTTCCACCATACTTAAAAGGTGCCATATATATTAAGTTTGGATATAACATGGAGTTGCAGACTAATGAAGAAAGAGAAAGGCATAAAAGCAGGTCAGCACACAAAAACCCAACCTCAAGTTGATCTTAAAGTGAGGAAGAAGAAACCATCAACATGAACATCCTCCTGGCTGAGGATCCCAGATGATGACAAGTCACCATAACCATCCCCACAACCATCACCATACTGAAACCGCCAACCTTAGGGCCAAGAGGAGCTGGGAAAGGGTCAGCATAACATTAGAAAAATCAGTTTAATGTAAATGTATGTATAACAATTTTAACTGTATTATTATTATTAACTTCTACATAGATATATTATTTTTCTGTAATAACTACATCTACACAAATAATGATTCTTGGATTACACTTAAGATTTCAGTTATGCTAACAATAAATTTTTTACTTTATACAAATATACATAAAAGGTTTATCCTCTTTGCCGATAAACAGTATTTTAAGCAAAGTATGATTCTCAGCTTAGTCTTTTAGTACACTGTCATTTTCATCCCATGATCATGAATAAATAAAATGCGTCCCAAATACAGACAAAAAAAATTCCTACAGCCCATTATTTCTCTTCACAATACTGCTCATTTTGAGTTCTCTTTAAGCTCCTTACCCATTTTAGAACTACCTTTTGCACTAATCCTTGTTTTTCCTGCTTGAATGAATAATTTCTCATCAAGTCCCACAACAAATACTTTAATAAATTACAGTTTGATTAGTCCCAGATTAGTCACATCTACAAAATCAGTTTTTAAATGAGGTAGTTTGGGACATCAGTCTCCTTTCAGTAAACACATGCTGCGTTTAATGAAACTTAACATTTACCTCCGCTTCTTAAATTATTCTCTTATTCAAATTTTGTTCTATTTTGCAGTCCATCGAGGACAGATTAACATGTCTGCAGTTATCTGAATCTATTTCTTTCCCCCTTCTTACAGAAAAATATTTATATAATACATATATTTGCTACGCACCAGTTGTACAACAACATGTTTTAACCATCTTAATGAATCTGAAATGTCAAGTGCCATTTTTACAGTACTCTGACACAACAAAAACACAGTTCTCTCTGTAAAAGAGAAGTTAAGAGTATTTGGCTTTTAGGAGTCTGACCTCTGTAACAGTTGCATAAACTCCTGCTTCTCCAGGTCTCTCTCTCATTCACCATATGGTTCATCCCCTTATGTCCTACCTGTCCTAGCCAGACCTTTGTGAACTGTAATCTTCCAACTGTAAAATGCTCCCTCTTCCCTCACACATATACACATTTGAGTCTTTATTTGAGGACTAGGGGGAAAAAAAAAACCACCAACCAAAACCAACCAACCAAAAAAAAAAAAAAAAACAAAAACCAAAAAACCACACAACTAGATTTGCTTTTGATTTCCTTCGTAAGATTAGGTTTTGGTGAGTCTTACCAATCTGCCACTTCTGGACTTCCAAGACACTACTTTGTTGGATGATCAGTACCATTTTCTGAAAGCTCGTGATATCACTTTAGTGGGTTGATCCCCTGTTAGATTTGGAATTCCTCTCTACAGGCTTTTTAACCCACTCTTTTCTTCCTTGAGGAAACAAATTTCAATTTTTTTTTCCCCTCTACATTGATACAATGAGATTTGAAACAATCCTGTATTAAATATCTTTCATTGGTCCAATACACATCAGCAGTTTACTTAATTTCTTTAAAATCAACTATTTAAAATTGATACTTTCATTAGATTTACATTCATGCATGTTGCTCAGTTGCTAGCTGGGCTTAAACCACAACAATGCTCCCATGTAATATAAACTGAATCAGCTTGTTAACACTTGATACAAGTGGTTATTTTTAAGGATGAGCTTTAAGGATGAGCTGTAAGGTTATACTGAATTAAATTCTAAAACATCATCAACTTTTTATAGTCCTAGGTAGTGAAGAGATCTTATTACATTTTCCCCATGCATAACATCACTAGGCCTTCTAACCCAACTCTGGGTTGATACAAAGCCAGTAGGTATTTTTCCATACTCCTCTGAAGTAGTTGAGTCATACGAATCCTATCTTACACATATAAGTAGCTCTTATATATTTACAGTGCATCATTAATTTCCATTACAGCTATATGACTTTCACTGTGGTTTGTATCTTTTCTGGACCTTCAAGTCCCGCCTACCAGTCATGATTTCCATTACAGAGTATGTGTGGGCTAACCCAATAACACCAATTTGCAAGTACTACACCTCTTTCCAGCTTCTCCTTTTCATTGCCCAGGCCACCTGCACCTGATATTTCTCTCTGATCTCACCCGAATGTGTTCCAGGTACCAACTTTTGATAAGCTGCTTTCCACCCTTTCTACTGCAGTTTTCAACAGTAATAATTTAGTTCTTTGTCTTGGCTGCCCTGCAACTGTATTGTTGTTTCTCTACCTAATGCTGAATCTTTATTCACCTTATTTTTCCTTCCTACTAAAAGCAGACATAGACATCGCATACATTTCTCTGTATGCTTCCTTATGGGTAAAGATCCTCAAACTCTTCTCACAACACAAAGCCTTGAGCCAACTTGCTGATCTTCATCACTTAGTTGCACCTTCATGGACTCAAGAAATGCTGTATTCATTTCAAACACAACTACTACTATAGCCTTAGTGGTCTAAGCCTAAAAATCCAAGGTTTAAGGAAAGAATCTTTAATTGTAACAACTTGCTCAACCAAATGACACTATCTCTGGCTGAAAACTATGCCTTAATCTCATTTCTAACACTGGTTATGTTTCAAAATGATTCTATTAAAGGAAACCTACTAGAATAATGATCAAACACCAAATTTTCTTCTTTAGTGAAACTAAGTAATGAAATTACATTTTGCTCTTTGGGTGGTAAGGGTTGAGAGGGTTGGTCAATGTAGCAAAAAAACCCCAAACATTAATTCAGAGACCTACAGCTACTGCAATCCTGCCCAAAGAAAAATCTGTGTGCTCATTTCTCTTACTCCTTTGACTTTCCTGTGAGCGACCGGCATTCTCTTGCGGTATAGTCATGAAATTTTGGGAGCTGTGTCAACACTGCCAAACAGTGGACACCAGCGTTCTGAGTCTCTGTACTAACTCAGTTCAAAGCCATGCAGGAAACCTCGAACCCTATTGCAAAAAAGCTCCCTGCATTTCAGTCACAGGAAGATGGCTGGATAGCGGGGCAGACACCTTGGCACCAGCCTCCAGGTCTCCATTCCAACGCGCACAACAAAGTGCAGCTGGCAGGTTGCTCTGTCTGGCAAAATGACAGAGAATCAGGTAGTTTCAACTAACAGGTGCATCTCATCTTTTTTCCATTCTCTCCTTTGCTTCATTTTGTGGGGGAGACAGAAGCTACCCTTCATGGAAGCAGCTCCAGCAATGCTCTCCCTCGATGCAGGGGAAGGGTATCTGGCAAGCAGCAGCTGGTAGGGAAGAGGCAAATGCTTCTAAGGTGAGCTTCTGTTAGGTAAGCAGCAATTTATTCAGCATTATAATGGCAAATTTAAAAAAAAAAAAAAAAAAAAAAATCAGATTTGAGTATAATTATCTATATCTGTAACTGTTGCTGCAGATCAGCCAGGGAGGGGTGAGAAAACTCTAGAAGACTGGAATTATATTTGGCAAATTTTATTTTTTAAACCAGCATTTATGCCCAGCTACAGCACGGGGTACCCGTAATAACAAGCCAGCATCAAACAGTTAGCTAAAAAGCAAAAATATCACAGCATGATCCTTCTGATAAGCCCAAGTCAAACACTTCATTTCAAAAATTGCAGTGTGCAGCTCAGGGACTACATTTTTCAATAAGTAATCAACTTTATGTTCTCTTTTAAACATGAACATCATTAAGGGCTAGAAAAATGAGCACCAAGGGCAGCAAGTTATGCCAATGCCACTAAAAAAAAAAAAAAAAAAAAAAAAAGCAGGGAACTAAAGAGTTGCATGACTGAAGAAAATTATTCAAATATAAACAAAGTAAAAAACAATGATCAAATAACATGCCCCATATAGCTTTGTTCAAGTAAATGAGCTAAAGTAATTAGTTAAGTTGTGGATAACAGTCCCCCTAGCTTTTGATATTTGCATAGTTGATTGCATGTTTGTCTCTCACATCAGGCTAAGGCAAACACACACACTGTGGATATTTTATATTTCTAGCTCCCCAGACATAAATTACTAGTTCAAGTTGATAATAGATACCCCTGGGTACATGAATTCTGCTTTTTAGGGCTGAGCAGAATTTAGACTGACTCAAGACTCAAGAAAACAGCCAGTCCAAACAAATACAAACAGAAAATTTATGTAATTTTGCAAAAATCTTTGCCAAAACTAAAAAGTTTCATGGGAGAACATCACTTTCAGCAAGATGGCAAGTTTCTGAAAACGTTTTTATGAATGAAAATAATTTTTGTTCTTACAAGCTCACTAATATCAAACTGAATTTCTTCTCATTTAAAATGCAATTTTACACAAGCTATACAAAGGATCCTACTGCTTCTCATAGGCAGACTCTCCAAATACTTCTGCAACATAACATCTGACCTAGAAATTTGAACGTCTATTTGGACTTCTCATTAGCTAGCTCTACCTCTCCGGGAGCACTAAAAGCTGTGTGACTTCTTCACTGCAAGTTTTAAGCAAAATTTTGCCAACCCAGGACACTATAAGCCTTCATCTGATCACAGAAGAAGGACTCAACATAAAAGGTCTTTTGGAGGGGTGAAAGTTTAGTATTCATGCTGTAGTTTGTGAACAAAAATAGTTTCCTCCTCAAAGGAAAAGTGCAGTAACTGCACTTTGTAACAAAAAACCCCAACCATATCATAAGATGATGTTAAGAAATTAACCATGTCAATAAAAGGGTGAAAAAAACATGCTGTCCTTTCAAGAGAAGCATTACACTCATTAAATGTAAAAAGGGCAGTTGCTATTTTCTTTGTTGGTCCCCAGCCAGTGTATAGAGATAATTTTCTTAGCCCTGGCCTTCAAAATTTCTCTTAGCAACTACATCATTGAAATGAACATCACTGTTGAAATCCATTTTCCCTCCTTCCCTGAGCTATTATTTTGCTCTCATCCACAATACACACATTTTCTTCCTCTCTTTTGCTCATGGTGGGTCTGAGCAAGTCAGGGCTCTCAAGCGATAACTAATACTGTTTTGTGCAGCTGCCTCCTCTATTAACCTTCCCCTCCCACTGCTCTAGCTGAGAGGCTGAGAAAACAAAACAAAAAACCACCCAAACCAACCAATATTTCAGTTCATTCTTTTGTATTTCCACATCCTAACTGAAAAAGACATTTTAAGCCACTTCTGTTACTGTGATTTTTTTTCCCCCCATCCCTGCTCTTCCCGCAATGATCACAGCTGCTGTGTCACTATCAACAGTCACACTGGGTTTCTTTATGCTTTCATTTCTCGAAGACTAAAGATGAGATTAAACAGTCCTGGATCTGATCACCAGGAAAACCACAGGAGACTCACCTCCATTCTCTCCAATTATTTTCGCATCAGTGACAGTGAGGCCAAGCCATTGACTCAACTCTCCCAGGCATCATCTGCACCAATATGCCTCTCCTGGAGAATCCACGTGTTGTGGTCATGAGTTTCCCCAGCCACAACTACTGATGTATCCTCTCTCTCTATTCTCTATCAACTCTGCTCCTCCAATGTGCAAAAGATATAATTACTTGATAATGTCAGAGAGACAAAAAACATGCCTATCCTAGGGGAAAACAAGCTCTTATTATAATTATTCTTTCTTCCTTTTTTCCCACCCCTGGCTAGCATCTTTGCTTTATCTAATGATCTTCTGGTTGCCTAAGATTGTTAAAACACAAGTATTTTTTCATGGTTTTGCAATGCTTCTGACAGATGACCAGACCCCTACTACTCAGCTACCATGGACACTACAGGACCCGAAAAAGACAAATAAACACTGTAATACAGAGTCATCTGCTATAAGGAACACAGCTGACACCTATTTGGCTAGCTAATGTGTTTTCACCTACCAGAGATTAATTTGGGTACCTTCTGAAAATATTAGAAGAAGGAGCGGCATTTTCCCATCCTCTTGCTAAGCAGAGGGCAGAAAAGAGTCTCATTGTTCCTGTCTGGCCAAGAGAGTTTTCCTCACAATTATAAATTCATTGATTGAAACAGAATAAATTTATGAAGCTCCACTTCCTTGACTGCAGCAGTAGTAACAATGTCCTATGGGTATCACAGTAATAAAAAAAAAAAAAAAAAAAAAAAAGGAGCAATCAATGAATATAACTATGTTTGTAATTAGGTCCACAGCCAATCATTATTACTACTACCATGAGAACAAAAATTGCACAGATACACGCTGATGTCACCACAGCTCGGTGGTGATCCCATAATTGTGAACGCATCATGATTTGAGAGCTGTTTAAGCTGTGACATGATTTTCATAATGAGCAGCTGTACCGTAGAAGCCAGATAGATGCCTCCACTGTATTTTAATTTTCTTTTTCTCCCTCTACTCCAATGAGGACATTTTCAGCTCAATGGCAATAGGTAAATTGCAGCATCTGTCACTATCCTCACTGCTCCATCTATGAAATAGGTATAACAGCCCTTGCCTCCTTCAAAGGAACACTGACAAACCCATAATAAAAATTACTTTGTAAAGGGGGGATGATTTTATTATCCAACATCAGCTGCAGCTTGCTCTAGTTTCCTGGATCTCATGCCTCCACTGTTCCAATTTTCGAGCAGGGTGGCCAGACTCCCCCAAGCAGAGAGCAGCAGCAACTGTGCAGCTCCCGGAAGCTCAGCATGTTGTTGAAGGAAAGCTGCAAGACCCAGCAGAACCCCTTTATCTTTGATGACTACCTTCCCTCAGAAGTAATCAAATTTTGTCAAATACTTGAATTTTGATTTAACTGAGCTGACTGTCAGGTTGGAGACTTTTTTTTTCTTTTTACCTCCAATCAGACTCTTGGAAATACTCTATACTCCTAAATAAAATAGCCCATTTTATTTCCTTTACTCATTATGACTCCCTGACTCCTTTGCCGTCTGTCTATTCAGACGGCACTCCAAAATACACGTTGTAGTCAGAAACCTATTTAAGCTGAAAGAACATGACCTCTCACCTATACCCTCTATTAATCTCTTTGAGGGACTGCATTTTTTTTAACTTTTTTTTTTTCCAGATAAATTATCTCCTCGCTTCAAATGACAAATCCCAGGGCATTGGGACAGCTATGCAAAATGAATGAGGAAAAAATTAATTCAACCAAAACAAACCTCACGTGCAAATGAAATTTGTGTTTCAGACATGTTGTAACATGGGGCTAGAATGTACTTTTAAATCATTCTTCTCCAAAAGCAGTTAGTGAGCAGAAGGCAGCAGTTGTGTAGCATGTTATCGCCTCTTTGCCAGTCAGAAAGCAAATGGCATCTCCAAGGCCCACATGCCCTCCTCCACTCTAGCAAAGAAAGAGAAGAGCCCAGACCTCATCTTCTGCAACTGATATTAATAGAATCATAGAATCATTTAGATTGGAAAAGATCCTTAAGACTATTGAGCACAACAGTTAACCTAGCACTGCCAAGTCCATCGCTAAATCCCATCCCTAAGCACCACATCTACATGTCTTTTGTATACCTCCAAGGATGGTGACTCTACCACTACCCTGAGCAGCTTGTTCCAGTGCTTGACAATCCTTTTGGAGAAGAAATTTTTCCCAATATCCCATCTAAACCTCCCCTGGCACAACTTCAGGCTATTTCCTCTCTTCCTGTCCCTTGTTGCTTGGGAGAAGAGAACATCCCCCACCTTACTACAACCTCCTCCCAGGTACTTCACAGCTTTTCCTACACAGCTAGAGCTTTAAGAACTGCCACTTTTATTGCAGTGCAATTTAACAGCCACTTAGGATGGACCCTACCTTGAATTCACAAAAGGACATTCACCATCTATTCACTGCAGCATTTAATCATGGCAAAAAATGAGTTGGGATGCAGTGACACTCCCTTTTCAGGTATGGAAGCCTGGCCAATGTTCATCATGACCATATTAGTGCTAGTAATCAGCAACACCTTTCAACAGCAACGGTGAAGTGCTGTCAGGCACTGATGGTGAACAGCTGCTTTCTATGACAGCACCTCAAAGTGATGCCTCCATCCTCAGGAGATTATCCTAGAAACAAACAAGGGGAAGAGAGGAAAGTGTGCTCACCTTCACTTGGCAGAACAGAAACTGAGGTTTAGAGATAATAAAAAAAAGTGTGTGACAGAGAGAATTTTTTTCAGATAAAATAGTCTTGCACCTTAACTAAAAAAAAAAAAAAAAAATCCTAGGCTGAAAATCCCACTTTCAAATATGGCCAGAAAGACAAAGTTGCCTCTGCTCTAGTTAATTAACTGCAGTTAAGTTTCATATTTCTATCCAAGGTAAAAAACATGATAGGTTATTGTAGCTACATCATTTGATGCAGATGGCAGACAAAGTAATTGTACAGTGTGAAATACGTAAGAGGTGAGACTTTGGAACAGCCTTTTTGGCTTAGACTGTTGAGCTCTTCTGCTATATTCCATAAAATCTTTCCATTTTGTAAATCAATACAGAGCTACAGGTCACACATGAAAAGCTTTTCTAAGAATTCTCTTTCCAAACCACAATGGCTAAAGAGATTTTTTCTTTTTGTCCAATAAAATCCAGAATCCGCACAGACTTGTGTGACAAGAGTGATACTAATGACATACAGTATCATGACAGTATCACAGAATAAGTCAATGGATGCCTGAAAGGCAAGATGGCATTTAGGAAGAATAAATTGGTATTTATAACCTCCAAAGGGAGGCTACAGCCCTGGACGAGATTGAACTACTGCTGGAAGGCAGGTTTTATTCAAATTGAGTTCTTACTAACATATAAATAAGGCGATTTTTAAAAGATATATCTATGCCACATATCCAAATGTAATAATAGCTAGAAGTAAAAAAGTAAAAAAATGCAGACTGAGAACAGCTCAGATTTGTTGACCTACTGGTTGATTGTTTCCAGCCAATATGCTTTCTCACTTCTTTCCAAACCAGACTGCTTTTCAGTTTTGGAGCTTATATCACAGCAACCAGGCTTTTGCTGAAGCTCTTTGGGAACCACCCCTTTGAGACTTTGAACAATCAGTTAGTCACACAAACTTAGTGCTAATTCACCAGCAGAAATTAAAAGAAAATTAAAAAATCATTTATGGTTATGCTTTTTCAGTTGAATTTTGTATTGATTTCAAACAAAAATTTAAAGCTTGGAAGATTTGTCTTCAGATCCTATCTGCGATTGATAGCTGAGGTTCTGATTACTGTTTCCTGCTTCTCAAGAGACCCTTACCTACAACTCAGAGATTTCTCAGGCAGGCATCTCTATCACCCATACAGAGAATTTGTCCCACACTAAAGGTATTTCTAATGGCCTCAAAGGGATTTTCCTGGAAGGTGGGATTATCAGCAGTGAATATTTAAGTACTTTATATCACATGATTAGCTTTCACAGGAGATGTAGAGAAACTACCAATATTAAGTGCCTTGTAGGACAGTATTTACAGCATTCAGATATGTGAGTATGTGAGGTTTTTGCTGGAAAGAAAAATTTTTCCAGTCCAGCAGAGAGGGGATGTGAATCAGGACTCCCTCACTGAAAAATCCTATTCAAAAGATTACTAGATAAGGGCAAGGCACTAGTATACACAGTAGCCTCACTGCTTTCTTCTCCCTTGCATGAGCAGCAGTTACTCCATATACTTTTTAACTTAACCTACAGTTACATACAGCTACAGCTCATAACTGCATTTCTCAGTGAATAAAATATTTGCCAACTGTGATTCAACAGAATTTTCTTGAGAAAATGTCTGTCAGCAGAGTTGCAAGACAGTTCTCTTTTTTCACATACGAAAGAAACTGCTCCTAAGCACTTCAACCACCATAAAGGCAGAACGAAGTTCCAAATTTTTATGTTCCCTGAATGCTGCACACAGGGATACTTAGAGATTCCAATGAAAGATCTCCATGGCAAACCCCATGTTTTTCAGACCATATTGCTAAAGTTGAAACCCAGGTGGTCTCTTTACAGCCTGCTGATGAGTGGACCTCTAGGGATTATATTGTTTACACATTTGGATTTATGTTTTTTTCCCTTCCTCATGCAAACTGCCATTTCTCCTTCTCCCATTCTTCTGCACTGCTATTATGTGCGGAAATTCAATACTGTATTTCCCCATAAGAAGAAACTGGCAAGGAAAGACAGCATGCTCTTGGCAGAAGTTTATCCTGGGATTATGCCAATAAGCAATCATTTTCTGGTTGCCACAAGCATTCCATTATTTCAGTTTGGCCATTCTGTCCACTCCAGTTCAGACCTGTTAGTGCTTCCTTAATAAATCCTTATTATCAGGGTCTTAGGCCTGAGTTGTTTGAATTCCTGCTCAGCTGGGACTTGGTATTCAGAGACCCAGTCTGAATGTCCTTTAAAAAATATATAATTAAAACACTTACTTTACCACAGAGCAGACACAATGGAATTTTGTTGGCTGCAAGTTATATTTGCACTCTTAAAGTCTTAAGAAAAGCTGGATTTTGAGGCTTGTTTTATAAACACCACTTTGGAGGTTGGTTCTCACTAGAAGAGAAATGTGACAGCAATCTTTTGCCTTCATCCTTCTTTGCATGTATACGCCTGTTGTTTACTGTGCAAAGAGATTTCATTTTCACATTCATTTTTAATCACCTACTTTGGGTGCTGGATTTGAGGGGGGAACCCTAAAACCCAAAAGCACTTTGAAGCTCCCACTGGGGTAGGTACTGATCAGTGACAGCACCTGAGACAGCTCCTCCTCCCCTGGCACAGCTGACTTGGTGCCTACTGAGGAAGCAGCTCAAGCCACTTACCTGTACAGCATGGGCTTTACAGCTTTGATCCAGGCACCTCCATTCCCCTAGAAAGCAGCAGGCAGTCTGTATCACTAAGGGCACAACACACACACCACACACACACTGAATTAGCACGCTGACCAGCTCCAGACCTTGAACTTTAAGCAACCGAAGTCAACTTCATTGCCTCACAGATGAACTAAGAAAAACAGTTTGACCAGAGGTTAGTTGTAAAGCCTGGAATGTTAGGTTTGCCACTAAAAAAGCTCACAGCCACCTCCCTCATGTACCCCCCGTCATAACCCCCTTAATATTTAACCTTTTCTTGATTTTCTATTATTTACAAGAGAAGTGTAAAAGCTGTTAATCACAGAAATTTATTGGCCCCAGACTGGATGCTTTTATGTAGTGCCTGTGCAGGACACGAGTAGTAGCATGTATAACTCAGACACAGCAAGGATGGCATCTGCCTGCTCTTCTGCAGCAAGTTCTCTTTGTACAAGTCGAATTCTGCTGTAATTACAGTGGCAGCCTCTAGAAACCAACATTTAGACGCAAAAAGCTGTATCACCCATGGATCAAATTAGCAAGGCTTAATACTATGTTTATGTTACTTCCCTTCCAATACATCATCCATCAATATCATACCATTCTTACTGTCCTAGAGACATGCACCACTGAAACACATTCTCATCCACTCCACCCTCTCCTCTCCTTTGCTCTCTGCAATTATAATCAGATATGCAAACTACAGAAAATGGAATCTCTGCCATGCATTCTAATAAGGGTGCCTGGTCCCCTAGAACAAACTGGCTTGCAAGATGTGGAAGTCACTGCTGACTTGTTTTAGAAGTAGGAACAGAGGAAAACCAAAAAAGTGTGATAAAAAAACCACATATGTATTTTGTATTTCTAAAGTGAACTTCTCCATTGCTACTGCTAGTCACTCTGCAGGTTGCTACAGAGAGTAGTCCAACCTGGGAAGACAGGGAAAGTACAGAAGGTTTCTCAAAGAGAAGATTCCAGACAGAATCCCTTGGGAACACTTTTTGTCTCTGTTCCCATAAACTCAACTGAAACCCGTTATTGCTATTGCTGGTTGAAGAATTTGGAGAACAGCATGGTAAAAGCATCTTTCCAGGGACTGCCCTACTACTGTGAGCTGCCATAGTGGTAATAAAGGGGAACTGGTGAGTGGCTGAAAGACCAGATTCACAGGCTCCTCTCTGGGAGCAAAGAGCTCCTGGGGGCTCTGGATTCTTTAATTACACCAGAATTACACACAGATGAGTCCTGAGACAAGAAGAGTGAAACTGACCTCAAAGGAAATCAGTGTCATCTAAACTTGTAAAATTGCAGCTGTCTAAAAATCAAACTGAAGCACCAGACCTTGTAAGATCTCCACTGCTTTTTAGACTTTTCATGAGGGAGTAGATAGCTGAGTATATTTGTAACTCTAAATGGTACTTTCCACTGGTCCTTTGTTTTGAATTTCTTCCTAGACAGAAAAGTATTATGGTATGCATGGTTGTTACAATTTCTGTAAAACATTAATTCAATTTCAATGACTTCAATGGTCAATTTTAACTACAGAGTTTCACCATTTCTCGCTTTTATAAATTTACCAGAAACAATGATGGGAGGAAAAAGCCTTAATAAAACTGCAACAGCGGAAGAAGTTAATAGGCAAAAGCTGGAGAGGGGTGGGGAAGGAAAGAAGGAAAGGTGAAGAGTGTTAACTCTTGACAATTTTGGTGGAATGTTATGACGAGCCATGATGGTGTTATTTCTGCTCAAACCTGTAATGCAAACAGTCCATTCTTGTATCAGCAACACACCTACCACCAATGGGAGTGATTGCCCCAGAAAAATTCCACGACTTTATTGCAAAACCCCAACCACAAGGTTAGTATAATCTATCATGAATTAAATGCGTGATTTCTTATTAGGGAAGATAATTCAAAGGTCCTGGAGATAAACTCATTTGCGGTATCTGTATAGGTGTAATACAGCATTGCCCTCTGCTGGTTTTTAAGCTGTCTACTCCTGCAAAAGTTGCCTCTGGCTGAGCTAGAAAGGATGATTTTTACACAAGCACTGTATTAGCTATCATAAGGTAATATCTTGCCACTAAATGAGGAATGAAATAGAAAATTAATGCTTATTCCTAAATTTTTTTCATTTTTTTTTTTTTCCACAGGACTGTTTCAGACAGGGCCAGTGTTGACTCATTCAGCCCTTGCCTAGTCCAGCAACGTAGACTGTTACACTATTACACATTCCCTAGAGTCCAAACACTGAAACAGAATCAGTGCACAATCTGATCCACAACATCTAAATAGGCAGAGGCTGAATTTTAGGTTAACTCTGGCTAAACCCATGTCACTGTCTTGCAGGTTCTGGTACCTGCAAGAGTTGTCCATCTTACATCATTGTCATGTCCAACTGGGTGTTTCACACCATACAGCATTCCTGCTAGACAAAAGCTTGTGCCACCAACTCCTTTCTAGGCATCTGCTGGTGAAAAGTCAAGTGCTATTTCCAATCTCTTCATAGGGATGCATATAGAGACTACATCAGTGTGGACTGATGTAGGAATACAACAAAAATAAGGAAGGGCAAACTGTATGCAGCATTATAATGTAAAGCAAATCTTTTTTTCTGTTTTTGCTGCTCACCATCTATAATTTGGTATAATTAACCAAATGCACACACATATATAGGTATATAGGTATACCTATATGTGTAAACACATATTTGAATACAGCTACTTGTGATGGCCTAATTATAACCATATGATCTAGATAAAGACAACAAATCCCATTTCTGTACTTATTCAGCTATTATTCTTGCTGATCATGTAAAAGACACAGCAGGGCATTTTGCATCCTGTAGCTTGATGCTGTGCATAATGGGACCACATCCAGAGAATCAGGACATCTGCTAATTCAGACTAATATATGGGAAACAGAGTTAGCAAAATACTCTTTCAGAAAAAAAGGAGTAAAAAGAAAGCTCTTTTTCATTCATACTAATTTCCAACCCATAGTCTACCCTTGTGCTTCTTAAATGGTCCTTTATTGGGTTTCATTTAACTTTGCTCTTCCCACCATTCTTTCTCTCTTTCAGTCTCTACTTTATTCTCCCATTTTAATATTTTGCTCATTTTCCCTCTTCCATCAAAAATACATGCTGTATATTCTCTTCAGAATAGCTAGGCTGCAAAAGCAGCTGCTTATATCTCTAGTTTCCTTAGGATTCCAACTCTGTTATATATCTGTTCTGCATTGGTTACTGTGGGAGCAACTCACTCTTCTCCAAGGGTGGCAGTATTAATAACAACAACAACAATAATAAACAACTCAGTTTCTAAAGATACTTTCTTGCTTTGTTGCTTGATGAGAATAACTGTACTCTAAAAAGCTCCCTCTAGTCTGCTTCTCCCTGCAAGGTATTCTGCAATTCTCTGTGGGAGGCTTTTTCCTAAAAATAAATGGCACGATTTGTTTTCTCTTATGTTACAGCTAATTAAATTTTGCCACCATAACATTTCACCATTTCATCATGTTGCATTTCCAAAAGTATCAAACAGCACTTTCCCCTTTCCCTGCTTCCTTTTCCTCACTGTACTCTCAAGCTGAGAGCAATGGCTGAGTTTTAATATGAAAATTATCAACCCCAGCCACATGCAGTGAAAATAAAAAACAAACCCCACATTGTTTGATCTCTTGAAAGAAGTTAGCACCAGGACTGAAAAAGATTTGATAACACAGCAATTTCAGCTTACAAACTGTGGTAAGTAGGAAACTTCACTGTAATAAAAGGTCTATGTCACTACATATGAAAGCAGTCAGACATGAAAATGTGAAGAATGTACTAAAAGGCTGACAGGTAGAAGAATTATTTACTTAGTAAAAAAAAAAAAAGAAAATGGTGACATGGTTCCTATCATTCAGAACTCAATTCTTAAATACAATGTTTACCTAGATACCAAAAAAGAGTATTCTGGACGAGGTAGGCATTAAACAACACAATTTACAGCATTAGCCCAATTTTTCACTGCCTTGTGTTTTATTTAATTATGTATACTTCTGCAAATGAGCAGGCAATATCATCCATTAACATTTTATACTCACCTTGAATCAGCAACTGAACAACATGCAAAGCCATAAAATGGATCTTGTAATAATGGCAGAAACTTAAACATGCGGTAATTCGAAAACATTATATAAATTGTTATGGAATTATCAGCAGTCACTATGACCAGCAATTCAGATCATCTCTCCAGTTTAATACTGAGGGAGTAAGTCATAATGCAAATGGTTCAGCAAAGCAGAGATGCAAGAGAATATATAAAATTCTCAACATGTCACACTCAGGTGCATTCCCTACTTTACATTTTAAAGCACAACCATTCAAGTGAAAAAAACATTGCAGCTTACGTTTTAAATTGCAAATACAAACTTCACTTAAGACTTTGTTCTTGAACTTTGGACACACTGTACCTCATGCCTGATTATATTATAGCATACATTTTCTATAATGGTAGCTATTTGTGTTTTAAATTGGAAAATGCTTGGTGGTGATGATAAATCAGAACGTGAAAAATCTCCACGTGAATACTGTCCTGTCTTGAACCTATTTTGAACCCATTTTGAACCCATAATCCCCAGGTAAAAAAGGATAAAAAAGCTTTGCAAGGCTATAAAGGGCCACAAATACAACAGTGACTATATCGCTGCTACTTCTTAATAGCAATGTCAGAAAGGTAATGCAAGAAAGCTACCAAACTGCTGATCCTCTTTTCTCCCTCAGAGTGTGGGCGTCCCAAAGGCCTCAGCACATTCCAAAGTAGTTTGCAGAGTCCCTGGAGAACAGGACTGGAGTGGGAGGACTCTGGCAACATGCAGCCTCCTTTCAAGTTAAATGTTGCCAATAGGGAAGGAGATAAAAATAGTTTGTTGTCTTTATAGCTATTCCATGGAACTGAATTTAGAAATTATTGCCAACAAGCAGGTAGGAAAAGTCTAATATGGATTTCAAAATACCTTCCCTGCAAGAAAGAGCAGTATTTAAGCTTTCCTGAGACTTTTAGTCCCTATCAGAAAAAATACCTATGAGGATTGAGTTCAAGTTTCAACTGCAATAAGGCATAAGTAGCACAGTCCAAGCTCAAACAGAAAAACCCTTTGGCTGACATAACAACCACTCAGAACTCTTGGCACCATGACTCTTTGGAACTCTGAAAAATAGACGAGCAATGCTGACAGAAGAGCAAGGAACAGCCTTCCACTGTTGAAAATTTCTGAAAAATATGCTATTTGTTATTGCTCATTACATGCCAACAGAAAGCAGAGCTGAAAGGAGCTTTCTTTACAAACAAAGCCTAATGTAAAGGACAATTTCATGCACACCTATTCCCTTCCCACCTCAACTTCTGCAAAAATAAAAACAGTAATAATAAAAAAAATTAAAAAAAAAATAAAAAAAATAATTAAAAAAACCAACCCCCCCCCCAAAAAAAACAGAGAACCAAACAAGCCAAACCAAGACAAATCCCAGAACACTCCATGGACCCACTGTTAGATCTTTTCTTCCATACCCTAGCACAGGTTCACATGTTCATTTCTGTAAGGCTGCATGCTTTAGAAAGTAAAAACCTACATTAAGTGAACTTGCTGCCTTTAACAAGAGTGAGGATCCCACAGACTCCATGATTTTTTCCTGGTAACCTGCTGTGCTGACAGGGTTAACCAGGCAAGTGCTTGGATATTCAGTCTCAAGGGACTTAGGGCCTTACCTGCATGTGTCATGACTCAACCTTCAGCACCCAAGTTACCACTCAGTCAGCAGGCCTTTATGGATTCCAACCATGCACTCTTAATTGCCTCTGTACATCAATCTCAATGATTCTTGATTTCACTCCTAAACTATTAACTCAACAATGAGCTGAATGCACTTTCTGCGATGTGTGCCAGCACAGGAGACAAGGGATCAAACCCAAATCCAGCCTCACCATGTTAGTTTTTTCCTTCTGGAGAGTTTGTGGTACACAGGGTATGCCAAAATCTGTTGGCTCTTTTCTATTTTTACTTTTTGCTAAGAAAAGTGAAGTTCAGCTTTTGGATAAGACTGTCTCCCTCTCCAGTAAAGAGCAGCTGGCACACATGCATGCAGGAAGGCTAGGTTAAATTCAGACTTGCTTGAAGTTCCAGGCCATTTCAATCAACTTCTCTATCATTCCCTCCTTAGGTGACTGCATCACATTGACTTAGAAGGAAATAAACACACTGTATATCTGTTTGCCAGTTACTTTCACTTTTTTCTTCACCAACCCTAAGAAGTGCTGGCACAGAGCTTACCTATATCTGTTACCTATATCTGTGTGTATAAGATATTACTTCTGATAATATTTCTGTCATTCTTTTTTTCTAGCAATAGGAGAAACAAAACCCCATAAGGCAGCACACAGAAAGAACAAAAGTTGAAAAAAAGAGGATATTTGATCCTGAAACACTCCCCTGTCTCCATTTCATTAATATTGGTATTTTCTTCTATGACAGAAAGAAGGAAGAACAGCTTATACTGCCAAGGATCATAACACCAGCTTTCTTATGTGTGGATTCAGGGAGGCATGAGGGAGCATTCCTGCAGGTAATTAGGCTTGACTGCTAATCACATCAGCCAAAAGTGATGAGCAAATGAGAGCTTCGGTAGAGCAGCTACTCTGATGCTCTTCATAGACCCCTAGAGCAGCACTGCTGGTTACTGTGACGCTCTGATGCACAGAGACCTGCAATACATCCTCACTACCATACCAAGACTGACCTCCACAGCAGCCTGCCCTTGGAATGGGTGGGAATAAAGACAGAGTGTCTTTCATCAGCATCTCGCTCCACCCCAAGGACCATGTTTCTTTACAGGTCAGGGTAGATTTTCAACTTCTGATTCACACTGTTGATCTGCCCTCATTCTGCAACAGTACAAACCAAAGAAGAGCAGAAATTATTTGCTTGATATTCTCAGAGTCAACATTTGCCTGGTTTGCAGTTTTCCAGAAAAAAAGTCATGATCTAGTCACAATGGACACACTGAGACATTGACAACGACTTGGATTCAAATTTGTCTCTATCTCGTCTGCTAATCCTTTTTAATTTAAAAGAAGGGGAGGGAAAAAAGCAAATATACTATAGCATTGCATTTCTACATGACCTGTCACCTCAGGTCTTATTCATTCCTAAAGATACAAAGTCAAGTCTCAGCACACACACCTCACCTGCAAAAAAGGCACATCTATTCAAGAGTTATCAACAGGAAAAAAGCAAGCGCGTAAACAGCATAGCACAGTTTACACCTACACCGTCTATACCTGGGACCTGAAAGAAGTGAGCATGCAAGCAGCCCCAGCAGCCTGTTTTTACAGACAAATAAGTGTCATAGAAGTGTCATACATGAAGCATGGGACTCAAGAGTTGATTCCATCTAAAGGCTCTCCAAGAGCCATGGCTGGATCTCACACAGGTCAGCTGGGATGCTTTGTAACCTTCCTCCCACTCCTTGAGCCCCCAGACCTGGACTCATTTCCCAGTGAAAGCTGCTTTGCTGAGTGACTGCACCTGAATGCAAAGAAAGGCTCAGTTCAGCTAAGCATCAGACCAATCCTTCCCTCCCAGGGATACTTTCTGAGATGCAGCCTAGTGCCATGTCCCTTTCTTTATCTTATGCCCCGTATTTGCATTACTGCAGACATTTGCAGCAGAGGAAAAGCATTAGGACCCTTGCTTCAGTGGCATGCAGGGTCTATGCTACAGTCACCCCAAGGGAGCGAGCCAGTCCAACCAGTGCAGAGAATGCTGAACGGTGACTCTCTACTATAGCTAAAAGGTTTCCATAGGTGACAGTGGGGAGACTTTTACAGAAGTTGCATATACATGTTTTGCAGACATGTTATGAGAAACAGTCTCCAAAAGCTGACAGGGATGAGACAAAAGCTATATGTTAGATACAATGAACAGAGAAACCATCAGTCCCAACTCTGTCACTC
This sequence comes from Strigops habroptila, assembly GCF_004027225.2. Lineage (NCBI taxonomy): Eukaryota > Metazoa > Chordata > Aves > Psittaciformes > Psittacidae > Strigops > Strigops habroptila. The sequence goes on from NC_044279.2 coordinate 68,929,320, forward strand.
AAAGAAAAGACTCTGAAACCTTTCAGGGTAGAGGACTGTGTCACAGATGGCAAAGGCCTAAAACAGATGGGATGAAAAAGGACTTGGAAAATGACGATGACCAGGAACGGAACGGACCAGCAGACACAGCAACAAGTGGGCTGTGCATTGAGGAGGACAATTGATACAGAAAGTATCTCAATTCAATATGAAGCTTAGCCCAGCCAACTGTGCTGAAGACAGGGACTGAGGCAGTTGCTCCAACACCCTGAGAGCAGGTGACTAGTTTCTGTGTCCTGACATTTTTAGAAACTGGGCGAAGGATATGGAGAAAAATAAATCCTTCTGAATATACTCTTTTCAATCCAAGATGATGATAGCTTCATTATGCTGGAACTTATTAAGGACTAGACTTTAAAGAAAAGCACCCTGTAAGACTTCAAAGGATGGAAACATAGAATTTAATATATATTACTACTAAACCCCACAGATTTTAACTGAAAACAGTTACAAGTGGATGTCAGATTTCCAGTCGCTACAAGATCAGAGTAATTTGATTCTCCCTCACATAAACATTTACATAAGTCAGAGGGATTTAACGATAGGAGTTCTACGTCAGCAGAGTGGGATTTCCAGCACCTATTTCTGGATCTGTGATTCAGGCTACCCCACCCCATTTCCACCCTTCCACCCTGCTCCTGCCACAGGATAGGCTTGTTGTAAGCAGCTTTTTGCCAGAAGTTTGGATGATTAAGGTAACTACCTCACAAGGGTCAAGGATTATATCTTCCTCTTTACTGATCCAGAAATAACCTTGGAAAGAAAAAGCAGACTCTTAATGACAAAGGCTGGAGACTGAGGGTACAAAGGAGTGAAACCATCCCAGGAGTTTAAGCCATTCCAGGGCCCAGGTGATAGCATCCCATTCCCAGAAGACTCCTACCATTTTTTGTAGCAGGAGTTCATCCTCACGGGTTTCAGGAAAGCCATATTTAAACACTTCATGCAATCAGGACTTCTGCATGCCATGCAGACTGCACAAAATATCCAACCATGTCTTTGGTCTTTCCTCCAAAGCAAAGAATTCTGATTTAGACAGCTTCTCACCAAAGCTAGCCCATCGCTACTTCGGTTTCCCTGCTCCGAGACCAAAGACAACGTATAGGATGCCTAGAAAGCGTTGCAGTCTTAAGTGCTACATGGGCCTGTTTAGTCTAGAGAAGAGAAGACTGAGACGGGGTCTTATTAATGCATATCAATATCTCAAAAGCAGATGCCAGAAGGATGGTGCCAGACTCTTTTCAGTGGTGCCCAGTGCCAGGATGAGGAGCAATGGCCATAAACTAGAACACAAGAAGTTTCACCTCAACATGAGGAAGAGCTTCTTTATGTTGAGGGTGGCAGAGCACTGGAACAGGCTGCCCAGGAGGTTGTGGAGTCTCCCTCTCTGGAAACATTTAAAAGCCACCTGGACACGTTCCTGTGTAACCTGCTCTAGGTGGCCCTGCCTTGGCAGGGGGTTAGACTAGATGATCTCCAGAGGTCCCTTCCAACCCTAACAATTCTGTGATACCAAGCCTGGTTTTGTACAAGGCTGAATACTCACAGACCTGGCTGAATTTCCCTGGCGTGGAAGGTTTTCCTTCTCCCAACCCTGGAGCATCCACATTGCTGTGTGGTATCCATGCTAACATGTGCAAGTTTTACAGTCAAGACCCAACCAGCTAGGAAGGCAAAAGTCCTGTGCTTTAATGTTTTGTCATATTTACTCTTCAACAAGATACATTTCTAAACGGAAGGCATAAATATGACAGCTTACGCAATGCTGTATTTCTGTATTTTAATTCTCAAAATGGCTTGACAGGAAAAGGGAAACTGCTTGTGCTTTACCCACTCAGTCCTATCACAGCCTCTGCAACGCAAGTACTCCCGCTCCTCAGATAACACACAGATTAACAACGAGGTCAGCTTTGTGGTTACTCCTGGTACTGGCATTTTTAAGCAGAGTCAATATTAATAGGTTGGGTTTGCTACAGAGAGGGAAAGAGTGTTTACAAGCAGCTATGAAAATACAAGGAAATGTAGGAAGACTAAGCAAGGCAACATCCCTGAGGGTGAAACTACAGGACTGTCTCATGAAGGAAAGCGTACATGGAAAAGTAGGATCAAGCAGAGCAAAACAGGTAAATCCAGTCTCTGTATTAAGTCAAATCTCTGTGCTTCCTCCCCATTGTCTTCATTACTCTTTTATTCTGTTTCAGGTGAAAGGAATAGAGGACTAACAGAACTGAAAGTCCTGCTGGACAAGAGTTGTTTCAAACAAGCATCTCACCAATAAAAGCAGATTAAAAAAGGAAAAAAAGGAGATAAATCTCTTTTGGGGGAACAGAGAATGGCCCTAGTTCACTGACCAGTACACTTGGTACAAGTGCTGCTCTTGGGGCAGTTCACAGACTCATACATTGAGAATATGCTGAAATGAACATCACCATTCTGCAGATACAGACTGACGATCAAATGCCATAATTACAAACATGACAGTGGCTCCCCTCCTATTTCAGTGCCAGCAGACTCAGTCTCTGAGTCTACTAAAGTAGGCCAGTATCTTCCTTATTAACAAAGAAATGCTCCACCCTCAGTCCCTGCACTGCTTCCTTCTACCTGTCATGTAAAATGACCTACTATGCTTTTTTTCTCCATTCACTTTGTCTCTGCCCTATTTCTGAGGTCCCTTCGGCCTGAGTTTGCATACCTCTGAACCAGTGATTGCTTTTGAACCTTTCCCTGGCTGGTTTAGTTGCCTTTATTAGCTGCAGCATGTCACCAAAGTTAGAGATGTTTCTCTCAGCAGTCTCTTCTTCAGCATGGAATAATGCATATTACGGCTGATTCTCTCCCTAATTAGAGGGCTTTTAACATCTCTAGACTTACATATGACTGAAATGTCTCGTTCATTCAGTAACATACGCATCTCTTTCCCCTTTGCTTCTCAGTATAGGGTATATCTGGCACCTCAATCTACTCCTTCCCTATCTTCTCTACCCCCCAAAAACCAAAACAAACAAGCAAGCACATGAATGTCAAACTTCTCTAATAATCCTCCTAATTCCCCATTTTTGTCTCCTGTGGTCACTATATATGGGCCTGGTTCTTACTTCTACTGAATCACAGAGATACAGGACTTGTGCAAATTGGCCTGAAAAATCCAGTGTTCCTTTTGCTTCAAGCACCTCCTTGCTGCTTTTTAAACAAGAAATGCCAAATAGAAAAAAACCCTCACATTATCTTACTAGGCCAATTACTGGCTACCACTGTCTTATATACCACATACAGGGGGAAAAATGAAATGAAAATATGGACTTGGAAAATAAATTTAAAAAAAATTTAAGATTGTTATTCTAAAATATTTTGGAATTATTTTTTTATTATGAAAGAATAAATAATAATAAAAATCACAACAGCAAAAGACAGCCAAGAGTCTGTCACAGTTTACTGCCAGCAAAGAACCCTAACAGCCTCCAGCAACAAAAGCTGCAATTTCCTGCCCAAAGAAAAAACCCAGAATCCTCCTCCACCTTGAACATGTTAAGGCATTTGTTACAGGGCCACAAGGAAACTCAGGGATGCTAGTGAATGGTAAAATCAGCAGAGAAACCATAATGATGAGAAAGACCTTGCTAAGAAGTGCCAAGTACCCTGAGAGAGGAGAAACTGCGTCTTTCCAGACATCTCAACTTGACCTGGCTGCTGAAGGCTTCATATCGAGTGTGATTCAGAGTACAGAAATACTTTTCTTGATTGCTGAGCAGGAACAGTATTGTCCACTTTGGGACTTAGCAGCTTTAGCAAGCTGAGAAATATAATGCTGGGGAAGGTTTTTAAGAGAGTTCCACAAGGAGTTTAGCACCAAACTTTTGTATTTTCACTTAATACAGAAAAGACATGAGATCAAAGATGAAAAATTTTATACACTATTAAATTAGCATGCTTTCCTGCTAATAGACATTAGGATCAGGTTATCATAAAAGACTTGGATAACCTCAGGGATGGAGAGGTAACAAGTTCTGAAACTCAATAGTACCAGAAGCAAGATCACACACTTGGGAACTGACAGAAAATTCTGCTCTGAAACACTGGCTCATCAGGGTGCACAAAGTGAGAAAGCAGAGTTTTAACACAGACCCTGATTACCACCACAATGAAACCATTCAAAGTGGGGATGCAAATATATCACAGACAAAGGGCATAATGTCCAGGTGCCTCCTTAAGATTGTTCCCCCTGAAATCAACCTTCAGAGAAGAAACATCTGTAAATGACAATATTCAGCAGGTTTTCTTGTGGTTTTGTCTCTAATAAAGGGATTGGCAAGTTTCCAAATCTAATGTTTTTAAAACACCTAAATTTTGTATGTTTGGAAACAGCTTGATACACTTTGCTTTGCTTCACATGCTGTCTTCTGGGACACAGACTTTCTCTCAGTGACTATTTGTACGATGCCAAGAAAACATCCCTCATCTTTGTTGGCCGAGTCCTCCTGGCACCTCTGTGAAAGAAATTAAAAATAACCTAATGAAACTCCGAAGAGGCCAGAATACTTATCTGTACTCAATCCCCTCCTCCCATTTCTTGGAGGGGAAGGGTTGTTTACTTAATCAGAAGATTATGTTTGTTGATCAAAGGATGAGGGGAATCCTCTCCACCTCACACACCCTATCCACATGCAGATTTCAGAGCATGGCCTCACTGAAGCATAGTGTAGGCAACACAAATGAACTACCCCTATATTAAGTAACCAGATGTAATCCCGACAGCAACTCCAAGCTCTTGGGCTCCTCCTCCTCTGATCTCTCTCTTTCTCCTGCCTCCCTCTCCCTTTGCTTTGATGACTTTGACAGCCAAGTTCTTGGAGAGTTACTCCAGGTTACAACATGTCACCTTTAATGGAATTCAAAGCTTTAATTCAGAAAGTGTCCACTCTTGACCTCTGGCCCCACTGCCACCCACTCTGCTGCCCCCCTCCTTTCTCCATCACCATGGAAATGAATAGCCCAGCGAAAAAATGGGAGCAGGCAAAGTCTAAAGCTTTTCACAGAGCCCCCAAAAGAAAGATGAATGAAACTCATTCATCACTGAGTAAGGGACCCAGAGAGCAACGCTGACTGAAAAGCAAGCAGGAGGGAGAGCAAGCAAGGGAGAGAGACAGACCAAGATAGAAAAGGTTACCTCATGCAGGAAGTTATGTGATTTGAAAAACAAAAGCACAGGAGGTGTGAGGGAACATAGTTCACTTGCAAAAATTGCGGATTCCACCAAGAAAGATGCTGTTATTTAGGGAGAAGGGGTTATTTCCTCACTCCCTCCCCAGATAGAATTTCTTGTCAGATTACCAGGAAAGGCTGGAAATTTGGGGGGGGGGAAGGAGAAACGCCTGAAAAAAAAAAAAAAAGAATTGCAGTGAAAGCCTAAAGGACGGGCAACTCACTGCAATGAAAAAATATAATTAGAAACAAAGCTGTGTTTACAGTGTTTAAATTCCTTTCATCAAATCTCCTACTTTAGAGATATTTTGTCCCCAATGAATTCACCTGCCTTTCGTCCCCATCACCTCTGCATCACACAGCTTAATTTGTCTTGATATGTGATAAGAATCAAATATCAAGGCAATTTTTAGCACAGGGAACAAATGCACCTAAGAGGCAAGAGCTTATTCACTCAGATGTGGCACCAGTTTTCTGGTGTATTCTTCTGATTTCCCCATTTCTTGCAACCTCACTACAACTGCATTGGCAAAGAGCTCCTTCTTTCAGGGAATCTGAAACAGATACACAGTAAAAGCAGAATGAGATGAAGGAAATGTGCTACTGCATACTGTCCTACAGAGCTGAGGGAGCTTGCTGATGCCAGTGATAGAAAAAAAGGGAGAGGAAGGGAAAGGAAAGCCTGAGATGCACCAGCTCCAAAAAGCTTATTTGCCTGCACCACTTGGCAGAATCTGCAATTTTTGCAACTGAACTACATTCCATCACACCTCCGGTGCTTTTCTTTTCAAATCACTTAACTAACTGCATGAGGAGATGAAAAAAAGATGAGCAGAACAGAAGGAAGGCAAGAAGCGGTAGCAAGTGATTCCCTAAACCCAGTATCTTTTGCAAAGGTATTAGATAAAAGTGTCATAGATTATACGGGGATATTTATATCATTGATGACTTCACAAAATAACCAGTCAAAATTCATCTCAAGCATACCAAAGATTTGGGAGAAGCCAGCAGGGCACTTTGGGATGGTTATGGGAGAAAAGCTGTAAAGGGTGGATCTCAGCAAGAGGCAAATTCTTACCCAAGACTGCCTTCCTGCCTTGTCCTGACAGAGAAATGATAATGCAGTTCTCCTTTTCACTAAAGACCAGTAGAAAGCTTGCCTGTTCAGTATGACTCAGAAGAGCCTACCTAGAGATTTAAGTGGTAACTCCAGGAGATAGTTGCCCCTTGAAGAGTGATTACCATTCTGAACCATGAGATTCTTTTTCCTCCTTCCAAAAGCTAATCAGGCATGATTCTCTTTCACTCCCCCAGTCCCTTTGCCACAATTTAATTCTCTTTTTTTTAGTGTTTTAGTGAAAAGGTATCACCCAAGAGACAGGAATCATTAAACTTTATTCATTGTTCATTCAGTCAACAAGACGCCAACTCAAGCTTCCTGGGAATGTCATTAGCACCTCTGCTGTCCAGTGAGCTCAAACCTAGAGCTCATACTTCAGCTTCAGCTTTCTGACAACCTGTATTACCCTCCATGGTGGCTAGCCTGAGCTACCCTGCAGATTCCCCAGGAAGGAGAGTTCAGGTACATGAGGAGAAACACCCACTTCAGTATATACAGCATATACAGTATATACAGCCTGTGAGTCACAGTAAGACGGACCCAGTACATTCACAAAGCCTTTTGAAAAAAGAAAAAGAAAAGCGACAACCTGTATACAAATGAACTGAAACTAAAGCTGGTATTCTCCCTTGTTCCCAAGTCTCTCTTCCACAGCTATCAGAATGTATTTATCAAAATGGAAGCAGGCACAAATAACACTCCTTTTCACCTGCTGAATGCCTACTACTGAGGTGGGGTTTTTACCCTGTTGCTTCTTTCCTATTATTGGGGAATCACTACCTCCAAATACCCAAAGGCTCACCAAGACCACAGGTATCACCTGTTAAAGCTAGTGAAGCATACTTCACTACAGAAGGATGCCAGCACTAAAGGCACGATGCAGAATCACTGCTACCTTTCTATGCCTCGTCCTTCATATGCAGCAGCTCTGCAGATGTACGAGAGCCAGAAGTAATGCTACAGGCTCATAATCTGAGGACACAAGGGAGAGCACTGCAACAGAGCAAAGTGAGAGAGGAAAAAGCCTAAGAAACCTTACAGCGCTGCTTCTCACACCTTGCCTCATTCTTCCCCCCCTCTTCTGGCCTACAGACCTCTTCCTCTCTTCTCACCCCCAAGGTCCTGCAGCTTTTCCTCTTCAAAAGCTGGCTTGCAAACAGAAAGAGATCACTTAAGAAAGGTTTTTTCTAGTTAAAAAAAATGAATGCTATTCAGGACAGGTATTATGATAATGCTAGTTCACACAGGCAGAAGCACACAGCTCTGGTCTAAAACAACTTGTGTTAGTGTTAAGAACAGGTAACAGGAATATCTTAGCAAGGAATTACCCTCTAAATGGTTCTTCTCTCTAGTGGCCTCAGGCTAAGGCTTTGAATTGTCTTGAATGAAGATGTCTCTAGTTGATCCCTGCTTAATTCCCACTGTAGGGAAGTTCAGGTCAGCTCCGTGCTGCACATCTGTTTGTTAAACAGATTTTGGTAGCAGTAAATTGTGCCACAAATGGCTTCACAGAGGTGGGAAGCCTCATTTGGTCTTCAAAGTAACGAACTTCCTACAGTAAATTTAGAAACTTCAGTGCTCCAAACCTTGAAGGACACCTGCATGTCATTAAGTACTTAATGCTGAGCATACAGCTTTCTGGGTCACCATCTGTTCAGCAAGAGCACCAGCTCCTGGCTGCTGTTCCCCAATTCTGTGTGCTCCAAGATTTGAACTCTGAGCCTTGGCAGCTCACAATTACCCAAAAGGCAGCATGGGTGGGTATTCTGTGTTAGCAATACAAATTGAAAAACAATGTCTTGAGAGAGAACAATTCAGCCAGGTAGTAAAGTCTGTTTAAGGATTAGGAGCTAATCATAATAGCTCATAAAGTACAGGCCTCTGTTTGTTGTATCTCTTGCTGCCCTTCTAATCTCATCAAGATGCCTGCTTATCTGCAGTTATCTGGCTCTGGTAAAACTTACTGGTTTTGTTGTGCAAAGTAAGTTCTCTCTTGTGCTAGCAAGTTTGCTATCTAGGCAACTACTCCCAGAAGAAGGTTCAAAATTAATATACCTTCATCTAGACAACAAAACTTGTTGAAAACACTTTTTGTAGCAACAGGAGAAGCTACCTACAGAAAGCTGGAGAAAAAGTATCTATCTATCTCATCAGCTGCAGAAATCCAGAATGACTTTCCCTCTGCTCCACAGCAGCCAGGTTGGCCCAATGCTGGCACTTCTATCCAAAGTTTTCAGCCTGGACATTCAGCCTTTTGATGTTGAATCACCAGATGGTTCCACTACATCAACATCATCATTGCATTAGGCAACATTAATCACAGGGATAAAATAAAAGGTAATGGGTCCTAATGGTCACTGGGGAAGCATGACCTCTGCATAAAACAAAGCGGGAGAAAGAGAGAACAGAGACCGCTCTAAGGTCTGGGGAACTGATGCAGGCTACAACCACTTTCCACATCATGGGCTTACAACTTCTGCTTTTTGCCTGTCGTCCCCACCCAAGTTGTATTACACATGAAAACTCAATTTAAGGAAACGTACTTTGTAGAACAGTTTCATATTCTCAGAGAGGAGTGTTTTTCCCATTTGGGAAAATCCTATTCGCAATTTGATCTTTCAGAATCTTCTTAAATAAAGCCAGAAATTTATTATAACTATAGGCAGTGCTCAAATTGAACTAGAGTTCAAAGCTGCTAAGCTCCTTCATTCTTCTCACTAAGAGGAAAATCAGCATCTCTCTTGACTCTGGAAACAGAACTGGCTTACCCACATGACTAGAAAAGCAGAAATAAAGGTCCCTCAATCACATGAGCAAAGGAAGATGATAAAGCTGACACCTCCTCCTCACTAATGCCTCTGTTTCCTTAGTCTTGCAAAATACAGAAGATGTCCTTATCCCTACATAACTTGCACATTCCCCAACTAAAAGTGGGCAGGAAATAGCAAACAGTGGTATGGATACTCTTCTTTGAACAGACAACACCTTAGCTTGATTTAGTTTATTTCACTTCTGAAGAAATTTGTTTACATTTAAGAACTGACACAATCTACCTGTCTGTCCAATACATCTTTTTTTTTCATTCAGATTCACTTTTCTAAGAGGCTTTATACAGGCAAGACCTAAAGACAGTAAGACAATGCTTGCATGGAGACCTTTTGTGCTAAAGGATCAAGGTTTCAGGAATAAGGGCTGCAGCATGCTTGTCTGTTACCAAGAAAATCATCTTGATTTGCAAGCAAAGCACACACTTAGCTACCATTCCACTAAGGCAAGGTAAGCAGGGAAAAAAAACAAACCAAAACAAAAAACCCCACCACGACACCCTTAGAAAGGAAAAAGTAAGAAACTCTACTTTGATGATAAATGCCCTCCCAGCATGGCCCTTTTAGTTTCTATAATAAATGCTTCCCTATTCACTCTGTTTTTCACATGATGCTTGGCTCTATTCTATTAGGTTTACAACAGCTGAGTTACAAATTGATACAATAAAGGGCAACACAAGAGGTGTGACTTGCAACATGTTACAGCCTTTGTAGGAAATAAATTGACACCTAAATTTCAGTATTTGTGTATTACAGTTAAAAAGAGAACTCTATTACTTGTAAAAGAAGGACATATTTGATATCTTTCACAGCACACACTTCTACTTCACTGACCTGCCCACATTTCACCTCTGAGCAGCCGAGAAAAACTTTTCAGTCAAGACAAAAAGGATGTCTTTATGCAAAAGCCCCAAGTTAGTTTCTTGTACCAATTTTCCTGGAATCCACAACTTTACATTTGCCATTTATGCTTCATAAGATGAGGGATTCACTGCCTTCCATCAAAGCTTTTGTAAAATTATCATCCTGCCTCCCACCATCGACACTGTAAAACAGTACATTAGTTTGTAATTGATTTTTTCTTATCATGGCTTTCCCCCGTAAGTTATAAGCCTTCAGTACTTGTTACTTTTCTTCCCTAAAAGTTATTTATAATGTGGTTATCTGTTCTTCTTGAGTCTGTCAGGCAGACTAAGCTCTTTAAGCCACAGAGCAAACCTTCTCCAGCCATTAATTTGTGTTGGAGAGTTTTTCCCCTCCTTTCCTTTTCTGCACTTTTTGAAAATGTCAACACCAACATAGAATGCCTTATCCTGGTATCACCACCATCATCCTAGTCCAGCCCTCTCATGTGTATGCCTAAAAATTGGTTTTAGACATTTCTCTACAGCAGTACATTCAGAGCTCATCTGCCAATGCCTACCTCCTATGACACCCTAAAAAGCTATTTTAGTTACTGCTTTCCAGATACTTCCCATTGTATAAGTTTCATTCATACATATGGAGGTAGAAAAGACTAAAACATGCTGTACTAAGCCATCTGCATGTTTATTTTCAGCCCTGAAAACACAACAGGGAAAAACGTGACCCATCCCTAAGATACAGACGTAGAAACCGGAAGGAAGAGGTGGAAAGAGGCTCCCTGCCTTTACCTGGCACCTTTTCCCATTTCCAAAAAGGTAGAAAGAGGTCCTCAGCAGCCTCAGGCTGTTAACGAAGATGCCAATGCTCAATAAGTTTTGTAACATTTAACATTTTCTTTAAAGACTAAGGTCTAATTCATTAATTTTTAAAAGGCAAAAAAAAATAAAATGTATTTTCAGTCTTCAGCTTTGAAGAAAATACTTGAAAGTGTGACCAAGAGGTTATATTAAAATAATAAAAACCTACGTAGAAGGCCAGAACAAAGCATCCCATCGTTGTTTTGGATTTTCTTCATCTGGTGATTTTTAGGCCAATACCCTGACAGGAAAGGGGGAGGAGTGGGGCTGTCAGTACTGTATTCAATGAGTATAATTACACTGAATTAGCGCTAAGGGGTTTAGAGAGAGGAAAAAAAATACTATTCCACAGAGTTAATATAAAGTGGGCTTTCATGTACATACAAACCCACAAGGAGCAAGCTACTGCCTGCTATTTGAGAGCCAAGGGATTGATCGGACTCAGCCAGCCCTTGCTTAAGTAAAAAGCTGCAGTTGTGAATTACTGTAAAGCAGTATTCACATGATTGATGGGTTTACCCCCACTACCACATTTGTTTCAAAGATCCATTTTGTCTTCTGTGGCGATGGTGTGAATTAACCCCTCTCACAACGGCTGGCTGGATTTTCAAAACCAGTCCAAGGTCTTGGAGCTCGATGAAGCTTTTATCTTATACAGCCTTGTGAAAATGGGAAAAGATGCTATTTAACACCCAGGCTTCTGAGCAGCACCACAGTTAACACCAACCTCCTCAAACAGCCTGCAAACTTTCTAACATCAGACCAGCCAGCTCCTCACCTGCCTGAAGAATCATTTTTGAAAGCGCTCTGCCTCTGATCTCCCTTGCAGTCTGATACTCCACCCACTTGCCCTTACATCTGTGGAAGCAAAAGGCATATTTATTTCATCTTTTGGCTTTTTAACCCAATTTGCTGTCAGCAATAGATTATTTTCTTCTTCTTCTTTTTCCCCATGGAGAGCAAGAGAAAGCCTGAACTCTGTATGCAGTAAAGAATCCAGAGACTCCAGGTAGATTTGTGATGGGATTTCTCCTCAAGCCTCAGGCACTGTAAATTAAAAGAAGTAGTTAGAATAGCCAAGGCAATAGGTGAGAACAACCAGAAACAGGCAGAGATCATGACCAGCTTCTAAAAAGCTCCTGAAATCTTTTGAATTGACAGTATGACACAGAAAGCCAGATTTCCGTGGAAGCCAATCACATGCCTGCTTAGGAACAGGCCCACAGCATCTCAGGAACAGCTTATTCAGCCAGGAATAGATCTGTTTGTGTCGGCTGCAAACTGCCCTGTGCTCTTCCCAGTTCCCAGGAAGGTACTACATACATGAATAAGAATTCTTTTTTCTTTATGAGGTAAACACATTGCTCAAAGGGCCGGGGGGATGACGAAAGATGGGGACTAGGAAATGGACAATGACCATGACCCAAACAAACAACAGAGCATCAAGTACTATTAGCTACACCAAGCTGGCTGCAGGCAAGTGAAGTGTAACCTTCCCACACAAACTCTGCAAATGCATTCCACGCTGTGTCTGCACTATTTCATTTCTCTTGCCCTGGACTTCCAAAAAACCATGTGTCTCATCCTACAGCACCTCCTCTGTATTCACAGTCCTGTTCTAGCCACAAGGAGTAAAAAAAAAAAAATGATGCATTGCCACCTCACACATCTGCGTCACCACCACCACACTGCCAGCATTTCTTAATAGCTACCTGCAGCATCCACTGCTCCTCTCAGGGTGAAAGCCCTTTATCCCAGCCCCACCACCACACTTGCTGTCTCAGGCCTGGCCCTGGGAAGAGGGTATAAGAGCAGGACAGTGCAGCTGGTTTTACAATGAACATTAGGCAGAGGAGCTTCTCAGTGTGCCCCACCTTGGCTTGTCATGGCACATCATAGAAGTTCTGTTATCAGGTTTAGAGCACCTTGTAATCCTCTTCAGTCCTTTCTTGGACACCATGTTCATTTGCCTTGATAGCTATGGCAGATGTCGCTGGAATCACAGGTGTCAAAACCAAACACTGTGAGAAGTTTCCACCTAAAGAAAACCAGCCTCCAAAGGGGTAGATGCTGAAGTAGCATCAAATGAGGTCAAACATGAAACACTGGCATAGGTTGCCCGGAGAAGTTATGGCTGCCCCATCCCTGTCAGTGTTCAAGGCCAGGTTGGACAGGGCTTGGAGCAACCTGGTCTAGTGGAAGGTGCCCCTGCCCGTGGCAGGAGGGTTGAAACTAGATGGTCTTTAAGGTCCCTTCCAAACCATTCTATGATATTGTGAAACACATTTCAGCCACTATGCTCAGTTCTCACTTGGAGATACAAATTCTCAGGTCAAAATGTGTCATGACTGAAAGCATCCAGAACCTACATTAGTCCCTGTACATCAAAGTTATTAGCGACCCATACAAACCACAACTAGAGTTCATCTGTCCTGGAGCGACTGGGTTAATAGATGAACATTCTGCATCCTCAGAAACATACAGAAACTGCTGTCAGACCTTCTTTTGCTATCCTACAAACATGTTTCCAAATTTTATGTGTGTGCATTTTATTAACCCCAAAGGACAGGATGTTTCATTTCTCTGTGCGAAACTCTCTCAAATTGCAGAGAAACCATCCAATTTGTCAGGATCATTTTGACTCTTACTGTGCCTGTGACCTCTGCTGCTGTGATCTGCAAGTTCTACACTGCTCCACCACGCAAACAGGGAAGGAGAAGAATGGGGTGAACAGCGGGCTATGCCAGGACCTCGCAGAGCTGCCATCAGCCTGCAAACCACATGTATGCAAAAGCGCACCAAAAGATGTCATGAATCCTCTGTGAGCTGTGGTGGGGGAACACAGAGCAATAGAGTACACTAGCATTATCCGTGTGCTAATATGGCACTGCTGTGTTATCGGAGCCATCAAATGCTATAGACCCACCATACCAAGCTGAACACTCACTGCCGCCCTAGGAGGTAGACTGTCTTTGTTACTACCTGTCCTATGACGAAACATTTCTACTGAGCTTTGATCAGCACACCAAGTTATTATCTTCTCTCCCCCACCAAATCACTTGTGTAGTTCAGTCCAGCAACAATAGCAGCTGAATGTGAAACACAGATGTGCTATTAAGAAAGTCAAGTTATTTTATTTCCAAAGCCTGTCCACAATGGAGCACCAGTAAAACCAGGCACATTTTCCTTCTCGTTCCACCTAAACAATTATTTACTTTAAACAAAAGCTACTCTTGTCACCCCTTCATTTGACACACAGACACTGTAGGCAAGTGACCTAAAAGCACCATCATTAGAAGCAGGAGGTTAACTGCAATCTCAGCTGGCTTCTGTTACTCCTGATGCTGCATGTCACAGCAAAAGCTGTAATGCATTTAGCAACTCACATGACAAGAAGAAGCACTAAGCCCTTGTGCCCATTCACAGCACCCTACATAAAGCCACTTCAGCTCATCAAGAATAGCAACGAGTTCTTTAAGTCCAGCCCAATCCAGTTAACAGGCTTATACAGAAATGCTGAGAGGCAGGGCTTACAAGTGGTAATGCACCTAATTTGCACTAGTTTGCTAAAAATTAAGGAAGAACATGTATGCACTGCCTAGCTGAGGTTTTTATCTGCCTCTTTTTTCTCCATATATTCCTTTACAGATGCCTTTCTCTAAAGATATGAATTTAAGAAAAGGCTCAAGTGACCTTTTTGATTAGCGATCATTATAAACCCGGTTCCACTAGCACATACACAAAAAATATCCTGTTAAATACAGAAGCCCATTTTAGTCTTCCTGATCAATTAGCCTTCCCTTCCTGCTCTTGGCATATGTTTACGTAAGTTGATTTGCTTCTGCTAAAGAGATGCCAGCATGCATCGAAATAGGAAAAAAAAAATTAAAAATAAAAATAGATGCACAGAGGCTTTGAGACTATTGGTGATAACCCAGTACTGTCCCATCTCCCTCACTCCATCCATATTCAGAGATGTAACCTGGAGAACAGGTTGCTCCTGACCTTCTGCTGAGGAACAAGCCCTGAAGTGGATTGTCCAGCCCCCGTCCTCCCCACTACCACCGAGCATGCAGGATAGCTCCAAAATGAAGGATGAAACAAACATTTCCTCCCATTCAAAAACCAAAGATTTTCTTTGGGATTCATTACCTAAAGGTAATAACCTTAAAATACCTGTAACCTCAAGTTGCTAAGTGTTGGTTTTCCATAACAGAAACTGGGGGGATTTAGTTGGAGGAGGTTGTGAAAGCATCAATTTTGCCCAGAATATGAATAATTCTAGGAGTTAAATGAAAGACATTTTAGAAGTACGAGTGTTACTATGAAAAGCTAATATTAAAAACATTCTCTGTGAGATGCAGGGAGACTAAATCAGCATCAGATTAACTGAACACAGACAGACTTAAGGGAAAATGGGTAGTTTTCACAGGATATTCCAACTCCGACAACATACTTGTTTTCAAATAGTTGTCTAATCACCACAGCTGGAAAGCATCAGGGCATCAAATTAGATGTACATGACTGCAATCAGCTTGCATTTCTGATATCACAGCTTCCTGGAACACAGTTCGCTCAAGTGTTAATGAAAATAAGGCAGTAACGCAAAAAGGGTTAAATTATACAGCCAATCTAAATCCTAGCAAGCCTACAGACATATATACATTTATCTTTACAAATATATTTAACTACTTTGCTGGACTTTAGATCAGGCCTTTAGCTAAAATGCTTAGAGGGGATTCTTCTAAAAGAAGAAAATGTACAATCTTGGGCTATACTTGCACACATACCAAATAAGAAAGACGAAAAAGTTAGAAGTACAAATGTGACTTTTCAGGCTCTCTTCAACAAGCATTTCCTCATAGGGAAGTACGTTACAGGATTGTTTCCAACTACAGATTCTGAGCTACAGTCTTGAGGATGACAGAACACAAGCCTCCAATTCAGTCCAGAGATAACTGATGTAAAACACTTGGTGATCAAATGATGACAACACTACAACTTCCTAGTAATATGAAAATGCAATAATTTTTATAAATTATTTCTTGACATTGTAACCAATTCATATGGTGGCAGCTAGTTTGAAGCTTTCAGAAGGAAAAGGTACAATGAATTAGTCCCAAACAACTGAACTAATTAATTCAGGAATTACACAGGGCTATGTTTCTAGCCTTATTTCCAAAGGGAGAACTGCAACAGTTCAGATATATTTCCATAGGATGTAAACATAGAATTCCCTCACAATCCTTTGAAATCTTCACCCCAAAGTTACTACACGATTATGGTGGATACTACAACTGGGAGGTCATCACCAGTCCTAAGAGAACCAGGTTTCAAGAAGCACAGTATTTGGGAGTCACTTCTTTCTGTTCTGTCAGCCTTCTTTTAATAAAGTAAGGAATGAGTACAGATGTTCTGAAAGGATGCTAAAGTGTAATCAGTGATGATACTCCTGGACACTCAGAAAGAAACAAAAAAATAAATAAATATGACTTCTTAAATGTGGTTTAAGAATTTATTAACTTGTGGAATATCCTTACAGAGAAATCCAGCCCCAGTGAAACTAATAGGACAGAACAACTTCGGCAGGGGAGATGCAAACTGGAGATTAAGATGTTCGACCTCAAGGATGAGAAACATGGAGGCAAATACATAGTGACAAGTAATAAGGAATTACTTAAACACATGGGAAACTAAACTAGAACTCCAGAAGAGCTGGTAGGTCCTGCAGACGATGCCACAGACTACCTTGATGCAAAGAAGTCAATGAGGGCAGAAAAAGAGATTGCACAGAAGTTAAATGGCTCCTCCGTTTCAGTTTTCCTTTGAATTAGGTAAGAAAGATGTATGCCCTAGGGTTATACAAGTAAAAACCTTGAGGCAGAAGTGCCAGACAGATTATGGGGAAACTAACTAAATAATTAAATAAGAAACAACTTGAGAAATTTGATTCCACTGAACTGCATTTCCAGAGCTGAGAAAAATAGTTAAAGGCAAGTGTAAACCAGCCAGCCTGAAACAGAAGCCCCACAAACTAGGAAAGTCTAAAAAAAGTACATTTTTTTTACAATGATAAATTATGCCTCACTAATCTAAAAGAAGCCTTCAAAAACTTATCCTGGCTGTTCTTCACTTCATGTAAATTGTTTGGATTTTCAAAGACTTGGGGGGGGAGGCTATTAGGAGAGTTTAGTAATTTGGGATAAGAATTAAGGTCCTGTCATTCTTTAAATACTAGTCAAGGAACTGAGAATCCCAAGGTACGAACAATGATCAGTTCTTTGTAATGAAGGAGGGGTTGTAGCACCCACGGTTCAGCCTAGGATTAAGTGTTGTTGAGTGCATTTATGAAGCATCTGAAAGAAAGAATTCTTAAAAATAAAGCAACAAAATGTGCTGCCCACATAAAATGGTGTTAGTCAACAGTATGGAGGTCCTTGTACCCTCAACCTCCCAGGCAACTGGACAACACAAATATCAGATAAAATGCAGCACAGACAAATTGAAATCTAATGGCAAAAAAATATCTATATGCTTACATACCACTATATACCAACGATTACTAAATTAACTTCTAGACATCAAAAAAGTTCTGGAGACAAAAGATGTCACATTTGTGTGCTCAGTGGAAGAGTCATTTCAGACGAGACAAAAACTATAGAATAGCACTTCTAAAATTTTAAACCATACTATGAAAAAAAAGTTTTACTATGGAAATTATAACGCAATTGTAGAATGCCAGGTTAAATTTCAACTAAATGTGCTTGCTAAAGTAATGGCATGAATTGTGAGCACGCTTAGAAATAAACAAGCTGAAGCATTTTGCTGATTTAAAACTAGGCATGGGGCTGTTAAAAGGCCACTGAAAACAAGAAACGTGAGAGAACGTGTAGTATTTATGAAAGGTGACCTACTACACTATTTAAATAGAAGAGAAATCAAAGAGAAGTTGAGGTTATGAAAATAAGGATATTAGAGACACAGGAATTCAAAATTAAGATTAAGGAAACCTCAGCTATTTCGGAGTTACAGAAATCCATCTTCAAAACCAAAACAGCTTGAGTGTGGTTTTTCTGTTCAGGGAAAAATCCATTTCACATCTATGCACATTTAAAACTAAGGAAGATGAATGCTACTTGCAAAGAGTTTTAAGCAGTCCACATAATCTTAGTTTTACAGAACTTGACCCATGCTCTTCTACACACTTTCACACCTTGTACAATTGGACTGCTACTCACAGGGCATGATCCATGTCTTAGAAAAATTCAGACCTATTTCGCTGCCTGATACAGCTTCTGCCATAGGAGCAGTAGCAGCAGCCTTCAGTGGTTTAGTTCTGCAAGGCTGCAAAACCGGAACCAGATGGGAATCTGAGCAAGGAAACTAGAGAAGTAGGCAAGGCTGCTCAAAGTGAGCAGCTCACCTGGGATCAGTTCTGGGATCTAAATACTACTCCAAAAAGTATTTAGGCCTAGAATACTTTTTTAGACCTGGAGGAATGGAAGACAGATATAAATGAGATTAAAAAGAAATAAACCAAAACCCAACCTTTCATTTCACACAAATCACACAGTGCATCATCAGCCAGTGAAAATTATGTTTTTTCTAGGCTAAGGGTCTACTTTACACTGGACAAAGACTAAAACATCTTTTGCAACAAAAGCTATGATTATACAGGGAGAAACAATAAAAAAAAAAAAATCTAAAATAAAGAGATAAAAAATCCCAAACACCATGTTCTGTGGAGCAATTGAAAACAACATGCAGAAGTCTATGAAAAAATGGAATCAAACTCCCATTTTTACTCAATTCTATAATTATAGTAGTAATAGTTGTAAACAACAATTATAAATTGTTACAATTATTTTGTAAAGAAATAACTTTGTAATAATTTACAAGTATTACAAATGTTTACAAGTGTTTACAATTATACATACAATTAAAATGGTATATATAAATTATATTCTAATTTTCAATGGTATGCTTTGAAAAAAAATTTAAACTGATCAAGAGAGGATAAATTTGAGAAAATGCTCCTCATTCACCACTGCTGTGTATTAGACCACTCTTTTTGTGAGACATCGTGATCATATAAATGCCATAATGAAAAGCATCAGCTGGACATCACAGGACATCATGAAGAGCTTACTGTAGCCAATATATCTATCTCATATGTAGGCTCAAGTTCTTGTTTCCATTCCCTCAATAGCCAAAAAGTGCTCCAAGTGTTCAGATACACACTACACTTTCACTGACCCGGAACACGAATCTTGGATTCATTAACTCAAAAACTTCCATTTTGATAAGGCTTATGTAAAATACTTCAGCCTCAATTTTTCTTGAGTTAGACAGATAATTCACACTTCACAGACTTCTCCTGCCTTAGGTTTTGTGGGGTTTTTTTTGGTTGTTTCAGAATTTCCTATTTAAATAAGACAAGAAATTCCCACCTGCAATTACTTGAGAAATCTCAGTTGGTAAAATCCCAACTAGAATTAGAGCCTTATTGCACATGCTGAAAGTGTCAATACAGAAAGATGTGAACTTGTCATTTCTAGTACATGGTGTGCAATTGCAAAGTCTAAAGTTAGATAACACATTTTTGCTACACATCCCTACAGTTTGGAAAGTTTCTCCAGAGACTCACTTTTGATGTGAGGTGTCTACAGATCTCATTTTTTTTCCTCTGTAAAAATGCAGAGTCTCCATATCCACTCAACCTACAGTTGTGGTTAGCACAAGAATGAAGGGTTCTTATTTAAAGGGCTACTTCCTTGTAGATATAGTCATAAATAATTCAAACTAAACTACAGCACACAGCAATTAAATGAACAAAGTACATGCTGTAATACACCACCTTTGCTTTTTAGTCCTTTCCTTGTATGACAGTATTCAATATCAGGCATTCTCAAGACGTCTCACCCTTTGTGAAAATTAGCACGGATGCTGTATTTGGGCACAGAGAAGTAGACAAAGAAAGGTGTGGTGGGTTGACCCTGGCTGGATACCTGGTGCCCACCATGACCACTTTATCACTCCCCTCCTCAACTGGACAGAGGAGAGAAAATATAACAAAAGGCTTATGCAAAAAGATAAGGACAGGGAGAGATCATTCACCAATTACAGTCAGGGACAAAATGGACTGAACTTGGGGATATTAATTTATTACCAATCAGAGTAGTGTAATGAGAAATAAAATGAAATCTTAAAACACTTTCCCCCACCCTCCCTTCTTCCCAGGCTCAACTTTACTCCTGATTTCTCTGCCTCCTCCACCCCAGCAGCACAGGCAGATGTTGCAACCAGTTCATAACATGCTGTCTCTACTGCTCCTTCCTCCTCAGGGGAGAGCTTTCACCTCTTCCGCTGCTCGAGCATGGGGTCCCTCCCACAGAAGACAATTCTTCATTAACTTCTCCAACATGGGTACTTCCTACAGGCTGCAACTCTTCAAGACCTGCTCCAGCGTAGGTCCCTTGCACAGGGTGCAGCCCTTCAGGAACAGACTGCTCCAGCATGGGTCCTCTGCGAGATCACCAGTCCTGCCAACAAACCTGCTCCAGTGTGGGCTCCTCTCTCCATGGGGCCACAGGTCCTGCCAGGAGCCTGCTCCAAGATTGGCTTCTCACAGGGTCACGGCCTCCTTCAGGCATCTCCCTGCTCCGGCATGGGGTTCTCCCTGGCTGCAGGTGGATATCTGCTCCACCATGGACCTCCACAGGCTGCAGGGAGACATCCTGCCTCACCACAGTCTGCACTACCCGCAGGGGAATCTCTGCTCTGACATCCGGAGCACCCTCTTTCTTCACTGACCCTGATGTCTTTCACATACTCTCACTGCTCTCTCCAGCCGCAGTTGTGCAGTTTTTTGCCCTCTTCTTAAATACGTTAAATACCCAGAGATGCTACCACTGTCACTGATAGGCTCGGCCTTGGCCAGCAGTGGGTCCATCTTAGAGCTGGCTGGCATTGGCTCTATCAGATGTAAGGGAAGCTTCTAACAACTTCTCACAGAAGCCACCCCTGTGACCAAAACTTTGCCACACAAAAACCTAATACAAAAGGCCAGGACCATGTAGTACGTTATGTTACTGAGAAAGAAGTGTTTGTAAATATTATCTCAGTTGCAAAATACTAAAAGGATCTATCAATGTTTTTTGAAAGCAGCCTCAAAACAACTTTTCTAGATCAAAATTACAATTAAGAGCAGGAAGTTCACCTGCTTTTCCCCCCATTCCCATCCCTTTTGAACTTCAGATTTTTTCAGCATAAAAACATGACCAATTTTGCAGGTAGTTAGGGACAGAGAGAGAAGGTGTTCCCCACTTTTCCTACAGTTCTGATTCCAGAAAGCTTTTCAAAACCATTTCAGATGTCAAGACCAGTAGTTTTCTCCCTTCAGAAGTAAAACCTAGGGCTGATTCCAGCAGGAAGACATCAGCCTCCACCTTCACAGCACCAGATGGTCATACAGGGAAAGATTTTGGCAAGGGGTTATGCCTGGCCCACATCTTACAGTTATTAACATGGACCAATAGAAGAAGTTTACATTCGAAAGTGGAGGGGAAAACCAGCTCACCAATATGATTTCTACAATAAAAAACACACGAGCAGCTCGTGGTTAAACAGATGTCCAGAAAAAATACAAAGTGAAGCTGCCAAAGGCCCCATGGTAAATGTATTGCTATAAAACTTATCACAAGAGATTTCACCCCCACCCACTCATAAAGGGCATGCACCTGAACATATACAGTATCATCAAAGACTTATTTCCACCGTGTTAAACTCATAATCAAGGCATTGATCAAGCAAAGTTTCACATGCACTTTTATATTTACATTGTCTAAGTAAATCTCACTGTTCCCAGTGAGGTAACTCATAGCCCATAAAGCTGTTCCAGTGCACAAGATGGGCAAAGAGTATAGCTCAAATTATAAGTGACTGAGAGAAGAGACTGATGCGTCTTAAAACACATACACCTATAATCCCAACGGCCACTCAATATTACTGAGTTCAAAACACAAGCTAAACTCCATGTCCCATTTAAAGACAGGTTCTTATGCTGACAAACACAAAGGGAATGGAGGTTGTATTTTCTTCATCACCCCATAAACATGGTTCCCACACTATTTTGCAAGCACAGGAAAACTCCTGCAAACTAGATTCAAAGAGACACCCCTATTTAGGCAGCCCATAATCTTTGCAGCTCTTTATAAATCCTCTGCTGGTGGATGATCTAGTTATGACTAGTAATAACAGGGAAACAAGAGCAGCCTTTATGCTGCTCTGAACTCTGTAGGTCTTTGGTCAAACTGGACAGAGCACCACCATACAATAACTGGCTTCCCCATGGCTTCCTGCTTTAGTTCTGTTGGTTTGTTTGGGGTTTTTTTATCCCACCGCTGCATA
Organism: Strigops habroptila; assembly: GCF_004027225.2. Classification (NCBI taxonomy): domain Eukaryota; kingdom Metazoa; phylum Chordata; class Aves; order Psittaciformes; family Psittacidae; genus Strigops; species Strigops habroptila. The sequence goes on from NC_044279.2 coordinate 68,951,633, forward strand.
AGTAAGCCTAAAAGAGGGGGAAGCCTGGGGCACAGAGCAAGTATGCTAATGACATACTAACTGACACGCCAACAGCAATGACACACACACCCGCTCACACACTTCTGCCAAATAATCACTTAGGCAAACATGAACTACAGAGATTAGAAAAGCATTTGACAACGCGCAAATCACACAAGAAACATGGGCTGAAGGGACAGCTTAGGAAAGTGAGGATTTAGTAAGTGAAGTGACATGAAGTTCCCAAATCAAAGCTTGCAGTGTTTTTGGAAAATTGCTGAAAATCCTATCTTGGCCTTAGAAGGAAAGCTAGTAGATTTTTCCACCCCTTGGTCCCTACTGCGTATCAGCTGAACAGGCAGGCTTCTAATAAAAGCAAGTGACTCTTACGCAAACAAAAACATCTTTCTGACCTCTGGGAAGGCAGCAATCCAAGCAAACAACCAGGCAGTCAGGTGGCACAAGCTATCAGGAAGCAATCAGAGCATCTCAGGGGCCCTTTGTCAGCACCAGAAAGAAAGCTAAGCCACTACCATAGTAGAAGACTGGGTTTCCAGGAGAAACCACCCTAAGTGCAACAAGAAGTTCAAACTATCTCTATTTAATATGGTGGGGGTTGGAAAGCTGCTTCTGAACACGTAATTTTTATTGTTCAAACTGCAGGAACAAAGTGTTTTCCTAAAGGAATTAAGGCAGAGTATCAGAACAATCCCTTGACTTATTTTTGATTTACTTTTAAAAGGTGCTTCACTCCAAAGGCACTTTCAATGAACATGATGAGATTCTGTTGCAGGAAGAGTCACAACCATTTACCAGCATTATCATTTGTTTGTGTCTTACGTTGAAGACTCTGTCACCAAAACAAAGGGGTGGGCACTCTTTCTAAATCTTAGGATGAATTCTATAGCCCTTATTCTGATGAAGATCTTGCTGCAACAGCAAGTTTGTGTGAATAATGGCTGGAGGATGCCTGCCTGGTTTAGTATTAATCTGTGCTTGACAGGAAGAATACGATTCTTAGTGAACTGAAAAAGATCTCAATACAGAAATGGAAGAAGTTCAGTTGTCCAAAAGCAAACTGTGGCCTTGTAGTGCCGTAACACCGCAGAGACAGCACCATGCTAGAAGTGCTATCTTTCTACCAAGGCTATTTCTGAGTCCCTTTAGAAGATCACTTTCTAAGACACAAGACCTTTCTTATGAGCTCCATCCATTACCGTCTAACAAAGTGCATAGAAGAGCATCACAGAAATGTTAAAATGGGCATTTTCAGCCAATGTTACTCTTCCCACTTTGCTTGCATGTTGTAAACCTGTTAAAAAAAAAAAAATGAAAAAGGCAAAATACCTGTAAAATAGTTATTTTTAAGTACAAAGGTTTTGATATGAGAACTACCTACACACAGTATCAAGCACATTTTGGATGCTCCTGTCACGGAGGCAAAGATGCTCCAGACTGTGAGCCTTCTGTTGCTGGCTACAGATGGGCGCATACATTTGCATTGCACAACTAAGGCTCTCTTGCACTTTGAGAGACATGATGTGTGAGAAGTGTAGATAAAAAAATAAATAAATATATAAATAAATCTGTTATGCTAGTGACCCAGTTAAAACAAGGAAGCCTTAAATGAAGTTGTCATATCATCTTTAGTTGGTTATGAAACTAATGCCATTGTTTGCATGGCTCTGAGATACAAAACCCAGGAATAAAACAGGGTTTGTGCCTCATATCCAATGGAACTAAATCTGAGAAGCCAGTTCAGTCAGTCATTTTTGTTGCTTGCAATCAGATACGCACACTCTGACTTCCACAGGTAACCATATATTTACTGCTTGTGTCAACACACAGGGAATTCCACCTTTCTTATATACCCATAGAGCACAATTATCTGGGTTTTACCTTTCCAATCCTTAGGGGTTTACCTTTCCAATCCTTAGCCTAAGTCAAAAGGTAGCAAAGTCAGATGGTGAAGACAATAGCAGAGTGATCTATCTTCCTTAAAGAGCTCAGAAAATGAAGATCAACTTCACACTCAAGCCTGAGAAACAGGTTACCTCCATCTTGTTGCCAGCATTACTAGTGCTGTGCCTGTCTCCACTGCCAGCTGGACCAGTCCCACTAAGACAACAGAGCATCAGCTCAGGTGCATAGAGAGATGCTTCCTGAAGGAAAGAAGAGCCCATCCCTTTCTTTGTTTTAAGATGACAAAAACTCTATTTCATTTACACTGTTAGGTAGCTGTGGACCAGTCTCCACAGCATTTAGACTGGGGTATTAGAGAATCTCTTCTCTTTCTCTTCACTCCCCATGGGCACTTGACAATAGTATCATCTGCAAATGAATAGGGGATGTTTACAAGGTCCAAGCTACACTGGAATTCCATAGAAACTAATGAGGAAGGAAGATTTTTATAACACTCTTGTGAAATATTTAATGAGCTCTGAAATGGTGCTGGCAGGCCTCAGAATAGAAAGGTCCAGTTTAAAACTGAACTTTGCAGTTTAGTAAATGGCACTGGACTGGAGCCCCAAACACACTTTATTTTCAGAGATTGTTTTTATGAGAAAATGCCCCACTCCTGTAACACTCTTCTGCTCTAAAAGTCTTTACCCCTCTGTTGCAGCTGCCATGTGATCAATGGCACTTGCCAAGCAATGTGTTCCCGGAGCCCAGATTAACATATCAGTACATTTTTCTTAATGTAAGGACACTGGATTTTGCCTTAGACATAGTCAGCTCTAGTCCTCACCCCCAGAAGTTACCCACATTGAAACCAGAATCTGCTGTTCTGGGAAGGTGAGGAAGGGCAGAGATTTTTTTTTGGAGTGAAGGGATGGAGGGGAGTGGAAATCACCTGGCTGCACCCGTAATATATCTAGCTCTTTATTATATTCACATTCCCCCTTCTCATCTCCCATGAAACTGCCTACAGCTGTGTTCTCTCAACCTTCGGTCTGAAAGACATTAAAAAACATTCTGCAAGATGACTACGGTTTTTAAAAAGTCACTCCCACATATGTAAGCGAGGAAGGAAATGAGAAAAGTTTAAAAAAAAATCATCAGGGTGCCACGGCAGGAGGCAGAGCCAGATATTTTAAATGGTTCAGTGATTCTATTCCTTGGAATAAAATATTGGCCAAGAGAGTGTCTACTTTTCTACCATGGTAAGGTAAGCCATTGCTGAAAACTTAACAAACTGAACTACCTTAATACCCCATGTCAAACACAACCTGCAACAGGGCCTTTTAAGCCGTAAAGGTCCTTACTTTTCACTAGTGGAAAGACTGTAGGAGCCTGAAGAGAGTCTGAAAAGTATTAATGAACTTGGCATCACAAAGTCAGATCTTCTGGCAACTCAGAGCCAAAAAAATTTTTAGCAGTAAATTCCATACCGACTGCCAAGTCTTATTTCATGGGCTGGATCAATCTCATGTTAAAGGTAGTGGGATTAAAGTGTTTCTCCAGCTGACGACCACCTCTCTTTGATATGAGATCAATGGTTTGCAAAGCAAATTTAAATAATTTTTTAAAAATCTACTTCTCTTTACTTAGTGTCTATTACCGTTGGCACAAATAACAGGTATCAGTCCCTTGGAAGTTAATGACACGCGGAAGATACGCCTTTTCACATCTTATTTAGTTGCTGCTGTGTCAATCCACAGAGACACCACCATACTGTTTCTTACACAATTACAGTGCTCTGTGGGTTATGGTAGTAAAACATAAACAGTCCACAGAAGAGATTGCTTGCTCCTTTAATTTCATTTTTCCACATTGCTTCTGCTGAAGAAATTAATGTGAGACAACTGACTTAGATTTCCCCCAACTCTCCTCAAACACACATTGAGCACTCGACAATGCCCACTTTTCTATTTTCCTCTTCACAGCTCCATCAGAGAGGACCTTCTATGCATTCAGAGCAGCACAATGGAGAATGATTTCCAAAGCATTAACTTAGAGCCATAGAGACTTGGATGTTTTCAAAATGACTCTATTGTGCTCAAAGGATTCTAGACTACCCCAGCTACTCCAGAAGAGAGTCTTTTTCCCTTTCTCAAAATGTCCATTCCTTGAGCCATCCCTGGAGTGCATTGTTGGAGCTGACTCCTTAGTGCAGCAAGTTCCATCAGTCAAAGCTCAACAGATACAAATAATATCAGGATATGGATATAAATTAGTGCGACAGAGCCTAAATAGTTTTGACAGGTTTAGTAAGTATATATAGCAACACAGAATGCTATTCCTGCTGTCAGACATCAATATGTAGACAGAAGATTGGGGGCACCATGGAAACTCGGTGACATAAGAGTGGTATTGATTGGATAGAAAATGAGGCTGCAATTTAAGCTTAAGGCTGCCAGAGATGCCAAGAATGGAGAATGACCTCCAGCAGTGAATTTTCAGCATAAGCTCCCTGTGAACAAGCCAGTCCAAGAAGGATAAATCAGGGACAAGCTCACCAGGGATATGGCTCAACCGAATGCAGGCTACCCTAAGCAGAAGAGAATCACTCTGTGCGTGCGCGCGTTACAGTGACCTAGTTTGTTCAAAGACAGCATTTGAATGGTTTATTATAGAGGCTTGAAACAAAGAGATTTCCTCAATTAAAGTCCTGAAATGAATCCTCTAAATGAAAATGCTTTTGATACACTGATCAGCAAGAGGTTGTAAATATTGAAGCAAAGTGTACATTGTTAAAGACCAGTTCCCACAGAAAACACTGCAGTTGGGAGTATAGGTAATGAGGGGGCCCAAACAGAGCAGATTTCATAAGCAATGCCAGCTACATCGCTAATGCCCTACTCTTACACTAAAACACTTGTTACACCATAACACTTAATAAATCGTATCTTCCTTGCCACAAAAACACACTAGAATAGAGTACAAGTTAAATAAATGCATTTTCAGAGCTCCTGTAAAGGATTGGTTCTAATTGTTATCTGACGACTCGGAAACAACCATTCCCAGAATGATCGAGAAGAAACATAGGACATGTCAGGGAAGTACTTTGCAGGAGCTCTGAACGCTAGAAGTCAGCTAAGTAATAATATTCACATTAGGGACAGAAAGATGAATCTATCCAAAATGTCCATCAGTACAGCTGTGACAGGAATATGCTAAGCCTCCAAAGTGTCCTCAGTGTCAGCACGGGCACAGAGAATATAGGCATATGGCAACAGGATAGCAGCACTATGTTTTGTAATACTATAGTAAGACCAACCTTCTGCTGGCAAGGATCAATCAACCACAGGCTGCATCTCAAATAACTGGTGATAGACATCCAGATAATTGCAAAAACTCTGTTTTTCTTATGCCACTTCTACATTATAAACAAAGACTTACCATTTGTAAATGAAAGATTCCTTGCTGGCTTCTCTTTTTTCCACCCAAGAGCTTGCTCTGGTGCACACTACAGTCAGTAAATTTCTGGCCTTCAATTTCATCCAAAGCTTCCTAATAAGCCACCAAAGAGTTCAGCTTAGCCTGGAGACAGGAATACATGAAATTCCTGCTTTCCTTTTCTTTAGGAAGAGTCACTAAATTATGGCGGTTTTTTATTCATTCAGCAGTATTTATCACTACAGCAAATTAATCAATTTTGACACAAATATGCAGGTTCCCTTTTCCCTTTGAACCATTTCTCTGGATCAAAAGTGCAATTTTTTTTTTGCAGGAGTAATGTTGTTTGGTTTTAATTCTTATTTCTTTGCAGAGAGGAAACAGAAATACACAGGAGGAGAAAAAAAAAAAATTGCTTTGTAAATCAGCTCAAGAAAATGTAAGAGACAACTATTTCTTTATCAAAACTTCTCCTCCCCTTCTTTCTTTCCATCCCTCCCTTCCCTCCTTTTCCCTAATAACAAGCAGTTACACATTGTCTATTTCTTGTCCAAAAAGTTGAACTTTGCTAAAAGCTCAAAACCAAATCAAGGCTCAAAGGGGAAACAAGGAACAGGCAAAGAGTTCAAGAGTTGATGAGCCACTGGTAAAGTGTTCTTCCACTGTAATACAGGTCCTTTAGAGCAAACAGGATCTAGTTAAAACACCCACCACTGTCCACAGCTACAGGGGTATCTCAGAGAGAAAGATTTAATGCAGGTTGCAAACATTTCCACAATGCTCCCAAGACCCATCTAGTCTCCAGGGTTGCATCCTAGAACCCTGCTTCAGAGTGGATCACTAAGCTAATGCACAGCAGACGTTCACCACCGAGGCAAATCATTTGCATTGTGAAGGAGAGAGGTGTGTGACAGCCCACTGGAACATGTAAAAGGAGCCAGGAGCTCCCCAGAGAACGAAGACTACCTTCCCCTTATGAAAAGCTCCAGTTTTAAAAAGGAGAGAATGAAGGAGGATATGGAGTTAGTTGGAGACCATAACACATTTGCAGAATAATGTGTATGCTCAATAGGAGGAAACTGTGTTTTCACTGTTGTTGGGTCAGATTTTCTCCCAACCTATCCCTCCAGAGGAGATGGAAGACACAAACTAACGACAGCAGTTTTAAATAGACCTATAGGCACTTGCTACATTCAGTTGTTCCACCAGAAGTGAACTAGGGATAAAAAGGCAAAGTTCCAAGAAAAATACCAGCTGAAGTGCTTGGTCCGAAGGTGCAATTTAACCTCATTATCCCGAGGCTCAGCCGGGACATTCCTGGCACGGGGGAGCCGGGACCCCCAGGGCGCTTGCCGCTCTGGGGTCACTCCGCTGCCCTTTTGTCCTCTCGAAAGGGACCAGCCCGAGGACTCCTGCCTCCCTTTCCCGCTGGGTCTCGTCCCACCCCACCACCTCTCTCCTCACTACCCCGCCTCGGCTTTTCAACACTCCCAATTACCGACCCACCGCCGCCACCCCGCTCCCGGGCACCCCCAGACCTCGCACCCTGCCTGCCCCTCGGTCCTCAGATGCCTCCGGAGCCTCAGATGCCCCCGCCGCCCCACCGAGTCCGGGCTCCCACCCAACCCCACAGCCCCTATCCCCGGCACACGTCGGACGGCGAGAGGCGACGAGGTGGGGTCGGGGCTGCGGAGCCTCCTTGGGATGAGCCCGCCGGAGCCGGGGCAGGGAAGCGGGAACAGTTTCCCACCGTTCCCCCGGGGGAGGGAGGGAGCGCGGGAGGCACCATCCCTCCGCCGCACCCCAGAAGCCCCCGCCACCCTTTCGGACTTACTTCGGGCGGCAGAAAGCTCTTCTCCAGCAGCTGAGAGGAGTGAGCCTCAGGCGTCTCCAGTGAGCCCCGGCTGCTGCTACCGCCGCCGCAGCGCGTCCCTTCGCTTCCCCACAGACGGGCTCGCCCCGCCGACCGCCTCAAACCCCCTGTCTCTCTCTCTCTCTCCAGCCGGAGATTTCTCGCCGAGATTTTTATACTGGAGGCAGGGAACCTGATCCGCGCTTTGACTCAGCGGAGCCCGGGCTGCAGCGCGGCGGCGAGAGGAGGGAGGCAGGCGGGCGCCGGGGCAGAGCGAGCGGCCGCGCTGCCCCCTCGTGTGATGAGAAGGGGCCGCGCCCGCCGGGCGGGTCACCCGCGGGGCAGCCTCGCCCCCGGGGCCGGGGGGGGGCTGGGATGGTGGGAGGGGACGGGACAGGGCGCGACGGCAGCTCCTCATGCGCCCGCTGCCGAGGGAGGGAGAGAGGGAGGGAGCGACCCCGGTGGGGCCCTCGCTGCGGCGGGGTTGGCCCATGGGCCGGTACCGAGCGTCTCAGTCCAGGCAACTTCCCCTCCTCTTCCTCACGGCACCCCCCGGCCGGTGAGGGGGACACGGAGGGCGGGGTGGGGGGGGGGTGCACCTCACGGCACCCCCCGGCCGGTGCGAGGGTCGCCGGGGGTTCAGCTACCTTTCCAGGCACAAATATCCACAGCTTTTGCCCGGGCAGCCTTTTGCTGTTGGAGTTTGGGGAGCTTTAAGTTTAGCCTTGATGGCTTCCAGCTTGCAACTTAGATCGTGGCAGTGCTGGGCTGGAAATGCTGCTGGGAGGGGGAACTCCCCCACCAAAAGAAAAGATTAAAAAGAAAAAAAAAAAAAGGCAAGAAAAGAAAACTAGCTTTTAATTTCAACTTGGGCTAAAAGTGCCATGCGAACAACTTTTGCCATGGCGTTCCAACACTCCTGGTTGTAGTGGCTGCTGGAGTTAATGCAAGGCTTTCACTTAGCAGCAGGTTTTTCCAACTTTTAGGCTCATTACATCCATTGAATAAGAGTGTTCCCCAATCCACAGGTTAATTTAAAACTAAGTGGACTTGTTCCAAACTCCAGGCAATTTCTGTGTAATTCTCGATCCCCACAGCAAATCTCTGCCTTGATTTGAAAGACTGGGCCCATTGACTGCTTAGGTCTCAGCTGGGCTTGTAGCTCCTGCTCCAGGTTTGCACAGAAATCCAGTTCAGAGTCTTCTCCTGTTTCCTGAGGAATGAGCTAAAAAGTAATTTGTCTGGCACTGTACACATTGCATCATCTAACACCTAACATCTGTGACAATGAAAAGCACTGTGTGGCTAGTCCCAGCATGGGCAATTGCACCCACCTGGAGTCTTTCTTAGTAAACTACTCCCTTCCATCCACACCTTGGCATCTTCTTTTCATCGCACAGTTGTGTGTTTAGTCCTGGCATGACTGTTCAGGATTTGCACCTCTGGCAGATTTAATGACAGTGATGTAATTTAAAACAACAATTTTGATTTGCAGTGTAAAGTGAGGGCTTGAGATGGAGAGAATATACTTTCCAGCAGCTGGACGAGTGGAAATGAGCACTTGATAGTAAATGTCATCTTCGTATTTCAGAGCGCGCAAAGCTGAATGGATCCTTGATAGCTAGGTTGCACCTTCCTGAGGCTTCTCAATGCAATGCTGGTGTCACAGTGCGAAGCACCACAAACATCTAGATAAAGACATTTTCCATCAAAAAACACCTGGTAGTGGTCGACACTTGACACCCTCAGAGCTTCTCTGTAACAACCACAACAGCGCATTTTGGATGGTCAATCATGCCTGAGTAACAAAGAGGAAGTAGGAAAGAGGACAAAGGCTGATCTCAGTTCACCTTGATTGAAACCAAAACAGGTTGCACCAAAGTGGGTCAAGAGATCTCTTCCTTTCCTACAGAAATCTGAATCTTAGCTAAAACACCGAAAATTAGATTTTCGGCTTTCCAGAAAACAATGGGAACTTTCTGCAGAAAGAAACTGCTTTTTACAAAGATGTGCATGATATTAGAAGCCTCATTTGTCTGCTAGATTTTAGAAGCAATGTCAACAGACAGTCTTTGACCAAATTTGCACATGGCTTTTATCCATACCTACTTTTTCTAAAATCAGTTTGCTGAAACTGACTTTACATGCACAGAAACTACTTTTGTGTGGTACAACTTGGGTTTTGATGCAGAAAGTCCAAAACAAAACTGCAGACGAGGTTAATACAGCTGTTCAGAGGACAGACTATGGTCTGAAGCACCTATAACTGAAAAAGAAAGTTCCTCAGTTCTCAATTGACAAAAATTAAATTGTTGTAACATTAATATCATCTGTCTTAATGGAACCTTGAGGCTGTAGATGTCCAGTTTCTACTTTCATGTATCCTCTTTGCTACCTGAAGCAAATATTGGCAACCTAATGAAAGAGGGAGACAGGGCCAAATTTTCTTTTAAAAAGTAAAAGTTAAGTTTAGTACTATAAAATGTTATAAAAGGACTTCTGATTGATACCACATGCAAATGCTCTCATAACAATCCAAAAATATTAGATCCCAATTAGAATTACAATTCAGTCAATAAATGTTCAAGGCAATCTGGGGGAAAGAACCTCCCACCATTAGATATGGTTTGTGACAAAATGTAGAAAGCGGCCCATAATAAATTTCCTCTCAATGAGTTTTGGTTTTCTTTTTCCTTTGAAAAGACCTGAACACCAAATTTTCCCTTTGAAGATGGGTTTTTCAGTACTTTTAGGTAATCATTTCACAAGCATCTGAAGGAGATGGATCTCATCAACTTCTAAAAGCTTATTGGATCTCATCAGCTTCTAAAAGGAGTTTGCACTTTTTTCCAAAGATGACCTTGAAAAATTCTGACTCTAAAGCTCAGACTACAAAGACAGAGGACAGGGCTGTATACAATTTGCTCCCAAGAAGCACTTCACTGTTTTCAGTCCCACTGCCAAGTAGAATGATGCTCTACTTTTCAAAAAGCAACCACCACCCCTTGCACACCAGTTAAGAGGTCACCTTGAGCTGAACCTGCTTCGTTTGTTTCAGATACACTGTAAATACCAATTTCTTTCTCTTGCCCTCCCTAGCCATCAACAACAGCAGCTCCAGGAAGACCTAATGTGCTTCTAGAAAATCAAAGAGAATTCAACAGATTTTTTCGCCTTTTGCTCCATTGTTGTTCCCGAGCCATTGAGCTGCCAGACCCTGGCAACTGAGTGCCCCGCATCCCCACTCCTGCAGTAAGATCAGATTTCCATTAGTGATCCTGAATTATTTAGTGAATGCATCGAAGATTGAAATCAACTACTTCTGAGCTGTGTATCTTCTCACTCTATCTTTCAAGTCTGCACAATGGCAGGCATATTGTCACAGAGAATATCAATTGTATAATTAGAGTAGAAAAATCTATGGAGTTAAAAAATAGTAATTCTTATCTCTCTAGTATTAAAATAATCCAGTATATAAAAAATCAGATTTCCCAGATGTATGTAGAAGAAGGCAAACAGAGAGCATGAAACCAGAAGAGTTATTATTTCATGCACATATGCTAAAAACTTAAGATATGTGAAAACAAAGTCAGTGTCCCAGAACTTGGTCTTAAGCTTCAGTCACCAAACCATGAATACATGTTGTAACTTTTCACATTTGACTGCTTCTATTTTGTACAAGGGGATTAAAGCTCTTGTGCTCAAAATTATTCATGTGCATACATCTGCATGTTGCAGTTTCAAATCCACAAATATAATGTTGGTTTTTCTCACTCTTCTTTTGTGCTGGCAACCCTGGGAATGGAAGTCTGCCCCATCCAGGATTTGAAGTCTATTACATAAAAAAAAAAATCTATGTCTTAGCTATGGTACAAAAATTGCTGCTTTGAGTACATTATCACTTTTTTCTGTATAAACAAACATCTTTATTTCACTCTAGTTTTATAGTTTGGGAGGCAGTATAAAGCAAAACAAAATGGCATTTTATTTTGAAGGGCTGAGCAACAGCTACCATTTCTGCTCTATTTTCTGGGGTTTTGTCACTACCTACTTTGTTTGTAAAAATCAAAGCAACATGCAGAAAGAAACAAAATGTTCTTGCTTGAAACAGAACCAATAAAATTGATGGGTTTATTTGGTTTCAAACTTCTGGCAGAAAATTACTGAACAAATAGAATGCAAATTTCCTTTTCAATTTCTCTCAGGAAGAACTTGATTTACTAATACCTATTTTTTCTAGAGGCACTATATACCCACATGCCTAACTACTCTGTGAAAGGACTGGCTTTAGAAGTAGAGAAGGTAGTATTTATAATCCCTCCAAATCAGTTCTTGATACTTAAGACAGTCATCTAGTATCAGTCACAGTACTAAGTAGCACTAGGCACTGAACTGAAATGGTCAATTTTATTCTCAGTGACAAGCCAGCAATAACAAATTTGAGGAACTAACTAACTACATAGGAGGCAAATGATTAAAAAATGAAAAGCATTCTCATCATTTACCTAGAGCAGAAACATGACATACAACCATTTTCTAGTTAAAAGTAAAACTATGGTAATCATATTTTGAAATACATAATGAGTACTTTTCGTTCTAATGATGCTTATATAATTAAAGAAATATTTCTTAATATATTCCCTTAAGAATGAATTACTACTATTGTGGGGAGCGACAATTAGGACAGTCTCTGTATCCACAGTATGATGCAACCAGCACAATTCTGAGTTGAATGTATGAACAAAGAAGAAATTCCACTTATCAAGATGTTGTCTTACCTTTTTTTTACCAAATTATTTGGTAGTCAGTTTGTAAAGGGTTCACCTGTGTAAATATAATGATGCTAAACTTCCCATTTAAAAACAAATATAAGTGGTTTTGACAAGTTTTCCTTATGTGCAATCAAATGATATGTTCTCCTTTAGTGCAAATGCAGGACAGCTAAATCCTCGATTATGAATTTTAGTGAAATCACAGCAATAAAAGGAACAATGGGAATATAATATTGACAAATAATTATCAAACATGTTCTGAAATACCATTACTGACACTTCTTCATAGCTGGCTCTTCCAGAGATCTTCAGGTGATAGCTTACTAGCTACATACTTTCACAAGAGAATAAAATAAAAAGTGAAATTGTATTAAGGTTAAGTACTACCCTTTCCCTGCTATCACTTTTAGAAATAACCATGGCAAATGGTAAACTTAGGAGATATATCATGTATAGGTATAGACACAGACACACACCAACATAAAGGTCTGTTGTTAGAAACATAGGAACTGGAAGACGAACAGCTAAAACCTGCACATGTGTAATGCCTCATTAGTTAATGTAATGGCCATGATTTTCCCCCCATAAGAACAAAATCAGGTACATCTGTTCTTAACTTACTGGCAATTTCTTGCCTGAGATTTGAGCCAGTTTCATGGCCCTCATAAAGCACAATACATCTTTGATGGAAACTCCTGCGGGATGCTGTTGGCTTCAGTGTCAGCTTGATCTAGATTTTCGCACTCAGGAGTTTAACAAAACATGGCATCATCATTTGCAAACCTAGACCTGGACTGGCTGTTATTAAAAAAAAGAACATGTTAAAATCCTTTAAAACCTTTTAACATCCACATTAAAGATTTCATACTGATGTTGAAGTATGGGCACTACTATGGGCAATGCTAGCACTTCTTGCTCAATGATAGGAGTTTTTGCCCAAAGACCTTATTCCCAGCATTATATGATTGCATTAGACATGCAGTTTTCAATAGCAAAAAGTGAGCAAGCAAACAATGGGGAGAAAGTATTGACTCTTCCACTCCCACTTTTTTATAGGAAAATCTCAGAATATAAATGTTAAAAGGCTATTAAAAAATCCAAAGTTAATAAAAATGTTCAGAATATGTGTTAAATTCTATAACATGAACTTATAACACATAAAACATGTAAGTGTTTAAAATTTTGAGCCTGTCTCATGAGATTTTTTTTTACATTTTTGAACTCCTGGAACTGTTGATATAGTGAGAAAGACTTAAGAAAATAGCTATGCTTACATTATATGTTGTTTTCTTTTGTTTTCTCCTCCAACCCATTCTTCACTTCAGTGGTTCCTGCTGCACATCAGGAATTCAAAGGGGGAAGGTGTCTTCCCGTACAGAATAAATTCTGACATGACTCAAACATTCCTAATTTTAGGGTCGTTTTGACAAAACCACTATAGATATTGCTGATAATAGTTTGTCTATACCGTTCATTTTTACAGTGAAATTATAGAGATTTTAAAAGCAGGAGGATCTTATCAAACATACTTGGTTTTACTTTGAGGAACAGGAACAATCAATCAGGGTAACTCTGTACAATCTACAGCTTTTTTTTTTTTTCTTTGGGATTATTATTTCTACTGAGAAATGGATAAGCGGTAGGGTCTCTGTCTTCTGAGATCCGTCAGGAACTTTATGTCTTTTGAAGATCCTGTGATCTTTTAGTACTGTATATTCAATGTTTAGAACAAAGGAACACAATCCTAGCTAAGCTCTATAGTCTCTTTCATCCTAATTTTTGTATTAATGCTAATTAGTGTATGCCACTATTGATCAAATTATATTAACAGGCTCACAGAACCTAAGAGGATAGATGAACATGTACTTCAGTAGCAATATTCTCATTTTTCCAACTTGCTTTTCAACACTACAAGAGATTGCATATACTTCAACTTAGAGCTCTTCAGAATCGTTTTTGTCTTTGCAGGCTATTCCTTTTCTAATTATCCAGGCTAAACACTAAGGTTTTGCAAAGTAGACCTTTCCAAACAGTTAGATTGAGCTCTGTTTCCCTCTCTGCATCTCCACCTTCTTCAGTATTCTTCCCACCCTCTCTAAATAACCTGCATCCTTCTCTTTGTCTAAATGATGCTAATATAAGATCCTATTAGGACAGCGTAAATAATGCATATCTAGAAATTGCACCATCCTCAAGGAGTTGAAAGCAGAAACAATCCAAGATTTGTGTTAGGAACCACTGTTAACTGCCTAAAGGCAGTATGACTTTTAATGAAATGTTTGTAATATTTAACAAAATGCTCATGCTCCTGGTATAATTTGCCTATTTATATTTCCTCCATCATTTTTTTTCAGGAGGTAGAAAACATGAGACTTTAAAAAGGAATTTGTATGAGTCAATGACCCTGCACCATTGTTGTTGTCTGAACTCTTTCTTTAGTGACATGTTTTAGATTTTGATTAACTTTTTTGTGTGTGACATCTGTTTTATTTCAGCTGTCTGGGATAGGAAATGAGGAGCACTTTCGTGGTTGAATTGCCTGTCTTTACTCTAGCACCTACAGGTACCATTCATTTTCCAACTGAAAGATTGGTTTGGAATGTGGTAAAATGATATTCCCTTTATGTCTCAAATTGTTCCTACAGTGTTGGTCAGAAAAATGAGAAACACCTAATTTTGAAGCATAGTCATAGGACCAGGTCAGGTCAGAAGTGTAATTCAGTGCTCTTTATATGGTGTTTTTTCCCTGGTTGTTCTGATGATGAAAGAAGTGCTGGGAATTTATGAACTTGTTTAACAAGCATAGCTTTTTTTATTCATGAAATTGAAAAGTGAAGATGGGAGAAGTCCCTGCAAACTGATACACTACCTGATCTGTCCAGGAAAAAGTCATCCTTGAGGGAATCCTGGTTTATCAACAGGGACAACATTTTTATTCAATCCTATATGAAACCTCATAGCTGGATTTTCCCACGCAGCCTGTCTAATACTCAGATTCATTCCGTAAAAAATGCCCAGATCAGACTGTAGGCAGACATGCATTCAAAATCCCCTCACTGTGGCACCTATTCTCAGCTATGATTTTCCCGAGTGACATATTGAGGGAGCTGCATGAGTGAGTCAGAAAAATTACTTAGCACTCTGCTAGAAGAATTGTTCTAGGAAAGAGGTTTAAGGCAAATTTTTCTGGGTTTATTGTTATAAAAAAAAAAAAAAAAAAAAAAAAAAAAAACCCACACACACACCAAAAAAACCCAAACAAACAAACAAACAAAAAACCCAACAACAACGAAAAACCACCACAAAAACCCACAACAGGCAATTCCATTGGAATTTACACCTTCTCAGGATGTGATAACAGTGTGTTCAGAAAACTTTAAGATCATAGGTACTCAGAGTCAGTGAACATCAAGATGTCACAAAACCGTAATTGATTCAAACTCTCCACCGATTACAACCTTTCAAAATTCAAATCGCACCCCCTAAGATTATTGAACAGAATTTGAGAAAGGCCAACAATACCATTTTAACATTCAGGTGCTTTGTTTTTTGGGACAGTTGAGAAGAAGAAGAGCATTGTATCTGGAACCACTTCAGACTTTACAGACCACTGTAAAGCTCAGGCTGTCTAAAAAATGAAGACAAATTAAAGAAAACGGAAAGTGATTTCCTGTTGCCTGTGTGCACAATCACTTGACCAACACTGTGAAAATGCTAACATTCATAACTGTAAAAGTCATTAACCAAATGTCCTCCAGCTTGAAGAGGTCTTGTTTCTCATCAATACTTTAGACATAAGACAAGAATGAATTGCTATTTTGGACCACGATTCTTATGTCAAATTTTGCATTATGACCTCTGAAAAGCATTTGCTTAATTAACGTATAAAGCAGATTAAATTAGTCTCTTTTGCTCAGAGTTTGTTTTTTTGTGGTGGAGAGCAAGTTTTTGTGGTGGGGTTTTTGGTTTGTTTTTTTTTAATTAATACTTTAGAGCAACAGCTAAGAATGGGCATATTTATTTCAATAAGATGAGTTTGAAAGGCTGAGGTGAATGAGAAAAAGGTAGCTCTGCCTTAAGTATGATTAGTTTTATGCAATTGTTAATAATAGCTGTAGCACATTTTCTCTGAGAACCAAAAGCTTCATCAATATTATTGCTTGCTGTATACTGGTGGTAAAACCGATGGTGAAGAAAAGTTAAATCCAGTATTTACTTTTTTTTTTTTTTTATTATTAATAAGTGGAATAAATGCTGAGTCTAAGTTCAAGCCTCTGGATGCTAGCTTGCCTCTGTGTGTGCATATGTGGGACATGAACTGGACACTCTCTGCCACCAGAGTTTCAGCCCATGTATTATGCCCACTCATCATGGCAAACAGCAGTAGCACAGCTTGTTCTTCTGTCTTGTGGCTACAGCAGACTTCATTAGTCTCCTTTATTTCATGATTTTGCAAGAAAATGATGACAAGAAAATGACTGAAAGACAGCGGTGGTTGGGGATGATTCAGATTGCTGAACTGTATCTACAGCATGACACCTGCATCGGAATCTACACCTCATACCTTTGTGTCAGGAAGATGAGGAATGAATAACCTGCTTGTGTTGAAATTACATTTTCTCCTTCCAGTCAAGCACACTGCTTCTCCGTGGCCATTTTTATATAAGCATGAACACAGCTGTACCCTGAAGCAGATCATTTTTTAACTGTTACACTGATTTCACACTGAGATAAGACCATTTTGTTGTTGTTGTTGGCCAGTATGCTGGTATTTGAACTTGTTGGGTAAGCAACTCTGTCTTATTCTATGGACTAACAGAGAACATGAGCCTTAGATGGGGCTCTGTAGTGCTTTTCAACACTGTGCTTGCTTCAGAAGAGACAAAAGAAAAAGAGAAAACATTTCCATATCTATTGTTTTAGGGGCTCAGAATCAGACTTTTGCCTGGTGTCACGTGTAACAATGGAAAGAATGTGGTAAGGCTGCAGGCTGTCCCCTCCTTCTCCTCTCAGTTTCCATTTAAAGGCCAAACACATTTGAGAAGAACAAATCTGTTTCCTATTTTCTGCACAATAGAGATGCAACTTCTAGCTTCAGGGGACAAAAAAACCCCAACAACTCACAGCGAAGTGCATAAGTTCATAAAAAAACCTTCATCACAAGAGCAGCTACAGAAACTAGAAAATTCAATAGGAGACACATAGTGCAATAAAATTTGGCAGATGTGAAGTTAACGTAGTGGGAGCCAGAGGACTTGCACATCTGTTCTTTTCCTAGCAGTTATTTCCTGGGTGCCTTTGAGTAAGTGAAAGAAACCTCTCTTTAGCTGGCTGTAGAGTGTTCAGTCCCCGATTCTACAAGTCACACAGATTTCGTATTGCCTCAGATTATCAAAGTGGGGGCAAATAACAGTCCATTTACCTATTCATGTTCCCCAGTTCTTTACAGCAAGTACCTATTTCTTTCTTCTTGTTTGTATATAAACCTAAGGAAAACCTTGGTAAGACCTAAATGTTGGTCCTAAACACAAGGATCTGACCCCGAGCACCCTGAACTAACTTCAAAGTTGAACATGATTTGAGTGGGGGGCTGGACTGGATGTCTTCACCAACCTAAATTAGCCTATGTTTATATTTCACTGCTACAGAAATTCAGTGTGTGTTTTAATAAGCAGATAAGTTTGTCATGAAAGTCTGCACATTGCCAAACCGCAGCTTTGGGATTCAGACAGCCTTCTAGAGCTCCAAATGTCTTCCTGTGGGATGTTACTTATGATGACTGCCACACCCATCTTGGGTTCAGCAGGCTCATAGATCTGTATACAGTTGGTGAGCCATAACCCATCTCTCACATTAAACAGGGGGTGCAGTTAAGCCTGTTTCTGATGTGAGATATCTAGGAACAGCAAAGACAATTTGTCAAGGCAATCACTTGCTCAAGTGAGAGCTAGCCCCTTCTTCGCCTCCCCAAGGTAATTGCAGTAGACCAACTAGAGATTGTCTGATTTGGAAAGGCTTTGAGCAAGCCTCCCAGTGGTGGCAGACTTGGAAACCTTGAGCAAAAGTCCTTAGCCCCTGAAAGTAAGATCTGCTGTGTTTAGTAGAAGAGGATGTTGCATGTGTTGCCTTGAGCAAACAGCCACCAGAAAATATACCGAATTTGTAGCATCCATCTCCCATTCCTGTGAAACAATCGATCAAGTGTTGACTAAATGCTGTGGCTGCAGAACCCAAGTGAGCTTTTTTCCCACGTGAGTAGAAAAAACATCTCTTGCAATGTGCCTGAAGAAAGCCCATAGTCACCTGCTTTTGTTTGCTAGCATTGTTTCTGTGATCTAGTGAGGATACATAGCAAAGAGCTGCAAAAAACTCTCATATTGGTTAGAAAAGGAGTAAAGCAGCAGCAGCAGGTAGGTTCAATATGTCTGGGAAAGACAAAAGTGCAGATCTGAGACAATTACAACTAAGCATTACAATCTGGAAGCATAAAGTTCATTTCTGACATCAAAAAGCTTCATCTCCCCAAGACACAGGTAGCAAGAAAAGCAGAAAAACCAATTGGCAGTGGCCAATAGCACTGATGTTCCTGAATTATTCACCATTCCCAAGTCCTTTGATCCAAGGCCTTCATAGAATAATTTAGGTTGGAAAAAACCTTTAAGATCATCAAGATTAACCACAAACTTAACACTGCCACCACTAAACCGTGTCCCTATGCACCACATACCTCCAGGGATGGTGGCTCAACCACTTCCTTGGGCAGCCTGTTCCAGTGCTTGACAACCCTTTTGGTGAAGAATTTTTTCCTAATATCCCATCTAAACCTCCCCTGGTGCATCTTGAGGCCATTTCCTCTTGTTTTGTTACCTGGGAGAAAAGACTGACACCTGCCTCACTACAACCTCCTTTCAGGTAGTTGTGGAAAGCAAAAAGATCTCCCCTCAGCCTCCTCCAGACTTACCAACTCCAGTTTCTCCAGTCACTTCTTGTAAGACTTGTTGTCTAGACCCTTCACCTTATACATACATATAGTAATTTTTACAGATGTCTTTTTCTTTGGATGACTGAGTTGAGATACTGAAAAAGTCTGTAATTTAGAAGGATTTGTGAATCTATCTTCGGGAAAGATTAATATCAGTGTTTGCTAATATATATATATTTATATAAAATCCAGATACTGTATTGCCAACTTTTCAAAATCAGAATACAGAAAATTACAGAAACTTAAAAAGAAAAAGTAATAATCTTAAACATGAGAAGGTTGGAGAGCACTCATATTTTAAATCAAAGAGTTTTTCGTAGTCCTAATTAGACCTTACTCTCTTACTCTCACACATGCAAATGCTTAACTTCTGGCTCCAGATCTGACCTCCTTCATTATTAAAGGGTGAAAGAAAGGCCCAAATGGTCTGCAGAGCACTGCAGTGTTGAACTAGGTCTCCCAGGAAGAGGTTACTTTAGAGATGGACAATATAAGTACAATTCAGCTTGACTGGAAATCCAGTGTAAGAATTTCAGAGTGACTTGTGAAGTCCTTCACTTATGCAGCTACAGATGTACTGCTCACATGGTTTTGTATTACGGGAAACTTCAAACTACAAGCTTTAATCTACAGGCTGACTCTTAGTTCACAAGAACATTAATTCTGGTCATGTCTATGAATATAAACCAAATTTCAGGCCCTCACTGCAACATTAGATGGCACGTAGCTGAAAATTAATATGGAAAACCTAAAGTGACAGGAAAGACTATGGAGAACTTTTAATAGCTGTGTTGCACCAAGAAACTGCTAGTTATCCAGTGACCCCTTATTCTGCAATCATTCAACTGGACATAGCTGATTATATCTGCCCTTCTAGCATACATTTGGTAAAAGGCAGAAGGGAGAAACAAGGAAAAAGAGTGAACAGCCAGAATAATGACCCCTTATATTTATATGGAGCCTTACATCCCTATATTACCTACTTCAGGGATGATAATGAGACCCATTAGCAAAGCGCAGATACTCCTGGAGCTAAATATATATTCATAAATGGAGTGAGAAAGACCAGAGCTTCTTAGAACATCATCAGTTCTGTCAGCAAAGAAATTTATGTGATTCATACATGGATTAACAGAAGCAGGCAGGTAATCACACCCTATTTCTCAGAAACACAATCCTCAGGCTGCTGGCTAATTATGTCAGCAACAAACCCCCCAAATTCTAGACACCAAACACTAGTCTGAATGACATATCAGAGTTGTTTGACTCATGGTGGTTCATGCTGGATGGGGCTTCAGGACACAAAATACCATTCAGAACTACCTTTTTAATCTATTTCATTTTTAAATCTCTTTTTCATTTTCATATCACTCTTTAAAAAACCCAACCAAACAACAGCAACAAAAAGGCCCTCAGCTACTATGTAACCTTGTCGTGGTTTGAGCCCAGCCGGTAACTTGGAACCACGCAGCCGCTCACTCACTCCCCCCCCTTTTTCCTCCCCCTGCTCCCGGAGGGATGGGGAGGAGAATCAAAAGAATGTAACTCCCACAGGTTGAGATAAGAGCAGTCCAGTAACTAAAGTACCATACAAAACTACTGTTGCTACCACCGATAATAATAATGATAAGGAAAATAACAAGGGGAGAGGATACAATTGCTCACCACCTGCCGACCGATACCCAGCCTGACCCGAGCGGTGATCTGGGCCTTCCGGGTAACTCCCCCTGGTTTATATACTGGGCATGACATGCCATGCTATGGAATACCCCTTTGGCTAGTTTGGGTCAGGTGTCCTGTCTCTGTTTCCTTCCAGCTTCCCCTGCTCCCTGGCAAAGCCTGAGACTGAGAAAGTCCTTGGTCGGAGCAAACAGTACTAGCAAGAACTAAAAACATCGGTGTTATCAGCGTTGTTCCCAGGCTGAAAGTTAAAAAACACAGCACTGCACCAGCTACTAAGGAGGAGAAAAATGACTGCTATAGCTGAACCCAGGACAAACCTCCACCTTTTGTCCAGCATAACAGAACATCCACCAGAGCTGATCTACACCCACCCTTTGATGAGAAGCCACCTGCTTTCCTCTAAATTCTGAAGAATGCTGCATCTAAAAATTGAAACCTCTAGAATGAGAGTGAATTACCCTATGCAATTTCTTGCAGGCCATTTGGTGCTTTAGTGACAAATGTAGAACAAATGAGGCCACAGTCAAAAGTTCTTCTGACAGTCAGTGCTACTGATTTTTGTTAGCTCTCTGATTAGATAGCAAATTGATTACAGCTATTAACCAGACAGTGCTTTGCCTGGCTTCCTAGCATGCTACAGATTGTCCATCTGAGCTTAACTCCCAGCAGGTAGCTCCCATGTCATATCCATGGGACACAAAATCTTTATTTTTCTGGGTCTTGGGATTCACAGCTCACCTTCCTACCTGCGGGATTGCTTGCCTTACTGAATGAGAGCAGCAGGATCCATGCAGTTGACACTCGTACTTCAACTTCACTCACATTCACAATAAAACCAGTTCCTGACAAACATACACTCAGACACACACGCATCCCTAGTGCCACTTAAGATTATGGACAGATGGGGCAGAAGAAAAGAGGGAGCCACTCTGAAGGTTTCTTTGTCCTGTGCTATGCCTGCTGTGAACAAATATGGCTGCAAATATAATACTCATATATCAATATCAACCCTTCAACGTAAAAATATAAGACCCAACACCTTGAAATTATGGGACTGCTTCCAACATTTACCTCTTTTTAAACCTAACAGCCCTGGAAACATCTCTTACAAGCATCACTAGCTAGCTTAAAAGATCCCTTGTGAGTGAGAACCACATTTTAACTGCAGGGAAATACTGAAGTCACTTGGCTGCAGTGAAACTGCAGGGCTTTGGGGTGTTTTTCAAAGCAAATGATTCCTGTCAGGATTCTTTTTCTTTTTTCCTCCAAAAAATGTTTTGGGTTTTGGAGTTGGTTTGTTGGGGTTTTTTGTTTGTTTGTTTTCATTGTAGTTACATTCTTACTATGAAAGGCTTAGCTTTTTAAAGAAACAAAGTTATTACATTTCATATGTAGCAAAAGGTTGCATGAAAAAGGGAACTCCCCACCTAAAGTGCATTAGCCTATGAGAAAGATACTTATATATATGTGTGTATATATATATTCATTTCACCAACTTTATGAAATATTTTTGCAGGGTAAGTTGGCTAGAAATCAGCCCTGAAGCAGCTAACATAGCTGAAACGCTGAGGAACAAGGGCAAATTGCAATGGATGAGTGAAGCAACAGTTGGACTCTCTTTAGAACTACATGCACGTGCAAGGCCACACACATCCAAGAATTTGGGGTGCAAAACTGGTAGGATATCAAGCTGTACTCTCATTTTTTTAAATGCACCACGGAGCAGCTCTGCCTGCAGGTGGTGGAACACCTCCAGATGTTACTGTGAGGGCAGCTCTGAGCACATCAAAAAGCATCTCCTCCACAGAACATTCCCAGAGAGCAGCTGGCAGCCATTTGGTGCAGCTCGTTACTGTGAAGGACCCCAGAGGGGTTAGTGCTTTGTACCACAGTGCTTATGAACATCAGAGCTGTGCTTGGTAGTGCTTTCTGCTGTGCAGTGTAAGTCACAACTAGGTTACGTCCTCATCCAGCTCTGTCCAGTCCTTCACAGGCAGAATAGTTAGTCTTTTTAGCACTACTATTATTAATAATAATATTCTTAGGCTGTCTGAGACAGCAGGAAAAGGGGGCTTAAGATATCCTTTAAAAGAGACAAGCACACAGCTGGCTGCTGGCAGCAGCAGTAAGCATCAAAGGGCTTGGAATGGAGGAGGGAGCCAGAACCATGTGTGAGAGGTGTTTTTGTGGCAGGCGCTGTCCCAGAGAGACAGGGCAAAGGAAATATCACAAAATTATTCAGAAATACAATTTCAGGAAGGGAGAGCAGAGGCAAGGGAGCTGTTAGGAAATACTGAGTTGTGTGGGAGAAAGACCACAAAAACTTGGTGTCAGAAATGGTGCAGAAGCAGGGAGGGCAGCTACTAAAGACAAAAAAGCAAGCAATGGCCAAGACAGAAATTTCTTCAATTGCACACAGCTGGGCAGAAACAAATGCAGCCATTATATGCTCATGAGTTAGTCTAAAACAGTGCTGAACTGAGAACCTAAGATAATAGGGGGTGAGTCAGAATGTACACTCAAGAAATGCCCCTGAGATGCATAACTAAGACTCTGAGGTGACCTATATGCCTACATTACAGTCCTGCTAATCTCTGCTGTATCTGTT
Source organism: Strigops habroptila (assembly GCF_004027225.2). Lineage (NCBI taxonomy): Eukaryota > Metazoa > Chordata > Aves > Psittaciformes > Psittacidae > Strigops > Strigops habroptila. The sequence goes on from NC_044279.2 coordinate 68,974,870, forward strand.
CTGCAGGCACTGAGGGCTGTGCTGACAATCTGAATTTATTGAGGGACTGAGAAGACTTCCCTGGAAATATTAAAGGTTTCATTAACCTTTTTCATTACCATGAGCTTGAAGTTAGCTTGTCCAGAGGCTTACCACTCCCTTCCCAACCCTCCCCTGCACTGACACACGCACATGCAGAATTTTGACCATTGCATCCCTTTGCTCCACTCCCCCTAACTCTTCACATCTTCCAAGTCACACCAGTCTTTTCACTTTGCCAGAAACAGAGACCCAGCTCCACTGGCAAACAACATAAGGAAACTCAGCCCAGCCAAGGTATGCGCTTCTTCACTTTTATTCTGTACATTTCCACACAAGTGACAATACAGAAAAAGTGTCCAAAAGGAACAGTAACCATCTCTTTCACTGTATGCAGATTTCCTCCTTCCCCAGTTTAAAATCTCCTTGTTTAACAACACAGTGATCAAGATACTTTGTATAAATAGGAAATGCAAGAAAATCAGGGAAGAAAATACTTTCTCACTTTGTTACAAAAACACCCTCCCCCTTCCCATATTCCCCTTCACTGCTGATTACCTGGACCCTGATTCTCTGTTAAACATATAGTTTCACTTCATGGGTGCTGCTGCATGCCTCTGATTCCTTTTGCCAGCTGGCAGCCTCATGATGCACAGCTCTGGGGCATTATGCATGGGGTCAGGCAGCATAAAAGAGCCCTTTGTGACGTTATTATAATTCCTGGAACAGATGTGGGTTCAGATAGTAGGATATGTACAAATACTGGAACTCTGGATGCCCATGAAATGTTGGCTGAATATATGCATTTGTTATTTGGCTTTACTGCTCTATTCAGGGGACTAAACACATTATGGAGAGGTCCAGATTCTGACCTCTGTCACATGTTGGTTTGCCTGCAGTGAATTCAGTGCAGAGGAGATCAGGATGTGTCATTTGTCCTTCCTCCATCATCTCCAGGAAGCAGCAAGTGAATATCTATATATCACTATACAGCCTGATGGAAACGCAGCCTTCTATCATGAGCCTGTTCATCACTATCCCACATGACAATGACTCCTTCATAGCCTTGTTCCTTTCTGCAGGAGACATCTCCAGTTCCCCAACTCTTGGCTAACTGTTGTCCTTGTTCTTTATCAATTTTCCTCTCTCATTTGCCAATTGGCTAGCATGGAGGTCAGAGAGCCTGTTCTCTCAGGTGCTTGGATTTGATCCCCAGGAACCTTTCGCATCAACAAACTCAGGTGGTGATTTCTGGCCTGTTGGAAAAGATACTGTGGTACCTCAGTGACAGGATAGAGATGACAGAAAGCGGTATTTCTGAGAGTGGTTCTCCCAAATGAAACAGTCTGTGTTCAATGAACTCAACGTGATGGAATACAACTCTAAAATTCAGCAAAATACTGTTGTCTGGAGGAAGGGCAATCACCAGAATGCTTTCATTGACTGGAAATATCACCCAAGTTAAAATTTTTAATACAAGGTAGCTCAAGCATGGAAATCAAGCACAAAAAGTAGAAACTAGCTTGTTAGAAACTTGTATCCTCCAGCAGTCTTGACTGTCTCAGTTTAAGCCACCTAACTAAAAAGCCTAGGACAGGGCTACTCCCAACATCCTTCAAAAAATGGTTCCAAAAGAAGTAGGATGCTATAGAGTAACATTACAAGGCACAACAAAAAACCTCATAGTTAATATACAGCAGGTTTTGGCCTCACAACACAAAGCACATTACCTATGTATGTATGGGGAGGTGGTACTATCCCCATTATACAGATAAGAAAACTGAGGCATGGGAAGGTTAAATAACTTACCCAAACTGGCTCGATGACAATGGAAGGAATAAAACCTCAACCCCTTGATTTGCTACCTTCTGCTCTACCCCTTTGACCACAGTACCTCCAGAAAGATGTGCTGATGAGTTATAACACACAGCAAGTGCTTTCCCTATTCTGTGACACAACCATGTGACACAGTTAGGCTTGCAAACTAGCATAAGACAGAAGCACATCATTAAACAAAGTTATAATTCATTGCATAACCTTTATGTTTTGCAGTAAAATAGGCCAATTCTTGCTCAGAATAAATTCCCACTGACCTAGCAGTGGCAGTCTCATAAACGAGGTTCAATCTTTACATATATTGTATTTTCATTATCACGCACTTGCAGCTTGATGAGTATTGGTGTCCACAGGAGAATCATGTTTTCCACAACACATTTGGTTTTTCCCAGTACAAGCCTGCAGAGCTGTACCTGAAGAAGTAAAGTAGCAATAACAGTGGTACAAAGGCAGGCCCTTAGTTTGTAGCAAAGTGTTCTGCTCACTGACTCAGAGAGGACACTGAAAGCAGTTTTGGACTGCCAGAGGGTTTGTGTGGGAGACACAGAGCATGAGTCCTCAGCTATATCATTGGCTAGATTTTCCAACACCTTTCAAAAGCCTCCTGCTTCCCAAAAGCTGGCTGCATGCAAAATGACTGGCACAGGGTTTACAGTACAAAATAATAAGGGCAGAAGAAAAATAACCTTCGTTTCCCACTGTGAAAGCATGTTTCACCTTGCTGAGATTTCTACAGGGAAACACTGGCAGTTGTGTTCCGTGTTCCATGTTCCCCTCCCCGATGCATTGCACCCCGACAGGCCAGCCAAGGCTGGCAGCTCCGAAGTCCATTTGGAAAGGGATTTTAACCCTTAATTTTTGCAGTAGAATTACAGTACATTAAGCATATGCAACCCACAGTGTGAGAGCACCTAGATGGCACCCATTACAAAGGGCAGACCCTCACCAGCTGCTCTGAGAGGAAACAGGCAGGAAACCTCATCCTGAGGCTGCCCCCTGCCCTGGCAACAGGAAGAGAAACAAAAAGAGCATGGAAGAGCCCTTAAGAAAGGAAAGTAGCTCCTACAGGCTTTCTGATGTCTGTATGTATTTTACACTCTGCCTGGCACATGGTGGGGCGTCTGGAATAGGTAGCCTCCAAGGAGTTGTTACTTCTGCCAGTAAGGTGATGGATGCATCTTTCTGCACATAAGGCAGAAAGACACATCTTTGCCTTTCCCCAGATCTGTGAGGTGCAGCAATAAGCTAAAGAGACAAAGGTCCCAAGAGCTGCTTAGTGCTTTGAAGGCTCAGCCACTTATTTTCTTTTCTCCCAAAGCTGTTGTTTGATCAAAGGAGACAGACGGAGGAGAATCACTCTGCAGTGACATGTAAACGGAACGAAAAGCCTGATAAGCCTCTGCCATCTTCCTGTGTTTTTTCTGAGATACATGTTGAGCAGAAAACCATACAGTAGCAGGGCCGGCCATTTCACATGAGAGACCAGCACACCTGCTCACCCACTGGAAGCAGCTGCCACTTCTCACAAGCACGTCATGGATCAGCACAATCACATTTGCCTAGGCAAAGATTATTTTACAGGAAAAACAGAAAGGGAAGGAACATTAGATTAGGCAATATTTTTTCCTATTGATATTAAAACTAGGTCTGAAAAGGTCGAAATCAACTCCTCAGGTGTGAAATACCTAAGTCCATCATGCTTCCCATGTGCTTCATCCTGAGACATTACAACTGCCCTCAGAGGAGCCTTTAGTACTGCACATCCAACTTATTCCTAGTACAGCAGAATTTCAACATTGCCTACCCATGCCTGGGCATGGGCAGAGGAGATCTAACCATCTGCATGGTCAAGCAGAAGTGTTCCAGAGGCAAGCACATGAGCAGGATTTTGATCTTTCCAGTCAAAAATGAAGATATCATGAGCTAAGGAAAAAAGAGGTGATCAAAGACTAAAGCCTTCAGTAAGGAAAGTCTGAAAAGGACAGAGAAAAAAAAATAAGGGAAGGAAAAGCAAAAAGCATTGAAGATTATTTAAAATCAAATTTAAACAAAATTATGTTGCATTTCCTTCCTGCCATTAGCTGCCAGCAAGTTCACTCTTTTCTTAGCTTTGACATGAACACACTGCCCCTGCACGTTGTGGAGATAAGGACACTCTTACAATAGTAGCAAGACCACAGGGGAAACAACATGCAACTGCACCCATCTCCTATTAAAGCAGGCACATCAACAACAGTTTTCCCATTCTGATCAAGAAATAATCCTGGTACTGGAAAAAGATCTGAAGCTGGAGACAGGAGAAGACAAACAGTTATTCACTTTGTGGCCTATAGTCCAATCATTTCTTTTTTTGTGGCATTGTTTCCAGTCATTTGGAAGGAAAACCTCCGGTATGGCTAAAGAGCAGAGAAGTGTGTCATCGCATAACTTAAGGCTTATGTCTCACTTCTTGAAGCCTCAAGATGTGCAAATAGAAGGGTGTGCCCCACCAGTCTGTGCAGTGGAGAATGGGATACCCCCTGAAGCTGGATGACATAAATATTGGGAGCAGTGAGCTTGGAGAAGAAATGTTTTAGAAGCAGATACATTTAGTTTAGTAGATACATCTACTTTATTAGAAGTAGATACATCCAGTTATGGTACATAATTACTCATTACAGTGATATTCAATAGCTAGTATTGCAACGTCCCTACCCAGAAAATAGCAATGCTTATGGAAGCCATTCTGTAGGATCCCCATTCCCAGAGGCCAGCTTAGCTTTTTTTCTGATTTTGCCCTGTTTCATTTTTTGTGTGAATGTCATAAAAGCCCTAGAAAAGTGGGACTATTAGAGCCCAATTAACCAAGTAGAAATCACTCATGTCTGCTGCATCAGGCATAAGAGCTTCTTGAGCTGTTTCTCCATACCTACAAACCTAACAGGTTCCTACAGTTCCTAGACAGGATTTGGATTCTCAAATATATGTGGGAACAGGGACTGTCTTCTCCATCTACTCAGCCATAGGCTGAGGAAAAAGCAATAATTGAAGGTCATTAAGGCAGTTGGAACCAGAAAGACATTTTTCTCGTTAAAATAAAGTGTAATACTGAGAAATGAATTGCTACTGTGGTTCATGCCTTAGTACTCGGATAATTGCTGCAGCACTCATAACAGAGCCCTGGATTGCCACCACGCGCACTTCACTGAGTTACACATCAAGCAGCCTCCCAGACAGGAACTAATTGAAGAGCCAGGTGTTACACTTTGCCTGAAAAAGGAGGCTGGCTCTAGATGAAGCAATTACATACACAGTATTATATTGCTAAATGAAGTAGTGCTTATTTCTTGCATGTCCAGATGTTACAGCTTCTATATATTTTGTGTATGAATGATGGAACTGTTAACATATTGGTGAACTCTGAAATAGCATTCCCAAAGCAGGCTTTTGTTTCTAGTAGATGAGGGCAACATAATAGAAATTAATTTCTGAAGAAAGTAAGTCTTTCGCTTGCTCAGATATTCATATTCTTGTATGTGTCTGTCAAGAGAATCACTACCTTGGATTCCACAAATCTCTTTCATATAGGGGATCCAAGAGCATAACCTGACTGTTTTTAAAGGGCTAAGCATCAAAACTTTTTCTGAATTATAGCTGTGTTTATGTTCAAACAAATGCTTTTGTTGCGTGGTATCCCCCTGCTTAGATTTAAAAGTCACCAAGTGCTACATCAGAATGAGGCGTTTTTAAATGAGCTGCTTGTCTTCCCCAGCGCCTGAGTAACTAGATACATGTGTACTGCATAACTGCATAGGATAGGTTGTCCTTTTTTTTTAAAGCAGTATAAGAAACAAGAAACTGCTGCTGAGACTGGAATGTGGCACCTTATAAATAAGGCAGGAGACAAGATGCACTCTGATGGCTGAATACAGTAAAGTTATTCAGCTCTAAGCCTGCCTAATCACTAAAGTCAAATGTAATGAATTTACTGGTGTGATCAAGTCCTGAGGGAGGGAATTTTCCTCTTTACAGGAATGGCACCATACGCAGGCCAGGAAATCCCTCGGCCAAGGCAGGGGGTGTTGCTCCAGTGCACATGTACAGTGGATGAGAGAATGCCACTCTCTGTGGGCACCGCCAAGGGCAGCAGAGCTGGAAACACACTGGGGATGGTAAAGGAAGCCCCTGAGCTCTGGTCCCCACAGAGAATCTCAGGTAGGCAGTCCAGAGAAACTTGGTGCCATGGCACAACTTGGAGTACACTTAGCCGCGGTCACTGCTTTGGCTGCTGGGTAATCCATCCCTCCCAAGCCAGTTTTTACGTAGAATTAGGAGTGAGAAACTGCCCAAGTACTTGACCTACTTTTGGGCAGCCCAAGCCAAGCACCAAGCTGCTGCAGTCTGTCTGTACTGCTAACTCCTCAGCAAAGGCTGAGACATCCTGACTCCTCCACATATTCTGTTCACACCAACAGAGTGCAAGGCTGGGTTATATCTCTTCTTGAGTCACTTCCACAGCGCGGCCATGAGCTGCATCCTGCCCTTCCAAAGGGAATTCAAGCACTGAAGCCAAAGACACATCCTCCACATAAAATTCTGATCTTTTTCAATATGCTAGCAAGTCACTTTTAGCACGTTACTGAGTTGCTATTACAATCAACAGATTCTGGCAGGCACCTCATGGGATTTAAAGCTGTAGCTGTCCACTACTGAGAAAAATAGTTGCCTACATTGTTGTCAAGAAAGCAAAATGAGACCACGAGTACCACAGTGAACCCTGTAACACTGTGTCCTATAGCTCCACAGGTACTCAGAAAAGGCACAGGTAATATGATAAGCTGTCTCCAGGACTGCTGAAATGACTGAAGATATACTCACATTTGATGCTTTAGATTAATTAAGATCTAATAACCCAATATCACTTTGGCTCTGATATAGTGAGGAAAAGAAAGAGATGAAATAATGTCTGAAGAATAGAAAATAATAGGTATAATGGAGATATAAATGTTACTTTCAATAAGTTTAAACACCATTCTTATAAAATACTTCTATATGGACATTAGTCAGGTGCAAAAGAAACAAAAAGTAGGGGAAAGAAAATGACAGACCTCAAATGGATAAGCACGAGGAACTGTTTCCTTCTTGGAGTACATGGCATGCAAGGACAGAATTGTCATTGGAGTGTTTCCAAGGTGTCCATATTCCCAGCATGTCCATACATTTCTTGACTACCACTAAACTCTCAGCAAGCTTAAGGCTACTGATTCATTGTCCATTTCATAGCTTTTGCCAGAGTCAGATCATCTCAACATGCTTTTGATATATTGAAGGGTCAACACATACCCTAGAGGAGGCTGAAAGGAAAATAACCACCTTCTAGGTGAGGTTGTGTTAGTGACTTTCACTACTGTGCATGTCACTGCCACAGCAAAGACAAACATTAGCAAAAGACGCCAATAAATACCACTCAAACGGCCACACCATCAGAACCACTCCCACGGCCACATCATCAGAAAAAAGCATGTGCCCCATCTATTCATCCACAACAGCACCAGCTCTGCAAATACAGCTGGGAAGATCAATGGCAACAAAACATCAATTTTGTTCTATTTTCTTTGTCTATGGTACTTCTATATGACAGTTTGCATGAAGCAGGGGACATCTCATGTAGACTGAATCAAGGCTACAGCACCATAAGTTGAGACCGAACATTTCTACTGTTGCTGGGGAAAATCAAGGGTGACAGGTGTCAGTAAAAACATCTATAGACATCTTAAAAATGCTAAAACACAGACAAGCCATCACATGAAAGGATGAAAGAGCCACTGGAGTCTGAGGCTTGTTTTGTAACAGGCAAAATTTGCCTTGAACTCCATCTTACATGAGTCACTCAGCCTCACACCTCACAGTATTGAGAGATGCTATAATTAGTGAGAAATGTATGACATTGCCATGTCTTGGGTAACACAGAAAGATACCTCTAGCATTGAAACATGAAATAATAAGAGTAACTGATGCTATTAAATAACAAAAGTAAGTTTATTTTATCAACATTATAAATATTTTCTTTCCCTCCATTTAACTCCAAAATGAGATAGTAAAACCAGTACAATGGAACAATTCAGGAGCTCCTCAGTTCTACTGAAAAGGGTCCCCTTTAAATAACAAATTAAAATGAAAAATGACATTTTGGCAGTCCAGCAACCTCAGTAGCTGAGCATCTTTAGGTACTTTGTCATTCAAATGGAACAATTCTAAGTGTGTGCACATATGTGTGTCCATCTATATATATGCATACTTATATTTATAGATACACATATATATAGTAATGTACACACATAAATAAACAGAGCCACGGAACAGGCACTTTTAGTAAATCAAAATGTTTTACATGTAATTTAAGTGGGTTCCCATCTGCATACTGAAATTTGGGTCCTGCCCAGTGCAGGCACAATGATACTGTACTAAGCTAGATCCCAAATGCTCAAGAGATTGAATACATACCTATGCGTCACCTCTAACTCCTGCAGAGTCTGCCTGCTTTTGGTGGCTGTCCAAAATCGAGAATCACATTGCACTTGAAAGGGAGTGGGTAAGGAATAATCCTGCAGCATCCTGGCCCCAATCTCCTTCCCTCAGTGAACCAACTTTTGATATCCCTGGCTGTGTGTGAGCCATTGCAGAAAATGGTATGCATGCTCTGTTATCTACAAATGAAATGCATCACCACTGTCTAATGCATTACATGTGCACTGCTTTGGGACACCTTGAATATTAAAGGCACTACATACAGCTAGCTCCTGTCCTATCTCCAGTGCTGGGTTTTACTTTCATCGTGCAGTAACTGTCTCCTGCTGACCCCACAGCACAGGCAGCTTTCCAGAGGCACAACAGGCTCGCTCTGATCACAGCATCGTATTCCAGCTATCAGTGAAAAAGGCAAGCCAGACTCTCTTGGGTGCTCTAAGCTCATGTGAGCAAGCCAAATGGCACAAAGGAGCTCAGGAAATCTGCCCATCCTGAAGAGCTGCTCCAGAGCCAGTTCTGCTGCAGCCACTCCGTAGGCATGAGGGATGTCTCAGTGAAAGGAGGACCAGACCCTTATCATAATTCACATGTGGGTCCTGGAAGAGCCTGTGATTAGAGCAAGCCTTTACTGCTCCACCTGCTTCATGGAACTAAAGAACCAGGGAGCTGCAGCGGGCTCACTGACCATCAGGCACCAGCCTGGCCTCAGTACAGAACAGAACCAAGTCCCTGGTGTCGCTGAAGCTTCTTCCATTTCTCACAGTAAAACAAAGCAAAAAGATAAAAGTGATACTAATATAATTCTTATTTTCACCAAATATATAGTAATATTACAGTAATGTCTTTCCTCACAGCTGGGAAATGATGCAAGGCCTACCATGAAATCACAGCGCGAGGACCTTCCTCGTGGAAATTTCACATACACCAAAATTATACTCTGGGGTTTTTTATTTTAACAGTTGCCAAATTCTGTTCTAATATATACACATATTGACCTTCGCCACAAGCTCCTGGATGATTATCAAGGGAAGGAATTTGGCTTTCATATTTTATTTTTTAAACAAGAAATGTAAAGACAGAAAATAAGACAAAATACATTTCATGTCGCCATTGATCTATAGATTACAAATATATAGTTTCCTTCCAGATGAAGAAATGCTAAAGAAATATTTTGCTCATATCAAATGAACTTTTGAAAACAGAAATAAATTTAAACCCCCATATTTTTAGCTCCTTCTTCTCTGCCACAACAATCACTCTTGTTTAAAAAAAAAAAAAATAAAAGGATTGCATTCATTTAGTTTCATTTCCACTTCTATCAAGGAAGAAAAATTTATCTGAATAATGACCTGAGTTATTTTCACAGTTTCCAAACTGCATGGAATCCTGATGATCACCACCTATCAGAAACCTACACCTAGCAAGGCGCATGAAAACCAACACCAGTGTATCTTTCAAAACAAACAACAAAGTAAAATTTGAAAAACTATTGCAAGAACTATGCCAAAAGTGTGCCATGAGTGTCTCAGTGGGAACTGGTCAGACAAAGTGTAAGTGGAAGCTCTGTTACTTCTGGCAGTTGAGTTGTCTGTAGTGATTGAAGGAGACCTGAAACCTGAAGGAGAACATTTTGTGTATGCCTGTATGTATGTATGTTTGCTTTCTCTTCTTTCATGGTTATAGTCTTTGAGGTAAGACAGACAACAGATGAGTACAGAAGACACAGCTAGCCTTTACAGTGGCTAAGCAACTTTATGTTTCTGAGCCTATAATGGGTAACAAGGCAAAAAGCTGCTGCTTGTCCTTCTCCAGTGAGATAGCTTCTTTGAAACTTTGTTCCCTTGGGGAATGAGACAGGTTACAAGTTCAGACAAAGAAGATTTTTCTATTCCAAACACAACCAGGTGGTGCTCATTTGTTTGTTGACAGCAGCAAGCCTAGGCTGACCACTGATGTTCTAGGTCTCTTTCCTAACTCCAGCCATAATGTGAAGGGGACTGGGTCCATGAGTCAGTCCATCAGAATCCCCTCCATCTTGCACTGATGGATTCTGATGGATCTCTCCCCAATGTAAAACCCATCTCTTCAAAATTAAAAAATATCTATCAACTTTTAGGCAGGCCTGAAACCAAAGCTGAACCAGGTCAGTCATTATACACACAATAGTGGCATGAGAAACCTTACTGGTAACTTTCTGCTTTGCCATACAACATGGTATATCCCATATAATCATTTCCATACAAATGACTGTCTCATTAGGATACCATAACTGTGTACACAGCAACAATGTGGAGATTAGGTTTTGTTACTGCTTTAAATATAACTGTGCCCCACACCCTGGGAAACAAGGCAATAGGCAGAGTCCTTTCCAAAAGTTAGAAAACTCCCTGGTGGTTGAGCACTGAGGACACAATTTCCGAGAGAACAGCAGGGGAGGGAATGCAGCCAGTAAAACCACTGAGTTTTTCCTAAGGGCATCCAGAGCTCCTCAAATTTTTTGCTACTGCCTGACCACTTGTGAAGGCTTAACTCAGAGATAACAGGTACTATTTAACTGATGAGAAGTGAGGGGAATGGAAGAAAGAAAGGAATGCAGGAAACTTGGTTGGGTGTCTTAATGTCCCAGGAAGTTTGGTTCCCCCACACCCTCTTTTCTCTTTCCTTTTTTTCTTTTGTTTTTTAAATAAATTGTACAGATGAACATGGGAGAAGTTCATGCTACTTGCTGGAAGCAATAAAGTTAAGTTTCCGTGGCCCATGGATTCCACAGACCTTTGAGTGTCCCGCCTTATCCATCCTGGGCTAACTTATGGAACCTAACCGTTCCGTGGCAAGACTCAGTAGCCCTTAGAAACTGGTGGCATGTCCTCAGGTATTTTCCATGAGAGCGAGAGACACGTTGATTCCATCAGCTTCTTCCTCACACGATGCCCGAGTGCCTCAGGTGCACTTTGCGATTTCCAAGGATCCTCTTTGACATTTTCAGACATCAGACTGCCGTCTCCAGATCCTCATGGGAAACCATTTGGTAGTTTTGTCGACTCTCCAGGTAGGAAGCCAGATCTGGGTCACCAGCTTGCTGAGCCCTGTCACGAGGGGTCTTACCCTATAATAAAGAAACACGAAGAGAAAGTCTTGTGCTAACATATTTAAAACAGATGAAAGCACGACCCAGAGAAATTACTACAGGAAGGACAGAAACAAATTTAGATAATTTACTTATTTGCTGTACAGGTTGGTGTTAAGTTTTTCTATCAGTCACAAGATTCTGAAGATTTTCAAAGTCCTTGTGTGGTTTAGAACAAATCATGCAGTTCTGCAAGGAGATGCTATTTGATAAATCACGTGGAAGGGCTCACATGCTGGAACTGATTTTTCATTCTATGGCTCCGATCCTTAAGTGAATGAATATGACTCACAGTACTGTAGCTAACACTTGAAAAGTACACTTCAGAGACTACACACTTTGCTAAGGATGTGCCCAACATTTGAGATGAGTTCAACATGTCTCATTCTACCTCAAGTACTGATCAATTTTCAGTACATCAATTTGCTACGCTGTTATCTGAGCTACCTTACAGGTACTGTTAAATTGGACCACAAGTCTTGATCCTGAACTATGAAAAAATATTGGAAACATGTTAATGTAACAAACGTAACACACTCCTGCTCCTTGGATTTCTGGGCAGATGAAGATTAACAAGTCAGAAGCCATTTCTCTGGATTTCAGCTGTTGCAGGAATTATTTTTTTGTCATGTACAGTGCTCTCATCTGAAGAAGAGGTGGTCTTTGTCCCCCTTAGAGGTGATCCCATACAGCGTAACATGGTAGGAATTGATTTTTATTGTCTTGTTGCAGCAAAGGTGCTTCTGACTCTGGAATCCAGGGATACAACCACCTCTCACTTATGACCGTTGAACACTAACACTTAGAAATGCCAGAGGGGCAGCTTCTGGACCATGTTCCTAAGTGAATGTTCCTAGGATTTAATTTTGTCCAGGCTTCCTTTTCAGCCAAGTATACACTGAGAGAGGGTTGTGTCACATCAGTGAGCATAGGGGTAAGCAAGGGCAAAAGAAAATGGTTAACCATCCTCACAAAACAAGGCAGCCACAATCATGAAGCCTCACAGACACTATGCAATCACAAACCAAGGCTCCCCCAGGTGGTCCTTGCCCATAGGCCTCTCTTCTGACCACACAGGAGGAGAAGGATGCTGTGCCACAGAGATGCCTCATTCACAACCAATGCACCATAGAGTTTAAGGCCAGGCTCTAATTATGGTGAGGATGACCCATGAGTTGGGTTCTGAACTGAAGTCTCTTATACTTGTTTAAATTAATAGAGTTTTCTAAAAAAAAAAAAAATGGCTTGTTATAAAAACTGCTGCTTTTGGCACACACGAGGAAGCCTCAATCATGCAAATAGCAGGGATGGATGCTGATCAGTCCCACTTGGCTGCAATATTTTATAACTGGTTGATGAGGCTGGGTTACCTTGGAGTCCGTCTTTCTCAGTGAGGCTCCTGCATCCACCAGGAGCTGGCAGATGACACGATGGCGCTGACAGGCTGCCTTATGTAATGCTGTCTCACCCCTAGACCAAAGTACAGAAACCAGCAGTGAGACACATCACACCATTTTACATTTATGAAGTATGAGGTGCAGAGGACAGACAGAGAAGTATGCTGTATTTCTGCAAGTTTCCCTCTTGCTGGCAGAGGTAGACTTGTGCACTCCCTTAGCATCTACATCCTTTGACTCAGTAGGAAAGCCTGCAATGCACAAATGGCAGACAAAGAACTTCTGAGGGTGGGAAAGAAACATGCACTGGTTTTATGTATTCAAAGGACTGAATGTCCCATCCAACCACCAGTTCTGCTAACTGCTACAAAGGCAAACTAGCCACCTTCTTTTTTCACAGCAGTCAAAACAGCACCAGTGTTTGTTTCTTCCTGCAATTTCTTCAATTCCTTCAATTTCCTCAGCCTCACTCTTTCCTAGAAAAATCCTGTCCACGAAAGGCATGACTGGTGCACTTGGTGGCCTGGTTATGATACCCTGCCCTTGGATGTATGAGAGCAAGAGCTGTGTTTTTGTTTTCCATCTCTGGACTACTAAGCTACTGAGGAAGCTTGAACACAGGCTTTTCAAAAGAGAAAGCTGTGGGAATAGATTTATTGCGAAGCTCCTCGCTCAGGCTGGGACTATGAGTAATAGGATTCTGAGGCTGATTGTAGTAAAAAGGTTAAAGAAACCTATCTAGATTTTCCTAGGAAGATAAAGAAAGTATGCTTTGAGTGGATTGAAAAGGTGTCCTTAATACTAGCGTCCAACAGGTAGGGCCATTACACAACCTCTAAAATAAACTCTTCTCCAAATGAGAAGAAATATGTGTGGTAGGTCAAATCTTACACCTACCTACCTACCTACCCAGAAAGTGGGAGTGCATAAAGGAATTTCAGCTTCAGTCCACAACAGGGCAAGTTGAAATATTAACAGGCAACCTTGTAATGAATCTGCCTCTGCTGCATGAGGACTAGATTCAGAATGGGATACTGTCTGATTTCACCCTGAGGATCAAAAGACTGATTCATGCTGCCAGTTACAACTTGAATCTTCCCTTTTCAAGCATTAGCAGTAGAGGGACTTTTGTAAAGGGAAGCCCTCATAGCTGTGTTCACTTGCTCTTTATTTCAGAGGCTGTGCTATGCTACTGGATGAAGAGAAACAGTTTGTTCATCCAGACTCCATCACTCCTGGAGTGCACACATGCATCTTGTACTGAAACTTTCTGGTGTTTTTCATTAGCAGAGGAGGGCACTGTGGGATGAGGAATGGTAGGTTTAACCCGTATGACAAAGGCAACTTTTGCTTCCCATGTATTTCATACGCTTCCCAGGATGATTCATGCTTCCCTTACACACTCCATGTGACACCTTGATTATACAACAAGACATAGAGCAGTTTGGAATTGGAAAGTATGGTGGTTTTGGGTTGTTTGTTTGGGGTTTTTTTAATAATAACAGAGGTGATTCAGGTTATAACTGCTTGAGAGAAATCGTAACTGCACAGCTTGTGGCTACTTGGGACAGCTAAGGCAGAGCACCCTTGATGAATCATGAAGGGACAGAAGAAAAGGTGTAGAACAAGAAAAGTAATTTCCTGACTTCTGGAATTTACTCTTTAGGTTGGTCCCTCAGAAACTGGATGCCAGAAACATCAAAGCAAAATGCAGGGCTTGTGTTCCCCTAGAAAGATTAAGAAGGTGAGGGAAGCGATAGAGAGGAAGTTCTTTACGGAATACAAGAAACATTTAGTTTAGTCCAGGAAAGCCACGTATGAAGTAGTTCTTGTTTGGGTTTAGGGGGATTCTTATTTTCTTGCTTGTTTTTGAAGAGCTGTGCCATTTTAGAAGCTTTTTTATTTTAAAGTTTGCACATGAAAAACAAGTCTGCTAGGCTAATGAACATAATGTGAAGGACGGGGTAGGTTGTACTTACGTTTCACTGTCTGTCATGTCCAATAATTCAGATGGACCTGCAAAAGACAGCCAGGTATGTCATATAGCACTTGTCTGCATGACTAGAAGAGTACAACTACCATAACAAGGTTCCTGGTGAAAACATGAACAAGAAGCCAACTAAAGCACAATTTGCACAAATATGCCAAACTTCAACACAATATTTGCTTGAACAAGCCCTTGCACTAACAAAATTCTGAATGCACAGTCACTGCTGGAGTGTCAGCATTAGGGAGTAGCAGCCTCTAAATTATACTGGGAATGAATATTCATGAAGTTTATTTTCTTGCTCTTCACCTTGCTCAATTAAGTGGTTCACGTAAGTACAGGGCATTGAAAATGCTGATATACTAGAAACCCTGATATATTGCAAGTTAAAATCTATTGTTAGTACTAGGGGGAAAATGTCATTAAGAAGTTGAAATTAGCCAAATTCTGTCCTGAATGACATCCCTCTGCTACTCCATTTAATAGCGTTATACAGAATGTAGATCAGGGTGGAATAGTCCCAACGGTCTTTATATTGATATGCAAATCCTGTACTCTGCTGGTTAGCAATGATCAGGAAAGTAAGATTAAGAAAAACAGAAAAGATTTTTGTTAAGTGGGACCAAATGATGCATTTATGCTAATGTTCTTTTGTCCTTGATATTCACTACAGGCAGATGTTTATAGCAGCAAATTCCATCACTGAATTACAGTGATATGGAAATGCTATGATCTGGATAGCATTTGAACCAAGAAAAACTTCTCCCTTTGCAGTCTGTTGTATTATTCTTCTCTCCACTACTCTGAAGCGTAGTGCCAGTTGGTATGGGGCAGTTAGCAAGGCGAACATGGAAACTTTACATGAATTTTCTTTCCTATGCATGAATATTTCTCTTCAGCATGCTTTGACTTTGAAATTCAAGAGTCCTCAAGAGCTTACAGCAAATCTCACCTGAAACTGAGGAATTTCACACCTCTTGCTTACAAAGGCCTACACACAGCCTCTACACTCCTTTCACGCTGAGTCTGTGTCAAAATGTATCAGAGCAGCCTGTCCCTCACTGCTTTTACAACAGACACACTCAGTATCACTGGGGGCAGCTGACTGCCTTGGCTTCTGGAGCTGCAGGTAACTCCTTCACTTCACCTTCTGTCATCATGAGAAAGAGGTGGTCAAAATAGCAGCATGCTCAGTCCCCTGTGCACAGGTCATTGCATACCTATCATGGCAGTTCTCCAAAATATTTGGCTACCGTCAATTTTTAATGCACAGCACCCTGACTCTACTGCCACATATCCTCATCTCCACAGTTGTGTTCACTCCTCCCTACCAAAGTGAAGAATCACTTATGACCCCTGGCTCCTATAAGCACGAAGAAGGATATAGGGGGCTAAGCAGGGCCCATTGTTGATATGAAAGAAAGATAATGCCTGTGCAACTAAAAAGAAAAAAAAGAAAACCAAAACAAAAACACAGATTAAAAAAAAAAGACTGCTTTACGTCTCACAGGAGAAACCCATTTTCTCTCAAAAATAGAGGCAATTTCCCATGGCTTGCTGCAATGCCACTTTCCACTAATATGTAACCAAGAATAGCCTGCAGTGTGTTAGAAAAGATACTGCCAAGTAAACTATTTTCTGTTCATGGATGGGACATGGAAGATTGTGATGCAAAGGTGGAACAGGGCGTGCTGGCTGCATTGGGCATAGAGGTACTTGCCCTGGTAGTTGAAAAAAGATGTTCAAACATTTGGAGGAAGAGAGAAGTGAGAAGAACATGACCTAAAAGAGAGGAAAAGATGCGGCAGAATGGGTGTGGAGAGATAGGAGGACAAGGGTGAAGGAAAACTGGTCTAGAGCAGGAAGAAATAGCATGGCTAGGACGGAGGAGCTGAGTACTGAGGACTGAGCAGGCAGCCTGTGAGTACAGACCTGAGGAGGTGTCAGGTACATCCTTCCTGTGTGTGAAGGGTGCTCTCCTGGCTACTGTCCCAAATAAAACATTTCGTGGGAGTACCCCAACTCCATCCTAGTCATACATAAGGGCCACATATTGGAGTTAATCGATTAGCAGCACAATATGGTACCAGGATTCGTTTCATTCTTTCTGGCCTATCTGTGGAGCTGGAATGCCCCAACTCACACATGGCCTGAGCTGTGCCCTTTACTCCTTTATTTTATTTTCACTTGTGCTTCTCTTAAACCATCTCACGCCCTCCTCCTAATTCCCTTTCCCCTCTTTTTTGGACCTCATTTTTACATCAGTCTCCCTGGCGCTGCCAACCGACCATTCCAAATCCCCCTCTGCCCTGGGACAAAAGCTGCACAGATGTGGGAAGGGCTGGCACTGGGAAAGCTAACGGCACTGTCATCCTGGCCCAGCGGGGAGGCGACTGTTTTACTCTGGGACAAGAGGCAGAGAAAGAAAAGGGGACCAAGGAGCAGAGAGAGAGAGGACAAAATAACCCAATAGAAATCCGGAAGGGAAATGCATGAGTGAGATTTCTATCAAGGAAAACAGCAGGGGGGGAAATAAAAACAAAAGATAGAAATGTGTGGAGAGGTGGAGGGAGGAAAAATAGAGAGAGAGAAAGAGAGAGAGAGTCTGGGAGGCTAAAGAATGGCAGGACGGGGACAGGGGGGAGAAGTTCGCATGAAAGGAGCTGAAAAGCATGACACACTGCGGGGAAGCCCAGCTGAGATCACACTCTTTCCTTAACATTTCTGATAGACTGTCTGTGTAGAATTATTAACTTTTTTCCTTCTCTCCTTCTGCCCCCTTTCACTTCACCAAAGCCCCTTTCCAGTTTCTCAGGAGGCAAAGCAGCCTGAGCTGGGGATAGGAGGAGGGAAGGCAAGGAGACGTTCAAAAGCAGCTGCTCTTTAGCTGAGCTCACTACAACATAAAAGAGAGACTAAATGACCATATTTCAGAGACATTTCCAAAATATACAGCACCTGCAGTCCAAAAGGCCTCCAGGACAACAGCACACTCTGCCCTCTCCAGTGGATGTGGTTATAGCTACCCACAGTTATTAACCCCTACCAGGCACTTGTCCTGTCAGTCCTTCATAGAACTGGGCAAGAAGGGTATTTACTTTAAAGCGGTAATGTTGGACATTATCAGCATTTCTGGGTGCTTATCTGTCAAAACTTTCTTTGCTTAATAACTTGATTGAGGTTGTTATCTAGGGGACAAAACTGAATTCGGTTCCTTATCTTCAAAGAGGGAGTGTTTTTAAAATAACAGTAATCTGCAAAGTCAGAACTATTTCAAGCCTTTCCCTCACTCCACACTCCTCATTTTTACCCAACGTGAAGATTAACAATGTCTGGTTAGTACTGTTAGTCCCCGTTAACTCAGAATTTCCTGTGTAACATAGATGGTAGTCGGGTTATGGGAGCATGCCTTCCATCGTAATTGTCTCTCAACCATGTTGACCTAAACTTGGTAAACTTGCAAATTAAAATAGACTGGTTTATACCTTGTACCTTCTGAGAAAACTAAGCTGTTTTCTGCTTAGGACCCTCACAAACCTTAAATCATTCTGCAAATCTAGACATACAAGCAAGAGTCGGGCAAACGCACTCTTCTTCAGTCTTTCGGATGACTATCCAGACTTTGTTCCTGACATATGTGTCTGTCATGGCAAAATCTGCTTTCCAAAAGCTTTCTTTGAAACTCCTGAATCTGGTCAGGATTCAAATCCAAACTCACTATCAGCTCTTCACTGTCAACTTTATAGTGCTAAGAGTAACAAAAGACTTTCTTATCAGAGGATGCTATCTAATGGAGCAAGGACATTGAGGTTTGAAATGTTCAGGATGGGATGCTTTACTGACTGTTCTATCAGAAGTTCCCACAACAAACTCCTAAGGCAACTGCAAACAACTTTCTTCTCTCCTGTTCAAAATTAAAATACCCTAGATGAAATACAGAATTCTTGCTTGTCTTTTGAGCCCCTAGAGAAGAGGAAGAGGCAAACGGAATGTCTTGTTTAATGGTTATAAATAATAAGTAATTCACAACTGCCAGGTGAAGACTCAAAGCCAAGTTCAATTCCAAATACAGATGATGATTTAGGAGGTCCTTTTTCTAATGGAGCTTCTTAAGCCTTCCTTAATCCTGTTTATGTTAAGCAAGTAAATGGTTAACTCTTCTCTAATGTGTACGCATTAGGGTGTGAGACAGTTGCTGACTGCAGCAATAAACAGATGTGGTTCTGATACCTACTGAGATTGTCCCACGGTTTCCAGCTGTGTTTCTTAGCCCAGCTACAGACAGATCTTAAAAGGTGACCTTCCTACTACAAGCAAAAGACCCCTAATTTAGTAAGACAGTTTTGAACAACAGATAGGTCTACGTATCTGCCCTTCCTGCACAGGGAATAGAGAGGCACTGTTTTGCAGGAACAGCAGCCAACATAACTGTTCCTGCCACAGTAAGCAGCTGTTGTCGTGACACCTACTACATTGGTGCTTCAGCTGCTATTCCAGGCTTGAGCTAGTCCAGTGATAAGTATCTGGCGATACTGCACAGCAGTCTCCTTGTATGACTCACCTCTGCTTTTTCTAATTTAAGAAGGGTTATTTTCCTCCCTTCAACATCTGAAATCATTCTCATCAAGATCACAGGATAAGCTCTCATATTAACATACCCTGCATGTTTGCGGAAAGCATAAAACCATCTCCACTGTATGGAGCCTCAGCATCACTACAGCATTTTCCCTCCTTCATAATCCCAGTGCTGTGGGCCTCACTGCTGTATCGTGTTTGATTTACTCTGCTATTTTCAAACTAGGCAGTTCAAATTCCTGATGAGCTGATTTTTCTCCTGTGCAATTTTGTTGTTGCTGTGTTTTTTTAAAGATATTTGGAAGATTTTCTTTGTGTCATTAATAACAGGTTTTCTGTGTTGTGTGCTGGAGGGTATTTTACACTGGAACTCCTATTAACTTTCTCCAGCCATGTATGGGAAGCAGATAAGCTACAGAGGAAGTGTAGCCAGGCAGAGGTAACTGCCAGAACAAGAGTAAGTCTCATTTTTATCCAGGGTGGATATGAGGAGAAATTAGAAGCTGGACACAGGGAAAGCCTCAGATATTAGTAGTGTTGGGTCTAATACAAGAATTAATGTTGAGAAGATGCCAGATACCAGAGACGCAACAAAAAAAAAAAAAAAAACCAAGGGCATTATGATGATGATTCAGCAAGAGAGCTTGTTTGTGACTAAGTGCCCAGGGTAGAAATGAGTTTCATTAATTGCTTGGTTGGAGAAGAGCAGAGGCCTCTGTTAGAGCATTGTCCCATGCACTCTCTGATCCCCAGAGAATGTTAAACAAACAATGCATTTGGAGAAGCCCAGAGGACATATGTCTGGATAGCTGCAAAAGCTTCCTGCCATCCTTAGGGATAAAGGGGAGAGAGAGGAACTGAGCTGACATTTGCTCAACCTTTTTATTTGTCTTTGTCTAACAGTCCGTAATCCCTCACATTTCTCTATTCACTTCAAAAATTCCCATGGATTGCCTGCTCACATCCTTATGAGATTAATTGATCTCATCTTAAACCTTCACTAAAGAAATGGTGACTGGGTTAGACTGTGACTAAGTTAAGGTATCTGCGTCAAAGAAAATTCCTGGCAAAGCAGCCATGACAGTGAATTGACACAGGTCACATGCAGTGTGAGAAGAGACCAGAGGCAGTAAGAAAATTAAGTGAAATTATGTCTGTCTACAAAATTCAGAGGCATGTATAATCACTGTGACTAATGACATAATCCAGAGAAGTTAAATAGGAGTTAGAGTTAGCACTGGTAAGGCTTGTTACAACTGGTAAGAAAACTAGCCAATATTTGGATTTAAGGCCAATTTAGCTACCTATATGTAGGCATCTATACATACAAGAGTAAAAGAGCAATACAGCCACCCTCAGTGTGGTATTTCGGGCACAGTCCGGTTGCCCTCTGTCGTGGTTTAAGCCCAGCCGGTAACTCAGAACCACGCAACCGCTCACTCACTCTCCCTCACCCTCCCCCGCTCCAGGCATGATGGGGAGGAGAATCAAAAGCATGTAAACCCCATGGTTTGAGATAAGAACAGTCCAGTAACTAAGGTATAATATAATACTACTGCTAATAGTAACAATGATAATAATGATAAGGAAAATAGCAAGAGGAGAGAATATAAAACTAAAAGAGGAAAGGGAAAAAAACCAATAAGCACAAGTGATGCACAATACAATTGCTCACCACCCACCAACCGATACCCAGCCCAACCCAAGCAGCAATCTGGGCCTTCCGAGTAAATGCCCCAGTTTATATACTGGGCATGACATGCTGTGGCATGAAATACCCCTTTGGCTAGTTTGGGTCAGATGTCCTGTCTCTGCTTCTTCCCTTCTCATGCACCTCCTCACTGGCATGAGAGC
Source organism: Strigops habroptila (assembly GCF_004027225.2). Lineage (NCBI taxonomy): Eukaryota > Metazoa > Chordata > Aves > Psittaciformes > Psittacidae > Strigops > Strigops habroptila. The sequence continues at coordinate 68,996,171 of NC_044279.2, forward strand.
CTGAGAAGTCCTTGATTGGAGTAAGCATTACCTTGCAACATCTAAAAACACTGGCGCATTATCAGCATTGTTCTCAGACTAAAGTCGAAAACACAGCACTGCACCAGCTACTAAGAAGGAGAAAAATAACTGTTACAGCTGAATCCAGGACACCCACACACAGACATTTTGTGCCATTTGATATGCCTACAGACAAGCCTTGGGATGCATTTGGAATGAGAGGGATGTTTGCTTGGCCTCAGCTGCCAGTCTATCATGGGTCTCCTACATGCCTTATGTGTTACCTTGTAGACCCATGCAGATGTCCTGGGTATCCAAGGGAAATGACATTAAATAGTTATGTTTAAGCAAATGAACAAAGTGCACAGGTAACTGTCAGCTGAATCAGTTGCTGGGCTCCAGTAACTACCTTGACTAGGGTCTCCCTTGAGCTAGTCACGCTAGAAGTCTGCTGCTATTAAAGATGCCCTCCTCACTTCCACTGAAAGAGGACAGGTCTCCTCTAGTATCTCTGTCATACATGTGCAAATGAACAGATCTCTCTTGACAGTACAGGAACTTAGACCTACAGGTTATCTGACACCTGTATGTAAACATATAGCTTAGCAAATAAATTTAGGAGTCAATCTCAAGCTAAATTCCACCCCAATTAACACAAACGTTAGCAGATGGATTATTGCTTCTTCCTTCCTGTGAGTTGTGCTTGTTTCTTCTCCCTGTACAATTTCTGCAGTAACTTTCAAGCATTAGCGAACACTTACTCCAATTGCCAGAGGCAGTCTCTGTGTTTAGAGCTAATACTGCTGCTGAAATAACATAGCTGATTTTGACATCCAGAAGTCAAAATAGCCATTGGTATTTTGAAGAGGGATCAGAGAAGAGTTACGAGAATGTTTAAAAGACTAGAAAATATTTCCTATAGTGCAGGAGGCTGATGACTGGGACTTTAGCAACAATATTACTGTGCTACTCTCCAGCAATCAGTGAACAAGATTATGGTAGTTCAATAGGCAGAAACTCCTAAATGTGACTGTCTCGAATGTATATACACCCACAAAGTGCTGCATAGCCTGTGTAAGGATGCCTGCAGTGCTGTTACTGACAAAGTTTAAAAGAATCAAAAGGAAAAAAGGGAAATGACATGATCACAGCCTATAAGTATATAAAAATATAAATAAATGCAAATATAAATAAATGCAAATATAAATATAAATATAAATATAAATATAAATATAAACATAAACATAAACATAAACATAAATATGTATACATATAAATATGGAATGGAGATCACGAATCTTCGTTATCAAGTCTAACAGAGATAACTTTGTTATTGAATCTATCAGAGACAGAATAATGAAGGGTTGGAAGCAAAGCTAAGCTAATCCAGTCTACAAATAAATGCAGAGATTCCTAACCAGCATGTTACTAAATACTGGAATAACATACCAATGGCTGCACGGGCTCTCCATTGATGTAAATGTTTTAGTGGAGATTAGGTGCTTTCTAAAATATATGCTCTAATTGAAAACAAAATCATTCAGAGGATTCCTATGCTAGAGGTTCTAACTAGAGCATCACACTGTTTCTTCACAGCCCCTCAACTGATGCAACTGTGAAAACACCCACTCTTCTCAAAAGCTGTCTTTACTTTCATTTCCACACTTTCCCTCTATCTGGAGCCATCACTGGCATTGATGACACATTCCTAGCCTCCTGCTCACGATGCACCGCAGGTGGACATTTTGCTGAGGGTGATCACAGGTGACTGAGGGTACTTCCAGCCGCAGGGCATGGTTTTGCCTGACTGACACTTGGCCAAAGTACAGCTCTCTGTGGATTTGCCCACTGTGACTCACCATGTTCCAGGATGTATTTCACAATCTCGCTATGCCCTGTTTTGGCAGCATGGTGCAACAAGGAGCAGCGATCAGGTCCTTGGATTAACAAATTGGCTCCTTTTTTACAGCATTCTATGAACTGGAAAAAAAAAGACACATAGAAGGATAAGATGTGAGATGCAGAAAAACAAATTTGCAGACAAATTATTAACTAATTTTCATAACAGGCCAGTACAAAAATGGAATAAAGTGAAATAAAATATTACTAAAAAGCCAGCTTTTAGGCCCTGATGAAAAGATATGTGAAACTAGAAGTATTGACAATTATCTGAGTTAAGAAAAGTGCTTTGTATTTTCTAAACAATGAGGCGTTTCGACTCCACTGGCAATGAATTATTGCTTGCTAGCAATGCTTGCAAACCACTTCTGGTGATGCTGTTGAGATGTTTTAGAATATACGTATTTGATAGAAAATTCTGGCTTCTCTACTGAAAATTCCAATTTTCCTCAGCACAGAAGACAAACACTTTCTGACTAAACCAGACAACTCCAACTCAAAAATCTGCAGGGAGGTGGGGTTCAGGTGCCCCACATCGCCTTCTTATTTTCTGCCCCCTGCCTGGGGCTGGCAGAGGGGGAAGCACTGTGCTGGGTAAGAACAGGCAGGAAACAACAACCTGCCAGGCCTCAGAAATGCTGCAAAATCAGGGGAGGAGGGGAAATGCAATGCAGATCACTGCAGAGAAGAGGGAGAGAATTGCAACAGAGGGGACATCGTTTGTGGTGCAGTACATCTGAAGAAACTCAAGAAGTTTCCCTGTCAAAGCAAACTCAGGGAAAAAGTTTTTAAGCAGCAGAAAGGAGACAATATTTTTATGACTTCTGGTTGAAGGACTGCTCCATAGATGCTGCAGACACAAGTGCAGTGTCAAAGGTATAGAAGGGGCACCTGCAGGCAAAGAGTTGGCCTAACAGTACTGTCATTTTTACAAATGGCTCCAAGCTGGCTTCTCACAGATAAAATTGCAATCATTAATCACAGTCTCCATCCAAATTTGAGGGCATGTTTTCAAATCCTGACTTGGCTACTGAAAAACACAGCCTGAATAACTGTCAGAAATGGAACTTCAGACTCTGGGCACAAAACATTTTTGCACGGGTACCTTTTTCTCCCAATATCAAACAATACCAAGACACTACACGTTTTGAGACATCCACCAGATCATAAAACAGCAAGCTGAGGTTTATTCTACCTGGTCTAGCAATTGTCTTAGTAGAAGTTAAGAAGTCTCCAGCAACTCTAGGGGTTTGGCCAGCAACCTCAGTGCCATAAAATATCCTTTACTGTGTAAGGCTGTGTCAGAACTACCCTGCTGTTCAGCACTGCATTTGCCAGTATAGTAATTTCCCTGTTTGTTAGCAACTGACAAATTGCTCTGTGCAGTGCAGTATGAATCCTGGGCTGAAAGGTGCTGTCTAACACCAGATCCTATTCACTTGAATTTCACACCTCACCTGACTGATGTGTTTCCCTTATATTCAGGGTTTCCTGGAAAGGCTGTAAAATGGCACTTGCTAGCAGTCCTTACAGCAGTCTATTTATGTTTTGAGCAGAGGTGTGATAAAATTTACGGTATATCAGACCTGCAAAAAGCTGTGAAAAAGGGGACACTCAGTGCTCTGTACTTACCTTCAGCAGATCACCAGCTATGACTGCCTGTAAAAGTGCTGCAAAAGACAAATAGAAAACTAATGTCAGGCAGAAAGTATTATGCATATAGCCTCACAGCTGAGAACATAGCTTGCAGTCTGTGCAAGTTAAGGCCAATGCCTCAGTCCACTTACATTCTCATATACTACCAAAATCAATGCAAAACCAGCACTGATACACATTAGAAAGGCAGAAGACTGCCCACACTGTACTAAAGCTGTATGGACATCAAGCCAGCATTTCTAATGCTGCCCTGGAACTGCATGCTTCTATCTGAATTTTTCAGTTGAGACACTTCAGGCACCTTTCAACAGTGTCCATAAGGTGGGCCCCAATCTCCAGCACCTGAGCCATCACTGAAGACATCAATGACAAATACAAAGAACCTGAAAGTATCCTCAGACCTCTCAGACTTTTCATGTTGATGGTGGTCAGTCAGCCTCAAATAGACTGAGAGTCCCAAGATGCAGATGATTAAGTGGCAAATGAGAAATTTATTAATAATTTTTGGTATTACAAAAACATTTTGACATGCCATTGGGCAGCAGGTGCCCCAGGTTTTTCAGGCAGGGTCAAACACAGAGCAGGAGCCAGCCCCCACCTTTGAAGCCTTTGTAGTTTAAACAAACACAGAAGAAAAAAGAGACAAAGAGGGGCAAAGTGAACAAAGATTCACAGCAAGGCAGGACAGAGCTGTGCACAGAGCTGTGAGCTGCTCACCACCCACTACTGTCTGCCCCGTGCCCATTAAAAAGAAGGAAGGCACAAGCCCAGGATCCAGCATTGCCCTATTCTGCATTCAGCTGAAAACACTATTGTGACAACCATAAACATGAGAAGCTGTTACAAATCTACTGCTATGCAGCTATTTCCTCCTTCTCCCTGTCATGATATATATAGTAAAAAACAATTATGAATAATCTTTCTGAGAAAGCACTTATTTGGTTTGCATCTTAGAAAGCATTAAACATCTGCCTCAGTTCATACTTTTCAAGAGTGCCTAAGCCCTTTTCTATCTTCGAGTCTAGGCAGTGCAATCAAGTTAAGCATTTGCTGAAGTGCCACCCTTGATAAAGATGCCAAAAGCTCACATAGGGAGGAACAAGGGGAAAAGAGAACCACAGTGTAGCCTTGCCTCTGAAAAATAACATGCAGGAAACTGCACAGTGTGAATTCCACAAGGAGCTTGTTACGGCTTCAGAAATGACACCACCTCCAAGCTAACCACTGCAGAAGAGGAAGGGTGTGCAGACAACCCAACAAATGTCCCTTTCTTTGAAAACATCTGCATTTGCGTGTGGCTTTCTGGTCTCAGCAATGCCTCATGCCCTGGCTACGCGGCAGCAGGAAAGCAAAAACCCAGCCCAGTTAAGTTCTGACTTGGGAAAGCAGTAGCAGCAATTCTTGTAACATTTTACAGCGACCATGAATTAAACTAAATCCTGCAAATCCCCCTGGCATCTGTGGGAATGAGAACACACAGATCTGAGGAATGGAAAAAAACAAACACCAGCAGATAAAAACTAGAACTGGAAAAATACATCTACATCTTTTCTTCAGATTTCATTTTCAGTGGTTGAAGTCCTTTATTTTCCCTCTCCCTCCCTTCCCCCCCCCCCCCCACCCCACCCCAGTTCTAATACTGCCTTAGCTCAAATTAATAGCGGAGCAAAGTTTAACCCTTGTGCCATTCATTTTGTTTTTTTCCTCCTTTTTTGCTGATCTGGTCTCACTGCCACATATATTCTGTGAGCTGCCACAGTCTGGAACTGTATTAAATAATCTGCTTTTCTAACACATATGAAAATCAAATGAACTGGTGACACCAGCTTTTCATTGCCTTCTACATCTTGTATTTTAAGATATGGCTTCCCAGAATATACTTCCTAAAAGGTAGAGATACCTTTTCTTATGCAAACCATACTTAAGATTATAGTTCAGAAAAGCCAGGAAAGACATCTAGAAAACTATGAAGTAAAAAGAAAAGCCTGGCAAGCCGCGAGAAATCTTCCATGTTGAGTATCCATAACCAGAGGTTGGTCTGATGATAAGGCTATTAGGATAAAGCAGCTCTAAAACACATTCAACATAATTAGACCAATCTTTTCCTCTCTTTCCTAATGCTCCAATCCAGCAAAGCATTAAGGCAGGTGCTTAGCTTTGAGATAATCACATTCTTTCACCAAATCTACCTGCACACTTAGGTGCTTTCCTAGAGTAGAACCTATTGCATAAATGAATACATTACAGCTCAACAAAACCAGCTGGCATAAGAAGCAGATTAGACTACAGTAAAATAATTCAATGCTGTAAGCCAGGATGCTGGAACACTTAGAAGCTGTTGAACTAGAAATGCAGAAAGGTTCTTTAGTATAGGGAACACATTTACATAAACATATGAATATTGCTTAGCACACTAACCCCATAAACCCAAATGAGACTGCTGGACATATTGACAAGGAGGGTGAAGACGGCAAAAATCACCTGGTTGTTAAAGAGGTAGTAAAACAAGCAAGCAGATGGCATTGACGAGAGAGAGCAGACTGAGAAATTGAACAAAAATGCTGTTAACACACAATGCCAGGCTAGCTTAAAATTAAAAACATTAAAGTTAGAACGGTTTTATTTTTTCTGAGCAACAGTGCACCACTGGTGTAATATATAACATGAGTTATGTAATTGTTTTATCATATCATAAAATACCTTCAGGTCTTAAAGATGGCTCAAAAATAACTTGATTTAATAAACATTTAAATCTAGTCATTATTCTCTCAGCTTTTCCCAAGACAAGGATTTGTCATGACTAATAAAAATGTTTTATTACCTTTTTCATTTATTTAGCAAGCAGATTTATTGCTGATGAAAGATGACAGCTTGACAAAACTGGAGACTGAAATGCTCTGTCCGTATAATGAGGAAGTGCTTGGTCTTCCATGGTGGTAGACACCCCAGGCTCCCTTCTCAGCAAAGCTCAGCAACCCTAACCCTCTACCAGTACACCCCTTCGGGCAGCCCCTGCTCCATACCTGCTCTATCACTGAACTCTGTTGAACTGCCAGCAAAGGTATCAGTCACTGCCCAGGGTGATGCATCATGACAGAAACAATTACCTGCTAGGATATGGACAGCAGGTCCATATGCAGACTATGTGTGTAACAACTGCTAGAGACTAGCAAACTGTCAGTTTCCACTGGGTGAATTTTGAGATGGGGTTCTAACCACCCCTGCGGGCCACCTTGCAAAAGAAACCTCAATTAAAACAAACACACATACACAAAACAACCCCCAAACGAACAAAATAAACCCCTATACTTGACTTAGAAATTAAATATTGAATAGCTACAGGTGGATAGTGCACTAACAGGAAAAGAAAAAGCCACATTAAAAAGACTGTAAATTAAATTCTGGTAATGCTGCAAGCTACTGCAGCTTGAGACATGGGAAAAACAACTACTAGCACACCTACACATGCTGAAAATAATACCTTTCCTGTGGCATGTGCCACTCTTCATTTTTATGTTAGTGCCCACTGCCTCTATTGGAAACAGCTATTTTTATTTCGCATTCTAAAAATATACATTAATGTCACTAAGTTACAGTAAACATTTTTGTTTCCCAGCCATATAATTAACCTACTAAATAACAATTGCTCTCTGGTTCTGCATGTGAAGTCGGCAGCATTAAAAGAGCACTGCAAAATCAGTCATTAAACACTGGGAAACAGATAACGAAGGAGATATTTGTATCTAGTAACTTCAGAGACTGCAAGATGCCTAGGAGGTCTCACAGGGCTGTCTGGATGGTCAGAGGAGAAAATAACCCTCCATAGAAAGCAATCTGGTGTCCCTGCAATGGTTCCTGATGTGCATCTCCCTTCACAGACTATAGAAGTTCTGGGGAAAATTACCTCTAACTTACAATACCTAAATGATGAGACAAACTAGGACAGAGAGGGGATCCTTCAGAATGGCATCATGCCAGAAGACATGTCTGATCACCTGTGAGAAGGACAACAAAAGAAGAGCAAAATGGAGGTTCTCCTTTTCTTTAAGGCCTTCCAAGGTATGATATTCCTAGGACCAGGCAATGGTCTTAGTCTCAGAAATTTTGGGAGCTCTCTGTGTAACATACAGGTACATCAGGAAAATACCTCATATATATAAGGGCTAACAAAGACAGGCCCACAACTTCAGCATATCAAAAGAAAACAGCTGGAGAGGAGCAGAAGTCACTGCTACCATCTCACTCACTTCAAAAGCAATGAAAATTCTTAGAATTAACACAAGGAAGAAAAACTTCAACCAACAACTACCACTTCCCATTTGCCCTGCATGAAAACTCCTTCCTGATCCCAAAGCTGTTGATCAGCTGAACTCCAAGGACATAAGCAGGGCTCAGCACCAGGCTACTATCATGGAAGAATTTTGCTGCTAAAATACTTTCAGAAAGACCATGGAGAAAAAAAATCTTATAAACCCTTGTAAGCAACATCTCAGGATCACAAGATTCTTTGTTGAAAGCGAGTTGACATGGAAGATGTTTAGTAAGTTAGTTAAATAATCATTAGTGAGTCAGTGAGACGAGTTGTCTGTCACTGTAAAGTATCTCCAAGGAAAGTATAGATCTGCAGTCTGCTACTGTCAGTGGTACAGAAGTGTCTTTTTACATGAGGAAAAGTTATTCATAAACCATAAATATCTTCCAGAATTTACCAGTCATATTCCATATCTGATCTGACCCTTTCTACACCATATTTCATAGAATAGAATCATAAAATAGTTAGAGATGGAAAGGACCTTAAGATCATCTAGTTCCAACCCCCCTGCCATGGGCAGGGACACCTCACACTAAACCATGTCACCCAAGGCTCTGTCCAACCTGGCCTTGAACATCACCAGGGATGAAGCATTCACAACTTCCCTGGGCAACCCATTCCAGTGCCTCAACACCCTCACTGTAAAGCAGTTCTTCCTTATATCTAATCTAAACTTCCCCTGTTCAAATTTGAACCCATTACCCCTTGTCCTACCACTACAGTCCCTAAGGAAGAGTCCCTCCTCAGCATCCTTGTAGGCCCCCTTCAGATACTGGAAGGCTGCTATGAGGTCTCCACGCAGCCTTCTCCTCTCCATGCTGAACAGCCCCAACTTTCTCATCCTGTCTTCACACAGAAGGTGGTCCAGCCCTCTTCCCATCCTCGTAGCCCTCCTCTGGACTTGCTCCAACAGCTCCATGTCCTTCTTATGTTGAGGACACCAGAACTGTACACGATACTCCAAGTGAGGGCTCACGAGAGCAGAGTAGAGGGGCAGCAGTTTGCACTCACTACTGCTATGCAAACTAAGCCATGATGAATGCTATTAAATATGTATGGCTATTTTGAAGCTCTCACCATCTCCAGGCAATTCTTTAGTGAGGGTCTAAGAACTGTCACAGAAGGGAGCAGAATTATTTAAAACTATGTTTTAAAGAATAAGTACCACACAAATGAATTGTCACATCCATCATTAAAATGCAGCCAATTTGAGATCTAAGAATGAAATACAGTGTGAGAGCAAAGTATTATTTGCAATAATGCATCTTACCATGGGTTAAAAAATACCAGGCTAACAATGCACCTGTTCAGTGTATGACAACATTTAAGCACATGGGAAATTATAGCAGATTTCAACTACTACAACTCCAACAGAATTAGGGCTCATAAAACCTTTAGCTTTTTCAAAAGACACAATAAGACAGTTGATTGGAAGTGATCAGGACTTGTAGAAATCTCTTTCATCAGGCAGTGCCTGCAACTGTCCGGTCCTTTCTAAGACACAGCAAATGCACTAATTCAGTGCTTGGAATTGATATGCCATCCACATTTCAGTGCTGGATGTTTCTTACCAGCTAGAGGCAACTAATAAAAAAATATTAGACATCAGAGCTTTGGTGTGGAGTTCATAGAATTTGAGCCTCACTGTCCACCACCATCTCCTGCTAGATTTACTCAGGGGAACTCTTAAGGAACACCTCATTAAATACTGCTTCACTCAAACCCTGCTGAGCTGATAATGAAGAAGAAACTACAGAAGAAGATGACATCACCAAATTTCTTGAGTTATTAAATGTAACTTGGCCTTCCAGAACATTTCTATCTCTTTATTTCTGTTGTAGACTTTGTGAAATTCATAGAGTCAGAAATTTGAAGTAATTACTCTTTTACATGTTGAGAAATTAAAAGCTGACCCTGACTTCAAGAGTGCTTTTACACAGCTGGAGTCTTTTGAGCTGTTAAAGATCAGCATTATAGAAATGATAAGAAAACAAGCCCTCATTCTCAACTTCCCACTAGTTTTATAGAAATCAATAATAACTTCTATTTCAATCACTCAAAAAGCTACCCTCTTGAATATGAAGTCCATATAGATTATAATTCAGAAATGCATTCTTTTCTCTGTAAATAACAATTTGCTTGTAATAGCTTTGTACAATCTAGTAAAGATCAAATCTAATATGAAAAACTGACAGCAACATAACTTACCCAGAAATGTACAGAACCGACTTTTTTTCTACTCTAGTCATGATCTTTAACCTTGGCCTGCAAATGAGGGTGGAGGGCACCATGGGGAATTGGTTTGTGGACTACTTCCAAAATAACTGTAAAAAACTAGCATCTAAGATATAAAGCAGTACATATACTTGATGTTTCTGAAGGGTCTGACAGTCCTACAGAAGAGTTTGAGAGATCCATGGTGCAGAAAGGTTGCAAATCTCTGCATCTGAGCTTTTACAAACCCTTTACCTGTTCTCAGTATTTAATCTGCTTTTAAAGTTACAGAAAAAAAAAAAAACCAACCACCCAACTTAAAAATATGTATGCCAAACTATCTACATAACTGAGAAATTAAATTACAAAATTAATAACGCTTTGTTGGAATGACTGTGAACTTTCAAGTCTTTGATCTGCAGACAATCTCAAGTCTCTCCGAAGCTGATGATGCTTAAACATTTCTCTTTGAAGCTAAGCTAAGTGGAAGGAGCAATTAAATGTTTCTTCATGTATTTCATGCACCTGCGAGTACTTGAAGCAACTACTGAAGACCATGAAAAAAAGTAAATGGAAGTTAAGCCTTATGTGTTGTGGGGTCTCCTAGGTGCTGACAAAAAAACCCCAACAACCAACCCAGAAATAAATGGTTAAATCTTTGTGTGGGTATAAGAGAGGCAAAAGGCTAGCAAAAATAAAAGCAGCAAAACACCCACTATGCAGACTTGCTTGAACTTCTGTACAAGAAAATCACTACTTCTGTATTCACTGAAAAAGGACTTTATAACCAACAGCTGTCTGACTCTTTCAACCACATTTTCCTCCTGATAGAACAGGGCAAAGGTGCCTGAATAGGCTAACTGATTAGGCAAAAAAAAAATAAAAGTTGTACCAAGCCCATATAAGGAACACTTCCCTGCTTCAGAGCCTGTTATCATACATATCAGTTATGTCAAGATAAGGACACAAACATTTGGTTCTATTATAACCATCAAGACTGAATTTTCCTTACAGCTATGCACAGGAAAAGCTATGTTCAGGGAAAAAAAAGTCAATATTCATGAAAACACCCTGTAAATACAGCCCACGTACTGATGAGGAGTCTGCCTGATCATAAAGCTTACTAGTGCTGTACTTACTAGTGCTTTGGTGGTAAGACTGTTCGGTATATCTGTGTCAGGTGTTAGCCTACATCTTGTTCTCTTTTTATGCTGATTTTTACTTCCACATAGAACTACAGCTGACATATAGTAAAAGAAAAAAATTCTCACACCAAACAGAAGAGTATTTTTGCATTATTTTTAATATTTGGTGTTGAGCAATCAAATTGAACATCTTCAGCAAAAAAATGGCTAACCGACCAGGAGAATCAGTCTCACATTTCAATGCTCAAGAAAGAGGATGCATTATAACTGAACAAGGGGCTATTTGATGGGGAACTTGATTGCCAGTAAGCCTGTAGAAACATCAACTTATAAACATAGTTATAGCTTAAAAAGAAAAAAGTATTTCACTAGCCATTTTAGAAAGTCTAGCCCTGTATGTCAGTGATACCTTTTTCTATTCTAACATCAGCCATGAGAAAGAAGATGCTGGTGGTCTGCGTCTGAAGCAGCTGACTAGCATGGGAATGGGGAAAGGTTCCTGGAATTTCTAGATGAGTTCTGCCTCAGCCTACAGATAACATAAGAACCACGATGGAAGTATGACTGCAAAAATATGTGCATTTTAGAGGCTTCCTGCCTAGAACATAGTATCTCTTGTGCTACCTAAAGCACAAGATGTTTTGATGTTTTGTTTGATGTTTTAAAATCCTCCAAAATATACATGTTCACTGCTACCGCCACTGTCCTAAAGAAACAGGTGGTAAACTAGATTTTCCCACAGGATTTCAGCTTTGGGAAGGCTTATGCCACTTAGGAAATCCGAGACCAATGGCACGAGTCTAGGTAGCTCATGACAGCAGGGCTGTGAGGCACTACTTCTATGAAAGACAATCAAACAAAGAGCCTGAGAGCTCAAAATGCTCCCAAGAGATGAAGAAAACCGTCAGCGCGGCAACCTGCTGCAACCAAAAGCTCAAAAGCACATCAGCTGAACAGCAGCCAAACACAGATGTCTGATGACTGTTCAGCAATGGGAATTTTATGGAGGCCTTCACACACTATCTCGACCTAATCTATCTGAAAAGGAAAATGTGTGCATAATCAAGCGCTCTCCTGTGGTTTGAGAGACACTTTTGAAGCATGCTGGCCATCTGATTAAGTCATACCTCAATAACATCTATTTCTAGGATTGCACAAAAAGGTAGAAAACTCTTCTAAAACATTCATGGGTTGTCTTTTCATTACAAAAGCACTGCGTCCTGTGCAGATTAAAAGGAGAGAACTGAGATAGTTTAGACTGCACCTGTTTGCCTAACTTGGGAATAAGACAAAAATTTTAACACGCAAAAAATCATCCATTACTCAAGTAGTTATAAATATGCATTACAGACTTTTTTTAAGAATTTCAGATTCAAACAACATGCAGCATCAAACCACTGTTTAGAGAGAAAAAAAAGAAAAAAAGTAAAAATAACCACGCAGGCTTGCTGGAGGGAAAGAAAAGCTAAATTCTCACTTACACAGAAATCCCTTCATGCAACTCTGGAAGGATAAAGAGTCTTTCAAGCAGATGTAAATTACACTCAAGCTGCCTTTAAGGTCCCATTTGCAGTGTCAGACTAGTTTAAAGGTACTTTGATGCCAATTAGAGTCCGCCCTGAATTGTTTATGTGGCACTGATGCTGAGTTGAGAGTGCAATTGATAGTTAAGAGTGGAAATATACAGACCCTAACGCCAAACTTTTCCTGCAAGACTGTTTAACTCAGATTTACAAAAGGAAGGGATGTCCAAAAAGAAAATGGACTTCCTTTGTAAATGGTCCAAAAGCCCAAAGAACAGTTGCAGATAAACTAAGTACCATCTGGCAGACATCCTCTCTTTTTTTTCTTTCCTTTTCTATTTTTATTTTTAAGCCAAGACAGGAACAATTAATGTCATTTTCAGGAGCGATGTAGTGGACGAAAATGTCTCTGATTAAGCAAGAACACAAGGCAGGGAAGACTTTGGCTGACTAATGCAGCCACTTTATCAATAGAGTGGCACTACTTTGGCAGGAAGAGAATTCTAGGTAAAATAATTAAGCAGTCATTTATTTTTTATCTAAAAATTAAAAGGATAGCAAGAAAAGGACCATTGTTGGCCATGCTGTTCCTCCCCCTTCCCTGACTTGGTGGACCATTACTACCACAGGCACTCCTACCACACTCCTTTCAGATTTTTGCCACTGCAAGGCTGGCTGCAGTGCCTTTGCCTGGCAATATCTAAGTAACTCTTCCTCAACAAGCTAGGGCTTCGCAGTAGGACTAAACAATCTGAAAGTTAGTTTGAGCATTTATTTGCTGACCAAAGTCTTCCGTGGATGGAGCAAACTGTTTTCTTGTTTTTTCTTGTTATCCTGAGAGATATCTAGAGACAGAATTATGCCCCAAGCTTCCAGTTTGAACCTGGGGAAAGCAATCATAGAATCATAGAATCGTAAGGGTTGGAAAGGACCTTAAGATCATCTAGTTCCAACCCCCCCGCCATGGGCAGGGACACCTTGCCCTAAACCACGTGGCTCAAGGCTCTGTCCAACCTGGCCTTGAACACCGCCAGGGATGGAGCATCCACAACGTCCCTGGGCAACCCATTCCAGTGCTTCACCACCCTCACTGTAAAGAACTTCTTCCTTATATCTAATCTAAACTTCCCCTGTTTAAGTTTGAACCCATTACCCCTTGTCCTACCACTACAGTCCCTAAGGAAGAGTCCCTCCTCAGCATCCTTGTAGACCCCCTTCAGATACTGGAAGGCTGCTATGAGGTCACCACGCAGCCTTCTCTTCTCCAAGCGGAACAGCACCAACTCTCTCAGCCTGTCTTCATATGGGAGGCACTCCAGCCCTCTTATCATCCTCGTGGCCATTCTCTGGACTTGCTCCAACAGCTCCATGTCCTTTTTATGTTGAGGACACCAGAACTGTACACAGTACTCCAAGTGAGGTCTCACGAGAGCAGAGTAGAGGGGCAGGATCACCTCCTTCGACCTGCTGGTCACGCTTCTTTTGATGCAGCCCAGGATACAGTTGGCTTTCTGGGCTGCAAGCGCACGCTGCCGGCTCATGTTAAGCTTCTCGTCAACCAACACCCCCAAGTCCTTCTCTGCAGGGCTGCTCTGAATCTCTTCTCTGCCCAACCTGTAGCAGTGCCTGGGATTGCCCCTACCCAGGTGTAGGACCTTACACTTGGCTTGGTTAAACTTCATAAGGTTGGCATCGGCCCACCTCACAAGCGTGTCAAGGTCCCTCTGGATGGCATCCCTTCCCTCCAGTGTATCAACCGAACCACACAGCTTGGTGTCGTCGGCAAACTTGCTGAGGGCGCAATCCCTGTGGAAAAGTCTTCTAATAGAGGCTAATTTGAAGGTCACCATTATAAACCCACTTCACTGCTAAAACACTCCTGGCTCTACACAAATCCCTTCTAAGGACAGGACATCCAGAGGATGACTCTAAGTTACATCATGGAATTACCATCTGCCAGAATTTGAAAGACCTTCGAGTGTCGCTGTTCGTCTTTCCAAGCAGAAAAATTGTCCTTCATCTTCTGTATAATATTAATTCATCCATCTTAATTTCTCAGTCATCCCCTATTCCCTCATGAATTTGGAACTAATTGCAGGAGAAAAGCCCCACAGAGAAAAAAACGCAAACAAAAAAAAAAACCAAAAAAACCCAAAAAAACCAAAAAAACAATTTAAAAAAACCCAAAAAACCCAAACCACCACACAAACAAAAAAAACCCACACCAAAACAAACCCACAAACCCAGAGCTTAATCACAGCAAAGCTTCCTAGAAATTATGCTGATGCAGCAAAAAAGCATTTCTGCTGGAAGCAAACAAGGCAAAAAGCCCAGTTTCATGGATTTATAGAGAAATGAGAAGAGCAAAAGAACAGAGACAAATCTTTGGAGCTTCCTGTCTGTAGATCATAATGCATAAGGATTAAGCACAGAGGTTGACTGCTACTTGAGGTGTATTATTATAGCCACTCTAAACTTTGAATAGTTCCGTCAAAGGCAAGGTTCCTCTGAAGTTAGGCAAACAAGTATTGAACTGCAACAACTCCAAGTTGCCACTAGATAAATAATATGCCAATGGCCACGCGCTGCTAAGAGCACACTCAAGAGTTTGCTGGTGCTTTTCTTTCAGAAGACTGAAATGGAAATAGAACTCATTGTACTCTTTTTAAGAGCATTTCCTCAGTTGCTCAGGTGATGATGAAGAACAACTAACTCAGTTACACAAGGTAACCAAAGAATGATAATGATAACCCAGATGAAGCCAGACCAAAGCTAATATAAATTGTAAGATTATTCAATGCATTTGCATTGGAAAATTTGTAGACAGACTTTTTGCAGGCCAGCTTCGAATAAGAGTGGGCAAGACATGATCTAGCACACAAACAATGTACAGAGCAGTATTGAAAGGTGCTGGATGAAGGAAGAGTTTGGTAAACCTCAACTGCTCACTCAACAGCAATCAGGCAATGACTGTGTACCAGCCAGGCAATGCATCAGAAGTCTGCAAGCCCATAACAATACCACACCTGATCTAGAAACAATGGATTTGGTTTTTTTCACTAATCTCCAACAGCTTCAGACGTCCTGAGCATAAGACCGGGATTTTTATAGAGTGAAAATACAGCAAGTGGCACCATTCACTAACAGTAGAGATGCCTGTTCTCCATCTCATGACATCCACCAGGTCTTCTGTGGCCCTGCTGTTTGCCCACTGTTGACTCTCATCAAGTCCCAACACCCAAAGACGACGACGCTCCTCCAAGGCTGCAGGTCACGTAACTGCACTAGGGCACACATGACTGAACAGGCAGACCTTCCATTTCATTCTTCAGAGCCATCTCTCTAATCTCCTGTCTAAATGAGTATGCTTTGGTATTTACTTAGCTTGTTCCATTTTGTCAGCTAGTTAGGGAATTTGGAGGCTAGAGGTTTTGTCCTTTGTGTGGTTTTGCTTGTTTTTTTGTTGGTTTGTTTTTCTTTTTTAATTAAAAAAAATAGAAAAGAGAAGAAGAAGATGGATTTCACTCTTTAGTTACATATTTTGCATCTACCTGTACCAAGAACAAAGACACAAACCTTCTCTACAATCTTTAAAAGGTTTTGGGATTTTCTAGCAGTACTGTTTCCCTTTCTGTGCCAATTAAAATGGCTGTGTTTTCTGATAAAGGCTGATAAAGATGCCTTTAACACATGTCCACAACAAGGAGCATTGTGTGCTGTTACAACTGTTCAATAGATGCCCAGTTCCAGACAGATGGTGCTTTATCCTCACCCTTTCTTCAAGACAGAATAATGCATTGTCCCAACAGGAATTAACGGAAGTGCCATTCACATTAGACACTAATGCTCGTAGCAGCTCTTACTACACTACAGATGCAACTAATGCTTGAAGAAGGCAGTCCACACTGGAGGAGAAGTAGGACATTCAGAAACCAAAGTGAGGAGCACAGTACAAGAATCTATGCAAAATGCAACCTCCTAGTCAATGGGAAAGAGACATTTCAAAGGAAGACAGAAAGAAACAAAACAAACAACACAGAAATAGTAGGGGAAAAAAAATGAGGACTGAAGATTGCAGCAGACAAAACAAAGATCAGAAACTAAATGGGAAGTTAAAACAAAAGATCCAACACAGCAGAGAAAGTGCCTTTTCACAGCAATGGCCAAAACATCATGTCATCAGAAAACCAGCACTAGAAAGGTGCCCCATAACAGGTAAAAGCAGCTGAAACACAGGACATAGAGTGATACCAGGGAGGGTAAGTTATTCTGCAGTTGGACCTTGCCCCGTTGTGCACCCCAAAGCATTATCACCTTATAAAATTACATGTGAATGTTTAACATCTTAAATAGGCACATAGTTGAGTACCGATTAATAACAAAAATTTGAGAGTCTCAAAACTGATGCCTGGATACCTACTCCAAGAAAAATCTACCAGGAGATGTCTGCATAAACACTACAAAAGAGGCAATTCAGAGATAAGTTTTCAGCTCTCTCCTGGCCCCTCTCTGGTTTTGTTCAGACAAGAGATTTCAGATTCAAGACTAATTTAAGATGCTTCCACACATGCATAAAGTGGACCGAGAAGCACCTAGGCTCAAAAGAGCTCATGCTGCAGCACTTTTTTCACATTTTCCTTCTAGCACTGTGCTCATTTACCATGGTTTGAATGTGGCATAGCAGAAGAGAGGAAATCCAAGTATTAGACCTCTCTGTCTGAAAAGTCACTGAGGTATGGATAACAAATCTGGTTAGATACTCCACAGGCATGAAACACAAAACTAACAACTATCACTATCACGTCACTAGTTGTTCAAGGGAACATAGGCCTTTCGTCTGCATTTCAGAGAAGGTTTCTTATGGGAGAAAGGGAAAATCGGGAAGGAAAAGGCTCTTCAGAGATGTTTATCAAACCTGAAAAACCAGACCCTGGCAGCAGATGGTAGATGGCAAACAGGAAGATTTTGCTAAAAACTAGAACAGTTTTTAGCAATACTGGAAAGAAGGAAATCATTATGACAGCAGGAAACACTAAAATTTAAAGATACACAAGAAAATGCATTTACAATGTCTATTGCTCTATTAATAGACAAAAATGGAGCAATAGAATAAATGCAAGGGAAATGAAAAAGCAAGAGCAATCTATCACGAACAAGCTTATGCTCTGACAAGCAGCTTGAGTCCAGGTCTTGAAATAGTGCATTAGACCATAATGTTTTCAAATTTCTTCTGAGGATCGAGTAAATGGCGTATACCGTTAACTTCTTACAGGCCTCCAGTACTTTATATTAAGAAGCTGTGTTCATAGTGAAAAAGCAGATGAACTATTAAATAAGAAAATTACCTCTGGTTCACAGCGTCAATGAGCTGTAAATCACCAGGTACACCAGGAAATTAAAACTATACTTCTGCCATTTTGGGCTCTTATTTGTCATGGGATCCACTCTTATCAGACACTAGGAATGGACTAGATGGGCTAGATATATCTTTGATATGACATGTTTGTCCATTTTTGTGGTTTTCTTGTAACTTCCTTTACTAAGAAATGACACATCAAGGAGATGGAAGAGAGTTTATTAATGACAGTATATTTGACAGCCACTATACTGGACTAAAAAGATCTTGGCTGGAGCCAAGAATAATGTAGGTTGATACCTAACTAGTCACTCCACACTCCAAGTGAACGTACTTCAGTGACACACTTCCAGGCTCGGATATCCTTACATCTCCATTTGCTACAATCCTTACTATTCCCCATCTGGAACTTTCTTGAATACTACTTACTGTACTGTCTAAAAATTTTTCTGTATGCAATTGTGTAATTGCATACAAATTGAATGCCAGAAGAAAATAGATATTTATTTCTCTTGTGGTCCAAAATAATGTTCCGGATTCAGACCTACAAGATGATCTTTCTCCTTTCAGTCTCTTTCGTCTCTTTTTTTTTTCCCCATTCCTTGTGCAACTCTGCCAGTGCAATTACCACCTCATTTGCAGTATGCCTCTGGAATTCATACCAATGCAACCATACTTTAATATAGTCTAGAGGGATAATTATACCACCTAGCTCTAAGCACCTAAGTTGGTTAAGTTATTAATCAGCTAGTCACTGAAAAACCCCTCTTTCATCCACAGAAAAAGATCAGATCTTTCAGTGTTCTTCAGAACAAGCATACTACCATAACCTGCAACTCTTGCTACTCCAGCCATGAGATTTCTACATGTAGATGCTCCTAGCTGTGCTAAATTCTATACCGTGCTACCAAACTGACTTTAGTGATAACCCAAGACATTGTGGGTTCAAGCCTTTAAAACATAATACACACTTTTCTTCTACAAGGTGCTGTCCTGTAAGAGTCATGAGAGATCAGCTCACCTTCACAAAAAACATATATCGTTCTTTAAGCCAACACATAATTTTCCAGAGATGAAGCCCTACACGGTTGTGTGAATAAATTGCAAACACTTGCAATAGTTCCATTTCATTGAACAAGATTCATTTTACAAATAATTCAACACAGGCTTAACTTCTGCCAGCCCCAACTAAATGAACAAGCACTTGATGTCTAGGGGTCAACAATGTTTGAACAACATCAAAGTTTAATTTTTATAAAGTAATTTTTCTCCACCACAGCCTGTGTTAAAAAACAGCATACTAGCTTTAGTCTCATGTTTAATATGTTCTTACTATCTATAAAACAGATCTTACCTTGATCTTCTGAAGAGACCGGTGACCTGGAATAAAACAACAAAGTCCAGTCAATCTTTTGGTTTGAAAAGGCCACAATTAAGTTCAAGTGTCACTGTGGGGAATGTGATATGGAGGAACTTGAAGGTTTTATTTTTAGGCTTTATTCTTTATTCCTTAGAAGAGAGGGCTGGAAGGCATTTGATGAGAAAAGAGCAGAAAAGGGCAGAGACCTACTCTAGCAGCACGCTCTGCAGACCAGAATGGCCGTATGGAGTCATGTCCATAAGGCAGCTGTCAGCTGCACTATTAAGTATTCATGCCAAGAGTGTCTGTAGGTACTCGGCAAAAAACTTATCTACTACTGTTGCTGTTGGAAATAGCTGATGTTACTGGTAATAAAGTCCTGATACCCCTGATATTATTGGAGGGACAATAATTAAGTGTGGGACAGGAGAAAACCTCACAACTAGGATGGCTGAGGAAATTATAGCTTCACAGGAACTCACAGTCATTAAGGTGGCCACTTTTCTTACCACAAGTCAATGTAGTGGCTAGCATAAAACACTATTCATAATCCATAACAGTTCATGCCATCTTCACAAAAGCAACAAAAGCAGACACAAAAAAAACCTAAAACAAAACAACCAAACCAAAACCAAACAAAAAACCAACCAAACAAACAAGTTTGGACAGATGTAATTATAGCAAAAAGCAGCATAATAGTAGCAGCATAAGAGTTACAGGATTCCCTAACCAGTGGCTTAAGCTTCTCATAATACTCCAAGAGAATGGGGGGTTATAAAACTTAAGGGACCTCTCAGTGCATGCAGTGATGAGCAGAAGGACCCCACTGAATTCCAGGGATTTGTGTCACAGCTCCCATTACTAAGGATCACACTCCTCATCATTTTGGTCAGCACTCACAATAAACTAATATAAAAAGCTGTAAAATATTGGCCCTCCATTTTCCCCATTGCTGCAGTAGCTTGTCTTAGAAAAACTGGGGTTAATTGTACAGCCAAATCTGTGCCTTGGTTGTTTAGACTAGATTAACAGCACACAGTGGATTGGATCATTGCCTCAGCACTTCCCCAGCAAAGATTCTCAACTGCATATATAGCCTTCCCACCCAGGTAACAGTGAGTTTGTTCCTGTGGTGAATGGGACAATCCACGCTTCCTTTCAAAGTTATATTTAATTTTGCACCAATGTACAAAAATAACAAATTACCAAAGATTTAAAAACATTAGTGTTGCCAGCAAACAGATCAAAGCTGGCATAAGAAAAGCAGCCACAGAGGGATGAAGGAAAAGAAGGAACAAAGGCTAAAAGAGCACATGTATATTTAACTGAGTCAGCAGGAGATGAGGGTTGGACCAGGGAACAGGAGGGTTAGAAACCCTGTATTTAGAGGAATAAAGGAGCTAAGGAAGGAATCATGATCTCATTCCATAACAGAGGTCTGAAAATGAAGGTTGAGGGATTATAGGAGTTCAGAAGCACATATGCAAATATGTAGGTGCAAACAGGAAAGATGGAAAGAAAAGAAGGAAACTTTCCTAATGAGGTATGCAAATTTTTAAGTTTAGAAAGAGAGATTTGCAAAGAAAGAGAGGAAAGAGTTACAGCACAGCTGGAGCAATGGTCACTGTGAAAGGAAAAAATGTGGTTGCCTAATTAAGATTCTGACTGTGCAAGAAGCCAATGTGTCTGTATGGATCAGAATTAATTAATCCTCTACTCCCATTAAATCCCCTGATTGCTGCTGAACATCCTAGGCATGTATCTTGCTCTGCTGCCAACCAGGCCAGCTCTGCCCTCATACTTCAGCCATGACTGTTGAAATACAGTAGGAATACAGGTAACCCAGAGGATTAGTAGGCATCATTAGGACTCTGTCCCACTGCTTTGATCAGTTAGTTACAGGCCTTCCTGCACAACCCCCAGCAGAAGCCCTCCTGAAGGTCAAAACACACAGTGTTTCCTACAAGGTTAAAAAGTGCAGAATGGCCCATATCAAGAGGAGAAAGTTTTTAGGTACTTAAAAATATTTTTACATGCAGGAGTCATGCCAGGTTCCTTAGCTCACGTATCCTGGCTCTCCGCCCATTGACAATGCAGTATCCTACAGCATCTGTAGAATTTCTTCCTTTGGTTTGCTTCTTAATTGCACAGTTTCATCACTTTTCCAATCTTTATTTGAAACAATAAAATAAACAATAAAGATTATCCTACAATTTGGCTCTTCTTTATGCTGGTAAAACAGATGTCATTAGTTCCTTAAAGCATCAACAACAGGAGACATACTATTACTGCCTTCTCAATTAAAACACTGAGGGGAGGGATGAAAATTATGATAATTCATATTAAGTACCCCAAATTACTATGTATTTTTCAAAATACTACTGTCATGTACCTTTGTTTTATGCCTTTAACACAGTGGTTAAAAAGTAAAGAAATCTAACAGATACCACTGTTGCTAGTGACAGTGTTATCATTTGAAAGGCTTCATCAAGCATCTTTTGGAACTGTGGAGCCTGGTATCCCGAGAAAAGAAGGTTTATATAATCACACATCTTGATATGTACATATGCACCTTTCTGCCTCACCCTAGCAAAGTTTGAGCTTGCTGGCTCATTTCACCTACTGTTAACAGAGGGGCTGAAGACCCAATTCCCGCTTTCCCAAGGAAATACAATAGCATAAGCTCAAACTTTCTGTCATAGCTGCAAAGTCACAAAGGGTTTTGAATATCTCAGCCACAGGAAAGCCTCAATGCGAACTTCCACTATTGGAGATACCAAAGTTTCAATCACAATAAACTAGGCTTCCTTTGTTCCAATATTGACATAAAATAGTGGCAAAAGGCAAAGAGGACTTTCAACATTCTCCTACAATTTCAGGCCATAGATTTTAGCAGGGGGGAAGTTTTCCAAACCGTGCAAGCACTGGCCTAACTACACCAAGGGGAGTCTTGCTTGCAACTACAATGTAAGGAAGTAAGGCTGCTGAAAAGTCCACACTAATAATGTCGGGCGTTTTATGCATTGTCTGGTTTACCCCATGCTCATCACAGGCTCTAAGGGAGGAAAGAAAGAAGTCTAATGACCTGCTCTAAACCACATATACTCATTCCACAGGCACAGGGGGCTTTCTTGACAGGAAAAAAAATAATCAAGTGGATGCTCATATTTCTGGTCACACATCTTTCTCTCAGGTCTGTAAGAAGTGTGAGGGATATGCTGTGGCAGCACTGGTCACGAGATGGGTGTCCTGAGAAGGGAGGATTCTCAGCTGCTAACATCCACGGTAACCATCTATCTAGCACCTGTCAGCTGCCCTCCTAGTATGATTCTAGCTGTGTGTTTGACTGTCAATAAAGAGGCAAGTCATCTTACAATGTCCATGCCTCAAAAAAAGTAGAGATAAGTCAGAGATATTTCAGAAGAACTAATATGCTGTCAAGATCTGTGGTCCCACCTGGGCCAAAACACTTGGCCTAATGAAATCTTGAAGAGGTTTTCATTTGGTTAAGCAACAAAACCCCCAAAACCTTCAGGAAAAGGTTCAGACACTGCAATATCCTGTTCTTAGCCATTTCAGAACAGAATAGCTTATTTTTTATATGAACTGCTAGCTTTTTCTGGTTTTATCTTGGTGTAAAATTAACTTGCAGAAAGGCTCATCACCTCCCTAAGAGAGTAAAGACAGGCCAAATTGTCTCTGACTGGCTACATTTCCAGAAATATGAGATTAAATTAGCTCTTCTACCAACAACACTGTTTTCCCATGCATAAATGTAAAAGGGAAGCCCAATTTCAAGTATTTTCACAAAAGATATTAATCTGATTTTCATACTGCCCTGGTTTGACAGATGCTTTATGAAGAGCTATTGTATGACTAGTTAAAGCAAAGACAAATATTACTATGACGACAGGGAAGGGCATCAGAAGGGAGGAGGAAGAAAAGTGTGTTATCACCTCCATTTACTTTCTGTGCTGTTCATACTCCTCCTTTCTCTATAGGTCCTGCAGTAGTGTTCTCCTGTTGCAGGGTAGCAAGCTCTACTCAGAACTGAAACAGCACTTGCAAGCCTCAACCTGCAAGAGGAAGCTGTGCATTACGTATTCCACTACTCCCTATGCAAGCAAACCAGTACTTTTTGTGCTTAACGCAAAATGCAACAGGATGTCCCAGGAAATGAGGTACACATATTTAGAAATGCATTAAAAAGCCATAGTAATAATGTAAAAAGCCATAATAATAATGTAAAATAAATCACATATTCACTAGATGTTTCCAGCAAATTGGAAGACTTATGATACTGAAGGTGTGAGACATGCCCACCTAGCACAGCTCTGTGCCTCAGAATTAATGGTCTGATCCAAAGCTCATTGGAATTTTTCCAGTCACTCTTACAGGCTTTGGATCAATTTCTGGCAAAAATCTACTCCTCAGAATAGCAAGACAGCCTTCAATATCATACAAGCCTTCCCCGAACAGCAAAATACTCACAGCTGTTTCCAAGTGCTCTCTCTAATGTGCAAGCAATAGATTTATTTAGCACTGGAAGGATGGAAGAGGGAATATTCATTTCTAAGGAAGGAAGGGCAGGGACTGTCACAATTTTGAGCCTAGTCAGCCGAGGCTTAGGAACCTCAAGAAATACAACCAGCCTCCAGCAGATGAAATCTAAAAAAATTTCAGCAATCGGTTACGTTACTCATGAAGACAAAAGCCTCTGGAGAAACAAAGCCGGAGCTGATGTAAAGCAGTTATTTTAATCAATGAACCTGTAGCAGAAACCATCTGCACCAGGCCTATTTAAAACCAGACATTTACAATTTAAAGGCCAAATAACAATCTGTGTGCAGCAATTCTGCTGGGTTTTATGGCCATTCCCTTTTTTCCCTGCTTAAGCAATGTATTTCTGCAAACTTTCTAATTCAGTCTAACAGCCGCCTGTAACAAGGAGAGGGGAAGAGCTTTCAGATTAAACCCATTCCTTTTCATTTTGCAGATACATCTTTTCAGAATCAAATGTGGCATCCCTGTTGGATTTATTTGCATATTCCCGATAGTAATTGAAGAAAATTATTAGAACAGTAAGTGTTTTTAAAATAAAGGTGAGGAAAAGCCCTCATTCAGCAATCTGTATCAATGCCTCTGGTACTGGGAGTCCCTTGCAGCCACAGCTGCCAAATGTGCCCTGTATCTTACTGGCAGGAAGGCAGATCTGCTTGCTTTCCTGGTCCCTCAGCATCTTCTACTTGGAGGCGCCCAGTAAGAGTTAAACATAATGCTCAGCCAGGGCATCACCATTTTCTGCCATGGCACCTGATAAAAAATAAAAGCCTAAGAATTACTGAGAGCTTCCCCACATTTCCACTTTGACCCTATACATGCCCAATTCAGAGTGACCTTGACAGGCTAGAGAAGTGGGCTAGCAGCAATATGGCAAGTTCAACAAAGGCATATGCAAAGTCCTGCACCTCAGAAGGAATATGCAACACGACAGGCTGAAGGCCTGACAGCCGGAAAACAGCTTTGCAGAAAAGGATGCAGGGCGATAACAGAGTACACGTTGACCATCAGTCAGCAGAGTTCTCTGCAACAGCGAAGGCCAACGGCATAAAGGGCTGTATTTGCAAAAGCACAGCCATAAGGTAGATGGGAAGTGATTTTTACCCTCTACTGGGTGCTTGTGAGACTTGAGAACAAGACAGACATTGACACCTGGACTGAGTTCCACAGAGAGCTGCAGAGATTGTGAGGGCATATGAGAAGAGGCTTAGAGGCCTGAGTTCGTTCAGTTAGAAGAGAAAGCTGAGGGAAAATCTTATCGCTGCCTTCAACTACTTAATGGGAAGGAATAAAGAAGACAGAGCCAGAGCCTGCTCGAAGAAAGAAGAGTTGAAGAAATAAGAGGAAAAGCAACAGTAACAAGGTGGGACATGTTACTTCATTGAGACTGGACATTAGGAAGAAAAAAGTTCACCATGGGGATAATCAACAGAATAACAGGCTTTGCAGAGAGATTGTGGAATCTCCAGCTTTGCACACATTAAAAATTCATCTGGAAAAGTCTCTGAACTACCTCATCTAGCTGGACCTATTTTGAACAGAGGTTTGCATTAGATGACTTTCAGAAGCCCTTCCCAACCTGAGTATCTCTACAAAGCTTTCTGCTTTTACTATCCCAGCTTTCCTGTCATTCTTTACTCTGAAGTATTTGTCATGGACAGTGGCCATACTGTCTCACACACGTGGGAAAATGCTGACCAGCAATGCTTCCTGAACATAAAAAATCCTACTCACTTATTATTTTGCAGAAATATGTTTGGGCATGTCCTGTTGATCTGTAACAACAATCTGGAGAGCCTGATTTTTTCTAATTCTGCTAAAGCAAAGATCAGTACTTTTTCTAGCATCTCCTTAACTTCCTTCAGCAGCCTCAGTCTCTACCTGCACAAAAACCACTTCCTCAAGCTGTCCACGAGCAGTCCAATATACAGGAATGTTGCTTGGTGCTTCTTAGGAGAACAACTCAGACATATTCCTTGCTGTGTCTCAGACACGTCTGTGTCCCTTATATTGTTCCATATTTTTTCTCATTTTTTACCTCTTTTTATCTAACTAACCTTTTAGTTAGATAAACTTTTTATCTCTTGCCATTTCTCTGCCCACTGTACAGTACTTTGAATGAAGGCTTAGGACACCTCAATGCAGCTATACCTGAAGTTGTACTGACACCCAGAGGAGTTGCCTGGGAATTGCTGCTTAACAAGGGAATAAAAGATTTTATTGCAAAATCAGCTGTAAACCCATACATACTTAATCATGATTTAAAAAAGAAAGAGGATGAGAGAGAAATGTTCTAACACACTCATCTTGAAAAAGATAGTTCTACCTTGGAATCCAAGTCAAAACACGACCTAAGAAAGCTGGCTTATTATATGCTTGGAAAAGAAAGTGTTTCCAAATGACCGGCAGGATCACTGTAGGGTGATTGTGTGTTGTTGGTTGTTGGGTTTTTTTAAATACTTGGTCTTTCTTTCTCTTATCACCACATGACACAAAAATATCTCAGGGGAATGTAAGGCATTCATTTTGAAGAGGGCCTGATCCAAGCTTCTTTGGAATGCTATTCTTCCATTTCCAGATTTGAATTAAATCTTCAAAATCCCCACTGACCTGCCTGTCAACTGCTTAACAAATTTGGGGGTCAAAAGGCAAAAAGGAAAGGCAGTAGCTGATATGGCTCTAATCCTAGAAGAAACAAAGAGAGATCTAGTCACACCATGTAATACTTCGGTGACACAACAAACTGGATGTCAAAGCACTGGATGCTGTTTAAAACAGCTCTTTATTAAGAAGACCTGGAACAGGAACTAAACAGGCTAGGTATATGCACTTCCTTAACATTCTACATTTAAAAAGAAAAAAGGTGCAATCAGGCAATAAATTATCTGGCCATTTTCCTCAACAATAGATCTGTGTGCTTTTACTTTTTCCAGGAAAAGATTAACCCAGAGGTCATTTTGCTATGACTTTAACTTTTTATTTAACCCAGAGAAAGTAATTATTTTGGTAATCACAAAGTCATGACAGCCACACTGCAAACACAGCAGGTATACTCTGATTCAGAAGACACATCCCCAGCTGGCCCTCAGGCTAGATAGAATCATAGAATAGTTTGGGTTGGAAGCGACCCAGCTCTTTGGTATCGTGAGATACCACCCAAACTATCTTAGGCCAGTTCGGGTTTCTAAACAATCTAGAAGCTATCCTAAAAGTGGTGTGTTTGTTACCACAAAGCAAACAAGTTGCTCCTGATAAATAGCCTTTAGTGGTTTTAGGGGAAGTCAGATCAAATCACAGGAATCCCTCAGAAGTAGAATCTTGCAATTATGTTCATAAACAAGTGGCCTGATCTTCACAAGTGCTAAGCACTAAGCAACCCTTACTTGCTTGCCATCTTTAAAAAAAAAAAGTAAAAAAATAAAAAGATCACCTCAGTTAATGTGCACAACACACAGGTCCTAGACAGAGCAGAAGTGCTGAGCCCTTTACACTCCTGCTATGGAGTAATTAATGGAGAATAAAACTTGTGATGGGAGTTTCAGGTATGGTTTTGTACTGCACTTTTAGATGCCTGGCACAGAAGCAAGAATCAAGGAGTCAGGGTTACACTGGCTCCAAGCCATCTCTGGCTCTCTGATTTCAGCTCTTGGCATAATTTAGCCAGGTCCATCTGTCCCTGCTTGCCCATGGGCAACAACACTGCCAAGGACCTCAGCAAGGCTACGTGTTACAGCCCTGCTCCACATTATTTCTCTCCCTTGCACACACCTCTGTGTCAGCACTGCTAAACGCTCTCTCAATCTCGGCTACTAAGACAAAGCTGTGGGGTTTAGTGCTCCTTTCCCAGCTCAGAGGAGCAGCAAGCAGGAACAACTTTTCTCCCTTCCCATTTGAACACTTCTGAGCTTTCAGAAGTTTCTCTTCTCACACGAGAAATCCTTTGACAGGCATTTTAAGAAGAGACAGTACCTCCTACACCCTGGCATATAAGTCTGCAGCCAGAGGACTAGGACACACCCTGGACATGGAAGAGCAAGGGCAGCTCCCTGCAGAGCAGCCATGTCAACATGCACAACCTGGGGAACGTGCTCTCTGTCCCTCAGCAGTTCCTACATGAGCCGGAGAATCTATCCCCAGCCCAAGAACATCAAACCCAGCTCATGTTCACGGGTAGTTTCTGTTTCAAGCAACATTTTCCAGAAGAAATAAACCTCTTCTATGCACACATCCGCCAAGTAAAAACAGCTCACCAATATATTTTTCAAGCAGCCCTAGTGAAAAACCTCACTTTTTGTTCAATGAGTCAAGCAAAGGGTCATGTCAAAAATATTGTTCCCAGCCTCATCCAAAAGCTTGAACTTTGTGAGTCTAAAATACTAAATCACAAACTTCAAAAGATGACCTATTTTCACATGACTATGCTTTGTCTCTAGCTTTTTGTTGCATGGTACTTTGACGCTCGTTTCCGGCCACAGCCGAAATCTGAACATGTAGCTATCTAAAGAATTAGAGAAAGTTAGCAAAGGTTTGACTTTTTGGAGTTTAACAATGTGAACTCAGGCACAGTAGCACTTCTGTGTGATAGTCTACAGCAGTTATTTTACCAATCTACATCTCTATTCTCTTTACAAGCATGTTAACAAGAACTTAAGAATACGAACAGGGTATCAGTCTGAATGCATATTATGAGATGTCCTAGTGTGAAAGAGTGCAGTCTGAATGCATATTATGAGATGTCCTAGTGTGAAAGATTGGACACACTGTGTATCCCAATGTGTGTTACATATGTACAGGACTCTGTTTCATACCCATGCCCTGAAGCTTGTTAGTTTTGTCTTTGATAAGACAGTTTGGTACTGAGTGAGAGCACATTAAGAACCAGTCTCATCTCCGAGCAGATGGCAGCTCCTTATGGCAGGGACAGAGCATGTGGACACAGGCTTGCTATTCCTGTGCAATGCACAGAAAGCAAGAACTGGCATGGTTTGGTGGGTTTTTTCCTTACTTCAACTCTTACAAATAAGTAACAAGTACACACAAATACAGACATACATATTATCTAAAACTACAAGGTTCACTTCTTTCACAACTTTTATTGGACTGGAAGCCTGCCATGCTGAAAGATATCCAGCCTATATTTATAGCAGTGCTTAAGCAAGCCCAGAAGAATACATGCTTTCTTTCTGTCAAGCATCCTATATCAGCCCAGTAAACCCAGCTAGCCCCTCTTCCAGTGCCTTTAATGTCACTGGGGGCCATAGGTCTGCTGTTTCCACTCCATAAAGCTGAAGAGAGGGATATTCACATTCTATAGCGGCATCCTTGGCTCCCGTGTCTCCTCTACCCTTCTCTGGCCAGGTGCAGTTACCATATGCCTGATACTTGCAGGAAAGCAGTCGGCCCTAAAGACCGAATTACCAAATGCCATTTTCTTTTACCCAGCCAAATGGAAAACAAGGGTACAAGAAGTGACTGTCTTGATATGTTCCCCTGCCTTCTTTGCTGTAGAGCTGCTTTACATTTCAGTGCAGATTCTGCTTCTCAGTACAAGGGCTAAAGTAAGCAAACAAGGATGGAAGCAAAGAGGAAAAAAATATAAAGAAAGAATTGTAACAAGAAAAGAGTAAAAAGAATGAATTCTACTGCTTCATCAGCCTTGGTTATCAGCCAGAAAGTGGAAAGCAGATTTATAGCTGCTATGGTAAACCACTCAAAGAGAACCAAGGCACTCAGCTATCTGTACTCTGTCCACGTGAATTTTATCCTTTAAACATACTCCAACAAGAAAAAAAATAAACACCAAAACCACCAACAAAAAACCCTTACATTCCACACATAAAACTCTTTTTCCTTCTCTTATCTACTGGAACTATTCAGAAAGCATTGTCAAGGTAGGTGATAGTTGACTGTTTCGACATCTAGTTGGGAAGGTCCCTTTGTCAAGCACATGCATATTCTGTTGCTTGAAATCAGACGAAGTTGAAGTGGAGAGCTGGACTGCTTGCATTTCCCTTTTGGAAAGCAGGATGCCAGTCAAGAAGCAAGATCTCTCTAAAGAAGACAATTTGTAGTCTTATGGTGTGTGGGAGTGTTTTGCATGTCAGTATCTGCCAAAATAATTTGTCAGCAGGGTGAATTTCTTCAGCTGCGCATTAGGTGTTGAGATGCTACAAAAATCATCAAGAGCCCTCGTTCTGAGGGCTCAGGGGCAGGTGGGTGGGAAAAAAGGAAACTAAAATTCCACCCAATCCACTCTAGGGAGCGACATTCTGAATAATAAAATTATTTGGTAATGAGTACTGATGAGAAAAAAACCCCATCCTACAGGATGCAGTACGGGATGTACTCTATTTCCACCACATATTGAAGGGGAAGAAACACAAACCCGCATCAGATGTGCCTACTGTTGCTAAAACCCCTCAGCAATTCAGCATCTCAACAGCAAAGGCTGGAGAATTAATTCTGGAAGAAAACAAATACTATTTGCATTGCACTTACATAAACAAATAAGGCCATACACATGAAAAACTAAACCAAATTCTAATTTCTTCCTTTTCCAATTACAGTTAACAAGAGCAGAAGCAAAAGATGATGTATTAAAGATCAGTATTACTGTGAGAGGGGTTACCAGGATAGTGTTTAAGTACCAATTACTAATGACTTGCAGAAATTTCAAGAAGGAAAAAGCATTATTTTTCTACACTCCAGTTCTCTGTAGATAAGGCCAGATTTTGGCAGTAGTGACATAAAAATTCTACTAATTAACAGGGGCAGAGGTGATTAAATAAGGTTTTCCATGTATTCGGTCACTTAAAAGTGACACCAGAAGATTGCTGAAAGTTCATGTTAAGCAGTTTCCAGAACCATCTGATTCTCACTGTTTGCAAAGGTCCCTTAGGCCTGGTGGGTGCAACGACTGTAGAGCCATGACTCATCCCCTGACATGAGCAGGGACTGTATGTGGTGACACTTCCTCTAGTTCTGCTTCCATATCATCAGACATCAGAGCAAAATGACAGGATCTTCCCATAACCAGAACCATCCTCAAGCTGGTACCAACATGGCTGAAGTAACGCAAATCCTCTTGATTCCCAAAAACATCTGTTCTTGTGTTTACCTCACATACACAGTCTGTACATGATACACTTAAGATATACCAAAGACATATCTCGTGAGGGCTAGTCTTTGAAAAGATATTTGGTGCCAACATTCCTCTCCACCGCTGTGACTTTAGCATTATTTTCCTCTCTAAACTGTATTCCTTTTTTCTGCAGCTGAGTCAAGGTGTGTCTATTAATCCAGGAGTCCCTTCTCCTGGCTTTGACCGGAATGAACATCACTAGAACTAGAGACCTTGCTTGGGGAAAGTGGACATGGATTAAGTGACAATGTGGGAGAGGCTCAAAATTAACTTGTGAATTAATATTTATCCAGGTAAAAGTTTTATTTCCAGGTTCATGACAAAT
Organism: Strigops habroptila; assembly: GCF_004027225.2. Classification (NCBI taxonomy): domain Eukaryota; kingdom Metazoa; phylum Chordata; class Aves; order Psittaciformes; family Psittacidae; genus Strigops; species Strigops habroptila. The sequence continues at coordinate 69,027,662 of NC_044279.2, forward strand.
CATTTGGGAAGTTCATATATATGTTCTGTATCTAGAGATGTACTTGAGTTTGCCGTACAAGCAGCTTCGGAAAGAAAAAGAAAACTTCAAGAAAAATTGTAAAAGCTGGACACACAAATTATCTCCCAAATAGTAACAGATACCAGCAGCAGTAGCTGTCCTTCAAGAAATTTTCGGAATCCCAAGGTTGCAAAGCAGCACAGGGCACTAAACAAGATTTTTCTTTGCTGTCAATATGGAAAGAGTATGAATTTCCCTGGGAAGTATTGCTGTCTGCAGTGCTACAGTCTCCAGGTTGTTTTCATATTCAATGATTGCACCACAAAATAAAAATAAATATCCTGGTTTTGAGTAGCTTTGTACTGAACTGACTATACAGACAAAATAAGAGATTCAAACTATTTCTGGAAGGGTTTGATTTTAAAAACATAGGGATCTAACAAAGAAAATACACTCCTTTTTGTCAGCCAAATTCCACCATTTTTAAAAGGCTTTCAATAGTTTGTCAGGATGAGATTTTTTTCTTGATGGCAAGAAATGAAGTTTCAAGACCACTTATTCAAGCAATACCAAAATTCTGCTAGTTTCTCATTGCTACATTGTAAGCTTTAAGGGAATGAAAAAGAGCAGAATTATAACTTCAGATCCACAGGCACATATCCTTAAGATAGATTTCCAAAAGAAACCAATAATTATTCCTTTATTCCTCACTGAAAATCTCTAAAAACAATGAAGGCAGCTAAAACCTTGAAGTATCTGGAGAGAATTAATATCCACAACAGGAGCATAAAGTACATGAAATACATTATTTTACCACACTTGGGAACTAGAATGTTCTTTGTCAAGGAAGTCTCAGAAATAAAGGTAGGGAAAGATTTAAGCAGCAACAGAAGAAAAGATTTCCTAATGGTGGATAAATTGTAGTCTCTACCTGGAATGTGCACAAGATTTTACATATTGTGACTGCATCATGCTGACAATAGTGAGAGCTTTCAAAACACAGGACCAGTCCCCACACTGAGATGCATCGGTTTTGCCCACTCAGTCTCACTCAGGGAATTTACTTTCCCTCAAAACAATTTCTTACCTATTTTCTATATTCTTATTTATTTCTTTTTTCTTTCTTTCTTTCTTTCTTTCTTTCTTTCTTTCTTTCTTTCTTTCTTTCTTTCTTTCTTTCTTTCTTTCTTTCTCTTTCTTTCTTTCTTTCTTTCTTTCTTTCTCTCTCTCTCTCTCTCTCTTTCTCTTTCTTTCTTTCTTTCTTTCTTTCTTTCTTTCTTTCTTTCTTTCTTTCTTTCTTTCTTTCTTTCTTTCTTTCTTTCTTTCTTTCTTTCTTTCTTTCTTTCTTTCTTTCTTTCTTTCTTTCTTTCTTTCTTTCTTTCTTTCTTTCTTTCTTTCTTTCTTTCTTTCTTTCTTTCTTTCTTTCTTTCTTTCTTTCTTTCTTTCTTTCTTCAAAGTACTTCCCCTATTAAAGCCATGTTTACCTTTCCCTGAATCATTCTGTTCTCTTTACATTACTTTTCCTCTTCAAGTTCACATCTTTCCTTTCACTAACACCCTCTCCTTTTTAATATCACTTTCCTAGCGAGAGGTGGAGGGCTGCTTTAGGCAAATTTTCTCATGCTCCACTTTAAGGTAGTGAGAATGGTGCCTAGCAAGCTATTTGTGAACGTATCTAAAACAACAGAAGAGAAAGAAAAGGAAGAGTTGAGCATAAACAGGCACTGAATTTGGTTATGCCCTTTTTCTGTTATAAGGACTACACAGGAGCATACAGTGAAGGTGAGATGGTGATTTATGCCTTCACTCAAAATAAGAACTGTTTGAAAGCAATCAGTACTCATGAAGCCTCATCTGGGATTTTAAGCAATAGAAAGTAATTTGTACAGCTGTACAAATAGCTGGTTAAAACATACGTGCTTCACTCTTGTGGCTTAATCTTAAAGAAGGCAGCTTGAACTAAATTTGAACCAGAAAACTAAGTCAGAAATTTGGTATCAAACATACCAGGGCAGACTACCCTGCCTATTTAAGAGCTGATACTGCATTTTCCAATGCAAGTATTTCAGGGAAGCATTTTGATTTTTCAAGTTTCCACCAACCTGTGAAATTTTAAAGGTTCACTACCAATAGGCAGCAGCTCCTCCCTAGCATGTCCAAATCCTCTTTATATTTTCTGAACTTTCACTAGATGAGTATTCCTCCTCCTTTCTTCATGCAAACTTGCATCTCTGATGCTCTTCTCACCTTGTACCACTCAAACACTTATTTTGAAAAAAAAAAAAAAAAAAATAGTATAAAACCAAACCCTAAACCACCTTGTAACATCCGCACTGATTTCCTGAGCAATGAACTGATTCTTGTAGCCGAGTTAAAACATTTGGCATTTAGCTGTTTTCTTCTTTCCTCTGAGGAACTAGGCTATTATTGCCTCCTAAAGCAGTGCCTGGGTGGTATTACTAGCTAATTAATGTCTATTTAGTGTAAAAGGCTGCAGCCACCTTCCAGCCTCTACAGGCATTTTTTCTTCCTCTTCCTGACAGGACCAGATGGCATTTTGGCCAACCTTCACCCACCCTTCACAAGCCATGCGTTCAATTCAGACGATGCAGCTAGCAGCTGGACAGATGCTAAAAAAGTGGTTCTTTCGGCCCCCAAAAATGGGAAAATTAATTACTTCAATTAAAAGATGGAGGTTAAACCTTTACCAAGGTATAGTCATCTTTTCAATTTTGCATGCTGTTGTGTTTTGTTATTTTATTTAATTTCTCAGCTTTCATCACATAACAGGGTGACAAAAATGTAAGTAGGAAGAAAAATACATGACCAACAATGAATGCTTACAGCAGGCAATGAGGGCGTGGTCATCCCTATCTCACTGCACCGTTTAATCGTAGGATAAATCAGGATGATGAGCCAACTCATGTTCAAAGGAAGAATCCAAATACATGTTTCAGTGGAATCAAACCAGAATACTTAGCTCTCCTCAAGATCAAGCACCAGTAGTCCAAGTAATTGTCTTCCTATTGTTTGGGAGTTTTTTTTTGTATGTACTGTTCACACTAATTTGATGTCCCTGTTAAGTTACGATCTGCCCCAGCTCCTGGTTGCTGCATTAAGATGCTGTTTCATGTTCTGCCCACCCCACAGATCAGTGACACACCAAAAAGCCATCAGAAAGGAAGTAAAACATAAAATACCATTAATCAAAAACCACCTGGAAAATAACTAACATGAAGCTTTCTTAATTAGAAACAAAAACGTGGTAATTTTCTCTCAGAAAGACTCCTGCTTCAAAACTATTACATACAAATTACTATTTACTCCAACAGCTTGTGATCAAAACCAACACCAAATATCATAATTATTTTTAGACCACATTCTTTTCTGTACTTTCATTGATTGAAATAATTTAACACATCTTTCTATTTGCATACTTTGTCTTTTTAGCTACACTCCTCCATTAGAGGAAATACTAGAAATTAGAGGAAATAATAGAATTAGAGGAAATTAACTAGAAATAGAATTAGAGGAAATTAACTAGAAATAGTTAATAGGTGTTACATATAGAATCATAGAATCATAGAATCGTAAGGGTTGGAACGGACCTTAAGATCATCTAGTTCCAACCCCCCTGCCGTGGGCAGGGACACCTTGCCCTAAACCACGTGGCTCAAGGCTCTGTCCAACCTGGCCTTGAACACCGCCAGGGATGGAGCATCCACAACGTCCCTGGGCAACCCATTCCAGTGCTTCACCACCCTCACTGTAAAGAACTTCTTCCTTATATCTAATCTAAACTTCCCCTGTTTAAGTTTGAACCCATTACCCCTTGTCCTACCACTACAGTCCCTAAGGAAGAGTCCCTCCCCAGCATCCTTGTAGACCCCCTTCAGATACTGGAAGGCTGCTATGAGGTCTCCACGCAGCCTTCTCTTCTCCAGGCTGAACAGCCCCAACTCTCTCAGCCTGTCTTCATATGGGAGGTGCTCCACCCCTCTTATCATCCTCGTGGCCCTCCTCTGGACTCGCTCCAACAGCTCCATGTCCTTTTTATGTTGAGGACACCAGAACTGTACGCAGTACTCCAAGTGAGGTCTCACGAGAGCAGAGTAGAGGGGCAGGATCACCTCCTTCGACCTGCTGGTCACGCTTCTTTTGATGCAGCCCAGGATACGGTTGGCTTTCTGGGCTGCAAGCACACACTGCTGGCTCATGTTAAGCTTCTCGTCAACCAACACCCCCAAGTCCTTCTACGCAGGGATGCTCTGAATCTCTTCTCTGCCCAACCTGTAGCAGTGCCTGGGATTGCCCCGACCCAGGTGTAGGACCTTACACTTGGCTTGGTTAAGCTTCATAAGGTTGGCATCGGCCCACCTCACAAGCGTGTCAAGGTCCCTCTGGATGGCATCCCTTCCCTCCAGCGTATCAACCGAAACACACAGCTTGGTGTCGTCGGCAAACTTGCTGAGGGCGCACTCAATCCCACTGTCCATGTCGCTGACAAAGATGTTGAACAGGACCGGTCCCAACACCGATCCCTGAGGGACACCACTCGTTACAGGTTTCCAACTGGACATCGAGCCATTTACCACAACTCTTTGCATGCAGCCATCGAGCCAGTTTTTTATCCACCGAGTGGTCCATCTATCAAATTGATGTCTCTCCAATTTAGAGACAAGGATGTCAGGTGGGACAGTGTCGAACGCTTTGCACAAGTCCAGGTAGATGACATGAACTGCTCTGCCGCTGTCCATCAGTTCCGTGGCTCCACCATAGAAGGCCACCAAATTGGTCAGGCAGGATTTCCCCTTAGTGAAGCCATGTTGGCTGTCACCAACCACCTCATTGTTTTTCATGTGCCTTAGCATGTTTTCCAGGAGAAACTGTTCCAAGATTTTGCCAGGCACAGAGGTGAGACTGACTGGTCTGTAGTTCCCCAGGTCTTCCACCTTCCCCTTCTTGAAAATGGGCGTTATATTGCCCTTCTTCCAGTCATCGGGAACTTCACCTGACTGCCAGGATTTTTCAAATATGATGGACAGTGGTTTAGCAACTTCATTCGCCAGCTCCTTCAGGACCCGTGGATGGATTTCATCAGGTCCCATGGACTTGTGCATGTTCAGGTTCTTAAGATGGTCTCGAACCTGATCCTCTCCTACAGTGGGCGTAAGGTCTTCGTTCTCATAGTCCCTGCATTTGCTTTCCAAGACTTGGGTTGTGTGGTCAGAGCATTTGCTGGTGAAGACTGAGGCAAAGAAGTCATTAAGAACCTCAGCCTTCTCCAAATCCATGGTAGCCAGTCCTGATAGCTTCTGGAGAGGGCCCACATTGTCCTTAAGTCTGTCTTTTATTTGCTACGTATCTATAGAATCCTTTCCTGTTATCTTTTACATCCCTTGCCAAACTTAATTCTAGCTGGGCCTTAGCTTTCCTAACCTGGTCCCTAGCTTCTCGGGCAATGCTCCTATATTCTTCCCAGGTGGCCTGTCCTCGCTTCCACCTTCTATAAGCTTCTTTTTTCCCTCTAAGTTTCCTCAGCAGCTCCTTGTCCATCCATGGAGGTCTCCTGGCCCTCCTGCTGCACTTTCTTCTAGTCGGGATGCAACACTCTTGAGCACGTAGCAGGTGATCCTTGAATATCGACCAGCAGTCTTGGGCCCCTCTGCCCTCTAGGACTATATCCCATGGAACCTTACTAAACAGGTTCCTGAAGAGGCCAAAGTCTGCTTTCTTGAAGTCCAGGGCAGTGAGCTTGCTACACGCTCTTCTCACCGTCCTGAGGATCTCAAACTCAACCATCTTGTGATCACTAGAGCCAAGGCTGCCCTGGAGCGTTACATTTCCAACCAGTCCCTCCCTGTTGGTGAGCACAAGGTCCAGCATGGCACCTCTCCTCATCGGCTCCTCTACTGCTTGAAAGAGGAAGTTGTCTTCCACACAATCGAGGAACCTCCTGGATTGCTTGTGCCGGGCCGTACCGTCCCTCCAACAGATGTCAGGATAGTTGAAGTCCCCCATGAGGACAAGGGCCTGCGAGCGTGAGGCTGCTCCTATCTGTCTGTAGAGCGCTTCATCCACAGAGTCCTCTTGATCAGGCGGCCTGTAACAGATCCCCACCGTAATGTCCCCTGTTGCTGTTTTCCCTTTGATCCTGACCCACAAACACTCTGTTACCTCATCACCCGTCCCCAGACAGAGTTCCATATTCTCTAGCCTATCACTGACACAGATAGCAACGCCCCCTCCCCATCTGCCTGGCCTGTCTTTTCTAAACAGCCTGTAACCTTCCATTCCGACACTCCAGTCATAGGAGCCATCCCACCATGTTTCTGTGATACCAATGACATCATATTCCCGTAGCCTTGCACACATCTCTAATTCCTCTTGCTTGTTCCCCATACTACGGGCATTTGTATAGAGGCACCTTAGCCGAGCTCCAAATGAAGCCGACTCAATGGCTGGGGCAGCTGGAACATCTCTACATCGCTCCAAGCACTTATTACAGGTGCTGGCAACTGACCAGGAATGTTGGGATGGATCAATGCTCCCCTCCCCCAACACATCTAGTTTAAAGCTTTCCTGACCAGCCTGGCAAGCCTCCTACCAAAACAGCTCTTCCCCTTCTTTGTCAGACCAGCTCCACCAGCCTCCAGTAGATCTGGCCTCCCAAATGGAGCCCCATGTTCTAAATAGCCAAACCCCTGACTATGGCACCAGAATTCTAACCATTTATTAACCTGCCAGACACGCCTAGCTTTTTTAAGGTCCTCCCCTTTGCCCTGGAGAATCGATGAAAAAACTATCTGAGCTCCAGATCCCCTAACCACCTCTCCCAGGGCTCTGTAGTCCTTCTTAATGTTTTCCAGGCTACTGCTATCTATATCTCTAGCAACCACATGGACCACTAGGAGGGGGTAATAGTCAGCAGGACTTACTAGAGCAGGCAGCCTCTCAGCAACATCCCTGATCCGAGCCCCTGGCAGGCAACACACCTCCCTCGAGACTGGATCAGACTGGCAGATGAGCGCCTCTGTGCCTTTCAAAGTAGAGTCCCCTACTACTATGACCCTCATGTACACACACACACATATGTATATATAGTGATTCCAGAGACACTAAGGAGACCACAGCTATAATAGGATCAGTATGGTTTAATCTGCTAACGTCTGAGGAGGGCCGCTCCCAACCTCTGTTTGGAAAAATAATGACCACTTAGAAAACAGCCCCAGTGGGTCAACTGATGCCACTTTCTCTCGCAGCAAGTCCCCTGTCACTTGCCCTAGTAACAGGCTGTAGGATATTGCACTTTGAGATAGAAGTGCTGTACTATATTTCCGACTAGATGTAGAACACTGGCAACTGATGACTCCAAAGATCCTTGAGAACTCCATGTACAGGTGGAATTTCCCCTCTGTGCTCTGCCATATTCTTTTTTTGGAATTTTTCTAAAATTCTTTCTGCAAGTTTTATTTGAAAAATAATTTCTGAAGGGACAAACCTTGGTAAGGAACCTGTGAGCTACTTCAGCTGCCAAAATACAACAGTACTTTCTAAGTTCTCCTTTAAAGTGACAGGTTAGAAAGATTTCTTAGGTTGCAAAGTCAAGCATCCAGAAGCTTTGAAATGCCAGAACTCATGTCACCTGAGCATCATACTTCAGCCCTATCGCACATTTTGACAACCTTTAATCACATTGCCACCTGTTACTTTCTTCTACAGGACTCTTGCTTCAGTTAGAGACCTGCTTGACATCATTTTGTCAAGCCTCAAGATTTATTTATCCTACATGACCAAAACTTATTGATTAATTTTCTCCTAAGCATCTCCAAGAGAGTCTCCCCATAGTATCCAAGTTTCTTGTGACCATGAAATTCACCCTTACTATTCTCCTCTAAGGTGAGGATGCAGTATTACCTGTATTCTGCAGCTGGGCAAAAGAGATTCAGAAGGAAGGCAGGCACAAACTTTCCACTAGTTTTAGTAAAACAACCTCAGGCACACAGAATGCCTATTTCTTGGTTTCCAGCTCTCCACTTTCTTTCAAAGTCTTCTTGTAATGGCCTCCCAGGAACCCATCCTACTTCACAGTGGCCATGCATAGAGTGAGGAGCCTGTTGTTACTGGCCATTTGTGAAAAGTTTGTTGTAAATCTGCATCATTCAGAAATTCTTTTGGGAAAACTGAGGGCAGAAGCCAATCCTCCAGAGCAGCATTCACCTGCCTTAACTGTAATAATACTTTGCTTTCTCCACTGCAATCTCCCACCTCATTTACTATACACCTTTCAGCCTGCCAGTATATGAGGCAGTGTCTAAACATACTTCAGAGCTTGCCCACTGAATAATCTGCATCTGCCTGGAACTCCAGATTTTCAACAGAAACAGCCACAGACTCTTTCCCCCATATCCCTGACCTGTCTCACTCACTTCTTACCTATCTGCAATCCGTGCCCTCCTTTATCAGATAACTATCAGATGAGTATCTGATTTCCCAGACATCTCTACATCCCCTGTGCTCCTAATTGCCCGCTTCAACCTCCTAACTCCCCAAGCTCCTGCACACACTCCATTTTTCGTTCTACTCCTTTCACTCTTTCAAATCACTTCTTCCACTACAGAGGGGCATAACACCTCCATGAGCATGTGCAGACAGAAACTTTAGAAAGCAAAGCTCTTGAACCTGAGGTGTCTCCAAAGTGCATGAATAACCTCATGAGCAGGGCAAACTCAGGGGTACTTTTCTCCAGACAGCAAAAGGCATCTCCCTGGTATTATGGTGACACTTTATTAAATGTCAAGCCTCCAAAACTTCATTCTAATGAAGTTCATTCCACTACCAGCACTAAAACGCCTCAGGATACAACTGCTGGATTTATTTATTAAAAAAAAAAAAAAAAAAAACCCAAACAAAACAACCCCGGTAATCTAAAGCAGCACATTTCCCACAAACCTTGTCTTCAGAAACAACTGGCTTTCTGTCGAAGTTTTAACTAAAAGAAAGAGAGAAAGAATCAGCCAAAGACTGAGTCTTACCATGAAAAATTTCAGGCAAAACAATTAAAGCTTAGAGAAGCTATAAAGAAAAAAATTTCTTATAGTAGGCAGTGACAGGTATATTTACTCTGGGCAGCGCTACTGACTTTGCTTGTAATTAATAAATCTACCAAAAATAATTGTTCCAGCTAAACAAACATTTCCAGTTGCACTGATGTAAACAAAAACATTCCTCTTATCAATTAGAAGGTAGTCCACATATTGCCACCATCTCTTCACACTGCCTAAAAGTGTCTAAGCATCATTTTTCTCCCAGCTTTGCCAGCTCCAAATTTCAGGCCCTGCCATTCCAGTCTGTGGAAAACTGAACCTGAATTCACTATCCTTCACATTACAGAGTATAAAAACAAGAACAGAATCACTCAGAGTAATGGGAGAAATCTAGGTCAGTGTCTCTTGGCAGTGCTATGAGGATCACCCTTTCTTGCCATACCATCTCCTCCTCTTGCCAGCAGTTTCCAGTTTGCTGGGAAGTTCTAGGCTGTAGCCACACAGCTACGCAGTCTCCCATCCACACTGCATCTGCCCTAGAGCTGTACTCAGCAAGAACATTTGCAGCCCCCTGCCACACACATCCAAGACAGAAAGACAAACTGAAACGAGGACCATATGGTCACTATTTCTAATTTTTCTGTACTAAGTTTTAAAACCCATCCGTAGGGATTCAGATACAGTAGAACTAGAAACATAAAGGAGAAGTGATATATAGAATTATAGATTATGTACCTGGGGGGAAAAACAACCCCAAAATACTAGAAATTTTCAAAGCCAGCAGTAGAGTTCAGACAAGTGCCTCCCATCTAAACTTTGATAGAGATTTTATGGATCAACTGCTGGTTTTGAAAATCTAAAGCAAAAGGACCAGAAAACTCAGAACTACTTCTGAAACAGGCAAGAAGAATGAGAGATACTCTTAGACAAATCTGAACATCGCAAACATGATTGTGGTGGTAGAAATCTCTTACAGGTAGGAAATATCAGCAACAAAACCACCTTTTAGTCATCCTACATCAGCAATGGTATCTCTGGTTCAAGATTATATGAAAACTATTTTATACATCTCTGAAAGTAAGCAGCAATTGTAGAGGCTTCTGCTTTGTCACATTGCATCAGAGCTACCTTAAGGATGAATGCTTTGGTCTTTCTCATAGCCAGTTGCCATGAAGGTTCTATTAGCTGGAACTTCAGGCATCCAAAATAACATATTTACTTTTGGAAACTTGCATCTAGGTTTATTAAGAGTGCAGGGTGCCACAGAGGAAAAAAAAACAAACAAATAAAAAAAGAAGCCAAAAAAACCCCAAAAACAACAAAGGCAAGAACATATAATGGAGAAATATGAAGAAACAGAAGGGAGGAGCAAAAGAGAAGCAGCAAAAGAACTTTCATAATTTCAGCACATCTGCACAATTTGTTAAGCTTAAAGGAACCGTTAGAAGTTGTCTGTGGTAATGGTGACAGTGTATCATCACGAAGAGAAATGCAGAGGGCTCTTACTGCAGCATGTGTGTCTGGCTGGCGTCCTTTTGTTTGTCAGGTACCTCGTAGTGTGGGGAAATCTTGCCAAGGCCGCTGTCGCTCAGCATCCTCTTTCGGACGGCAGGGTTCCACCGATCTGGTATTCTAGGGAGGGAAGAAGGAAGGGAGGCATTTACACCTCAGAAAGCACCTTGCATTCTCCACTTTGAAGCTGGCTTGTGCTTACTGGTTCCCAGCACTTTTCAGCCCATAGCAAGCTCAATTCACTGTGGGTATAAGACTGTTACTAAAGACAAACAGGACTGTTTCTTGTCTGCCCAGAGGATGAGAAGAAACAGAGACACTTTACCATCATGCTTAGGTAGAAGGGCTTCAGGGCTTTATACAGTGGTATCAGAGCCCTGACCATGCAGAGAAGGGGGTTTAACTCAATGGATGCAGATTTATGGTGGAGCAGATACAGTCAGGGGGTGTGAGGAGATTGAAAGGTGTCGAAGTCCATTAGTCCTGCTATGTGCTCCAGGATGCCTAATGGAGTAGATGTTATTCCACTCTACTTCTGTCATTACCATGGCTGTATTTGATCCTGTCACCAGCTCCCCACCAAAGATCTGCCCTCACACATCTCTCAGTCCTTTAAAAGAGGGAACTAGAAAAGAGATGTCCAACCCTAACACATCCAGATCCCAGCACCACTCACCCAGAGGCCTGCTCCACTACCAGATCAGGCATTCCTGGTGGCGTCCCCACCTGCTGTGACATTACCATCTCTGGGTCCAGAATAAAAATCTCGTCCTGCGAAATTTCCGTCACAAAGTGCAAATGTTCCTGTTGGAGTGATAGAAGGAACAAATAATGAGCCTGCAGCATTACTGGCCTCTCAGAGCACCCAGATGGCTATAGGAAAGCTGGATGCACATCAGGGTCTCTGAAGAGCATTCATGGGACTCTGTCTGTGTATTTATTTAAGTGCACACACATGCACTCACACTAAAACCAATGCCACCGAAGTCACCAATAAATATTCCATCAATTTCAAGCCAAACAAGACTCTCAACCAGCAAGCTTCACACTCACAACAACACTTGAAAGGCTGCTACTCAGTGACTATATGTCATTCAGCTGGAAACTGGAAGCCTACCCAAAAAGCCAAAGTTTGCGTTTCAAGACGAGGATGAACATCTAGCATTTGTCCTCTGATGATGGCTGACAGAAATTTTCATTATATGGGGGTATTCTCCCAGACTTCCACTGCTTTTACATTCTGGTTTCACCTCTCCATTACCAAAGCTCACTCTCTCAATTCCTCTTTTTTTTGTTATTGACACTGAAGGCTCATTGTCCTTCAAAAAACACCAAGTGTGAGTAGGCTTGCCTATGTAGGCGAAACTTCCCATCATTTGTGCACTGGGACTATCACACAGTATTGATCTTTTCCATCACAGAAACACAGGGTAAATGAGTAGGAGGGAAAGATGACCATTTGTACAGAGCCAAGTATTGAAGAAATGCAAAATAAGCCAAACAGAGTAATATCCCCCAGTTTAACCTGTAGTGGCATCTGCTTCATCCTTGTTTTCCAAATGTTAAAGCACAACTTCATCAAAGCATTTATATCACTGTGCAAAGAAGTCCCATGGTGGCTACATGCAGACACTGAACCTGGGACCTCTGAACTAAAGCCACAGCTCCTTCTGCTTGAACTAAAACACCAGCTGCTTTTGCTAGGAAACAGTTCATGTGATTCAGAAACAGCTTACACAGTTCTCAGGGGAGCCAGACACAAATGACCACTGTCTTAAATCAACAGTTTGCGCTTAATGCTGAGCCACTAATTGGCCTGTTCTGGCTACAAATCAGAAACACCAAGAGCTCTGTAAAACTTTCAGTGTCTTTTAGAAAATGTATTCAGATTGTCAAATCTATACCACAGGTTTGAATCTAACAGAGCTACACTCTGTTTTGGGGTTCCTTGGGAATATTTGATACAGCTGTGTTTGAAATTCTCAGTTTGTAACATCAGCTTAATTTTCACATTACACATACAGGATCAAGACATCTGGTGACTAAAAGCATCACTGAAAAGATAAACTCAAATACCCTGGCGCCACATAGATGCCCTTGGTAAGATCCGATAAGGATGACAAACGTAGAACATTCTGATGTGTACATCAGATTAGTAGTAATAGAAGGGCAGATTGTCAGCGGATATAAAACTTCAATGAAACAATGTGAATTACATCAACTGAGAAATGGCCCAGAACTTTTTCTCTACTTTTCATCAGACATTAGTAGCATTTTATAACGCACAAGAAGAATAGCAGATAATTCATTTTAAGCTGCATTTGACAAAGCTTTAAAAAAACCCTATAGAAACAGTAACTGAATAAAGATTTACCTGAGATCTGTCAATGCGGTAAAAACGATCAGCAGAAGTTGCTGCAAGACAGAAAAACAACAAAATTGCAGTGAAGAAAATGATCTGAGTCAAACTGCATGGACAAGATGGGCTGAACTAACATCATTACCACTAAGGCAACCTCTCTGTCAGCGATGTCACAGTGGTTTCACAAAAACATAATCTGATTCATTCATTAAGCCCATGTTCCTATCCCTTTAAATGGTGAACTTAAAGGTTAGGCTTAAAAAACATTATTGAGTGAAATTATTAACTTGAAATAAATATTTTTTAAATTTTAAAATGGATTTCAGGCTTATAAGAATAATTGATTGCATTAAAATATGTGACAGAAAATGCTGCATTGTTTTGATGAGAGTGTAGCAAACATATAATGAAATGGATGGTTCTAATAGGATTAATTCAAATTTTGCATCTAAAGAACAATAACATGCTTGGAAGCTCTTTGTAAATCGAATGCATGGCCACAAATATTCACTCTGAATTAACAATACACTGATGGAAAAATATATCCTACTCACAAAACCTCACATGAAAATAGGGGAAATTCACTAAATAAGAACCTAATATGAATTTTATCACTGCCACATAATTTATATTACTAAACCAAAAGCATTTTTTGACCTACAATGTGCTTCATCAGATATCTTTTTGTTTGTTTGTTTGTTTCTGCTTTGCATTTAGTTTGGGCAGTAAAATCAGATTCATTCACTGTAGAGTTTTGACATAAGAGCACAGTGATGTAGCACTGTAGGTTTTGGCACTGCAAGAGAATACCAAATCCCTAAAGACAAAACCTGAATGTATCTATCCACACAGATTTCCCTAAAACCCAGAATCTCAGTATGGTTTTTGTCAATTTCCCTCATGAGACACAAAGAAGAAATTGTTTTTGTTTAGAACAATAACAAACTCAGTTTCCCCACATTGAAGCTTTTGCAAAAGCAGATGCTTTTAGTTGCTAATTTCAGTGCTCTGGAGCCTGATTAAAGCCCAGATAAGCTGTCTGCTTTGTCAAAGTCTGGGTGAAATACAAGTGCAGGTCTCCAGGGAGTTACATCAAGCGCAACCTTGCAGGATAAGGGAGATACATTTCTATCACCTAGAGTACCTAAACACTATAATACTTTAAAGAGAAACCAGTGAAGAACGCAGCCTTACCAGAAGCAGCATGTTGCCACAAACAGCTGCACTCTGATTCCAGGCAATGCCATGCAGTAAGTGCTGCTCAATACAGCAGAGATGCTAAACCCTAAACCTCTAATCAGCCTTAGCAGAACATGTCTCCTTGGGGTGAGAAAGCTACAGCAGACATTTTGATTGCTAGATGAAGAGCCTGTTTTGTTTTTCAGAGGGGAAAGGGGAGCACTTAGTTCCTTTTTCACCTACTCAGTGTAACAAGCAGGAACAGTTACTCTGCTATAGTAATACTCTTAGATGCACTATCGATGTGCAGACCAGAAGCAAGTAGCATTCTAGGCACAAGAAATGGGAAATGTACTTACCATCTAGGAAGCACCATCTAGGAGAGAGCCTCTGAACAGAAAGTACTCTGGGAAAAGAGCTTTCCTGGTCCTGGATAGGGCAGAGAAATTACATAAAAAATAACAAACTTCTTTTTCCTCTAAAAAACGCTATTTTCTAGTCTCTTCTTTTTTCATTTTGCTCTACTGATATTGGACAATGTGCAAAACCTACATAACCCAAGCCCACTGGATTTGCTTCTCACTGACACCAACGTTTGGCTGTAATATAGAAAAGGGTAAACTGATACAGTTAGTTTCAGCCACATCCTCAGCTGTCCCCTTCCTTTCAGCTCAGCAATACCAAAAAGATTTGCATCAAAACCAGCTTTCTCATCTGACTACAGCCCCACTTATTTGTGGGGACACAGGAACAGAGAGAGTTAAAAGAAGTCAAAGACACACATCACTATTAAACAGCCATGAACTTCAATTATATTTGTTTCTTGTGTGTCTGTCACCTTCCTTTATTCTAGTTCAGGTTTTTTACACTCTTCCCCTCCTCTACTGAACTGCCACTCAAAGCATTATCCACTTTGCCTGTAGCTGGTGTGTCCCAAATGCACACAAAAGTGAAAAAAAAGCATTATCTTCTACACCCAGAAGAGTGCAGACCTGAGGACCACCACCAACCAGCCAAACATCCTTCATCAGTGTATTCCCGTTCCGGCTGAAACACCTGCTCCTTGAGAGTCAACAGACATTACTTGAGGAACCAAACTGAATGACTGGGGAGGAACAAAGACCTTCCTGACTGGTACTCACCAAGGAGTCAAACAGCTGCCCCTTGCTTATTCAGCTCTCACTAAGCTGGAGAGGCAGAAGGGATCTCGTAAAGCAGAGGGTGGTCATGGCTCTGCTCCATGCTTTCAGTGAATGGTCAGCCAACATCCTAAAGCCACTGGGACATTACTTTTAAACACAAATAGATTTGCACAGGGCTAAGCACAACGGCATGGATCTCAGGCACACATCCAAAATCTGTATAAAGCCAGATTCTATCCTTATTTACATCTTATGCAGTAAAATCAGCACATCTGCTAATGATGTAAATTCAGGCAAAAACTGGCTCAAGATTAAACTTTACTCTTCCTTCAGACAACAGACCACAGAATGGTATACCAAACTACAAGGCAAGAAAAGAAAAAGAAGAAATGAGGAGGAAAGGTACCTTTGAAAAAAGTATTGCTGAGCACAGAAAGTGAATAATGCATATAGGCATATATTTACAACATGGGCATAGATTGGTGAAAACAGACCAGAATACAAAGATATCTCACTGTGGCTTCTTAGAATATCACACAGGAGCCCAGCACCTTTCCTGACAGCACGATGCAGGACAAACAACTTTTGTATTGGAAATTGTACAGCTATATCAGGTCAGTAGTTTTTTGAAGGTCCAACACCAGACAGTAAGGCTGGCTGAAAGAGTGAGTTCTAAAAAGAGATTTCAAACAATCATGGGGTTTCAGCCAGGAGGGAGAATGGGGCTATGAGTGCTTAACTCCCTGGCATAACACAGAAATTCACCACTCCAGCTTGACCTGTAGCAGACCTTTAGAAAGGCACCCTTTAGAAGTCTAAGTGCGAGACTCCAAGTAACAAACCCTACCACTCCCTCAGGCAGCTGGCACCATGTATGATTTGAAAGAGAAAGCCAGGCTGCTTTGTGTACAAGAGAAAAAGTGCAGAAACAACACCACAAAATTAAAGTTTACAGTGTATCAAACCAACACATCTGGAACATTCATACAAATTCTCTATGTATTTTCCTCTTTTTTCACTCCCTAGTGTTTATACCATTAAAAAAATCTAGAAACAATAGCTATTTCTCAGAAATTAATCTTACTTTTTTGCAGAACTGACTTATTTCTAAAATACTTCTTATATGAGTAGCCATGTGTGAGAAAAAGTTATGAAAAAAATAAAGAATGTATCAACAGAAAAATGGGAGTTTCATCCGTTCAATTCCCCAGGCTGCCAGTAAGACTATGGGGAAGAAGTAGTTTGCTTTCTTAAACTGGGGAAAATCTCAGAGAACACTGAAGGAAGTTGTTATTTCAGTCAGACTTGGTAAAACAATTTCCAAATTGAATACAGAGCAAATAATGCCCTTATATGTTAAGAAGCAGACATTGCTCTTTGATTTACTTAGAAACATCTGACACTTTTTCAGCCACCTGATTAAAAATGAGCTCATGCTGATGTTTTTCAGATATGTACCAGTTCTTAGCTTCCCCAGCT
The DNA here is from genome assembly GCF_004027225.2 of Strigops habroptila. Taxonomy (NCBI): domain Eukaryota; kingdom Metazoa; phylum Chordata; class Aves; order Psittaciformes; family Psittacidae; genus Strigops; species Strigops habroptila. Next base: position 69,044,383 of record NC_044279.2, read on the forward strand.
TCCTGGTCACCAGGGTGCCTGCATGCACTATGTGTTGTTTTTCAAGCAGCTCTGATAATGATTAGCATTTTGATGGACACTCATTTCTCAGCCAGGTGAATGCATATCAGTGCCTGGCATGATGCTGTTACAAACTGTTATTAATTTCATTTGGTATCATGACAGTTTTTGCAAGATTCGTCTTATTAGCTTCTGCCCCGGAGATTGACTGGAACTATCTATTACTGCCTTTCCTTTCTGGTTATACAGGACAGAAAAGCAAAGATAGCTCCAGATGACTCATTTGTTGTCTCCTCAGTGCCCTACAGTTTGGCTATAGTCCTGGCAACAGATCTTGATTGAAATGTTATTGCAGAAACCTACAGTCTATGCTAGGCTAAAGAAATATATATACATATTTATCTTCTGATGCATGATATCTGTGTCTATAGCCACCCTGGCAAAAATAAAACAGCCTCAATTCTTTCCCATGTTTAGACTCATGGATTTTACTTGATCCCATAAACTTTGCTCAGGTTTCTGCACAGGTTTTTGTCTCCAACTTCTGTGCATTACAGGAGAGATGAAGACAATGACAACATAGCCGTTCATAAAGTGATCCAAATGACATATCTCAGCAGTTTAAGCATCAGAATTAAAATACATCTATGTCTTTCTCTAATATGGGCTTATGGAGTTGTGGGATGGAGCTATGGGTTTGCTTGTATGGCAACTGAGGCGTATGTGGGAGAGTCGAGGGTTTTCTGAAATCCACTAGGTTACCTAATGTCTATGTATCTACATGCACAAAGCTTAATGTACCTTAATATTTATCCTACCATTTGCAGAAAGGTGAGCACTGGGATACAAAGGGCAAAAAGAAGAAAACATCGAAAGACAACAGTGTGTACTAAAAAGGTAGATTATACAGAGAGGAGAAATGAGTGAAAATTCATAGACCTAACAAAGTACATAATGCTAGGAAAATGAAGATAGATAGGGATAATGCTGATAAATGTAAATTCAAGTCACAAATTGCATATTGTGATACGTTACTTCCAATACTTCATTACAGTTCAACTGCAGAACTAGCTTAAGAAGTCTCGGGCCTGCAAGAATGATATTTTTTGAGCATTAAACTCATTAGAAAGACAAAACAGAATGAAAACCAACTCTAGCATAATTTTTCTGGGCTTGTTGATGTTTCTGCTGACTCCCAATGTTTTAAGCTGCAGAGGAATCACACAAGAGAACTGCATTTATGAGTCTTAAAAGTACCCATGACACCTTATTAGTGAGGTAAGAAGATGGTGCCATCAACTCAAGTACATATTCATGCTCTTTATCTCCTGGTTTTCCCCCCTTTTTGTAATATGTAGAGGGGTACCAACAAACATGGAACAAACCTCAAATTAACCTAACAAGATAGTTTGTAGAAATGACCCACTGAGAATAAACCAATGTTTGAAGGATCAGGATAAACAAGTACTGAAGACAAGACACAGAGGGTGGTGCATTCAAACTGAAGAATCATAAAAAAATGATGGTATATTAGGGATTTCACACTGCTGTGCACCAGAAAAGATGACTAGGCAATTAATTTATATACTGCTATGATTGCAGAGGTTAGAGCCAAGTACGAGGCTGATTTCTGACATTTTATACTCTCTTTTGGCCCTCTCCATACACACAGATTGAGCTCTTCATTTTACCTCAGGCGGTTTCCTACACATGTGCAGTCAACAACCACTTAGGTTAATTTATAATGAGTGGAAAAGAGTAATACATGCTGGTTTATTAGCCAATTCACTAGACACTAACACTGCTCTGAAACTTGGTTCCTGGGCAATGATTGATACAAAAGCAAAAAATATGAGGTTAAAATTGGACAGGGAAATACAGAAACAAACCATGAACTGGAATAAAGGCAGCAACTCCAGGAAAACATGCCAAATTGCATTTTCTCATAATGTCGTTATGCATTCAGGACATTTACAGGCATTCTTGCTAAACTGGAATTCTGTATCACCCAGGTAATCATTAAGCCCCGAGCAATTATTTGCAATTTCACTGCAGTGGGTTCCTCTCAGCTGGATGTCTGTATGCTTTCCCAGTGAACTCATTCCTGAGGCTCCCAAACAAGACTTGCATTGTTAAATCTAGGAAATGGCTACTGACACTGTGCAAACTTGTCTTGTGATCTTAGGCGCTGTGTCAACTGACCATGGTTTGTGTCAAGTCTCAATGCCAATGTCCGATCAGCTCAGGAGTCTACTAGTAGAGTTAGTCTGAGTTAGTTTACTCCCAATTTAAGCACTGTGCAGTGCAATATTTTACTGAGAGAAATATACATTCCAGAACAATCATTCCAACTGTAAAGGAAAGTTCTGTTTGCATAAATTGTAGAATAAGGCTGTAAAATGTACAAAGAGAGCAATTTTAAAAACTAGCCACCTAAAACTAGGACTTGTTTGTCACATGCAAAAGGCACACTTCTGCCCAGGATGGATTAAAAAACTACTCTGAAGATTATGTTAAACTAAAGATAGATGACTGTGGTGCACACAATTATTAAGAGGTTACACTTGCTACTACACATTTTTTCTCAGTGATAAATTTTATTACTACAGCTATGCAATATAACATGCTATTGTTCAGTTTCTCAGACAAACACATTTACTTTTGTCATTTGTCTCACAGGACACATTCTCTCATTCACTTCAGTATGCAAGGCGCTGCTATTGCAATACCACTCGCATCATCATGCTGTGCTAATTTTAAAGATGATTCCATAAGGCTTGCAAGGAAAAGGATTGTCCGAGGGAAAGCAGAATGAGCCTCCTTCATTTGAGGGTAAATGATAATCAGAAACTCATCTAACATACAGATATCTAACAAAAAGGAAACCTGGGTTCAAATGCTAAGAGTGCAGTCCACATTGGTAACCCTCTTTTTGTTCTGATACTAAAAGGAAAGTTTATCTTACCTGGTAATGAACTCTCTGTGTAGTAGAAGTTACTGACTGTAGGTCCTAGCAGGAGGAAGAAAGACACAGCAATGATGAAAAAAAATTAAAGCAACAAGAACTGCTTGCAGTTTTACTATCTGAAATAGTTGGGAAAACACAAATAATTTTGCAAGTATTTCTCACAGGTTTTAAGCATATGAAGCAAACATCACAAAATAGTCATGGAAAGCTCACCTAAAGTTTAAATTTGTATGCATTTGGTCAAAAAAACAGGTTTTAAAATATAGAGATTATGTTAATGGCACTTTACCATATCACAGAGGTATTTATTCCATGAAAACTATCGAAATTTAGAGTATTAGCAAAAAAATGAAACAAAACATGCTAAAATCTATATTTTTTTTTAATTTTTTTTTTCCCCCAAATAAGTAATTAACACACTAAAGAAAACCACTGGCAGTTCTCCCTGTTTTAAGACAACCTCATGTCAGGGAGGTTATATCAGAATGACCCTGATATTTAGCAGGGTTCAAGAATTTAAATTATTTTAATAGAGATTTTGACAAACAGTTTTAGCTCATGACATAGCTTACCAAGAAGCCTGGCCTACAGACCATAGCTCCCCAGTTGGTATGAAAGTTGGCAGAGTGCAGAAAACCTTGGCGCCTCCATTCCCAGCAAAGGGGTCTGAGCCAAATCCAGGACACAAAAAAAAAAAAGTAGCACAAACCCTGCAGAAGGTTGGAGAAACACAGTTCCTCCACAACCACTATGGGTAATTCAACCAGAACTTCTACCTCTGCTTACTCCAGGGTAGCACAACTACTTGCCACCTGATACTTGCCATTAAGTTGTCTGAACGCAGTATGAGATCACATTTGTAATCTGCTGAGAACATCATCACAATTCTTTCATTGTAATTTCCCATCACCAGATACTTCAGGTAGGTATCACCTTACAATATGGTTTTATTTCTGATAATAATACCACACCTCAGGTCTGAATATTCAGAAATGCAATTGCTGAAGGGAATCCTGGCTGACATGCGAAAAAGTGAAAGCCTGTAGTGAAATACTAAGGCCCATATTTAGGCTGCAAGTGCAGAGTTTCAAAACCGCAGGGAAGCCAGTGGCTCCTAAAGAGTTCAGTGAGAGAGATGAGGTTCATAGCTCCTGTGTAAACTGGGCAACCTATTTAGAAAACTACATAATGTCTTTACACATGTAAATGTTGTTGAAAGATATCAGTAAAAGATTAAAACCAGAGGCAATATGTTAATGAAAATCCATTAGTTTTATCACTAAAGGTATACACACTTAAAATTATTCAGGTAATGGGGCATTTGAAGTCTCCAATTCCCAGAATGTATTGTTGAATGACCTCTCAAGACAATAAGGGCAACATTATTATTAGCTGCATGAGTATACTTTTCCGTATATTTGGAAAGACTTAGTTGTTATCTATAGCGTTTATTGGTGTCTCAGATTGCTCCATGACAGTATCAGAGAATGAAATTTACTTAATTAGACCCACTTGAATACCATGATGTGTATCCTTACATGTTACACTTTCTAATCAATAATTTATATAGTTTCAGCAAGGTATGTGGAAAGTCCTAGTATTCCATTCCAGTTCAAGGAGAAGTAAACATGCCCATCCACGTCAATTTTGTTATGATTTGAAAGGAGTCAGTATGACTTTTCATTTCCTTTTTAGAAAATATTTTTCCGTGCTACTCCTGCTTTTATTATCATACGTTGTATGTTATCATACACCGTATATTATTGTATGCAATAACTCTAAAGTTTCACTTTCGGTGGTAGGCAAATTGCAATACTCTCAATATATGGTTGTAGCAACTATTAAACCTCTACACTCAGAACTGGAAGAAGCTTAATATAGATTAAGAAATGATACCTGAAATCCTCAAAATCTCACCTCTTGTAGACGGTCAATGTACATACGACAGGTCTCCAAGTCACAGTCTCCTCTTACAACTATAATTCCAAGAGGAATGGCTGGAAAATCAAAAGCAAATAAAAACCTCTTTAGCTGAAGTCTTCAAGGTTTTGTTGTGGGTTTTTGTTTTTTTGGGTTTTTTTTGGGAGGGGGGGGTTAATGTTCTCAGAAAAGTTTTCTACTATCTAAATCTTAACAGATATTTAAAAGCAGGAAGATATTATTCATCATTAGTTTCACCCATTTATAATTATCAAAGATTTCAATTTTCAACTCTTTCATACCAACTCTTTCATACCAAACCAAAGATTCAGTTAAATTGTTTACTTCATTTTCTGATGTCAACATCAGTTATTAACTGCAAAGAAAGGAACATCCCCAGAACAAGAGTTTAGGGGTTGCTCTTATACACTGAAATAAGAGAGAGAGATTTCTTTTTCAGAACTTTTAAAGGTCAACGAAAATGATTTAAAATAGTGAAAGTTAAGGCCTGATTTCAGAGAAAGCTGTCCAGCACCACGTTATTTTGATGTAAGGCTTCTTTCAAACCAAAACAGACATTATTTCATCTACACTTAAAATTGATGCATCTCCATATTTTCTCAGAGAGAAGAAGAGAACTTGTAAAAATACAGTAAATAATATCCCTCAGGCAGCATTTTTTTATAACAGGGGATTTAGGTTTCCACAGCCATTCTATTCTTGCAGCCAAAAAAATTCCCAAACAAACCCACAAAAAGAACAAAAGAGAAAAAACTGTATGTGAGTCCACAAGGAAAGTACCAAGAGAGCTGCCCACTAAGATCTCATTAAATTAAAAGAAAACATGTGAAATCTCTTGAGTACCTGATTATCTAAAACTGAATCACTGAATGAAGTTCTTTTTTCTCCTTGGAGGATCTTTAAACAAACAATAGCACAAAAAAGTAGGGGAGTGGCAGGAAAGAGATTTAAATCTTCGTATGAAGTATCCCAGAAGGAGAATAGAATATCAACTCAGAAACTATTTTGGTTTGTGAACAAGAAGCAGCATAAAGTCACCAACAGTTCTGAGACAAATAGAAAGAACAACTGTGCTGCAGACCTTCCTGCCATTTGAAAGAAACTGATTAAGAGGAAGAGAGATTTATCCACTGAGAAGCTCTTATTTCTGATACGAGAACAAGACAACGCTAAAAGATAATGGGGGTCATGGCTCTTATTTTTGTGGCCCATTGAGGCTAGAAGCACAAAGAGAAGATCAGAGGCTTCAGAAAGGAGAGCAGAGGAGCACCTATTACAGTCAAAGTCCTTACAGGCCTCAGAGGCCAGTGCAGAACACTGGGGACACATCTACAATGCTGCCAGCATTGTGTTTGGAAAGCAATTTGAACAACAGAAGAGCTATGAACCCAGGAAAACTAGAGGCAGGGGAAAAAACTTGGAATGAGATACAAGAATATAAAGAAGAGGTAGGTAAGAACGCGGGAAGAGGAGAAGAGCTCACGCTTCTCCTGAAGCAACAAAGACATCCAAGAGTGATGCCAATCCTCCTGCACATTTTTAGAAAGGTCAGATGGGAACAGTGCTCATTGTGACCTCCCAGAATTTTTCCTTACAAAATAGGGACTGAGACACCAGTGAATGGAAGGTGGGTCAATCACAAGATTTGCTTCATGTGCTCTGGTGCTCCGGGTTATAGACCGATTCAATTTGCTTAGTGTTTATTATTGCTTAACCTGCTCTGACAGGAGACCCTTAAGGTTTTTGTAGATTCTACTTAATGGCTATCTCGTTTCAATTCAGCAGATCCCCTCTGCAGCCCTTACTGAAAGAAGGATTTGTTAAATTTATTTATAGCACTAAAAAAGTGAATTGTAGCAGATACAACTATGCCTCCAATAGCTACAGAGTACTAGGGAGCTACACAACTGGCTCATAAACTGTCCCCACAGATGATGTCTCTCTTCTATTGAGTTCCTTCCTTCATAGAGGAAGATATGCACTTAACAGGAATTAGAGCTTTGACCTGTCAAAACAACACAGCTAACACAGAACTGAAATCCTTAACTATCACCATTCCTGATAGCCCAAAGGAAAAGGACCTTATGAACATTTGGAATTGTAAAGACATTCACCAAAATGCCTGAAAAGAAAACACTAATATGCAATAGATAGCTTAGTGGTGACATTTATGGGATTCATCTAACAATTGAAGAAGAAAGTCATGATTCACAAGTTTAATTATGTCCCATCTATTCATGTGGTTATAGAACAATTCTGGGCTGAGTGACTTTGTCCTTAAAAAGCAACATTCCCAGCCCTCATTTTTATCATAAACCACAGTGAGTATGCACAATGCACCACACAACCAAGATTTTCAAAGTGCTTCACTGCTGCTATTTGAAAAAAAAAGCAAATCATTAATGATTGATAATAGGACTGAAACTATGAGATTGTTGCTCATTCTAAATATAGGGCAGTGCTGTGCAATAGGGGCAAAATGAGTTAAGTTATAATAAATCAGTTAAAGGCATAAAGTTAATGTACATGACATTCAATATCATTGTGGATGCTTTCATCCAGGAGCAAAGAGGCTTCCACCTAGCTGTGCATGGGTGAGCATGTGGACAGTACAGAACAGTGCTGTGGGACATAGTGATTACTAAATATGCCAGGTAAGAGACGAGAAGACAAAGTCTTACATTAAGAGCACAGGCACTGCAGAGCAACTTTCCCATACACCCACACACTGTCGGCTCCTGTGAATATATGGATACATCCACACATGGGAATATGCCAAAAATAAGGGATAGTCTCAGATCATGAGCCAAGCCACAGCATTCAAATGCCAGACATTTTTCTCCCAAGGTGCTTGCTCTTCTGGCCACTTGCATCCAGCTTCCAGTTTTTTTGTGCCCCCCCTGAACAATGAAAAGGACTTTGTCCAGGATCTGTGGATACAGACTCTAACACTGCAGTGATGAGCAGCAGTGCAATAACCCCAGGAAATCAGATATGCAGACAGTTGCTTCATATTCTGAACTGGTACTGTGGAAAGATTTTCGTTCCTAGCAACACTAACCAAAATCACATATCAGCAGGAGGAGGGCTCGGTAGATGCAGCAGTATGGCTAGCATGATGCTCTAATTAACTGCAAGATTAGTAGTGATTTCCTAAGTCCTCTATGCTATTAGCTATGGAATTTATAAACAACAAATTTATAAACAACAAACAAATCTTCCACCTATTAACTGCCCATTATGCTGAATACTTAAAGCTAGAACTCTTTAATACTATTGAGGACAGAAATGGAAGAATCCTGAATATGCTGCATATGGCACCACAAAGAAAAAATAAAATTCAATTAACTTCCCCATTTATTGTTATGAAAAGATTCAATTTGTGATCTAAACACGGTGATTAACCCACTCAAATCCCAAACAAAACAGCCTGAAGACAGATCATTAAGGTAGATGTGAATGCCACAAAAACTCATTTGGAGTCTGACATATGTCAGGGGACGGGGGAGATTAGACATTGGGCTGTAAATGTTTAATGTAGCAAATAAAGAATCCTCACTACTGAAGATGTTATAAGAATGTCGTTGTCCTGAAGGGTTTCCACTGGTATTAGATACATGAAGGACCAAGTAAATTCTTGGGAGAGAATTCTAAAATATTCAGATATTTATATTAAGAGGTTTGGCTTTCATAGTATGGTTTTAATACAACTAAGTTTGTACAAAAGGATTTTCTTACCAGACAAATCTAAGCCATGTGTCCCTTCAGATCCTTTTTGTTTACTGTACCACAAAACCTAACCCTTCTTAGGTTTGTTGGTTGCTAGGGTATTTTAGCACTAGTGATCCACTTTTAAAATCTTCACATGTCAGGAAGCAAAACACAGTGGAAGTTATCAGACTAAACCAGACCATTTTTAAGAAGATGATCATCCCCTTCAGGCTCTCAGTTACTTCTCCAATACTCTGCCACAAAAAGAAAGAAGCTCTCTAACTCAAATGAAAAGAGAACTGATCAAAAACACCACAAAAAAAAAAAAAAAAAAAAAAAAAAAAGAACAGGTTATAAAAACAAAACTATAAAAAGCTGAGAATTGAAACTGGCAGGGAGTGGATATTGGGATTAAGAGCTGAAAGAAGAGGTCTGTCTGAACAATTAACAAGGATTTAGGATTAAGAGAAAGAATAGGAAGCAGAGCTGTGAGATCTGTAGAAACAGACTAAGACAGGCAGGAAGGACATGTGTGGGATGAGATATCCAAAGGGGACAACTGGGACTGAAAAGGTAAAAGGAAAACAAATCAGAAAAGTGATAAGAAAAGGAAATGGGAGAAGTAGAATATGCACAGAAAAATCTCACAGAAAATACGAACTATAGCATGATTTCCTGGGAAGTCTGAAATGGAACCTAATGTTCTTGTGTCTTCCCACTCCTCTAAGGTAAATATGTATTTATACCTATTTAGAATAGTGTCCATCTCTTCTAGCTTAAAGGAGATCACAAATTTAAAGATGACAGTTTCCCCACTAGCTCAAAAGACAGAGGACTGACTGTGTTGAATGTAGATATGCACCATGTGGTGTCGAGAGAGAGCAGATTTAGGTTAGGTGTTAGGAAAAAAGTTCTTCCCTGTGAGGGTGGTGAGACGCTGGCACAGGTTGCCCAGAGAAGTTGTGGCTGTCGCATCCCTGGCAGTGTTGAAGGCCAGGTTGGATGGGGCTTTGAACAACCTGGTCTAGTGGAAGGTGTCCTTGCCCATGGCAGGGGGTTGGAAGTGGATGATCTTTAAGGTCCCTTCCAACCCAAACCATTCTATGATTCTATTATAACTCAAGGATACGAGATAACATTTCAATGGTTCAGATTTACTCTTTCCCCCAAATCCAGGCAATGACATACCCTGTTAAATGAGTGTTGCTATGACTACAAAATCAAGATCTCAAAGTTAGAAAAAGTCAAGGTTAAAGCTGCCTATTTTAGCACCTGTGTGTATATTCATTCAATTAAAGGCTACTGCCTTTAATTATCCAACCATGTTTTTTCTTCTATTGGACTCCTGTGTCTTTCTAATCTTTAAGAGAAAGAGAGAGATTTTGTGTGTGTGTCAAAGCAAGAAGTGTAATCCACTGTGCTCTCTGGACAAAGCCCACAAGGTCTCATCCATCAAACAGCAAAAAGAGATACGTCCTTTGACACAAACAATGCCTTTGGCAGCTTCTTCTTTGTTTTTGTAATTTCTGTTTCAGTTACAAATATTTATCAGTGGTTTGCATCTACATACACCAGCATGAGAATCTGGGAGCTCAGTGGCAACAGTTTCCAGTATTTAAGTCACTCCTGACTTCTAACCTTCTTGGTTTCATCTTGCTGGGTGACTTTAAGCAACCCATCCAACCCTCTCAGTTTCAAAACTTATTAAATCACTGTGACAGAGAAATGCATGAACTGTAGCTTCCTTTACAAGATGGAACAGAAGGTTTGCAGCTACACAACCTGTCTCACCTAAATCCATGCAGATCAAAGTTGCTTCCTGAAATAAGCACATGAACTTAGGTGGTTAATCTTCCATGTCCCGATTCCATCTGCTAATTCAGGTTTCCCTCATCATACCACCTAGAAGGAGGTCTTATGATTTCTTCTGCCCTTTACATTATGGGTATTCAGGATGTAAACACCAAGTCCTTAGCATTATCCTTTCCTTATTTATCTAGTGTATAAAGAAATCACATGGTATATTCTCCAAATTAACTTATCCTGTCATATCCCTGAGGTTTAAAGAACCAGAACACCTTTCATAGATCAAGCGTTTCATAAGCTCAAAATGACCTAGCGAGGTCATGCTTGCAGCCTAGAAAGCCAATTGTATGTTGGGCTGCATCAAAAGCAGTGTGGCCAGCAGGTCGCGGGAGGTGATTCTCCCCCTCTACTCTGCTTTTGTACACCCCACCTGCAGTCCTGTGTTCAGCTCTGGGCCCCCCAACATAAGAGGGACATGGACTTGGAGCAAGTCCAGAGGAGGGTCATGAAGATGATCAGAGGGCTGCAGCACCTCTGCTATGAAGACAGGCTGAGAGAGCTGGGGTTGTGCAGCCTTCCAGTACCTAAAGGGAGCCTGAAGAAATCTGGAGAGGGATTTTTTACAAGGGCATGTAGTGATAGGATCAGGGGAAATGGCTTTAAGCTGACAGAGGGTAGATTTATATTGGATATTAGGAAGAAATTCTTCACTACGAGTGTGGTGAGGCACTGGAATAGGTTGCCCAGAGAAGTTGTGGCTGCCCCATCCCTGGCAGTGTTCAAGGCCAAGTTGGATGGGGCTTTAAGCAACCTGGTCTAGTGGAAGCTGTCCCTGCCTGTGGTGGGAGGGTTGGAACCAGATGATCTCTAAAGTCCCTTCTAACGTAAACCATTCTATGATTCTATGGTTCTCAGACTGTGGTAAGGGCATCACTGGTATGAGGAAGCTATAGTATTTCTGCAGAGGTACACATCCCAAATTACTCACAAGCTGGTCACTCCATGTACTTGATAAGAACTCCTAGGATGACCCCAAAACCCTCAGATAACCCACAGAAATTAAAAGCAGACACACATGCACTATAGATATCTGACTAGATACAATCAAGGAGAGACAAGAATTCAAGGTTAACATCATGTCATGTTACACCACCCACCCACCCACAAAGCAAGGAGGCTGCAGATAAAAGGATTTTTAGATTACAGATAGTTCAATTGTTATACACATGAAACTGTTTTCTTCAAAAATTGCTTTTTAATCTAGTGTACCATTTTATTCAAGAGGAGATAAGGAACAGCTGCCTCTGTGTAAAAGACAGTGTGGGAAACCTGGAGCTGTTAGAGCTGAGAGTTATTTATCAGTTGGGTATGATTCGTCCTTAATCTTAGTAATATTGAGCAAACTAAGATTGTTCTGCAAGCTAGGGCACACAAAACAAGAAATTAGAGCAAGTAAGAACTGACATATTCTATTTTAAATAAAACAGCTGTGCTGTTACTGCTCATGGCGAGCTATTTCACTGCTCCATCTTCATGGTGCAAATGTACAATAGTGTTGGCAGGAAGGACTGCAAAGGGTTTAAGACTACATGGTCACGAACTTGTTTATGGTTGTTGGTTTGCTGGTTTTGCCTTTTTTTTTTTTTTGTTTGTTTGATTAGTTTCTGCACATACTTCCATTGTCAGGAATTTCTTAGTAACATTGGAAAGGGGATAATAGAGTGTCAAATAGAAAGATTTTGCTATTTTAAAAATAACTCAATTGTTCCCCCATAGTGCTGCTTTGGATCACACTTGCCTGCAATAACAAGGAATTAGAGAGAGTGCACAGAACATATGCAGGCAAGAGAGACAGAATTACATTCTGTCCATCTAGAAACATAAGTCCAACTCAATTTTTGAATATGCGTCTTGGTTATGGTTATGAAATGTAATGTACAACTATCATACTGTGCAGAAGTGGTGAAGCATGTAATAAGTGCTTGGGGCATGTGTAGGGAGGTGTTAGAGAAAACAGCTTCATTTGCAGAGAAGAACATTACAACATAACTAAAATGCTAACATATATCTCTTTCTCAAAAGGGTGCATGGAAGCATTCACCCCTCCTTGCCAAAGGATCAATAAGCATCTTCTGTACCATCATCAATCATCCCACAGGCAATATTGAGATGTTGACAGAAGAAAGAATGAAGGAGAAAAGAAGGAGCATGGGGAGGGAAGAAAGGGACAATTCAGAAGCAGCATCTTGGTTAAATGCCAGCTGCAGTGACAAGGAAAGTATAAAGCAATAGAAGGAGAATGGGCAAAAACAGTTGTGCCCTTCAGGGGACAAAATGACATTCTTTAATTGCTCAGGAGGCTTTCAAAATGAGGTGTCTACCTCCAGCAGAGTGAAGATTAATCTTGACGGAACAGTTTGTATGACAAGTTGTTATATGTCAGGAAGTGCAATTTTAGGTGAAGTGGTTGATAGAATCAAATCAGTATTTCAAGCAAACAAGGCGAGTGAAATTTATTTACTGTGGGTTAAAATGATAGGGATTATTACAATGATGTCAGAGCTTTCAAAACTCTGTTATGGAGACACATAACAGGCAAAAATGATTGTAGCATCTTTGCTATTTTTCCTTCAGGGACAACTTATTATTAACTGACTGACTTTTCCTGTTCAGATTGCTGTGAGATTCTGGTTTAGTTTTCGAATTACTTAGGGAGATAGAAGTGTTTTTAATCCTGTGGACAGGGAATGAATATTAAGTACAGTATTCCAGAATTCAGTTGTACATATTCTGCCAAAGCCTGGACAGATATGTAAACTGAGTATCTTACAAACACCTAGTGAGACGTACATGCACCTGAGAGCTACAGTCATGATGAAATAAGCTAACCACACTTACAGGAAAAGGCGAACAAAAGTGCTCTTGTATTTTGCAAGTGCACCAGTATTATCTGCATTTAAACTTTCAATTCAGACTGACAAAACTTCAGTTATTCACTTGACATGGAAATTTATTCATTTCCACTCCTCCTCAATATCTTTCTTTGATAAAGAGAGTTGCTTCTCCCTCCTCAGCACTTCCCTCCTTCTCTCTTTAGCCAAGTAACTTCCAGTGACGATGTTCCATGGAATGATTTGCTGATGAAGATGTAGACAGAACACTTATTTCACTTAAGTATTTAGCATATGACAGAGTCAGGCAGGTACTAATCCATAGGCCTGCCGCCAGGATAAATTTAAAATTTATCCAATTAGCTCTGTCAGACACTTACTGCAAACTACCTGCCAATACCCAAAAGCAATCATTTTAACTGTTGATGGACCAACATCTACTTTTTCAATGAAAACCTCTTCAGCACACATCCAGCACGTGAACAGATGTCTTCAAAACCTAAAACCAAATCTCAGATGTGCTAGGTCATCATCTGGCATTTTTTTATCTCATCATCATTATGGTTTTTTGCAGGTGACAACAAATACACATTTATAACTGCAGTGAAAACAGTGTAAAAAGTTGTATATTTTGTGTCAGACTATGTAAATGGCTCTGAAATACTAAATACACATACATCAATTTTACATCCATAGCGAGGATGGATGAGGATAGTTCTCCTCATATGGGAAACCATAGGAAGAACCATCAAACAAACCAGATTGTTTCTGACGGAGTTGGATAGATGTGGGTTCAATATGGCCTGAAATCTACTCAATTTAAGGTCAAACTCTCAATTTAAACTTGAAGAAAATTCTTCTCCACTGAGCCATAAACCTCATTCTTCTCAGTCCAGTGATGGAGGTTTTGACTAGTTTAACTATGAGCAAAATCCATTAATTAGAAGCTTCATAAAAGGCCGTCAGAACCTATATTAAAATCTAAGCCATTTCAGTTCTTTTGTTGGAAGGTGAGCTGTGAGAATAAGCAAGGGTGGGACTAAAAGAGTGAAACTGAAACAGTTTAACTATCTACCAATAGTAAGATAAGCAAACCAATTAAAAGGATTGTCATCCCGTAATTACCGGCATGCTCTGTATTACAGAGGGAGCTGAAGCTTTGTTGCACAACAAACTGTTATGCTTGTAATTTAATATGAATAATGAGCCAGATGCATGAACAAGACTATTAAATTGTTATCACAAACAGCCATGTCCCTCACTGATTAATGACTCTGTGTGTCACCAAGGAAAGGAACTCCATTTTTAAGCGTGGATTGTCATCATCAGTGTTGCCAAAGCAACCACTGTCTGCTTTTGACTTACCCCTGTACGTGAAAATTAAACCATTACATGAGGAAACAAAACAGTGATTATTCTCTTTAACAGAAGGCTGTTAAAGAAAAAGAGACTGAGGAAGACAGATTTGTTTCCCAAGATAAATGCACCTGAAGAAGAATCAGATTCAAGGTCAGAGCACATTCTTAATATGAAATTTATCATGGTTGCACACATTGTTTCAAATTTGATGTTAATCGTAAAATCTGGAATAGTTTCATACACTAGCAGAATCACAAAAGAATCAACAGAATGACATGAATAAAAAAACCCGCAGGTGTTAAAAACACCTATTTTACAGTAAAAAAAAACAATTTATAGAAGGCATAGTTAAGAAAACAGGTGCATTGTCAATATATGCTCTTTATAGAGACGTTATTTATAGAGAGACAATATGCATGTGCATATGCACAAATAGATGAACAAACATTCCAAAATGTATGCTTGATCCTGTGTTTAGGTTGTTTTTTGGTTTTTGTTACTGATTTGGTTTTGGTGGGGTTTTGGTTAATGCAAGATTTATACAGAATGTTCTACCAAAAGCAGCTACAACCCAGCTTCTTCAAACTTACAAGCTTCCCGGAGTTTCTCCTTGTCATAATGTAGCCCCTCATATTCTTGTAAATTGATCCTGTTCACTCTGATCCGCAGGCGATCTGGGATGGAATGAGGACTGCAAGACAAGAAGAAAGCTTCTTAGACAAAGCTCTCCATTGAAGAGCAAAATGAAAACAGGATATGAAGCCATTTTAACGTTTTCTGAACATTATAATGAAAGAAGAAAAAGAGCAAGCTTCTTCAAAGCTAGGCCAAGTCCTCATAGGTCCTTTGCTGCATTTGAGATTATGACTGCCCACTGCACAACATAGACATTACACCTTAAAAAGTAAGCAAAATCCCATTTGCTGGCTGTGTGGTCTGGAATTGCAAAGGTTTTCCTGAGTTCTCTAATCTCCATATACCTACCCCTCCCCTCTGCAGTTTGCCTTTTTGTACATCTCTTGGCCCCTACCACAGCCAGTAGATCTGCCAAGCTGTGGTTCAAGACACAGATGCTTTCTCGGGAAGTCTCTCAGGACAACCATTCTTCTGTCCATGAGAACATCCACCCTCATTCCTGGAGGATCCTCATTCAGCATCTGTGTTCTGGGAAACAGGCCACAGAAACGTGGCAAAGATCTGGATTTCCAAAGTAGTGAGTCCAACACATAGAATCCAGGAGGACTTTTAAAAGCAAGTAACAGTACAGGAACCTAATTTCTGCAGAATTCAGCCAGATCTAGGTATTTCAACTGTCTATATAATTTTGAAACACTCAGTAGGTCCCTATCTAAAACTTAAGTGTCAATGTGTTGATAAAGTTGCCCTGAAAAGCTTTGTTTTGATTTCACTATGGCTTCCACCTTATAACTAACCAATTATTTTATTTCTTAAGTTTAGCTGAATACTATGTAAATTAACTTGGCCACATTTGCATTTTCGACTTTTAAAGAAAGACAGATAACCTGTGTATTATAATGTACATGATAAATGTCTGTCCCATAGAAACTGGTCCCTGGGTCAGTTAAGATTCTGTGCTTCCACAAAAGGTCATCCATTTTCTCTGCTTTAATCTAGTTAGTAACAGAACTCTGTCAGTGGTATTATTGCCTAATATACACACTGCCTTTTAAAGTTAAAATGTGCACTGTCATAAATATGCATGCTCACTTCTTTTTCTCAATTTTAAAATATTTGACCTACAGCATTTTCACTGCTCATGCAGGACAAGCCACATCTCACAAATGAAAAACTTTTTTTTTTTTTTTTCTTTTTAAACAAGTGAGCCATTTTCTTTTTTGGCTAGAAAATACTACAGACCTAACAAAACACATGGTTTGTGGCCATCCCTTGGTAGAGCCACTGGCATTGTAATTAGCAATTATTTCAGTAGTATCTTATTGCATGCTTTCTTTCTGTTGATATAAACAGCTCTGTCACATCTGAACAGATGAAAATAAACATTGAAAATCAAGTCCCAGTTAGAAAAAGCCTTATTGGCACAAGTGCTCTTTGCCTAAAAAGTGATAAGGGTAATGAATTGAGGGTACTTCCAAAACTGGAGTGCAAGACAGCACGCTGGAAGAAGCTGCACTGAAGAAATTCACGTTCTCAACAGGAGTTTCTATATCAGTGATGAAAAGGAACCTAAGACACATGAAGAATAGCCTAGAAGAAATCACGAATGCCTATGGCAGCAAGACTGACACACTCAGAACCATATAGGCTACCAAATGTTTTCCCTGTCCTGACAGGGACTGTTGTGTTCAAGTGCCCCAAGATATCAGAAAACTGTCCATATTTAAGACAAGCTTTTGCAGTCTGATGACAGACACCTGGCGTGGTATTTCCAGAACAGCTTCAGGAGGCAGCTTCAACCCAGGTGCCGTTATGTCATCCTATAGAATGGCACTCTCCACCTGCAGGCTCTACAGTTGGCTCAGCAACTCGGAGAAGATAAGTGCCTGAAAATGGAGGGGAAAGGTGCATAGATGGAACAAGAACATAACTGCACTGACACTTTGTTCTTTATTTCTTTTCTTTTCTTTTTAAAACAAGATTAAATGTCACATCACTGGCTGAAGAAATGAACGTAGTCTGGGGAACTATGTTCCTTTCAATTTCTTAAAATGCAAGTTTCAAAAATGAAAATCACAAGGGATTTTATTTTTAGCCAAGAAATAACAAGAAAATGTTTAAGTCAGAAAACATAGGAATTTAACTATGTAGTCTTTGTCTGAGGGGAGAAGAGAAATCTTTCACTGCATGTAGTAGGGTTCATGAAAACAGACTGACAGCTCTGAAAAGTGAAGTCTTTTATGCACTGGTACAAGACAAGAAGCAGCTATGTTGCTTTTCCCATAATGTTCTGCCACAGCACATTAGATGACGGTAGCTCAGTCTTCCAGGTATACAACCTGAGGATTGTTCATAGCTTTCAGTTCACAGATTGTTCACAGTTCACAGATTCCAGATTGTTGGTAGCTTCCACTTCACAACCTGGGGATTGTTGGTAGGTATCAGGAAGGGACTGCTTGTGAATTACCTCTATTTCTTTCAACTCAGCTGGGAGGGAAAGGGATGAGGAGACAGGTTTGTTCATGATTTATTTGCAAATACTCTTTGCTCTGTCAGAATACAGTTGTTTGTTGACATTATATAATGTCTCACTAAATTCTATTACCTATTCAACATAGCTTTGGCTCTACAATTTGCTATGTGGATATTAATTCCTTATGCTATCAGACTGGCAATTGACACCAAAGGATATTGTCCTCACCATCCAAAAAATAAACTCGTTCATTCACAGAACTCATGAGCACCGTACAGAGTTCTATTTAATGCAGCTGAGCAAAATGCTTCCACTATGAATACTTCTGTAGTCTTCACAGATACTGTGTAATAATCCAGATTATTATACAAATTGCACAATTTATCTTATTCAAACTCAGCATATTTAGAAACCACAAAGATTAAGTACATAAGCGTGTCCATGCAAAAGCTGATAATAGGGTGATGAGTGTCACTGAAAGCAACTATTAGTACCGTATTAATAGAAATGGATGTTTCTAAACACGGTATAAAACAACTTGCTCAATTACAAGGAAAGGAAGAAAAGTTTTCCAGATAGAGCAGTAGACAATTTGTTTATAAATTTGGGGAGATTGCTGAACTGCAATTCAACCTAAAATATTTAAGTTTCTTATGCATATTATTCTTCAAAACAGTGTATTACATAGTCAATGAAAAGTAATTTAAAGTACAGACTAATTAATTCCACTACCTCCTAAAGAATCTAATTAAGAACCTTATTTCTCAAACTCACTAATCCACAGAACTACATCCTAAAGGTCATATACCCCATGAGACCATAAATACAGGTTGGGGTCAGTTGAAATGTTCTGTTCATTCATATTGATTAGCTTTAATGGTTTCATTTAAACACAAACCTAAATAACCAATCTTCTCAAATCAGCAGCACAGATAGGCTAGTTTACCATATTGAATTTTATCTGATGAACTTTTGATTAGCATGGGCCAGCAGCGCACATTCAAGGCATTATTAAGTAACATAAGCCTATTTATTATTAAAGAAATGAGCCTTGTAAAAAACCTATGCACATTATTTAGTTGGAACAAACTATGAAAGATTCTACAGAGATGTTATGAGGTCCTCTCAAAATTATTCCACTCATAAAAAAATTAATTTCAGTAATAGAGAATTATTTTCTTTCCTTTTTTAGTTGCAAAACGGCTGAACAGCACAAGGAAATTGCATTACTTTCTAGCAGAAAACCAGCATTTGACTTTTCTAAAGGAATACAAATTACCACCTACATATTGAATACTTCTTATTGTAAGGAAAAGGGCATGCTTCTTGGAAATTCTTAAAACTTGTAGGCATTCTTTAACATAAATCCTAATTTAATTTTTATGGGTTTTCTGTGAGAAGATACCTATCCCATGGTACACCAGGTTACATGTTAGAATCAGAACCACACTTTTTACTGGGATAGGTCTTAGAAAGTCAACTTTGTGCTACATAAATTGTTTATAAGGTGAAGACATTTTTAACAACACCCACCACAGTGCTGGAAACTGCTTACCAAAGAAGAAATATGCATCTGTTTCCCTTGTGTGCCTGAACTATAGCATTTTGGAGATTCTAGAAATGTTACCATCACCACCACCCCCCCAAAAAACCCCCACAACCAACCAAAATGCCCAAACCTAAAAAACCAGAGCTTTGACAGGAAAAAATGAGGAGGGCTTGCTTTTTTTAAAAAACCACTTTTATTCCACCACTTGTGGTTCAAACCCACAGAAGCAAAGCCACACTTACCTATTGAGACCACCAGCAGAACCTGATCTACTTTCATTCCCTAAGAAAACATACTCAGCTTTTGATGAAGCTGTGACTTCCTCCTCTCACCCCTATTAATCATGCAATCCAGCATCCAGCCAACTCATTTGGAGCACAGCTGGTTTTTTCCTAGGAAACATGCTTCTGCCTCCAGTCACCCAGGAAAGAAAACAGGCAGAACAAGCTTGGGTCCTCCCCAAGGCTTGACACTCCTGCACAGCAACCTGATAACACTTCTGCCCTGCCACCAGGTTGATTCAACTGGGAAGATAGACTTTTAAATTATACATGCCCTAATCCCTGTATCAATAATTTATGAAACCTGTGAACCATTTCTTATGCTTTGTGTCTGCATAGAGAAAGAAAATAGTGGTAATAAACAGTCCAACAACTCTACAGAATCCAGCAACAAATTTCTGAAAGACCTTCTAGAATACAGCCTACACCAGCCTTCACACATGTAGATTTTAATACGATTCAGTAAGCAGAAAAGGAAAAAGAAATCTTCTATTGCCCCTCCCTTGCAAAAGATAAACTTTAGAAAAAAAATCACACTCCTCTGAGGCATGCGTGCAGTGACAGATTAATGAATCACCTATCTCCTGCGAATACGTAAACACACAAAATTAATTAAATGTTCCAGTGTTTAGAACAATTGTAAAATGGAAAGCAGCAGCCAGAGGGGAAAAAGAAATTTACCTTACTTTTGAGATTGTATTGGCAGAGCTTGCAAATGATACATTAAAAATTAGTATGGCTTTCACAGCATTTATCTACTTAAAACGTAAGAATTGCCACAACAGAGCAGAATCATCTAGCCACTTCAGACAGACAAATTTCAGTGCTCCACAGAAGTCCACTGCTCTTTTAAGGCAAAGCTCTCGTTAAGCTTTTTACTTAAAAATTACCCCTAAAAATATAAGCTGAAGCACATATTCTTTTTTCTTCTATTTGGTAACTGTTATCCCAGGTAACCCAGGCTAACCCAACTGTACTGAACCCTTTCGTACTTTCCTGCTGCAAGTGCTTGAACATTTTGCTGTCTGAAGGCTAGACCCACACATACGCTCAAAACGTGCTGAAGTGCCAGGTAGAATCCTGGTCTTCGCTTTCCTTCTCCTTCCCCATGCTGGCTGTATTTCTCTTGCACAGTTCTGGGCACAGTTGATTCTCCGATAATAATGATCCCGCTTAAACAGAAGCCCACATGCTAAACCGGAAAAACTGTCAGAAAAGATGAGACTCAGTTCCCTGTAATTCATGTAATGGGGAAAAGGAAGAAGATATACTTAAGCATTTTCATCCTTAACTACATATTTGAAGAAGAGCTCACTTTCTAACACTTTCCCCCTTATGCCTTGTCTCCTACTGTTCTGTATTGGACTCTCCTCCTACAGACAATACCCAAATTCAGCTGATTGTTTGGCATTTGGATCTCTAAAAGCAAAAGTTTATTTCTTATTTCCCTTTTGCTATTCACACAGATTTTATATGCATACTCTGTTGCAATCATTACCCCGTAAACTCTATGAGTACTATTTATTAATAAACTGATAATTTATGCAGATTTTGAAGTTAAAAGTTAAAAAAAAATAATAATCACAGCACATGTACAGTGCTTATTCCACTTGTAAGAGGATGATAGGAGCTATGCAAGTTAACTACGCTTTATTTTTCAAATGGTAATTTTTTTCAGGACTCCTTTGCATCAACTATACACTATGCAAAAGTACTCTCAAATGTGCATCCTTGTGCATCCTTCTCATCTCTGAGCATCCAGCTGTAAAATGCCAGTCTTCACCTTCCTTTTAAAAAAGCCTCAATTAAAACTTGTATTTAGTTATGGTCTTTGTGTAAATATTTGAAATGGATCACACTATATTTCAACCGTCTAGGCAACAAAGACCATATGTGCCTAATACCTTTGGCTGCCTCAAATTCCCATGCATATCCTGCTGCAGAAAACCTGAAATTTATCTGAGATAGGCTGTATACATCACCAGATCTCAGCAGAATCCGCCCTGCTGTTCAGTACTAACTGGAACACAGGCCCCTTTCAACGTTGTTCAAAAAAAAAAAAAAAAAAGGAACATTTCCATCTCAAAGCCATCATAATCTAAATCAAATTTCCCTAATACCTCATGGGTTCTTATTTTAATTTGCCAGGAACATTAATTGGCAACCACAGCGCAGCAGCATATTTAATCTATTTTTACAGATTTTAAGATACAGAACATCTTTGACTTACAAATTAGTTTGGGGCTTACGAGCCTCTCTCTCTCCCCTGCCTTATCTTGATAGCTAATATGAAATGGGACATTCAAATGAACTGTATCAAAACTTGAAGGTCATTTTCCAAGGGATATCCCACAACTTGGAAACAATACCCATTCTCCCAAATGCACAGCTTAATGTTCTGTGTAAGCAACAAGACTTATCTCAACTTTTTTCCTAGAGGCTTGCTTAGCTACTGGATCACTGAGAGAAGTTGGTTTTATTACTTCCTGCTCCTCAGCAGAGCACAGCAAATACAACCCAGGGATAAGGCACAATGAGCTGTAAATCTTTCCTTGTTTGCAAAATAACAATGAGGAACTTGCAGCTTTCTTAAATTTCACCAAATTGCAGAACAGTTGAGGTTGGAATAGAACTCAGGAGGTCGTCTGGTGCAACCCCCTGCTCAAGGAGGGAATACTTGGAGCAGGCTGCCCAGGACCATATCCAGGCAGCTCTGAAGTATCTCTAATGATAGAGATTCCACAACCTCTCTGTACAACCTGTGCCAGTGCTCAGTCACCCTTACAGTAAAAACACTTCTGATGTTCAGAGAGAACCTGTGTTTCAGTTTGTGCCCATCACCTCTTGTCCTATGAAACGGCACTCCTGGAAAGAACCTGGTTCTGTCTTCTTTATGACCTTCCTGGGACACTGATGAAGCGTCTGACTGACCTGAGCCTTCTCCAAGCTAAACAGTTCCATCTCTCTCAGTCTATCCTCATAGGAGGAATGCACCTCAGTCATCTTCACCACCCTTCGCTGGACTCTCTCCAGTAGCTTCATGTCTCTCTTGTACTGAGGAGCCCAGAACTGGACCCAGTCTCCAGGTATGGCCTCACCAGTGCTTTACAGAGGCTCAGAATCATCTCTCTTGATCTACTGACAACACTTCTAATGCAGCCCAGGATACCATTAGCCTACTTTGCCACAAGTGCACATTGCTGGCTCATGGTCACCTGGGTGTCCACTAGGACCATCAGATCCTTTTCTGCAAAGCTGAAATTTGCTCTTTAAATTAATTGATCAGTTTTCTCAAATAACTCTTGGTTTGTTGAACATTTATGAGCCATCTATTGCATGGGCTCAGTCTTTAGAACAGAGAAGTATTGGTGGGTTTTCTTTTAGCACATACCATTGACTTTCTTCTGTGATAGAGTAGGAATAACTCTTGGAATTAAGTATCTGCTCTTAATACCTGGATTATAGTTCTGAAATTTAATATTTTCCAATTCATTTTCAAATTTATTTCTTTGATCCTCCTAACCCATTTGAAAAGATGTCCATCATAAGAGTGGCAAAGCAAGAAGACAAAAGGGATGACAACACAAAGCAAAATGTGGGTTTTGACTAATGGTCAACCAAGTATTTTTGAAGACAAACTACACTGCCTCAGTTGACATATTATATCAAGCTGCGGTTTTTGTTTGGGTTTTTAAAAAAGACATCAGGGTCTTGAATAATTTATCTGCTATCTAGCAAGTTAGTACAGCGAAGTTGCTGACCATCATGATCTTGCCAAGGTGGAGAGGGGAGTGTCCATCTTCAATGCAGCTGCAGCCAGTGTCACACCACTCCTCTGGGGGACTCATTTCCTGTTTTGATCAGCATCATCTGGAGATATGACTTATGGCTGAGTTTGTTCACAGTATGTTTTTGACTAAAACCAAAGGACAGAAACCTCTCGTCTCAACTGTTACCAGGGATGGTGCCTGGCACTTAACTTCAGACCTACCTGTTGCTATGGATTTGTCTGGCAACCCAGACTCTTGGCTAAACCTGGTCACCATCACCAGACATGCCCTGCTTATCTTACTCAGTTACTGTGGAATTGTGCCTTTTCTGGTAAGGCCACTGTCATGTGCCTACGATGCCATCACCTGAGCTCCCGCTTCCTATTTATCACTGGAAATGGTTGAATCACACACAGGGTAACAGCAAAAAAAAACAAACCACAACCTATGAACTTTGAAAGTAGGAAAAAGCCAAGTACTCACACAGTGAAGGAATCAGGGGGAGCTGAGACTCTCCTCAGGTCAGCGGACTGCACTTTATGAATACTATAGGCAGCAGGAAATGAGTGGCCAGGAGAAAGGCAGCACAGAGTGTGGACAGACAAGGAAAAGGGGAGGTGAGGGAGAGAGAAAGAGTAGAAGAGAAGAAAGAAAGAGAAGACATACAACATTTAAACAGAAACAAAAGGAATGTGTCACATAGAAGTTGAATGAAGACACATGCAGAACTCCAAGTTCACGCTAGGAATCCAGGAGCAACAGAAGACATGCAAATGGAGAAAATCATTGCTACATGACACACAGGAGCTTTCTAGACACAAGTGAGGAGGATCAATGAGAAACTATGCACATTGCTATATAAGGAAGACAAGGAGCCCCAGGACTTTTTTCACAGGCACTGAAAAATTTCAAGACTTTGGAAGTATGACCAGAAATGCAAAGAAACATCAAAGCCAATATCTGAATGGATGGAATTGTCTCCAAAGGTTTAGTTAATGTTTAAGAAAAATAAAATACCCTTACTGAAGATTTTGTATCCACAATGACAAATTGCTGTCTCCTTTCTTCTTTCATATACCTTAGGGAAACATGCATTTTACATATAGTGACTCCCAAGACTCCTGTAGTGTTTATACTCAAATGGTCTCTTTGCTTCTCTCAAGCATATGGAAAACATTTTATTTATAAGCTCTTCCTTCTTCTTTCTGTTCCATTATGTGGAACATTCTTTCTCAAACCAAACTAAACACCAGTGAAATCAGAATACTGTCCTTTGACGTTCATAAAGTGATCATTAACTGAAAGTTACTGGGAAGCATACTAAACTGTAGTTTCTAATCAGAAAAAGACTCCTGGAAAAATTGAACCACAACTTCTCTTGTTATTCCGTGTACGTTTTGTTTATAGCTCAAAAGAACCACATTCTTGGCTTGATCACAGAAAACTAGCTATATGTTGTCTCTTTCACATGTTACCTTGAGCAGCAGGGGAGAATAGGAATGACATCTTAGCCAGCAAGTCTTTTAAAGGAAGGACAATAAGAACATAATTGACTCTTGCAGAAAAAAAAAAAATGTTTCTGCTGACCTGAATGTAGCAAAAATTTGCTTTTGCTGGTACAAATAGAAAAGACATGAGAAAAGACACCCACATTTTTTTTCCCCACAACCCCACTGTCTGCTTTGTTTTAATCCATAACCAAGTGTGAGCAGCATCACCTTATCCTATATATTCCTTGCACTTAAGAAGTTGTTTCTGGCTTGAAAAACTTTATTGGGTTGTTGCTTATCTCAATTACAGAACAGTGCATCATAGGATGAGGGAGAAATTGTGCCTACCTTTCACATTTCAACAGCCTCCATTAGAAACAAATTAGAAGCACCATAACTGTATTTACCAACTAACAACTTCATGCTTCAACTCAAAATTTTAAAGTTATCAGAAAAGTATAACCCATAAATAAGTCATCTTCACCTACACAAGAGTAATCATATAATCTCTCTGGCACATCAAAACAGCTTAACTTTCCAAAAGAAAATATTAAAAAAAAATGAATGTTTGATGAACACTAAGAAGAGACATCACTAGTTGCCACAACTAGTCCATGAATAATTGGGGACAATTAATATAATGAGAAATTTGTTTCTAGGCAATTCAGCAGTGAAAGATTAAATAAGTGATTAAAACATTAATTGCCAGTAATTCACCCAGCAATGACAAAAAGTGTCCTCTCAAAGCATCTACAGGTTTTGAGGAACAGTGGCAACTAAGAAGATGGGCAACTCTTACAGTTGGAAGAGAACCATTTTTCTAAAGCCCTCTTGCTCCCAAGTGAGAGAAGCATGAAATCTCTGTTCTTTTCACTTGGCTACATTACATATGGGCTGTTCAATTCTAAAATACTATTATTCCATGGAAACTCAAGTGCATCCAACAAGGCAAACAACAAACTCACTATCCTCTCTAAACCCCTTTCCTAAAACCTCTGAAACAAAGGATAGCAGGGTAAAAAGACAGAAAAACAGTGTAAGACTTCTTCAAATTAAGTCTTTTTCTACTTATGACAAGGTACTAGCTGAAACTCCAAAGAGCGATCCTACTGCTCTCCTTATCTAGCAAAAATATCAATGCCAACAATAACAGCAACTCTGTATTACTGTGACACAGATAATTTTTTAATCACTTTCCTGGCAAGTTGCTCAAGAACAGCTGTCTAACAATTAGGGATAGCTCCAGACCCACTTACTAATCTCACACATCTAACATTCAGATCATAGTCACAACAATCTACCATGTTCAATGAAATATAAGGCTTTTTGGGAGATTTCAATGGAATAGGGAAATACATTCCAGATATTAAGTTAAGAAATATAGATAAACATATGTAATTGAAAATTTTCTCTCTTGTGAAATACAGCAAATCAGCATCATATTGAATGAACTTCTTACAATACTCAAATGCTTTCTAGAGTTTAACCTTTAACATGCGATTTACTTTCCACCACACCAGGAAATTCAACTCTCCTCTCTCCTTCCCCTTTAACACTTGAAAACAAAGTACATATATACATATATAGATGTAGATATAAATATACACACATACTATTTCCAATACATGAAGATGAGACTACAGTTCCTAACAGATCGTTTGTATTTTCCCAAAACAAAAGTCTGCAGCCAAATCAAAGGACTCTGACAGCAGCATAGTCTACCACAGCACATCTAAATCAAGCTAAACCACAAAGAATATCCTCTTGACAACTGGCATATACTATGAATCTGTGTTTCCCTACCACATTTTAAATTCAGACCTCAAAATCCAAGTCTAACCATGCTAATAATCAGATTGAAACACCAGGAATTTTCTTTTTATATTTGCATTAGTCTCCCTCAGTGTAGAAAAAGATGCCCCAGGATTGTTCTCTGCTCAATTCTAGCTTTCACAAATGATTAAGTCGTTGTGGTTGAATGAAATTGATCATTGCTACCCACAGGCAAGTGTCTGCTATTCTTCATGGCTCAAGAGAGATGAGTATACCTTATGTATTTTCCAGTGAAATAGGAATTGCACATTACAGATATGGGCTTCTACTGAAACTTAAAGCATTAGTCTCAGTAAGAGAACACAGAGTGCTAAATTGAACAGGAAGACATTAAAAGCAACCAGGGAGGCTTTGATTAGATGAACAGATTGACAATCAGTAGATGGCAAGAAGCTCTAAAGGGCTAGAGTCAAAGTTTGAAGTGAAGCAATATCTTCCATTAAACGATACTGTTGAAAGACACAGACAACCCTTAAGATACATGAAGGGAGCCTGAGACCTTGTCTGGTTTTTCCAGGTACATAAGTTAGTCCAATGAAAGACATTATATCTCATCATAAACTTTGCCTCACCATTACAGCTGCAACAGCAAAATCCTCCACCCACCTTGCCAGAAAAAATAAAACCCTGGTGCATGGATGTTTGAATGGAATGGGGATCCTTGACTACTTTAGCTCTGTAGTTTAGTATCTTTGTATAAGGGACAAACTAGATTTCGATAGTTTGTTACAGGGTCTCCAATGGAGCTTAAAATGCAGATCAATAAAGTTGAGAAAATGAATCCAAAGAACTTCCAGGGCAAATAACATACATATGCAGAACTGTCAGAAGCTAAGAGGCACACTGCTGAGCCTGCACAAACCTCTCTAAATAAATAACTGAAAGATACAACACCTTTCTAAAAGCAAGACAGAGGGTAACCCAGAAGATAAAAGAATAAAAGAAAACCAGATATTTACAATACAGTGGAAAGAGAGTTCAGAGATCAGAAAGAGTAATTTTTATTTTTTTTTTAAATGCACTGCAAGTCCAGTACATGCAAAACCCGTGACTGAATATGCTGCCACAAACAGGCCTCCTGCCATTAGGACATGCACATATCCAACTCACTCATTCAGCAAAGGCATAGACGTTCTCCTCTTGCTCTTCTGCACCATGTTGGCTTGGTTCCTTAAGGAGATCCGAATGAGTGAGGGAGCCAATCGACATGGTTCACCATCCACTTGCATGGGGATAGACTTGTACGTTAAAAGTGTCACCTCCCGGCACTGATGCAACCTCTCTCCATGACCACCCACCTGGAGAGCAGCCTGCAAAAGAACAGAAGACAAACAAACAATTCAACAAACAGGAAAGAAAAGATAACTCAGAACAGATAGTTGAGGCAGTTAATAAATCCAAAACGCAGTACTACTGACAACATCCATTCCACAGTGTTCCATGCATGAAGTATTCTAACAAAGCATAATGAATGTATTTTCACTTAAGATTTGCAAAGTAGTATTTAAAACTTTACAAACAAAAGTGGTGGGCAACAAACATATCTAACCATATGCACTGCACATCTCATCACATACACACACACATGTGCATGCGCAAATGAATACCTGTGTTCATTCTTAAAGGTTTCAATTTGTTTTGGTTAGTTTGTTTGTTTTTACATTAACAGTAATGCCACTAATTATTTGCTCCTTAAAACGAGAACCCTAATCAAGTACATCTGCAAGACAGAAAAATTATTTTCCCTTCCTGAACAGAACAGAGTCCTTAATGTGAATTAGATAAATTTAAAATCATTATCATGAAAGCTTACACAGCAACTCAACCTCAAGACTAGACAGGCTGAAAAGAGCAAGCAGAAGGACCTCATTAAAAACAATTATATAAATGTTCAAGAATTAATTTGAAAGAAATTAAACAAGGAAGGCAATGACCAGATCCTTCAAGTTCTAGGCAGACATGTTTGGGCAGAAATGTATTTTTTTAATTAGTATGACTATTATGTGAGTATAAACTCTCATCTACCAGATGCAGAAAGAAAAAATCCTTTATTAACAGAGAACAGCCTAAATACAAGTCAAGACTTTAATCCTGCTCTCTGTGCTTAATATAATGGACCAACTAATAATATGATCAATAATATTCATGATATATACTTCTTATAAAGTACCTCTCTTCCTTGGTCTCACAGACCTTTCTGATTATGACCAAGCACATCTGGGAGACATATAGAGCAAGTTAGGATTATATCAATAGTCTAGGTTTACAGTGGTTCCTCAGCATTACAGTCAGTGTAGACTTGCAGACTCTCAGTTCTGAACTACAGAGAAACAGCAGCTCAAAGGGCCCTACTACTTAAATCAGTCCCAATTAAAATTGTTAGCTTTTGAGATCACCCTAGCCACTGCAAGTAGCTAGAGTCACATTAGTGGCAAACCCAAAAAAGCTTCCAACTGAAAACTACCAGTTGGTATCTGCTAAATAGTATGTCCAACAGCATTTTCAAAAGCATGCACTAAAATCTTCACAAATGAAGTAATAAAGGTTCATTCCACAAGATCTACTAGGCTAACAAAATTTTTCTTACTTGTGAGTTATTTCCTTAATCCACTAGATCCAACGAAAGAGAGGTCAAGAAAGAATCTTTAACCCAGACAGACTTCAAAGAAACAACTGCTGATAAAGACCATCATTTACTTTTGCTTACTTTGAAAATTAGATTTGTCTAAATTTTTCTTTGAGGAAAGAAACAGTATTGTCATGGGTATTAACTGAAAGTGATATGCACTGAGGGCAGGTCACACCACAGATAAATGTGAGTTTAGTGAAAACAGGCTTATCCATATTAGTTCTAACTTAGTCCACACAAGACGTAGCGGCAACAAAGGCCTGAGTATGGACTTTAAGCATGATCTATATAAACCTGCCAGGAAGCCCGGTTATGTTCCTCTGCTGACCATATTAAGTTTAAGCTGCAGGGCCTTAAATAGATTAATGACAGCACAAGGAGAGCTATCAACTCTCTGACTGTCCTTAATCACCCTCTGAAGAGATTGTCACTGTGTTTGACTACTGTGATAGAAGGACACTAGAGTATTTACAGTGATATTGCTTTATGGTAACTCAGTTTTAAATCCACTTTAAGGACAGCATTGACAGAAAACACACGTTGATTTGTTTTTTTCTCTAGCAGAACAAAAAGGCAAGATAACATTTGTGCCAGAAATATTACTAAATTTTCCACAGCTATTACTAGACCTTCACAATATTTTTAGTGGGCATATGGAAACTGTATGGTCACATAATTTTATATAATATTTCATATTTGTTTCCAGTAGGCAGTTTTACAAAAAAAATTTTAACTTTTAAGCCATAGATTGAAATATACAAAAGCTAAAAATAAACAGCAGTAATTATTTGACCACAGAACATTGCCACAGTAAAAACATGCCTGCATGCTGTTCTTTCTGTAATAATTCTGCTGTTTAACTTGGGAGCAATGCACGTGCAAATTAACCGTATATTGCAAATATATTTTTATTATCAAATAACACTTCTTTTGTTAGAAAACTACAATTTGTCTCCTTCATCTAACAGCAAAGCATGTTTTGGCCTTGGCTGAATGTGTGGAATCGTGGTGGTTTGCACTCTAGCACAGCCCACAGAATTCGCCACATCTGGAAGCACTTGCAATATACCCACCAGTGAGGCCATCGTGAACCCAATGACTTCAATGTAGCCATCATCATGGCGCTGAGGCTCAAAGTCTCTGTGATCTCCAGGGTTTCCCCAGGGCATTGTGCCAGCACAATACCTACAGAAAGAGATTTGGAAAGCGAGATTTAAGAAAGAAGTTTGCTCTGATAGGTCCTGACTAGAAGCCTGACTATTAGCCTTCTCTGCTGTCCTCCAGAATTATCCAGATATCCATTTCAAGATTTAATTCAGGGACAATTAAAAGTTATGTGACAAGGACTGGACAAAAGGGAAAACCTGCCTCTTGTTTCCAAGCTTGTACAACATCCATAAATGTATCTATCATAATCTTCAGCAGGATCCTCTGTGAGAGGAAAATGGGGAAACACCAGGAAATAGATAACAGCAGCAGCAATTTATTCTCCCCATTTGCTTTGCTTTCTGCAGATGAGCTGTTGAGCCAGAAAGCTGCTTAGTCCCTCTGCTAGGCAGGCACGGGGCTGCAGCAACAGCTCCAGTCTTGGAGCTCTATTTCCTCTCTCCCTGCTGGCTTAGCAGCTCTAACAACACGAGGAATACAAAATGTTGCATAGCTTCAGGAGGCAGGGAGAAATAAAAATCAGGAGCAGATGCAGCTCTGGCATCTATCTTTCCTACCATTAAAGAATAGATGTAAAAGTGATCTGAGAGTGATAGAATGGGGAACTTTGGAGAGGCGACACCAGGTAGATATAAGCTTGCAGTGAGGAAAGTGCAGAACTAGAAAGATCAAGTGCTTGGGACTTTAGATGAAGCAAAGCGGTAGGTTGTCTAAAGCAGTGGTGTCCAAAGTGCGATGAATACACCACAATGAGTGCGCAATAAAAATATACAATTGACAAGACAATTAGGGTGAAGAAAATATTTCTGTACTTTTAATAAATAAGAAAATTGTTAACATGATGTTTGTTCCATTTTTATCACATTCTTTCTTAATTTCTATTTTTGTGTATGTTTTATAATGTATATAATATATTAGTACAGTATTTATAAATAAATATATGTATATTGTGGTGGTGTTAAAAATTATTTTACTGTTAGGGATACACAGTCAAAAACAGTTTTGAGACTACACTCTAGAGAGCAGGAGATAGACAACTTTTAAGAATACACCTGTATTTCTATTTGGGACACCTTTTAACGTGCTAAAAAACAGCATTGCTTTCAACAGTTAGGTATTTCTTTACTGGAAAAATATTGATCCTTCCCCTCCTGCCTCCCCTCCTTTCCCCCGCTTTTTCTGTACTTTGCTTCTAATTCGGTGAAGGTCCAGGCATCTTTACTATCTTGCTTGCAGGCTAGGTGTACAACTTTTGAAAGTTTGTTTGCCAATCACTTCTACTATCTCTGTATCAGAATATTCCACTTTGCTAACTAGAAGTATTATAAGCACCTAGCTCTCAAGAAGGCAGCACAGCGGCAATACACTTCCTGCACATCGACCCAGTCTAGGACAACTTGTAACTAAGCAAGCATCTGTCTTGAACTTACCTGGGTATGTTTAAAAACACTATACACTGGAACTTCAGCTCCTGGATCTTTGGAGTCAGGTCTGTACCATCACACTACAAAGCCAAAGTGACAGAGCACAGAGAAATTGCTGAATGGAGCCACAGACAAGAGAAGTGTTGCTGCTTTGTAACAACTTTCCCAAGACTTTCCTTGGAATGTGTTGCAAATGTCATGCTCAAAACTGAAAAGTAACAGAGCCATTAAACTCTCACCTCACTTTCTCTCTCCATTCCTCCCCTCTTCCCACAACACCATGACACAATTTCTTATACTTACCACAACTTTAACATGCTTGGATAAATCTCTTGAGCTTCTTTGCAGAAAGTCTGTAAAGGCTGCCTGCAACAGAAACAAGTGCAGGAATTTTCATCAGCACTTTCTCTCTTCTCTTTCCTTATTTCTCTTCCCACCACAGAGCTAATTACCAAAATGCCATTCTTTTGATGCAAATTCTTTCTCACATATTTGTTTCCGTATTTAAGGCACATGGGTACAGCGGGAGTCATCATCCAGAAAGACATTATATATCATGCATTATCAAATAAGTGCTTCTCTCAACTGCATTTTACAATAAAGTTTTGTGAATGTACCTCCTAAATTCAGAAGTGGGTAATTTTATTTAATTTTCATAATTAATTATGAAAATTAATCACTCCAAATAGCTGATCTCAGCCTTCCACTCCCCATGACCCTACACCCAAGACAGCTCCTCAAAGCTACAAAGATACAAGCCAACACTTACAGAATTTCTCTAGGAAAGTCGATCACAACGAGCTTCCCAAACCCTGAAAAAGGCAGACTGGCTTGTTGAGAATCTTGCAAGCCAGAAGCAGAGGGACCAAGACATAACCAGTACTATGTCCAGACAAGTGGCATGTTTCTTACTTGCTAAGCTCTGTAAAGCAACAGTGCTTCAGGCACTTTCCGATAGACATGTGTGTGGCATATACAGAAACAGTATATGTGCACTTTAAATTGCAACAGGCAAAATGAACTGGCATGGGCTCGTGATGTCAGAAAGGGAGGGGAAAGGTACTTAAGAAAACATCCAATCAACTAAGCATCATTCTGTAAGACGAATCACAACTCACCCCTGCATAAAACATTTTATTTCTAAATCGGCTGTTGAATTTCTCTGGATTTGCTTCTGTGAAAGGATAAAAAGGAAAAATATGAACACCCTAATAAAACAAGTAGACTCCATTGTACCTTCACATTCTCTGCTAGCACCATAGTGCTTTTAGCACACATCACTCTGAAAACATAAATATATTTTTTCCTGGGGGTCCAGAGACCCCCCTCTGTTCCATTATCTGCTATCAGATCTCAAAACATTGATATTAATATTCTTCCCTTTTCCTGTAGAGTGAAAATAGAAACGTAACAAAGAGGTAAGTAGAATATAACCCATTTATTTAGCACCTCTCAGACTATTCATCTCTGATCCCTCAGTATCATTTGTGAGACTTCTGTTTCTACCAGCGCAGAACAGAACTCTAAGAGTTATTACAAATCCATGAAACACCCATGCTTTGAAGCAGGAGTAAAACATTAGTAAATTACAAGATGAAACAGACACTTAAATTCTGACGCATTACAAAGAGGGACTGAGGAATAGTCATCGCTGCTCAAATATTCCTGCAGCAAAAAAATAAGTGGATACTCTAAAACCTATTTAGAGAGCTGTTTCATTTTGATTAGACTCCAAGAGATGGAGAATTTTAATAGTCTAGTAGTAATGCACATCTAATGGTTAATTATTCTCACTGTTAAAATAAATGTGGAGTTTTTTTGTCATCTTGAACTTTTCAGACTTCAACTGCCAACTGCTAAATCTTATTATATTTCTCTGTCAGATTAAAGAGCCCTCAACTATCAGATGTTTTCTCCTTGAGTAAATACTTATAGGCAGTGATTAAATCGCCTCTTAGCCTTCTTTCCGATAAGCTAAATGGAGCTCCTTTAATCTTCCAGTATAAGGTGCATTTCCCAGAATACAGTTCAGTCTTGTTCCTTTCTTGGAAACCGCTTTCCTAGTCTGTGCATGCAGAGATTTCAGAAACAGTCCTTCTGACACCATATTCAGTAGTAGTACCAACCACTTGCACTTGCTTAGTGAAACTATTCTCTAGCAAAAACTATTCTCTAGTTTTTACTATTCTCTAGTGAAAACATCTGACTATCAAGATAGTTCTTCCGGTTAAAATATTACACTGGTGTGAACACTTCCAAATTACTACTCTCAAATGATCACTTGGAACAATGTTTCTAGTTTTGCTTGAAGCCACTACATCTCACACTATGAGGCTCCATTCTGTAAGAGTTACATTGTGTTTCTTGTTTGATTGTTTACCCAGCTACTGTATCATCCATTTGCTTGGGCATGGGTGAGCCTGGAACACAGTCAGAGTCACCTCTTCTTCAAACGATCAATTTAACTTCATAAGTAAATCTCATCTCACTCACTGAGCTGACAGCTCTTTACAAAAAGTCTCAACACCCCATACTAAGAGGCAGGATGCTCCTGAAGGCTCAGTGCTGCACATTCTCTGATGTGGCTATCCCTGATGGCTCTGGGCAGCAGCCACAAGAGAACTGGCTTTTACATGGAAAAATACAACAAATACTGACTGGAACCAAAGCCCCAGTTTAGAATAAAAAAGGAGCCTTTCTGAGGTTAGGGACTCAGCAGTCCTTCAATACACTGAGTTTTACTTCTGGCATAGCAGATGAGCATGAGTAGGGAGGAAGGAGTCTTTCTGTGATGTGGAATAGAGCTTAAAGTTGATCAGACTGCAACTTTAATTGTAGAAGTAAATCACCGACTGCATATCCAAGGCTCACTCCATCCTCATCATTCTCAAGCCATCCAGGGATTAGGAAATGAAACATGTTAGACTGTGGGTGTGTGTAAGGGAGTAGGTGTCCTGCAAATGAACAGTCCTGTGTGCCAAGGGATCAAACAGCATATCAACAGGGATAAAGTAAATTCCATCTCTCTTGCTCCACCAAAGCATAGGGATAACACGGGATGAAACTGGAAAGAGTTTCTACCCAGAACACTTCCTGAAGAAGCAGAGCTAAGTACGTTAGGCTGAGACCCAACCCTCAACACACAATCTGATTAGTCACAAGAAAAGTGTAAAGGTTGTCATGGAAAAGGCCACATTAATGTACAGGTTCCTCGGAGGTATCACAATCGCTGCTTATTCCAAATACAATTGACCAATCTCTATTGCATAAAGCGCCATGACAGGCTGAGAGTTGAATTTCATTTAATTTGGTTTGGTGGGGCAGTGGGGGCATGGTGTTTGTTTGGTTTAATACTATATGTGATTACAACAGCTCCACATAAGCAACTGCATACAACCGCTTATCTTAATGGACCAAGTGCTACAGCTGTGAAAGTGCTTTAAGTTTTGCTGAAGTTTCCCTGGATTGTCGTAAATTGTAAATGAGATCAGAAGCTATTTTGCACTGCTTAATTCATAGAATCACAGAGTAGTTTTGTTTGGAAGTGACCTTTAAAAGTCATCTAGTCGCCTGCAGTGAGCAGAAATATCTTCAACTAGATCAGGTTGCTCAAAGGCCTGTCCAACCTGACTTTGAATGTTGGCAGGGATGGGATATCTACCACCTCTCTGGGCAACCTGTGCCAGTATTTCACTACACTCATCACAAAAAAAATTCTTCCTTGTATCTAGTCTGAATATACCTTCTTTTATTTTAAAGCCATTACCCCACGTCCTATCACAACAGGCCTGACTAAAAAGACTGTCCCCATCTTTCTTACAAACCCCCTTTTAGTATAGAAAAGCCACAATAAGGTCTCCCCAGAGCCTTCCTTTCTCCAGGCTGAACAACCCCAATTCTACATGAAAAACCATAAAACCCGCACACCAGCAACACCTTCAAGGCTATAAGCTTTTCTCTCCTAAAATACATAGAACTCACTTTGTATACTTTAGTATTCGAGAAGGTTAGAAAGACCAGCAGTAATGACTTGTAAGAGCAGACACTAGGGCTATGAAAAGCTCCTGGCCACACATACCCACTCACAGAAACATAGCTTGCTCCGCCAAGTATTTTTTTACCCATGTAAATGTTTAAAACACTGGCATCTCTGGAGTAACATCTATTCTTTATAGGGCTCCATAAGTTCATTATTAAGTAATGTCTCCATTAAGTGAGAAAGTAGCCATGCATTTCATCTATACAGTATTTTCACAGTCACATTAGCAATGCATAGTGATATGCATTCATAAGGAAATGCATACAGCTGTCACCATTTCATTCCTGTGCCCTTTTGTGGCCCCTCATTATGATTCTTAAAGCTTGAAGCAGTCTTAAACATTATAAAATATGCATTAGCTCATTCCATCATATATCCTGCTCATTATTTAGCATTGCATTAGAATGCTGTTTTTTCATCTTGAAATGACACTGACAGTATGAAAGTGAAGATAAGAGGGGCTGATTCGAAAAAATACCTGCATATGAAGCTGAAATAACCAAAAGCTGAACACAGGCAATTGAACAGGGTCTGTTTATATAAGAATGCTTGCCTGAACTATAGTTCCCATCAGTCCAAAGCCCACCTGTTAAGCCACATTTGGATCTGTTTGGGGTGATACAACTGCCGTCAGCAAGGGGACAAAAAAGATGCTACAACAGCTCAAATTCCTGACAGTTTTGTGGACATTAAAACCTTTCACTCGCATAGACACATTTTGGGTCTGTACCAAATCTAATGATCTTATGCTGTACTCATACATGGGTAACAGCTGTTCAGTTTGAGAACACAATTATCCTCCTGCTACTACCTAGCAGATTTTCTCCTCCCTCCACCTCCACACTTGCACCTGACTTACATTTGTTTTTCTTTCTGCTCTTACTCTGACACTTCTGCATCAGCATAAACTTCTTTTATAACTGTACTTGGTATATATAATTTTGAAGAGCTCCCCTTTTATCCCTTTTGCTCCAGTGAATGTTATTTTTCCTTGTACTTTTTTTCATTTTAAAAACATGAAGTCCCTTGGAAACTCATGGTACAATCACTTCCTTCCTAGTTGTATGTACCTTAGGTTTTTATGTTCCACGTTTCCTTCTGAATTACAAAACAAGATGTTAAATTGAACCCCATTTGTAATTCATAAAATAAATGCCCATTCCCAAGGCTAAGGAAATAAGAAAGTTTCTATTACCTCTAGATTCATGGAACTCCAGTGTAACATGTGCATCAAATCCAAGGCTGAAGTAATTATTGAAGACACTGAGAGGAAGCTGTAATCAGATAATAAAAAGATATACAAAAATAACATGAATTAATCATTCTGTAACACACCAGGAATTAACTACTTTAAACCTGGCATCTCATGAAAACCTATGAAGAAGAAAGTGGAATATATCAGGAAAACATATGCAGAAGTTTGCTCTGAAGGTTAGTAATGGCTTGTGGAAGAGGATCACATACAGAAGCCCAAAGAACACAAACATATCTACAGTGTTTTATGGTCATATATGTATCTTTGTAAACACATCAAAGGATTTCTTATGTTGTCATTGACATTTCCCATAATGCTGTTCCACTTAACATGTCAATACAAAGGTTTTCGTAATTGCTGGCACTTCAAACTCAGCATGGTGAATGAAACTCAAAATGTGCTTTTCCTGCTCCCATATAACCAGGAGCAACACAAGTCCCAGACAAGAAGCCCTAATTCTATTCAGGATGCATGAGGCAGGGAAGCACACATCTGGCCTCTTCATCATTACACGTGCCCAGCAGGGCTGCACAGAGAGAACAGTAGCATCTGATAGATAAGCTGGAAATTACAACTTAAGAGGAAAATGGTTCACAGAATCATATTTTATGATCCTGACACTTTCAACAACTCTAGTCCAAATTACACATTACTATAAATGTGATCACCAGACAATTTTCCCAATCTTCAGCCATCAAGATACACTAGTGGAATAAAATTTTACATTCTGTTTTTAGTTTTGTCTAATTTAGAGATGGATGATAGTCACAGAGTTGCATCTCCTGCCACCCCAGGTAAACCAGAGAAAAAACAAGGACCTTTCAGATAAAATGCTGGGGATTTTTTTCCAGGATTTAGTTCTTGAGATAAATGCTCAATGCCTGGGAGCTTAAAACAACAAATAGATGGCTGATATACACTATATTTTGCCTGCCTCTGGAAGCACTGACACATGAGAACTGCAAAAGAAGAGATGCAACTAGAGAATTAAAAAGTTTTAGAGCTTCCCCACCCATGCAGCTTACAGTGTAACCCAAAGATGCTCTTAAGAATCCTACAACCTCTGTGGGAAAAAGAAGGTGCTAACCTTACGTGCCCCATCCTCCAGCTCATCCTGTGGCAAATCAGGGTTGCGCTCAACCTGAAGATTCCAGCGGTCCAGCTGGACAATGGTCCCATCTTCTACATGGCACAGGATCTTGGACACTGGCTCATCTGTATAACCCTAACAGCAGAGTATCAGCCATGGATAGTGAAAGCAAAGAAAGCCACTCACCAATTACTTCCCTCCTTTCACACAGGCCTAAAACACCAGATCAAATGTTCCTAAGAATACCTCAAAATATTGCTGAATTTTGATATACCAGGCATTTTAACAAGCTGTTGCTGAGGTACACAAGTCTTGGGCAGGCAAAGTAAAGTTATAAGGAGAGGAACTCAAAGCGTACTTGCCATGCCTGGAATAACTCCAGTGCTGCAGTCAAGGATAAATATAGAGAAATAAAATGTAAACTATACTTCAATTGGAAGCCTGCATATCCTCCTCATTACTTGGCCTGAAAGACAGATACATCTATGTACACTTTCATTACAATAAATATATCATTAGTAATTCAAGATCCCAGACTGGAAATTGAACCAAACCATTGTGCTTAAATCAAGCAGATCCTGGACACAGCCCTGCCTGCTGTTTTAGCCAAAATGAAGTTCCAGCCTACACAACTAAACCAGAGCAGCAAGTTCATAACCCATATATAAAGGTACATCCCAGTTAGCGCTTACCCCACCCCAGTTGAGAGTGCGGGCAAGGTCGTTCCCAGTGCCAAGTGGAAGGACAGCCACAGGAGGCGGGGGGCTGAGTTGCAGCTCATCGAGGATGGAGAGGATCCAGCCCACCTATAAAATGGGAAATGCAGAGAACCGTTAGTCAGGAAGATTAAAAGGGGTGGAAGGAAAAAAAAAAAAAAAAGAGAGAGACATATTTTGATGGTACCTCCGTTGCACAGCTGATCAACTAAAAAAAAAGGGGAAGGGAAAAATTACAATACCTGAAATTTAAGTCTACAACTGCCTCATCTGAGATTTCACCTTTTGGAGAAAGGTACAGCAGTTTTCATGAAGCTCCTGTGCAAGCAGAAGCAATGGGAGGTAGCCGTCTTTAACAGCACACAGAGATACCGAGGAAAGGGAGTACATAAGTTGCCTTTCTTTAAGGAGGAAATGAAAACACACAGACTTATACCTAGTATCATAAGGCTGCCTAAATACTGCTCTGAAAAATATTGTATGTAAAAATGAGTGAAGGATAATATGGAGAATTAAAGATAATTTTTTAAATTGCCATTATGCTAAAGAAAACTAAACCTTTGACAAGTGTTATGAAAGAAAATGCGAGGCACACTAAAATGGCATGGTATCACAGAACATGTCCTGGAACAGAGGGTCCAAACGAAGTCAGGCATGGACCTGCCCACAAGTGTCCCATTCCCCAGACAATAGATCTTACTGATGAATTATTTCACTCAGGGCCAAGTATTTTTAATATATATATATATTCTTGCCATATGTATGTACCCATATATATAAGACCAAAAGGCTGGAATAAAAGAGAAAATCTAATCCTTAAGGTTGAAGGCTTTGGATTGGAACAATGAATCTGGCTCTTTTGTTATCTTAAGCTATTAGTTATTTTAGAGAGCTGTTTCTCTCTCCTGACCCTATTCTGAACTACACAAAACTTTCAAACAGAAATCTAGCCAGAAGGAACAAATTACTGTAAAATATTTTGTTTTCATTAAATTCCAAGAGGGAAAGAATTGCTTCTGAAGATGTTATCAAACCTTTATGACTGAAATTCTTGCTACAAGAAAATAGGACTATTTCATAAATTATTTCTCACCTTTAAAAAACAATTACAATCTGTGAAAGAACCTGTGCTGCATTTTTTAAATAAAGAATTGAGAAAAAAAGAAACATAAAATGGTAAAATCTACTTTTTTTTTCCTGACGCCAGTGTTCAAAGATGCAGTCTCTACTAAAAATTATTTGAAATATGGTTTCAAATAGATTCTTAACCCAAACTGGGATGGCATGGGAGCTTCACAAAAGGCATCCAGCCTAACATGGAGATTGGGAATAACAGCTGGAATTTGAAGGACTTCAGATGGGGTAGCCTGATGAATATAGCAACCACCACCGTATCCATTATTCTAGGATTTATCTTTCTACAAGTCTCTTGATGGAAAAATTTAATGTTGTATAAATAGCATTTATGAGACAGATATTTAATTAGACTTATTGTCTAGTTATTAAAGCATCCATATGAGATGCAATCGCATATTAGAGCTCATTGTCATCTGAATTACAACTCATGAACTTGGATATCACCAAAAGGTACTTAAGCCTATCACAGGCCCCACATCAGGGCTAAGTAGAGTCCTTAAGGGATTTTCAGAGGTAAGTAATCCTCTACCTTTCAAAATAATAATCTATCCTTCAGTATTAATAATGGGACACAGAATAGTCTCAGCAACTTCACTGGGGCCAGGACTTCTCGAAGAGTCCTTTGTCATTAGATCTTTGTCATTGCCACTGACTTAATCCATACATCTGTGTGTGCCTCAGCCTCCCACTGGTACAGGTATCATTACAATACCTACCATTTCTGTAAATGCTCTTAACTGATAAATAGAAAATTCGAATTACTAATTTGTAAGTACAATATTGCTAGTTAACATGAGGTCATTTCTAAACTTTGCACATTAGTTTTCAATCACAGATGACATAAACTATCATTTCCCTGTAAACAGAAAGTTCCTGACTGATGTGAAAGCAAAGCTTTTCACTTACGCCCTGGAAAGGAACAGCAAGCGGCTATGATGGAAAAGTTACAATAAGTTACAATAAGTTCTGGTTCACCTCAATAATGCAAGGTAACATCTGGTCTCATTGAATATTCATTAAGTCCATTTGAGCCAGATTTTTTATTTCTAGATGTAATGGCTTTGGGAATAACTAGATATTAATTTGCTTCAAACTGAGCTGCAGCAAAGGCAACAGT
This sequence comes from Strigops habroptila, assembly GCF_004027225.2. NCBI lineage: Eukaryota > Metazoa > Chordata > Aves > Psittaciformes > Psittacidae > Strigops > Strigops habroptila. The sequence goes on from NC_044279.2 coordinate 69,085,665, forward strand.
GGATTGCTGCTCATACTAATGAGAAGGTGCTGCCACCTGTCGTTCGCACTGCTGAAAGGGAAAACAGGATAGTCAGACTCAGTGTAGTTGCATTCATTTCTATTTTCTTATTTTTGGGATGAAATTTTTTTCCTATTAAAATATTGGCTTCCTCAGATGGAAGAAAAAGACTTTCAGAAACAGACTGAAACACTTTTTCGCCGCTTATGTCTCCTGCTAAAGCAATGTTTTTGCATCTTTCTCAAGGAAAGTTCACAATTTAGTAACATCTTATTTTCCCAGGTACCGGAAAGACAGTAGTGTCACCATGGGGGTCTTTATTCACTCTTGCAGAGGAAATAGTGGTATGAATAACCCCTACAGCCGGGGGTTTAAAAGAACCCACAGAAGCTGAGCAGAAAGTTCCCCCAGCAATTCAAGCAGTGATGGGTTAAGGGTAGGGATTCAGCTCTCTACAAACAACAAAAAAATCCTCCCTTTGACCCAAACATCTACATATAGCCATCCTGGCCAGTCATTACACCTTACAAACAGCGATGCATTTTCCTTACCATACTTACTGTTACACCTGTTATCAAATGCATGTTTGGGGAAATGAGCTTCGCAGAGATTAAAGGCCAGTTTTCAACTGCATTTGAGTACTCGGTGGCACAGACTGAGATTTACAGTATCCCTAAGTACTGCAAAGAGTAATATGTTGTAATAACTCCGTTACCACTCATGGCCTTCAGACCCTGCCTCCAACTGAAGGTGACTAAACACTTTGAAGATCTGACCCTATTTGCTTATCCAAGAACACATAGGAATTCAGTAGCAAAGAAAAATACCGAATCTGGATCTTTCAGATCCCAGGCTAGTAGTATGACCACTGCAATATTTTTCCTCACAGATGCTTTGTAAAGAGAGTGGGAAAACTTCCTTTCTTTAGGTACAGAGGATTATTTGACTGTACTTGGGCATCATGGAGACAATAACAGGAAGGACCAGAAATTAAGACTCAGTGCTTCCAGACACTGACTTAACCTGCTAGACCCTCAGATCTGTGTAAATAGTGAGAGAAAGCCAGCAAAGTTAGTCTTTATTTTTTTAAGCTGTACCAAATCTTTATGCATAAGCAGATAGGACTTTGGACATTAGGATCTGGTCCCTTCACTACACAGGTCAGGCCACGCAACAAATTGAAAAAGAAAAAAAAGTAGATTTCACAAGCGTATGTTCTCTGGCTCTGCAGGCATCACAAGGTGGGAAACCCACAACTGCAAAAGGCAAGGAATTTAATCACTTGGCTGATGACCACGGGGCTGCCAGGCGCTGGCCACCTACCGTCCCATCCCCGCCGCAGGCCAGAATCCGCAGGTTTGGCACTTTTCTGTACAGCTCCAGCCTAGCCAAGGGAAGGAAGGGGGGGGAAAGGGAAAAAAGTCAGAACCATAAGGCAGGCACTTTCTATGCATTTTGTGGAGTGACACTTTGTGTGGAGTGACACTTTGTACATTTTCAAATATTCTTTGCTAAGGATGTGGGTGGAAGCAGAAAAATAATAATAAAAACAAATAAACAAAAACACCCTTAGCATTAGAAAAAGCCTTGGCAGTGAGGAGACATCAGCAGGCAGCATCAGCCCCAACCCAACCTGAGCCCTGTGGCTCACTTCATATCTTCTACACACACACAAAACCACTAAGACGTGAAATGGGGCCCTCCTCCATGGTTATACAGCACATCCTGAGAAGTATTGGATCAGTTTAGGATGTTCCCATGCTAAACCTGAACTGCTACATTCTCATGTTCCCTCTGGAGATGCCAACATCTTTAATTTTTCTTATCCTAGAGCAAACAAATACAGATATTGAGGTTTTTAAACAAAAAATAGTGTTCCTTATCAGGATTTGCCCAACCACCATTTCTGAAGCATATAGAACATGGCAACTGCTTCAACTAGTAATTTTGGGGGGGGGGGGGTGTTTTTTATTTTAACACCAGAGAAGGCAAGTACATCTAACAGAGTTCTTTCTCTGGATAGCTGATCTAAGATACCAATGGGAGAGCCAAAACAACACTCTTGGAAGATATACACTCCTTCAGTTGCTTGAAAGACAGGCATAATGAAACACCTTCTAATGGAGGTGGCACATTCAAATGTAGAGAGCTGAGTGACCACAGAACCTAATCCTCCTTTAATTCTATTACACAGCTCTGAGAACTCTACGTGTACCTTAAAACTTCTATACATCATGAAAGGATCAGTAGTGGAGGTGTTTCTGCAATAATAAAAAACTTGGGAGTCTTGAATAGCAAATAGTTGGACTTCTCACAGAAGCCACCACTGCAGCCCTCCCCCCCAGTACCAAAACCTGGATGCATAAAACTCATACACAGTCTACTAATCTACCTAAGCTAGACCTTTGTCTGCTCTTCTGATTAGGAAAGAGTTATGGTCCGCAGCACTGAAGGCTTAAGAACTTACGCATCTCTTGGCCCTTCCTGAGAGAGATCAAAGACCTGGCGTGGATTTAAATACCACATAAACATTTGGAGAACCTTCGTGCCCTGGGAAGAGAGAAAAATCAAAGGAATGGAAATTGTGAATAGTTTAATGATTATTAGAAATAACAATGTTCATTATTCACTATATTTTTATAGCTTTTCTTTTTTCCATGCTTTATAAAGCAACCATAACCCAAGAAAATAACAAACTAGAAAGAGCCATAAAAGATGACCGCTCTATAAAATAGCAGCCCACCAATCTGAGTAGGGTGCACATGCCTACATAGGAACTAAATTTAACAACACGGATCACTAATGGTTCACAAGAACGAGTATTTGGATTCAGACCAAGGTTCAGTTCTCACAGCAACCTTTTCTCCTGCCTCTCACCAACTGCAACAAAAAGAAACCTCTGTAATCCCACACCACCCGTAGCCATCCATGGCAGCAAGATGTTGAACAAGCTTGGGGCAACACTGAACAGTGTCCTGCCCAACATCCAAGCAATGAGGCTGCTTTGACCTCCACCATGACCACCATACTGTTATGAATACTCATAACTGTACCCCTTTACCATTTAGTGAAGCAGGAGGCGAGTACTCTATGGGGCTACAGCTGCCCCAATGCTCCCTCGGCTCAGTGTAATGTGAACAGCCCATCACCTAAGGATATAATTCCTGGTTTCTCCAACTCTTAGGTTCATATTCCAGACATTCAATTTCCTTCCTTCATGTTCTGCCCAGACACAAAGTGGCAGGATCTCGTACTAGCAGAAGAGGGCTAAGAATCCTATGAGGGTTCAGACACGGCCTGGGAGGTGCCAGTCAGGAATTTTCAATAGCCCCCCCTCCAGAAGGATGGTGCTTCTATCCAACACCTTCCCCTAAGTGGAGAACCAAGAATAGCAGTCAAAGTGCCTAGGAAAAGGTATAAGAACAGAGAAAATAAATGTGATGTTTGCTGTACGTATTTTCCCAGCCTCAACTATTTGCAGTTCAGGACTTTAGGAACCTTCAGGGTTTTCCCTTCCAAAGCTCTCCTTCAGTCCATCTAAATGTTTAGCACACATCATATCCTATTGCAAGGAGTTTTTGCAGCTGAACTACACACTTTGAGAAGGACCAACTGTTTTCTTTGGTTTGAATCAGAGTCTTCACATTTTCATTTGATATCCTCCCTAATTCTTCTAACAGAGGAGAAAGTGAGCAGTGGCTATGCTAACCTCCATGCTCTTCAGGCATTTGTTGGACCTTGCATCAATCTTTTCAATTAGAAGGCTCTGTTTATCAAAAAGTACTCAGATTATTTAAAATTCAAAAAGTGACAGAACTAAGCTGCAAAACAGTCACTTGGGTAAGGTTTAATTCCAAGAACTCTAAGAAAGAAGTCTTCTGCGTGTTAGTTACTGAAACTTGGTTCTCTGTGGTACAAGAGCAGTAATGATCTTTTTTAAATGCTGTAGGAACATGTCATTTCACATTCATTAACTTCACAAGGCTTTCCTAGTAAAATTAAACCACTTTTTGGATAAAAGTCTGACACTTCATTGGCAATCTAAATTTTCTGTGGAAAGTTTAAGTCTTCTGAAAACCTCTGAACTACCATTTTAGATTCCTTTCAACAATCTGAAGATAGGAATGCAACTGCTCAAATACTCTAGTATCCATTCCATCTACCCATAATCAGAAAGGGCATTAAACAACAAGGACCTCTTCTGAAGACTGCAGAGTTTTTCCTATCTGACTGACCAAAAACTGGTCTCATTTGCAAAAACACTGTTGTTAAATCAAAACTTTGTGACCTGGATCCAGGTGATGTTCTTACCTGATTCCCTCCACTTTTTGGATTGACAAAGACCAGCAGTGGCTTCATGAGCGGAGAGGAGATAGGCTTTATCACAAATGGCCGACCTTTGTTATCCTGAGAAACAGAACCAAGCAACAGCTTTAGTACAAGCTATGAATGTTTCCCTGACATAACACATGCAGGAGACCTAACTGAGCTCTAACAAAGCTACCTCTGTACAAAGGTACTGGAAATAGTACAGCCATGTTAATGTGGTGCTCAGCTGGGACTAATTTATCCAGCTGGGACAGCTGAGTAAGAAAACAAAAGGGGGAAAATATCCCTTCAGGCCAGCCCAAAACTATTTTAAAATTTTACATAATGTTATTTCAAAAAGCACCCCAATAATTCATACAGCCCTAACGTGTCAGACAGATAAAGTGCTATTTCTAATGCGAAAAATATTCCAGTGGAAAATAGAATAAGCTACTTATTTCATTAATTCCAAGTAACAGACAGGTTCTATCAGCATTTATCTGCAGATGGTCTGCTCTTGAATTCTTGGCCTTGCTGCCCTCCCATCTTTGAACAAATGCCACATGAAATGTCAATGAGAAAACTATTTGCCTCCCTATCCTGCGGGACACAAGAGAGCCCAGTAGTGAGGGCTCTCTCCTGGCATGTGGCAGACACAGATTTAAGATTCTGGTCTGCAGTTCTCCCATGATCCAAGCGAGAACCTTAACCAGAGAGCTCTGTCTATACAGAGGTGAGCCTCCCTCCACCTCTCCCGTGAGGCTGTTCATCTGTATAACTAATCCACTAGGCAGTTTCTGGAAACAAAGTCTTCTATAAGCTACAGGGTAAATCAAACCATCATATCATTCATCTGTTTTCTCCCCCTCTTCGACTCAATGCCAATTTTCACACAAACAGAATATTTCCAATATGAGATCTGCTGGGGCAGACACCCTCAAACTGGACCAGACCCTTGCATTGGTGCACTCACCATGGATTTCATAATCCCAGTTTCACACCCCTGCTCTGCCTACTGGAAACCCAGGGTCTGAGCTGAGTCTCTTACATCCCAAGAGAATGCTGTTTCATTAGGCTGCTGGTCCTTCTGGACTCTGAGATACTGTTTCTTGAAAATTCTCATACAAGTTTTACCAAAACTGATCTCTCTCATGACTAATCCAACTGTGTAGATTTTTCCAGTGAGAAAAAACTGTATTAAAAAAATTAAACTTGAACATCTGCACTTTGGCATTTAAACAAAAGGAGCCTGATTTCCAAAGCACTTGAATACCTACTTCATTGCCTCTTTTGCTGGCTTTCCTTTTAAAAGATGTTCTCTTCTTTCGCCGCGTTGAAGTCTTTAATGAGTTCTACATCAAAAGAAAAAAGAATACATGAAAAGCAAAACAAAATTTAGAAGACAGGCCCAGACAGAGCCCCTTTATGAAGCTCTTCCATGCATGTCCACTTGGAGAATGATAAGAGTATCTGGCACATGCTCGAGATTTAAGTTACATGCGCTGCATGCTTCACACTTCCACACCACCGTTTATGGAGAAAGCCACACACGGAGACCAGACTGGTGCTTTGGAACTGGAAACTTTCCCACGCTGTGAGGGGGGAAAAAGATCAGATGCTCCCATAGACTCACATGACACCACATGTTGTACCTGCCAACCCTCCCAATAGGGGTAGGAGACGCCCGTTTCCCCTTCGGGGCTCCAGTCTCCTGCCCAATCAGGCTCGTCTCCTGGTATGGAGACCACCTGCATAAAGATGTAATAAAAAACATGATAAATGAGATATTTTTCATGTTTTTTTTCAGGAAAGAAAACAACAAGTTTTAGCTCTGGCAACCACTATGACTCAACATAACATAGGCCACCATGGCGTATGATGCTGGCACTCTGGACTCAGTTCCAGCCTATCAAGAAACTTGTGTAATCATCTGCTAAGGAACAAACTGAGTTGTTAACATTTAAGGAGTTGGGTGAGGGAGGTGTTTGTGGGGGTTTTGTTTGTTTTGTTTTCAAATAACCATATCACTTAACTACACGGGCAGTGGAAGGTGGGGGGAGACACACAGACCATAAAACTGCTTGTATTTTTGCAGAACCTATTAAAATAGAACTTGTATCAAAGCTATTCTCCAGGCTGGCAATAGCCTGCTCAATGATACTGAACCAGAATGTGCTCTGATGTGATAAAAACAGTCTGAAGAGGGTAATTTTAATCTTATTTTTTAATTATTTTAATTCAGTAACTCAAGTCATACCTACAGGAAATCTTAACCCTTTCTATATGATTGAAATTTTGAATTATAGGAAACACTGTAAATAATTTCTCAGTATTTCAACTTCTAGTCTAGACATCACCAGAAAATAAAGTAACACAGGGAATTAGAAGAAAGTTTATTGATTTTTTTATTTCCTGGCTTCAAGAGGGGAAGCAAGATCCACTCAGCTCATCCAAAAGTTCATTTCTGTCCTGAGCTTATTCAAAAGTATACCACTAATGAAAAGAATCGATGACCAGAGATGACCAAATCTGTAAGCAGTGACATCTGTCCTTAATCCTGCTTGCTAACCAACATTAACAAGAATAGCTTCTATATTCTGTTTAACACATAAGAACCACTTTCAGAATTTCAAGACTTCAATACAACACACCACATACGGAAGTTAATGTTTCTTTATCTCTGAGAAGTTAAGAAAAAAAAACAGCTATCTAGCTTAAATACCTAAAGGCACTGTCCTTTTTTACCCAAAGAAAAGCCTGATGCAGAGCGCAAGGTCCCATGCTTTTTGTCACCTTACAAAATTCCTTGTGGACCAGGATACAGTCAGGCCTTGTTGCTTACTGAAACTACTGAAGACAAGATAGCTTGCAGAGCAATTACACAACATTTGCCCTTTTATACCATATTTTGAGAAAACACCTAAAGAAGTATTCGTATTCTTCTCTATCCAGATACAAAGCGATCTTGAAAGCATGATAAACCACAAAGACTGCACTGATTATGCAAGTGCATTGACAATATCATCTGCTCAATCTGTCATTGGCCTACCTCAGTAATCTGATTGTCTGTAGACAGAAGTCTTTATGTCAATAGAAACACTGGGACATTACACTCAAAGCTGCCTCCTGTGGGTGTCTTAGCCTAGTTCCTCAGCTATTCTCTGGTGAAGGATTCTCCCTGGAGTGGGGTGAAACACAGGACAAAGAGGCAGATCTAGTCTATCTACAAGTCTTGCCAGCAGTCTGCTGAAAGGTCATGGGCATATGAAGCCTTTTCCCTGTGCTCCAGTCTCTCCAGGTAAAATTCAAAACACTGACCCTGTTGGTAAAGTGCAGTGAATTTTGCTGGAAAACATTAGCCTGTAGCTCCAGTTAGGTATCATACTAGGCGAATACTTAACTCTACCTCTGGAAAAAGGACTGTATTTGTTATTCTATTTCCACAATGGATGCACCTAAACCCAGTGAAGTTCTTCTGGAAGGGGCAAAGGCAGATCAGTAAAATCCTGACTAATTTTAAAGAATAGAAAATGTTTAAATGGAGTCATCATTAAATCCCATTATGACATATCTTTTCTCTTGCCTATGACTGGCGCAGGAAGAGGCATACAGCTATATTAGAGAAACAGTTTTAGTCTAAGCTTTCATTCATTATTATACCAATCTTAATTTCCACACTCAAAATGGCACTAATATATGCTATGTCACAACTGTGTTATTTCACCTTTTTTTTTTTTTAAACCATGCAACTTTTAACCTAGTGTTAAGAGAACCTAAAGCTTTGCTACAATGATTGCAACTGCATGTCCATAGCAGATGAAAGGTGAAAAAACCTGTTTAAAATGTATGCAGGTTCTCTTGCAAACATGCAGAAGAATAACAGCCAGGAGTAATCATCAGCCTTTGCACACTGAAGAAATAAATGCATACTACCTTGTCCACATAACAAGGTGATGAGTATTTTATGAACGTAAAACGTTATTCAGCAAAGTACCTGATAGCGAAGCATACCTTTAAATGGGCACCATATGCAAATCCTAACTTGCCTCTAGAGAGGAAACCTCTCCTTTGTGGATGTCAGTTTGGCCATCTTCGAAAAAAGATTTTTGGAATTATTGAATGGTCAGCATAGTTATCAGCAAGCTTAGCTAGATGAACAGAATTGAAGTCCTTGTATGGTGTTGGGTGGCATGAGGGCCACAGACTACCTCAAGCAAATCCAACGGACCCTTTCAGCCTTTTCCTTTACAAAAATTCAGCCTTCATTTTCAAAGGTTTTCAGCATGCTGGGCTTCACATGACTTCAAATAACAAACAGCCTCTGAGAAGGTCAATCTTGACCATCTTCTGGTTGTTCACAAACCACCTTTGAACAAGCCAGCTGTACTAAGCAATTGATACAATAAAGAAATAAACCTGGAAATATAAATATTCACTAGCACTTTTTCAACATCCTCAAAAGAGAAGAAGAAGAAAACACCATGCTTACCTTGAAGAGAAAAACTTGGACTTTTACAGTTACTGCCTTTGCCTTCCCAAAGAGAAGGCAGGCTGAACCAGTAAGTACATCAGCCAGATCCTCTTTATTATTGTTTAATAATCACTTTTCTCCTACAGTGCAAGCATATAGCAAGTCCATTCCCAGACCTAACACCTTTTGGGCTACCAAACCTCACCTTAAAAAAAATACCACCAGTCAACAGGTGTGACCTGCTTTCGTGAACTAGGAGATGGAATTGATTTGAACCCCAGGAAACTAGAACTGGTATCAAAGTGCTGCTAATGCAGTACAGAAACATTGGAAATCAGTAAAGAAGTTACAGAAGTGGCTCACAATACGGATGATATGGAAGAGGTATTGGGAGTTTTCCATTCATGTAAATGGCTCATTATACACAGGGCTACCACCAATTCCAAGCCTATTTGAACCATTCTGATTATTCATCTTGCAATCAATTGCTTGCAAGAAGCAAAAGCTCCCCATTTAGAATATAGGTCATCAGCAGAGATTTGTCCTTAACCAATTACAGCATGATGCTTCTCTATCACAATGTTGCTGGTAATCAGAGGGGGAGTGTGCTCTTCGTTCAAGTCCAATATTTGAAAGGTAGTGAGCCACATTGTATAAAATAAGCATGGAAACCCATTTTTGTAGCAATAAAAAGAAAAAAAAAATTAAAAATCAGGGCAAGGTTTTGCTACAAAAAGCCATCTTATTTGCTTAAAAGAAACAACCAACAAACAGGATGAAGGCACCACTAAAATCAATTTCATATGAGTAGGGAATTCAGTCCAGGAGTTGCCTGTGACTGATGTAAGTAGTTAATTAGAGCTGAGGAAATATTTTATAATTAAATGCTATTAGCCAGATTTATTCCAATTGTGGAATATATGAAAAACAGATTGCTGCTTGCACATTTATTTACTATCTGAATTTACAAAAATTAGTGAATATTGTGTTTGTATTCTGTGGATTGAATGCAGTGAATATTTCATAGTGTTTACCAAATGTTCATACAGGGTGAAGAGGGTCATAATACACAGAAGGAGAGCTGGCCAGAAACAGCAGGAGAGGAGAAAATATTTCCTAAAAAAATAATAAATAAGTAAACAAGACTTCTGCCAAAAATCTGAAAACACATCTGAAAGATGTATCAGTTTTTTCTACAGCAATAAGGATGCATTCCCCAGAACTAATATCGCAATGGGTACTGTTAATAAGTTTCATGGCAATATGCCCATTGTCTGTGCTAAATACCATTTTGATTTATCTAATGCTTCAATTACTCAGGATAAGGTTTTTGCATGCTACTGACCATGAATTTCAAGGACTTGAGATGTGATGAAGAGGGAATATTAGATTGAAGTACTTCCTTCTCTGCTTATGACTCAGGCACACAATTCTAACAGATATATTATTTTAGTGTCGCATTTTAAACCTTTATTTAAAAGCATTTTTCCCATGGATCATAATTAACTAGATCAGATTTATTTTCTTATTTGAACTTCTGTGCAAAAATAATGGACAAGAAAGAAAACTTTCTGAAAATATTATAAGGAAGGTACTCTGCTTTGGCCAAGTGCCAAATCAAAAGAAAATTACAAGAGTCAAAATTTTTCTTTTTTTTTTTTTTTCCCCCCTAAAAATTAAATTGAACTTAAATTTAAAAGATCTAAGAAAGGCTACTATTAGTAAGGTCAGACATGACTACACCTATCAGATACCACACAGGTGTTGAAAATTAGCCAAGGAGATTAAGTCCCTGCCAAGAACTCACACAGGTGCTCCAACAACAGAGGAAAAAAGATTTCTCTGGAGGAGGCTGGGGTAAAACTAACAAAGAAAGAAGAGTGTGGGGAATAAATACAAATGCTAAATAAACCTGTTTTCTCAGAGTGGAGGTGTCTAGAAATCTTGCCTACTATTTCTGGGCCTAAAGAAGAAATAGTGGTCTTTTCAGTCAACTTTTTGATTATTCTATATATATGCTTTCACTTACTCTCTCTCCTCCCCCCCTCATCTTTAATATCCAGCTTGTTAGAAATGCTACTTATGCACAAATCTGACAGCCATATCCCTAGACTAGAAATAAAAACTGAGCAGTGTCACCACTTAAGACCTTTTTCCAGTTTCAAGGGACTGATTTTGTTGTAATGCCTTACCTACAGCCTGAACTTCTCAGCTTCTTGTTGACAACCAGGACACGGAGCCAGAAAGCCCTGCGTCACTTCCCAAGGATGGACACACTGACATTAAGAACCACACAACACTACTCTATAAAACCAGCATTCCTGTCAGTGGAGGAAAATTACAAGAAAGCATAAGTGGGAAAGTTTAATATCCTAGACACTTCATTTCAGAAATAAAAAAAAAGATTTGTTTCAGTGCTTCTGAAATAAAACTTTTACCAGCATTTCTGACTCCCTGTTCAGTGTTTGTTTCTTTCAGTTCAGTCTGAAGTGAAAACAGACTTCCAAAGGGGAAAAAAAAAAATAAAATATAATACTTCTTGCATGATGTGAATCCTGTTTTAATTTTTGGCCAGCTCTCTTTTGGATCCCTATTGTGTTCACCAGTGAATTATCTTCTCCAAGATATATCACATCCATTGCAAAAGCTTTGAAGTCTAATGCTCATTACCTGCAACTAAATGAGCATATGGGCTTACTGCTGACTTTCAGCAAGCACTGATGTAAATAAGACATGATTGTTTAAATGTCCATTGATGGCAAATTCAGAGGGATGCCAGTTCAGCCACAGCCAATTCTTACTGCAGTTCAAGTCAATGTTTGTGAACAGGTTTTCCCTGTATTTGCTCAGCTCTATTTAATGAAACATGCTTGACTGCCTACAACACAGGGGATTTTATTGCAATATGCTCACTGAACTCACAGTTACAGGAATAAATCTGAGCTGGATTTGCTCAGAACAAAAGTCATATTTGTTGCTAATCATCCCAAACAGGGAAATCTACTGAAGGGCTGAATGGAGGGGCAGGAGGATACAGGTTCATAATCACCATGGATGTATGCTGGGTTTCAGGGTTGAACAAGCATGCCTTAGTTAAGGATTACCGAGCAGCGAAGCCAGGTTGGCCCTGCACAGCCATACAGCTTCAGAAACAGACATCAGCATGCAGTTACCTGAGGTTTCTTCACCTTAATGATCCAGGTTGGAGGCACAATGACAGCAGCGTGAGCCCCCAGGGAACATGGCTCCTCAATGTGATGTAGCATGAAACAGGTGACTTTGTTATGAAACTGGAAGAGGAGAAAAGAGTAGAGTGGATAAGAAGGCCAGGAAAGATAAAGAGGAAACATGGAGAGAAAGAAGAGGGTGATGGCACAAAAACTAGAGGAATGTTCCCAACTCTACCGTCTTCAAGCCCTGCAAACCACGGAGTTTTAGGAACATATAACTGAAGATCATCTTCCCTAAAGGCATCTTCCCATACCTTCTTACAAAAAATCACTCCTACTTAAATACAGATCAAAGATTGAAGACCACAAGCTAGTCTAACGCAGCTGTATGCATTAAAAGCCCTTCGGCTGTCTGAGCTAACAGTGGCAGGGTGCCGATGGAGGTAACCAGCAACTATGTTGCTCAGCAAGACTCTTCTTGTGTCAGCCAGGTGGTGTTATGGTGTCTTTGAGGGAAAGAAACAGAAACAGCAAAACTGGGGGTGATACACAGAGAGGGAACCCTGAGAGCCATGAAAAACAAAATTACTTGCAGTGTGGCCACTCAGTGAAGCTGCTACCAGTCTCCCTGAGTATTGTTCACTTACCGCCAGCTTGCACCAGGAACAACTGATGGCCACAATCTCTTTACTATGGAAGGAGAATTTCTGCTGAAAGCCCTAGAGTAAGCAGGAAAAAAAAGGATTAAATTCCTCTGACAACAAGAAAATTCACATCTTTAGCTCTTGACAGGTGAGTGTGCCAGGCTAAATCCATTCATCAGTCAGATACATTGGTTCATCCTCAAAGCTCTTAACCACCAAACGGATTTCTGGGGGATAAACGATGACAGGATTCATAGAGAAGGCTCTTCAACTGGTGCATTTTCACACTTTTAAAAACACTTCTCCAAAATTTTATGCTGCTTCTTAGATTTTACAGTTAAAAACAATGGAAGAAGAAATAGAGTACGAATGCCTATTGTAATGGATTTATACAGACCTGACATTCAGATTTTCTGTTGAACAAAACATTCTCTCACTGCAGTCTTGTTTTCTCTAAATACAAACAAGAATTTGGTTTTGTTGGTGCGTTTTGGGATGCTTTTTTTGTTTGGGTTTTTTTTTTTTAAATACAGAGTGGAATCAAATAGAATGTCTGTGTGGAAACGTTCTGATTGGGGAATTAAGTTTATTGTTTTACTGAGCTGACTCAGACCAAAATCTTTTTAGTAAGTTCCAAAAAACCAAGATGGCCCAATTCAGATCAAACAGATAAAAGAAAATACTTCTTTATAGTTTTAAAAAGAAAAAAGCCCATCATTACCAGCAGATGTGAGATTCTATTCCCCTACAGAAGTTTCATTTTGTAGAATGCAAATGCAATTTCTGCAGACATATCACTTTGCTCTAAATTCTAGGGCTGGAAAACACCATTGAGTCATGTACACCCTTCTTGCATATAACACAGACAACAAATGGTAAACTACAGCCTAAAAGTTTGTGTTCGGTTAAAGCTTGTTTTAGCCCGAGAAAGAATTGAAAAGAAAATAATTTTAGCCAGAGGCAGAAAGTCCAGAACGTCATTGAACAGTTTGTCATAGTCACCATCACTGCTTAAATTTCAGATTTGCGGTTGTCTGGATCTGTTATTCATTGGCTTTTATCAAGCCTCTCTCGACTACAGCTTGCAGATGGACCACACCAACAACTACGGCCTGTTCCTAAAGAGGCTTGTGTCACCTCTGCCTAGTTTTTTAATTTTTTTAAATCCTTCCCCTAATGTCTCAGGTTTTACATCCACAGAAATTTAAAGAACAGATTCTTCATAACGATGTTGATTTGGTATATTCAGGTTTAGTAATAGAACATGGTCAAATGGCTTCACATAGACAAACCGGCCAGCTGCTTCTGGCTGAGCAGATCTAGTCTGCCATTAAGTGTGGACACAAGAACAAAGTGACAGTAAGTATGATATGAGTGCTGGAACAGAGGTCTGGCAGTGGACAAAATGGTCTAATCTTATTCATTTATCCTAGTGCTTCTTAATGTTTCTCACAAATCTCACTCTTTTTGTCCCAAAGCGTATTAAGAAAAAATTATTTCAGCCCCTCATGGGCATGAAACGTTTTGATTTGTTCTGCCTTGTAACAATCAAGGGAGAAATTGTTCTCTCCTAAAGCCTTTACTAATAAAAACCTAAAATTCAGTACATTAATTCCACGACCCATCAGTTTTGTATTTTAAACATATGGACTGAGCAGCTTGTCTGATTCTGGATGGACCGTTTTTCATTTATTCAGTTAGCCATTTGGCTTTTAGAGAGTCATTAGAGAAAAACATATTAATGACAAGCAGCAATAAAATACCACTCTTCTTCCTCAAATTGCCTTAAAATGTAAGCTAATTCTTCCTAAAGATACATGTTTAAGGTAAGATAGCAATTATTTGAAAGCTAGCTTTACAAATAAAGGAACTAATAAAGCGATGCACTGCAGGTCACAGTGAGATTTGATGCGGACCCCCCCCCCATATTTCACCAGAAATTATCTTTTCCGCCTTCCATCCGTGAGAAGGAAAACTAAAATTCAGCTATATTGTTCCTGGATCATGTAAGGAGGCCTTCTGCACAAATTTAGAATTTTTGGGATAGAAAATTCTTTTCAGCTGTGTGAGAATAGCAGCCTAACAGTACCTGATTGGCCCTGATTCACTGGCACCCAATTCATATATAACACATGAAAACCCATGCTTTGACCTGCTCCCGTAGAAATAACCAGTGGTGCATACCAGAGGAAATATGTTTTGAGGAATCTGAATCCCTATCTTGCATTGACAATTACATCTGTCTAAATAACCAGGATCAAAGTCCACATTAACAGACACCCATGCATGCAAACAGAGCACATAGGGATTACTAGCTCCAATATGCTTTGGTTATATTCTCAAACATATTTATCTTTAAAGAGTATTTTCACATCAGTGTTAGGGCTACTAATATTTTTTTGGCTCATATTTTTTGATGATATTTGTTCCTTTTTTAATGCTCTCAAAGATATTCCAATATAACATTACTGTAGGAAAGCCAGGTATTTTTACAACTCATATAAAGCCACGTAAGTATGTTGGGAAGCATTAATTCCTTAATTAATGTTTATGATTTGAAACATGAGATAGGTACTTTTAAAATACTTTCTTTACTCAAATTATTATTAATGATCATTAAAATACTTAATATCCAGTTCCAGCCATGGGATAGGACTAATATTACACAACAATGAGACCTACCAGAATCACTAGGTATTCCATGAATAATGCGTTCTTTTATTGCTTTAAATTTACTGCCACTCCATTAAAATGATAGTTTTTTTCCTTTTTTCTTGTGTGACAAGAGAATATAAAAGATGGTTCTCACTCAGATGTATAAAAAATGTAACAGTGGAGCACAAGACAAGCAAGTATTTTGCTGTAATGGGAGACTGCTTAACCAAAAAATACAAAGAGATATTTTTTCTTGTCATCGTTTTCCTTAATCCTTTCTGTTTCTTGACAAAGAACAACTCTACTAAAATACACCCATATTAGTCTTAACTGAATATTTCTTATTTAAGGGGGAAACTGTGAACTTCTTCATATGAGTCAAGGTTGATAGGAATTTTAAGATGTACTAGTCATGTTGCCCACATGAATGTACCCAGCACAGGTTTCGATATGATAGCCAGTAAGTACTCCTATTGCAAAATCAACTCCTAGTGCCTCTAGGGGAGATCCAGGCCAAAATGGCAGAGGAGGAAGGCAATACTCCTAATGCCTCTAGGGGAGATCCCGGCCAAAATTGCAGAGGAGGAAGGCAATACCATTGAAAAAGCCAGACCATAAGAATGCTGTATGCCAAGCAAATGCTGCACTGTTCCCATGCTAACTGCCACAAAAGGACACCACAGTTTTAATGCATACCTTGTTGCAGCTGGTAGCTGATGACCTACATCAGTATCCAGGTACAAATCTGGTTTTCCACTGACTTAAGTGCTGTGCCATGTTGATGAGACACAGCCTTACTAGTTCGTGCTAAGAGGAAGGCAAAAGTATAATATAGTGCTAAAGAAAGGAAATTAAACCCCTGTGTTAATTAGATTCTTTTTTAATACCTCTCAACAGATTTCAGGGTTTCATAATACTTCAGAAGAAATGTCTCCGGTGGGTAAGGTACTTCTTACCCCCTTTTTGTAGCTTTTTAGAAATAAACCTTTACAATGTGTGCAGCAGAGGAAATGTGGAACAGTCTCACAAATCTTAGAGTCTGTGAGGGTAGAAAGAAAGCAACATGCTTTCTTTTTCCAAAAGCCTGAAAAAATAGGGCGTCACAATTTTGGCACAGAGGAAAGCACTACAAGAACACCATATTGGCACAGGCTTAGCTTAATGAAGAAAGAAGCTCAAGGAGCCACAGCCTTCCTCCTCCTCATTTTCAGCAGCCAGTGAAGCAACATGTCCCAGGAACACATGATGTGCTCATTCCTGCAGATGCAGCTGCCATTTCTTTTCCCACATGGGAATCAGGGCTGCTCCCACACAACATATTAGGCTTGTCGTCAGCCCTTAAAAGAGGCCAAGTGTTTAGGATAGAAGGATTTCAGTGACTAGAAGGACCAACTGGCTACCCTGAATTCATAAGTGCCTGGTGTTGTGCTTCACTGGAAATCTTACCTTTCCGCACTGCTTACATTTCCCCTCCTGCCTCCGCCTGTGCACCCAGTGATGGCGGACAAAGTTCTACAAAAGAAGGACAAAAAGACGCATTATAGGAAGCAATGGCAGTTTGGACTTAGTGTTACCATCTGTGTGAAATTAGTTTACAGACACCAAAGAAAAGGTCCTTTCAGCCAATGCAATCATCTCTGGAGTAAAATTCAGCAGCCCTGATGGGAAACCCCAGACACAGCCAAAACTGGAGGAGGAACAAGGATGAGATGGTGTTCTTTATCCATATTGAAGTGTGGCCAGAACTACTCTCTTGGTACTCTTCCACAAAAAGAAGGAAGTTCATCATATGATGCAAAGATAATCATCACCTAAATACAGAGCGCAGAAGTGCCCAGCCACTGCTGTGTTCAGCCACAATACGGGACCCCACTCTTCTGCTTGGCAATACAACCTTGTAACACAAAAAATCACAAGTCAATGCAGGAGAAGGGAAGGAAGGGAAGAAGAAGCAGTCATTGAAGCAGTGTTTTCTCCATGTTTGGACTACTTGCATCCAGGATGGCAGCAAGAGGTGGGCTGTCCCTGCTACTGTGCAGGCAAGGGGGTTAGAAGGGGTATGCCTGTGCCATGCTGTTGTACCAGCCAACATTGAAACATTGATGTGGAAGGGAATTGAGCTACCTCTGCTAAGAGCAAGCTGGCCACCAAATCAACTATAAAAGTTAAGAGGTGTTTTTGAAACACTGGCTTCTAACTATGTAAGACAGATATATAAATATAACAGTAATAAATACCCAGCACCTTCAAAGGATCTGAATTCATACAGTTGCTGAAGGCAAATTATAAGAGTTTTGAATGTTTGATTAATTAATTTTTTTTTACTGAAAAAGTCTTAGGATACTAGAGATGCTTATAGGGAAAAGAAAGAAAAGCAGGGATAGGTAAGTGAAAGGAGAGGTAAATAGAGAAAAAAATATTAGTTCAATGGTAAGGAAGAAAAAATATAGAAATGCAACCAAAAAAAAGACAGAATAGCTGGATGAATGGAAAAAGAAACAACAGAAAGATAAAATTGTTTCTGTCAGGGTAAGTAATGGAGTGCTTCAGCTAGAATTCATTTTACATTTATTCTGGAGAGGACAACATGTCCCACTGGAAACCAATACTCTGTCTGAGATTCCTCTGAATCTAAAAGCACTGCTGCAGGTCTGCACCAGGTGGATCAGCACACAAATCAAATGAAAGGCAATCTTCATTTGTCTATTACTTACTTCCCTTGGAGATCTGGAGCCTCCTTCTCGGAAAGTTGGTTTGCAGCGAAAATTAATCTGGCATTAAAATAAAGCAGTTAGAACTGAAAACGAGCGAAGAAAGAATTTATTCCAATATGTTGATCTAGGTCAGGTTTCTAAAATTGTTATTATCTACTAAAATATTAGCTTCACTAGCTGAACAAAATAACTTACTTGGATGCCAGCAAATCTCTTTTCATATGCCATAATAATTCTCCTTGCTAGACCTCTACACAACCCTCATCTTCACTAATGCTATTGCTACCTGCTTAGCTCAACTGTGTAAACTGTCTCCCCCTGGCCTAGAAGTAAATCATTTCATCTGTTTTGGCTTTTTTGTTGTTTTGGGGTTTTGGTTGGTTTGGGGAGTTTGGTGTGGGTTTTTGGCAAGGGTTTTTTGTTGGGTTTGTTTTTTCTGAAAAAGGTCATTTGCAATCAAAGAGGATTTAAGTTGCAGTCTCAAAAGTTAATAGGAGCTGGAAACCTAACCTCTGTGAGATCTTTTTGCAAATCCCAGTGTACAGAGAAAAAAATATGCTGGAGAGAGGCATAGGAAAAGACCAAAGGATATGTGAGTTAAGGATACACTAAATTAAATAGATTCAAGCTTAAGGTGACTATCTTTCAAAGAATAAAACAACTAAACGAAACTGCTCAGCTATGCTTTTGTTACAAAAATGCAAGGATGAAGTTTCCCTAAACTTAAATACAACCCTTCCCATATAAATAAGTTTAATAATGACCTTCAAAATAATAGCTCAAAGGAGGAAAAAAAAGGCAAACAAAATACTCATTGCTTAAGAAGAAACTAAAGACATAGCAATATTAATCTTTCTCCATTGTTCTTCACCTGGAATTGCTATTCATTTTTTTGTTGTGGAGTTGCGGCAGCCTCTAAAGACCCCCAGGTTACGTTCATTTTACTTACAAATGTACACCTTTGCAGAGAGGGCCAAGCAGAAGACTTACGTACCAGTTTTAAACTCCACAGGCTTTAAGAAGGATGTAGACTTTAGAAAATCTTCTGCTAAGAAGTAAATTTCATGGTCTTCAGAATGGCATTAACAAGCTCAACAGAATGGGGTTTTATCTAAGTGCTCATTTGCTCTGGCTGGCAATGCCACCAGCTCGCTGGGCTATGGAGAGTCAATGAGCACTGCTGATGATGAAGTCAGTCATGAAAAATTCACTGGTAACACTTTATGCTGAAAGTGTGTGCTAATGCTAATTTCACTGTGGGTAAAAGCATCGGGGGTGGAAATGGTACCTCTCCAAGTTGGTATTACAGCAATCACTATGACATTTGTCAACACAAGGCAAATACTTGGAAAGGAAAAAACTCTTTCCAAAGGGTTGCTGCTATAAATTTGTCATGCATTAACTTCTTTCTTTTATGAAGGACAACATTGCAAAACATACAGGAGTGAAAACGCAGCTCTAATGAAATCAGTGGGGATATTCCCACTCATATTTCTTTACACATATCCCACCAAGAAAGAAATGGGTGGGGGGAGATTTCTTTAACACATTACCAGTTAAGCTTAATGAAGGCAAATCACTGTGGGGAAGACTGGAGTCAATGACAGATATTCTATAAGTGCTTGGGGGTGACAAGGGCTCCTTGAAGGAACTGAGAAGCAGGACAGATGCTCACAAAAAAATGCTGGTACTAAAAAGCAAAGTTTTGAGGAGAAAATACTACAGTCTAGTAAATACCGTGAAAAATGTTCATAGTAGCATCTTGTGCTGCTTTGCTTGTGACAAATATAGCTGTCGTAAGATGAATTATGCTGGGTTTAGTTGATGAATTTTGAGAGTCCCATTTTGTATATGACAGGATTTTGCATTTTCTAGCTTCAATTTTCAATCTAGAAGTAGAGGGAAATTATTTTTTAAACATAAAAAATGTGAAAGCATTCCATGGGGGGTTTTGTTGTTTGGGTTTTGTTTGGGTTTTGGCTTGGGTTTTTGGTGTTTTCTTCCTTTTTTCTTTCCTTTTTTTTTTTTTTTAATGGTTCACAGGGTTTAAAGAAATGTGTTTTAAAACATAAGATGGAATTTAAAGTCAAGAAATATAGTGGTAAAACAGCTAAGAAAACCTAACTTGACATATGGCATTTTCCACACTGAAACCTCAGTAAGATTTAAGTGTTGTCCATATCAGGCTCCAGAAGATGGCAATGTCTTACCTTCTCTAACTGCTCCATGCATGCATTGTGGACCACAATCTTGCAGGCAGCACACTTCCTCCGCAGAGCAGATTTCTGCAAGAGGAGAAGGAGACGACTGTGAATAGAGGTGCGCTATTCCCAGAGGTAAAAAAGCTGTGAAACAAAAGGTGTTTCTCTCCTTGTGCAACATATATCTTTTCCTCTCTTGGTGCTCTGAGCTGTTCCGTATGCTGAAGGAAGGTCTGCAGCTCTTTCAGTTAAGAGTTGGGCTTTGTGGAAAAGACAGACCCCCAGTACTCCAGCTTGTGAACTAGAAGTAAAAGACTCCCTTTAGGTAGCAGATGAGATTGTTAACAGTGCAGATCACCACTCCAAAAGGGAGCAGCCTATGAAGATGATGAGCGGAGACAGTGAAAAGAGGAGAAAAACCATATATGCAAACCAGAGAACTCGAACCAGTTCAGAAGAGTATGTCCTTTCATGCTTATCATATAATATTTAATTTGATAGGGCTGACCATTGCATTGCAGAAAAATACTTGAGTACTCGGGTGATTTAGCAGAGAGTCATAACCTCACAGAATGTTGTTTAATACTTATGAAATATTACAGCAGGGACAAAATTCTCAACCTAATTATGCTGGTTAGTTTTAATAATTTCAGTAGGGCTTTTAAAATAATTCCAATTGAATCCCCCGACCAAAGCATATCAAAAGCAAGAGAGTGCATCCAGGAGAGAGAGGAAATACATTTACCTTTTTTTCTTGCATATACTCAATTTAATAAACCAGATTAAATTAATTTTCACAGAAGTTTGACTTATAGACTTGTGCTTGAGGGACAAAAAGTTTATAAACACATAATAAGTAGAGACTGATTTGCTTCAGATTTTTACATTCAATTTATTCATATTCATTTAAATCTCTGATAATTTTTTCCTTATAATTTTTAATATAGTGTAAATAAACTCAAGAAGAAACAGGAAGACGCCTCGGGGAAAAATACAAACATAATGTGCAAAAATAATTAAAATACAAACATTCATCCATTTTAACAGAACCTAATAAATCAATTTCTTGAGGTTCAAAAACTTAAGAACATTCATAGGGTGTGTATCCCCCACTCCCCATTTTTTGTCTTGTACATTTTGGCCCATGGGAGAGTGTGGGATATCTGTTGTTGGAAAAGTACTTTGGTTTGGTTGTATATCCAGGAATTATTTATTCAGTTTTAGAAAGGCAAACTTCTATTAAGAACATAAGAACAGTCATACTGGGTCAGACCAAAGATCCACTCAGCCAAACAAATCCTGTCTCCAGCTTTGCCAAAGTCTAGTGCCTCAGGACTAGTATAAGTGCAGGGCAAACACAGAATGACACTTCATAAAATACCAGGTTGGAAGAAACTTCAAGAAACCTTTCTTGGAAAAAACAGTGTGGATAAGACGACCCAAGACCTTTTTCAGCTGAATCTTACAAGTACCCAGTGTTGAGGAATCCACCACTTCCCTTGAATACCACACCACAATCAGCAGGCTGTTACTGGTGGGGCTTTGCTTCAGCATTCTTTGTAAGCAGGCATAGGCTTCCTGGGCTTGGCCTTACCATTATATTCCATACAGTGACCAATTTGCTTGAGAAATTCAGGGGGCGGGCATTAAAATTGAGCTATGGAAAGCACTAGTGTTTTGGATCAAAATGCCCCGAAAACTAGAGGTGATTAGTGAATCAAAATGCTCCGATTTGGATTAAGTGATCTGAGGTTTGGGCTTGAGGTTTGTTTTGGTTTTTAAACAAAAGCAAAAAGATGATATTGTGAAGAGCCACAGGCAGTATCCAGAAACACCCCAGAGAAGAGGGACTCCCCTTATACTTTGCAGTTCAAGGCCAGGATGCTCCCTTAAGCACTGATTCAAAGCAAGGTCTTGGACACAGGATTCCTACTGTCTCACCACATTTCCTAAATACCAGTTTAAGAGGGGTTTGGTATAAGATGGGTTTGGTCTTTTTCTTCTCTTCCGCTGAAGCAGTTTAACTAAAATACTAGGTGAAGAGTTGCTGAAGCAGACTGGAAGTATAACAGTAACTCCCCAGTCAAAGAAGAGACACACATGGGTTAGAGATCAACCCAATGAAACTTCTTTAGTACGCAGCAGAAAATCTTCAATACAAAAAGGCAAACCTCAAATATTGTTGAATAGGAGAAGGCAAACACTGGAATATGAGTGCACCAATGAGTGTATTCAAGAGTTTGGAAAACTCAGTTCAAATCCTTGCAGAGATTAAAATCACAAAAATTTGATCAGATCCTATTCTTAGAGACTTTTGTATATATAAATAAAATAGACTACTTTCTTTGAACATTTCTAAAATATCTCAATATTCTAATCCTTTTTTCCCTTGCCACAACAATAAAGCTACTCATTAAATCCATTCTGTGTAAATAATCTAGGTCACACAAAATTCCTCAGGGCTTTTTCCCCAAGCAACAAAGTCTTCATCCAGCAGCTCTTTGCCCCTTTTGCATTCTTTCTGGAACACAAGCATCAACGACAGCAAATAATTCAAGCTCCCAAGTCTGACTACTGTATCAGTCTGAAGTCAGGCTTGTTACCTCAAAAAGAAACAAGAAAAAGTGGAAACAACTCACTGAGAATTTGACTTGGCAGCTTTCCTCCCCCAGGTAGCAGAGGTCCCCAGAAACATTTGTCTCCAGCCACAGATGCTCTCCATTCACAGCATTTTCCTGAGAAAAGATGATTGTTAATCTGGTCTGTGAAATTCAGATGCGTGACTATAGAGGAAAAACAAAAAAAAAAAAAAAAATCAATCTGATTTTCACCACAAATTTAAAAGATAAATAAATAAATAAACCCACAACTACACAATCACACATTGTTCTATTTTTCTGCAACACAAAGCCAAAAGCTGTAACAGTATTACCCTGGGAGACCAACACTGCTTAAAAGATGTTGATGATACAATGAATGATGTGTCACCAATCAGAACCACAGAATTTTTGTGTACAGTTCAGTGAAACTTTGCCCATGTTCTTCACACATGCTGCATCATTTAACTGAGGCTCTTGTATGACATACACACAGAATTTTAAATAAACAGAAAATCAAGAGAGGTAAACAAAAACACAACTACTGAACATTGAAATGGAGAAGCCCAAATGTTTGAGAACCAGGCCCAGCAGTGCAAAATAACGTACTGACTATAGCTTTAGGATGATGGGATAGTCTAGACAAGGAAAAATGCTTTCTTTAGAATGGCTGGATCAGCACTGTATATTTACAAAAACATCAACAAATCATTAAGTGGACAGGAGAGACCAGGCTTCAATTTTATACCTGAAATAATGCTACATTAAACTGAGAACACTCTCAAAAAAAAAGTCTACCTAGCACAGTCACAGCTAGTAGTGATTGACATGGTAACATCTGATTTTTCTTTGACAGCTTAAATTGACCAAAACTGTACCTCAGTTCTATAAAAATTCTTGTTCTGAGGAAATTTGGTTGTGTAAAGACTACAGTTTTCACTTGAATGTAATCCTGGCTTGACTAAAAAGCCTAAGAAGCCTACTGTACGCTACCTGAGCAAAGTGAATAAACAGGATTTCTGTTCAGCCAGAATTAGAGCACGATGGAAAACGCTTTGACAGTCTCTGACATTTGGTTCCCACACTGCAGAAGTCACAAATGATGACGCTTACCAAACAGATGGCGTCCGACAGCAGGATGCTCTGAAATAGCCATCTTGGTTAAAATAGTTTATTTTAAATACCACTGACAGTTTCAAAGCGCTGAAATGAGAAAGCTTCTCTTGCCATGCAGATTTCTTAGGTAATGCAGTGAAGCAGAAGCAGCAAAATCCTTTGCCTTCTGGAGTACGAGCACAGCCACAATAGCCAAAACCTATGCAAGTCTGCATGTGGTGCCTACCACAACTGTGGTGCTCACTTCAAATAAATCAAGAGGACAAGAACAACATCAGGGGGGTTCTGGTAAAATGTCTACCTGTCCACAGGTCTAACTTCATTGGAGATGTTCCCATTGATGTCAGACTCAGTGTTATCCCTCGGCACAAGGGGCTGGATGAGAGTGAGACTTGAATTCCAGTCTACTGCCATTGCACCCTAGTTAGTCTTCATTTTGTGGCACTGTTCTATACCTCTATTTCTTCTCATCCTTTTGTCTGCCTGTCCACCTGAAATATAGATTCCCTGGGACAGAGGTTTTCCTGAACTGTACAGTTCAGTGCACAATAGTTTAGGTGAGGATTTTGAGCACTTTTATCATGCAAAATAACTTTTAAGGACTTGAACTAGTTTAAGAAATTCTTCAAGCCTTACGCAGATGGTAAATTATTCAGACTGTAAGTTCTTTCCCTTCAAGTTTATATTTATATTAAAGCAATTTTCTCTGACAAGAACTATACCAGTTTTACAGCATACTAATAAAATTACTATGCCCACAGTATTGCCCAACATACTAACTTCCTGTCTGGTTTATGAAGGGCCAGACAAAAGAGGACCAAAGCAGGAGGGTATGAACTCAAAAAGTTTTGACCTGAGCACATTCTTTGCTGCTGAAACAGTGCAAACTCAACATTATAACCCAGAGCTAAATTTCACAGATTATAAGAGATGTTTAGGAAGGATCAACTGTTAAAGCTAAGTAAGAAAGCACACAGCTCTTGGGACACAGTTTTTAATGAGGAATCAAAATTACATTAAAAAAAAAAAATAGATTTAACACCCCTTCATTCAGACCATGTCCATATAACATGTCATCCAGGATTTCTAAAGATAAAGTGGCCTATTTCCATAACCTAGTTTTGGCTGATTTTGTTCTTTACTGTTCCAGACTGTATCATAGATTCACATGTCTGACTTTTTACATCGCAGTGTAGAAAAAATCAGTAAGTAGTCTACAAGGATGACCTTTGTAGCTCATGCTATGATAGAGTTCTGACAAGACTAGATAATAAAAATGTAAATAACCTGATATGACTTAAGTGGCACACCTCCAGATACCTGCTGCCACAAACAATTTCACAGTGCTGTGTGTCAAAACTCACGATTTCAATTCCAGCAAACCGACTTTGGAAAAAAATCTTCTTTCACCCTGAATCAGAGCAAAGAGCTGAGACTTCCCAAGATGAAATGTCCTCTCTCAAAAGAGCTTTGCCTGTCGATTACTTTGTCTCAATAAGATGAAAGGGTATTATTTGAACCTTGCTGTTTTGAATTTTACAGGGCACTGTCGTTTATATGATGAGACATTCTGTTGCCGCTTATGAGAATCAAGATGATATAGTCAAAGGAAAATGCTTTGACCTTTTCTAAACCCAATTTTCCTTTCAATTCTAATAGTAAATTTTGACAAAAATCAATACGTTTCTATGAAGAATTTTGAATTCAGCAAATCAGCATTTTCTACTCCGAAATTTACAGGCGGCATTTCACAATGTGCAGGAGAAAAGGGTACTTCATCTACCAGCACATAAGCTGACAGAAGGTCTCTGGGATCACCTCTGGCACTATCTCCTGTTTAACACAGAACTAAAGCACAAGAAAGGCTACGACATCACTTAGATATTTTGATACAGATTTTTTTCCCCACAACAGTTTTGAGTTCCGCATTCAGCAACCTTTTCATAAATACTTTGCCAGTTTGGTTTATTTTGCACTTGACATCTATGTTTGGCTTTAGGAGTAAATGGTTACTAAAGAGGCAGTTGTCCTCTTTCTGTCCTTGACCCCTTAAACCCCAGTCTTATGCTTTTGCCATTTTCCTCATGCTGGCTCTAGTGGCTGTGAAGCTACACATGAATCAATCTAACTAATGGAAAAAAATAGATAACTTTTATCTACTAAATCAGTGAGACAAAATGACTCACCCTGGGACAACATAACTGCTGGATTTGACAGAAGGAGTGATAGGTTAAAGGTTAGTTCAGTGGGACTTGATGCTTTTAGTACCAACTCAGTGTTAGAGCAGTTTAACTGATCTGTCAAATCATGTTTTTAGGCTGACATGCTTTGCTTTGACTTGCTATGTAGGAAAGGGATACTGTCCGTCATCATGGATAAAACAGCAATGACCATGGTCTAGTATTCTGCTGTTAAAAAGAAAATTGGGAACTCTCCTTCCTTGCCTGGCTTCCCAGCCTTTGCAAGAGTGTGAGCTCCGTGTCCTGTGAAGAGAAAGAGCCCCTGCTTGCTGAAGCAGAGGCAGCAGTGCTTTCCTAGCAGATGCAGTCTGCCTCACAGCGGACACATGAACTCAATAGGCTCTCCCACATGGAGACCTGTCATTTGATTGCTCCTGATCTATTACTACCTTAATAGCAAACAAAAATAATTTCAGTACAGCAAACATTCCTTGCATATGAAACAAAAAGCACACACAATCCCTCCCCTCCCCAATGTGAGAGAGGAACAGGGATTCAAGGACTAGGAGTTTGGGAACAATGTAATTACATGTGTATGATAGTCATTTGCTGTGCACATTTCACCAATTTAACTACGCTTCTTCTCTTAAATGCCCCAGCATGGTTAAATGACAGAGCAAGTATTACCATTTTTCTAAAGCCCTCAAGCACCTCTATACCTCGTTGTTCTTCAGGCTGCAGTCAGCACGGTTTCAAAAGCAATGCAGATAAACCCGAGTAATTTAATTTGCCATGACAAGCAGCTATAGACATTCAAATGAACACAACAGTCAGTCCAACTTTCTAGTTCAAAGGAGTTGTAACTGCAATTGTAATAGGAAGAATGAAGCACTCTGACACTCCTGCCATGACTGGCCTTCTGCAAAAAAATTGTAAGACAGATTCCTAAAATAAGCCATTAGGAATTTTTTTCCCTTGTTAACACTCCAGTGAGAGAGATTAATCTTTTTACAAATATACATTTGAGTCATAAACTTGTTAGTGTAAAGTTAGTGCTCATCAATCTAAATTTAATTAAACATATTTGTAAGCAAAAATTATCTTTAACCCTTTTCTTCATGAGGTCTCTATCAAGCAGAAAGAAGTTTGTTTGGATATCTTTTTCCCAAATGTGTGTGTCTTACGTTTGGGTTGTGTTTTACCCTTAACTCTGAAATTCCAGAGTTTGTAATGCTTATGTTGCAAACAACAGCAATGCCCTAAATGTTTTTCTGTTGAGTTATATTCTCAATTTAGCACATGTTAATTTGTGAATATTATTCATGTAGAAGTCAACTTTTCTTTCATTATTACAAACATAATACATGGACATAAAGCAAAACATCATGGAGATGCAGTACTACATCATTACTTCGAAAAAACTTGCAGCTACATAGGCTCCAACTCTCAGAACTATTTTTCATCATTTGACTTTTAGGCCTAGTTCACCACATTCTCTGGCTTATTCTGCTATTCTCTTTTCCCCCACCACGCTTTCCAATATCCCTGCATCAGTTACCTACTCCTGTATTCTCTGTTGACCTTTTGAGATTAACATCATCTGAAATATCATCTGTATGCTGAAGCAGAATAACAATGTTTGTCTTCACAGAGGAGCAATGTCCAGATGCTATCAACTGAGATGATGGTTCTCTATGTTCTCATGAACCATTACTTCAGCTGACAAAAGCTTTGCTGCAAAAAGGACTGAAGTTAAGGGGGAAAAAATACCTGTTTTCAAGAATGGCATCTTCTGTAATATTACTGCATCCTCTATACTTCTGGGGAAAAAAAAATAGAGATGGACACCATTTTGGAATATGACAACCCTCCTTTTTCTGTTTAAATCTCTCTGGAAAGAATACTAGTTCTCAAAACCTCAATGAAAAAGCAACAGCAGAGTAGGACTACTGATTCTGAACACATGGTTTCCTGTGATTTGCACACAAAATTTCATTAAATTTTAAGTGTACATGGAGCTTGTATTCATCACTCATTATTTAAGTGGATCTAAAGCTCCCAGCACCTCTACATGTTTTTGTGTGACTAATAGATACCCATATCCCAGGGTTCTCCTTTCTCATATGAGCGTCTCATAATGTAGATCTCTTCAACTGAATACTCAGTTCCCAATTACAAAACTTAGTCCTGCAGACACTCTAATGGAAGGGAAATATCCTTCAACGTAAAAATTAGTATAGCTTTTAGGAACTGATGATACAGAAGCCAAACCTTTCACAAAGAAAAGAAATGCATTTATCTACATTAATGAGAGAAATATTTCATCGTATGTGGAACACATTAGCATATTAAATGCATGTTAATTATCTAAAGTCTACATCACTAGGCACTTATAAACACTTACTGTTTGTGAAAGTAAGTGTACAGCACTACGGACTAATGCCAAAAAGACCCAGAATATAATGCATTGAAAAGTCACATTCACTGATTATAAATACCTCACTAGTACAGGCCTTCTCACTGTCTATTTATCTAGCCTATACTTCCTTAGTTTGTCTACAAGGGTGTAATGGGAGATAGTGTTGAAAGCCTTGCAAAAGTCAACATAACAGCCATTGCTCTCCCCTCATCCACCAAGCCAGTCATTTAATTATAGAAGGCTGTCAGGTTTGTCAGGCATGATCTCCTCTCCATAAATCCATACTGACCACCCTCAATCACTTTCTTATTCTTAATATTTTTGGAAATGGCTTCCAGAAATATTTGCTCCATCACCTTCCTAGGAATCAAAGTGAGGCTGATCAGTCTGTAGTTCCTTGGATCAGCCTCCTTGTTCTTCTTGAAGGCAGGATTGACATTTGCCTTTTGCAGTCCTCAGGAACCTCCTCTGATCATGATGACCTTTCAAAGACAACAGACTGCTCTTGCAATTATATCAGGCAGCTGCCTCAGCACTTATGTGTGCATCTCATCAGGTCCCATAGACTTCTGTATGTTCAACTTAAGCCTTCTGTAACCGGGTCATCCTCTACAAATGTAAATCTTCCTTGGTCCAGCCACTGGTGTCAGGGACCTGGCATTCTTGAAGGCAGGTCTTACAGTAAAAAAGGAAGTTATAAGAAAGCATTGAGCACATTGGGTTTTCCAGGTTCTTTGTCACCACATCCCCTGCTCCCTTCAGCAATGGCCCAACATTTTTCCCAGTGTTCCTGCTGATGATATGCCTACAGAAACCCTTGTTGCCCTTCATATCCTGTTAGATTCAACACTGGATGAGGTCTGGCTTTCCTTACCCCATACATGTGCTTTCTACAGTCCTTCTGAGTGGGCCTGGCCCTGCTTCCACATATTGCTAAATGCCAGTTTTCAGCTTCTCCTCAAACACATAGTTTTCTATTATTATTAGGATCTATAGGATTCTTTTTATTTTACACATACAATTTATGGTATAAGGTTATAATATTTCTCTTCTGAAAAACATTCAACTTGCATCCAGAGAACTCTGACTGTGCATTCACAGAATACAAAGCACAAATCAGTCTCACATTTTTTTCACAGAACTCCAAGAATGGAAGCTGCATGTTTTCAAATGATTCTTTACAAGATATAGCCAGGGTTTTAAGTCTTGTGGTCATGGACTATAAATGCCTGCTAAAGAGAAGGCAAGAAGTAGACATCAACAGAAAAATGCATTACAAAAAAAATGAGATATATTTGACCAGCAGGAAGCTCAACGCACAAATATGCTAGTGGCTGTCAAGACTTTTGTAGGCACCAAATAAGGCAAGACCTAGAAGGCAGTACTTAAGAAGGAAATTAGAGGATGACTTTGTGCAAAAGCTTATGGTTATTTGCCTTGAATATGAATATATAAAAATATCTAGATTCCCGGTGGTACACAGGCACTTTATGAGTTGGCTCAGTCCATACAGGGCTAGAATCTCAGTCCAAATCTGGGCTTAGTTTATCATTTAACACATGGGAGTGATGCCTAAATGGTGGAGGGTGGGAGAAGGGGCTACACATAAATATATCACAGGGACAGGCATTTGAGGTGGTTCCTTTATGGTAAGGCATATTCTGCATTCCTCTCTGGCTATAACATCACGTACCCCACAGAATATATTCTCTATGGCCCTGCTGTGAAAAGATAGCATTAAATTAGGCAAAGCAGTTACAAGTTAACTTGAATTAGGTGTAGCAAATGTTATGAAACTGGGCATTTGTAAGTCTGTTAGAAAAAAAGAAACCTCAGGGATGATAGCTAGTAGCAACAACAATAATAAAGGAATACTGTTTCTTATGTAAAAGGACTTCAGAAGCATCAGAATCCTCACTTCCATTTTACAGCTAGAGAGGCTGAGGTATCAAGAGGTAACGGAATTCACCTGAGCTCACTCACAAGGTAAGTGGCAGCGCAGAGAATGGATATCCCACTCTCTCAATCAGTGTCCTGTTCACAAGACCATCTGATAGTGGTAAATTGCCTGGAAGGAGTAAGCAAAAATGGAGACTATAGCCAGGGAATTCTAGTTATTACTGTGAAGACAACAGGGAGGAATCATTTTCTACTGCAAAGTCAAGTGACAACTATGTTCATGTCACTTAGACTTTGGAAAGATCTCCCATCATGGATCCTTGGAGAATCACCCTCAGAAATACTGAAGAGCAGGATGACATAGGTAGGGATACACCATGCAGTGATTAATGCTGCCTTCCAGTGATTAAACACAAAAACTTCATGTCTGGCCCCAACACATCTTGATCTAAATATCTTTTCACTCTACCAAATATACATTTGGTTTTAAACATTTGTATTTAAAACTTAACTCTTTCCTTTATTGACATTCACTACCCATTATAAACTTTGGTCTTTCAAGAGGATTCTATGTAAGCTTTCAAACTACTCTTAGCACATATTAGTGCATAACCAAATGGAAGGTGCATGGGAATCGTCCGAAGCTGTGTCTGGGAGGTTCAGACTTTACATTAGGAAACACTTCTGTACCAACAGAGTGGTTAAACACTGGAACAGGTTTCCTAGAGAGGCAGTCAATGCCCCGAGCCTGTCAGTGTTTAACAACATCTGGACAATGCTCTTAACAAAGTGCTTCAACTTTTGGTCAGCCCTGAAGTAGTCAAGCAGTTAGATTATATGATAGTTGTACGTCCCTTCCAACTTAAATATTCTATTCTATTCTAAACTGGCCCCTTTGATAGTAGTCCAGAAGCATAAAAGAACGAAGATGGGAGAGATGGAAACATGTTCTCTTCCTACAAACCAGCTTGGGCCCAAAAGAAATCTAGCCCTATCTACAAAGTATTGTGACCAAATATTTCCATTATCTACTCTACAGACCAAGTCAACTAGACCTGGGTCTTCAGCCTTAAATTTTGGCCCATCAAGCAGAGGTACAAAACCCTGCTCTGCTAAAATAAGTCTATTTTTGGATGGCAAGAAGGCAGTGAGCAAATGTAAGAAGACAGTTCCTAAGCTGGAAAATCTGAACAGCTCTATCCTGTGCTGCTCAAGTCTCCACAAGTTTCCATCTCCCCCTTGTGTTTCATTTCATAACAGAAGCATGTTCCTAATGACCAGCACTAATTCTGATAGCAACACAATGTCTTGTGTTGATTTAAGGATGGAGAAAGCACTAGTGAGAGATACTGCTCAAATTAACTGCCAAAAAACCAAATACCTACAGTCCACTCTAAGGCTGCTCTTGGTTCCTTCACAGGTCCATTGGAGACTGCAATGTTGACAGAATGCACAGGCGCCAAGTGCTGGAGGCCTGACCTGGAGATTGCTTTCCTGCATATTGAAAAAACAAAAACAAACAAAGAAATGGAGTATATATCTGATATAATTACCCAGTATAATTATCCACCCCACCCTTCTCCAGAAATCAGAAGAGTCAGTATGGCATCTAATTTCAGCTTGGGTGAAATGGTGCTTGAATGACATCTCCAGCTAAAGCAGTTTAGGAAAAGAATAACGCAATCTGATCACTGAAAATTACTGTTTAATGAAGATCAGTTACTCATCTGGCACTAAGCTGAAATATCAAATCCAGTGGACTCCACATGGTTCTGTCTGCCAGTTTCAGTGAAGTCCTTATTTGTTACACCTATTCCTTACTTACCAGCTGAACCTGCTGAATCAATTTATACATAATTCTAAACAGCCTTTATTGTAGGAATGAAATATGAGCTTATATGAAGAGCGCAACATTTGTTGCCTTTACTTAGTTTATAGGCTGGGAAAAGTCATCTATTCAGTATCCAACTACAAGATGACACAGGGACACCACGTAGTCAGGGAGTCATACACTAATACCTTTTTTGATTGTATCAGCAGCCATCAAGGTATTACAGTTTCTTTCCACTTATATTTCAACTCTTTTTGGTCCAAAGTCATTCTATCAGCTCTTGAGGCACAGATATGGCCTCCTTCGATTCACAGATGGTGACCAGAAACCCTCCTGGAGCCATGTGAGCGCTGAGGGTATATCCACTGCCTGTTTCCCTGGAGGCACACAGTCCTGCCATATCCCCCTGGAACAGTGAACCATCAGGCAGAAGCACAGTACACTGCTGATATAAAGCTCAGCTGCACTCGGACAACAGGTTTCATAAAGCTTCATAACATTATTGCATTGCATATTTTAGCACTTGGTGGTGGCTGAAGCGATCTCACAGTTTCAGCTGCAATGATTCAGAAGAGGACAAAAACATCTGAAGGAGAGATCTCCTTTTGTAAGCCAAATACACTCATCCCCCACAAAGCAAAATGACAGTCTGTTTGTGTTAAGTGCATTTTTGTGATACCACTCCCACAGTGCGACAGCTATTTATAGCATATCTTAATCTTACCACTGTCCCAAGGCAATAAAGGTCAATTGAGCCAGTGATGACAATCCAGGTCAGCCATATGCTAAATAAATCTTTTCATTGTCCTGAAAATATACAGTGGAATATTTATCCACAGTAAATGAGCTTGGAAACCTCACTGCTCACAGTGCACGTCTGGAAAAATCCAGTGGGCCGAACCCGAATCTCTTAAATTCCCTTTCCTGTGGGTAGCATGAACAACTCAGAACATTAACATCAGCCTCTGATCATCTAATGCCCCCTTTCCGCTTAATGTGGGCAAGACACTGACATTAAGGGTTTTTCCAAAATATTTTGCATCTGCCAAAAACTTGTTAGAGGGAAGGAGCCCAAGGAAATGAATTGCACTACTAGGCAATATATGAGGACTGAACAATTTAGCAAGAAAGATTTTGTGCCATGTATGTCAGTACAACTTAAACTACATATCTCAATGACAGGATTAAGGCCTTAAAGAAATAAACCACAAGAAAATACACTATATATATATATATCTCCAGAAAACTGTCCAATGTTTGGCAGTTTTCTTCCATGCTGTTTTGGATATCAATTTAGTTATTAGTTCTTCCTCAGCACAAGAGTACATTCTGTGCCTATTCATGGTTTTTAATGTGGTAATTTGTTTTGGTGGAAATGGGGCAGTATCATATTTTCCACCCTGCACCACTGACAGCGATAAACCTACCTAGTCCTGCCCTGGTAACAGAGGAAGGTAGCACCCACTTCATGCACAGCAGTTCTTAAGCAAAGGTGGCTGAATAATAAAGCATTAGCAATTTATTATTTGATGAGAAATGCCAAAATTTTCAGCCAATGTGGCTTACAGCCTATTACTTGTTAAGCAATACAGCCTGTAAAGTTACATGCATTCACTAAGCAAATTTACTAAAGCAAAGTCTAATGATGAGTACTCCTAAGACCAAATTTATCTGACCAGTCTTCAGACAAGGCTTCTAGCTGGAAGGAAAATTCAGCAGAGACTTAAAAGGTAAATATGCCTAATCTATGGCTACAGGCATCTCAGCATCAAGCCTTGGATACAATTTCAAGTCAGACTGGAGATGTGCAAGCCTCCTGCAGCAGAACCTAAGACTTGGCCCACATTCCTTCAAAATCAAGCTGAGGTTGATGAGCCTTTTGGGGGAGGCTTGGCACTGTTTTGTGCCAACAGCCTGCCCTTCCTCTGCATGCCAAGCTGGAACCTGGATTTATGGCTTTGTCTGAAACACAGACATGACAATAATGTCCTTTTTTTCAGGTTTGTTTTAATGTAAAAGCCTTAAAATGACCTCAGGGATTGCAAATTTGCATGAACCAGCCAGAAGTGACCCTTAGGCCCAGGGACAAACTAAAAATGTCTACTTTTACACAGCTTCTTATCAGAACTTTGTCTCAGAACAGAGAGAGACAGAGTGTCAAAACACACTGTGTGCACTGCAGAAGCCTTTCCCATTAAAAAAAAAAAGGAGGTCAGGCTAAAGAGCAAACACATGGCCTTCTAATAAGTGTAAGGCAGATGAGAGAGGGGAAAATAGGGGGAAGGGAAGGTAGCAGAAATCTGATAACAGAAGAGATGCTGAGTATCCAGGTGATCATATCTCATATTACTTTAACTAGCAGATTACACCACCTGGCACTTTTCCAATAGCAAGGTAACACCAGTGGCTTTTACTTATCTTTCCCAGCAATTTCATCTCTTCTGTTCTGAGTGCATGAATGAAAATACAGGCTCGCCAGGCAGCCCTTCCCATAGAAGCAAAAGTAATTGCTGTTCTCCTGATAAGAGACAGCCATAAAAAGTGAAACTGTGCTTTCATGATATATTCCATTCTTCAGACTACAAATCCACAACTTTGTTAAAATGGGCACACCAGCCAGCTTGCTGATGTAGCAACCAACAAGGAAATGTCACATGATAAGTAATGAGTTGTATTTTGATAATTACTTTTTCATATCCAGTAATTTTTAGATGTTATTATCAACTTAGCTAACAAACCACCACTGTGAACAAGCATGGGTGCACATTAAAGTGTATGTCATTAAATATACAATAAACAAAAAGATCTGATACTAATTCCACAGTTAATACCATTAAGGAAATTCAGAGCAGTTGACTGTCTTGGAAACCAAAAGCAATCAGACATTCAAGATATTGAAATATAACAACTTTTTTTTTTTTTAATTTAAAAAAGCATTACGTTTTCATTTTACTGAAAAGTCAGGCAAGATTCAACCTAGTTATTAGATCAAGATACATATTTGATAAGGGGGGATTTGAGCTTATATCGCAGGCTTTGGCTTTACTGGGCCTTTTGTTCCACCTAAGGCATGTAAAAATCCTCCAATGATTTGTTTAGACTGAATAGTTATGCCTGAATCCGCAAAGACCACAAAAGACAATTAGTCAATAGTATGAAGCTTATTTAAACGTTAGGAAAATCTATTTGAAAAAGAAAGAGTAAGTTAGTGGTGCACATAGTTAACATATTTGAATGACATTTTAGTTGGCACAACTGTTGGAGTAGCCACCTTTCCATGCTGGGGTTGTTTCCCTTCTTCCCATAGAGGCATAAATTACCATTGGGGTAGTCTTTCAGCTGCAAGGTTGAGAGATCATAAAAACACAGAGCCTGGCTTCTACAGATCTTATGGCTAGGATATCTGCCAGGAGAGAGATTTCTGTGAGTCTTTTCTCAAAGTTAATCGGACAGTCGTTTGTATACCAATGTTTAAGTTAGAATAGTTCTGCTCTTCTTTGAATATCCAATGCAAATAAACCCTACACCTGTCAACTCTCAGCTTTGCCAACCACAACTTGAAAAATCCCTGTACAAGGCCAGACAATACCTGAACACTGTATGAACAATTTATATGTGTCTGGGTTTATTTGGAAGTGGTTTTCAGTCCTGCAATTTGGTGCTTATGAGAGTCATGAACAAAATGTACTGGCTAAATTCAGGTTTTCCCCACACATCTCTGCTGACTGCATAGCGCTACTGCAACCTGCTGTTCCCAGCTTGTCTTCTGAGCATGCAATGTTCTCCCTTCAAGCTGACCACAGGCTCAGGACTATTTCACTGCAACACCAAAATTCCAAAATCTTCTGCATTCTGTATAAAATGAGACAACTTCAGTCAAACCAAATAATCCATCTAGTCCAGTATCCCGTCTCTAATAACAGTCAGTAGCAGGTGTTTAAGACAAGCACTGGCACAAATTGGGTGATCCTCCCCCTGATATACTCCAGTCCCAGCTTCCAGTAATCAGCAGTTTAAGGACTTCCTGAGCTGGAGGCTGCTTCCAGATCTTTGTGCTTAATAGCCTGTAATGGCTCTTTACTCTAGGAATGTGTTGGTCTTTCCCTGAATCCATTTATTCTCTTGGTCTCCACAGCCGCCTATGTAATAAGCTCCTCAATTTAATTAAGGGCAGTGTAAAGTACTTACTTCTGTCTGTTTTTAAAATTCTGCCTGATAATTCAATTGGTGTATCATATCATGCAGAACAGCGAGTAATCACTTGCCTCTCTACACCTTCTGTGATTTTATGAATCTATTCATATACCCCTCCATCACCATCCCCTCTGAAATGGAAGCACCCTAGACCATTTTGGCTTTTGCTGATACTGAAGCTGTTCTATCTTTGTCAATGTTTTCTAGCTCGTTATATCTTTTTTGAGGTAGGACTGCCAGAATGAAAACAAATATTCCAGAGGTTTATCAGTGGTGTCATCGTACTATCTGCATTGTTTTCTTTTTTCCCTCCCTCATTATGAGCCTTTTACTTGCCTTTTTATCACTGTGAGCACTAAATTAATCATTTCATAGAAGTATTTGTAATTATCCAAAATCCCTTTCCTGAATGCTAAATCATAGAATAGTAAGGGTTGGAAAGGACCTTAAGATCATCTAGTTCCAACCCCCCTGCCATGGGCAGGGACACCTTGCCCTAAACCATGTGGCCCAAGGCTCTGTCCAACCTGGCCTTGCACACTGCCAGGGATGGAGCATCCACAACCTCCCTGGGCAATCCATTCCAGTGCCTCACCACCCTCACTGTAAAGAACTTCCTCCTTATATCTAATCTAAACTTCCTCTGTTTAAGTTTGAACCCATTACCCCTTGTCCTACCACTACAGTCCCTAAGGAAGAGTCCCTCCCCAGCATCCTTGTAGACCCCCTTCAGATACTGGAAGGCTGCTATGAGGTCTCCACGCAGCCTTCTCTTCTCCAGGCTGAACAGCCCCAACTCTCTCAGCCTGTCTTCATATGGGAGGTGCTCCACCCCTCTTATCATCCTCGTGGCCCTCCTCTGGACTCGCTCCAACAGCTCCATGTCCTTTTTATGTTGAGGACACCAGAACTGTACGCAGTACTCCAAGTGAGGTCTCACGAGAGCAGAGTAGAGGGGCAGGATCACCTCCTTCGACCTGCTGGTCACGCTTCTTTTGATGCAGCCCAGGATATGGTTGGCTTTCTGGGCTGCAAGCGCACACTGCTGGCTCATATTAAGCTTCTCATCAACCAACACCCCCAAGTCCTTCTACGCAGGGATGCTCTGAATCTCTTCTCTGCCCAACCTGTAGCAGTGCCTGGGATTGCCCCGACCCAGGTGTAGGACCTTACACTTGGCTTGGTTAAACTTCTAAGGTTGGCATCGGCCCACCCCACAAGCATGTCAAGGTCCCTCTGAATGGCATCCCTTCCCTCCAGTGTATCAACTGAACCACACAACTTGGTGTCGTCAGCAAACTTTCTGACGGCGCACTCAATCCCACTGTCCATGTCGCTGACAAAGATGTTGAACAGGACCGGTCCCAACACCGATCCCTGAGGGACACCACTCGTTACAGGTTTCCAACTGGACATCGAGCCATTTACCACAACTCTTTGTGTGTGGCCATCGAGCCAGGTCTTTATCCACTCAGTGGTCCATCTATCAAATTGATGTCTTTCCAATTTAGAGACAAGGATGTCATGCGGGACAGTGTCGAACGCTTTGCACAAGTCCAGATAGATGACGTCAACTGCTCTGCCCCGTCCATCAGTTCCGTGGCTCCACCATAGAAGGCCACCAAATTGGTCAGGCAGGATTTCCCCTTAGTGAAGCCATGTTGGCTGTCACCAACCACCTCGTTGCTTTTCATGTGCCTTAGCATGTTTTCCAGGAGAATCTGCTCCAAGATTTTGCCAGGCACAGAGGTGAGGCTGACTGGTCTGTAGTTCCCCGGGTCTTCTGCCTTTCGCTTCTTGAAAATGGGGGTTATATTACCCTTCTTCCAGTCATCGGGAACTTCACCTGACTGCCAGGATTTTTCAAATATGATGGACAGTGGTTTAGCAACTTCATTCGCCAGCTCCTTCAGGACCCGTGGATGGATTTCATCAGGTCCCATGGACTTGTGCATGTTCAGGTTCTTAAGATGGTCTCGAACCTGATCCTCTCCTACAGTGGGCCTAAGGTCTTCATTTTCACAGTCCCTGCATCTGCCTTCCAACACTTGGGTGGTGTGGTCAGAGCATTTGCTAGTGAAGACTAAGGCAAAGAAGTCATTAAGAACCTCAGCCTTCTCCAAATCCATGGTAGCCAGTTCTCTCTACAGCTTCCAGAGAGGGCCCACATTGTCCCTAGTCTGTCTTTTTTTTGCTATGTATCTATAGAATCCTTTCCTGTTATCTTTCACATCCCTTGCCAAACTTAATTGTAGCTGGGCCTTAGCTTTCCTAACCTGGTCCCTAGCTTCCCGGGCAATGCTCCTATATTCTTCCCAGGTGGCCTGTCCTCGCTTCCACCTTCTATAAGCTTCTTTTTTCCCTCTAAGTTTCCTCAGCAGCTCCTTGTCCATCCATGGAGGTCTCCTGGCCCTCCTGCTGCACTTTCTTCTAGTCGGGATGCAACACTCTTGAGCACGTAGCAGGTGATCCTTGAATATCGACCAGCAGTCTTGGGCCCCTCTGCCCTCTAGGACTATATCCCATGGAACCTTACTAAACAGGTTCCTGAAGAGGCCAAAGTCTGCTTTCTTGAAGTCCAGGGCAGTGACCTTGCTGCATGCTCTTCTCACTATCCTGAGGATCTCAAACTCAACCATCTCGTGATCACTACAGCCAAGGCTGCCCTGGAGCGTCACATTTCCAACCAGTCCCTGATGGTAATACCAAGCCCAAACTTTTAAGCTTTTTCCCCCCTCTGTGATTTTACCTTCATCAATCCCACATTTCGACTGTGATTTGCTGCAGTCATTCAACATCGTAAGATCCTTTTGCAAATTTTCCCTGATTAATTATGCAGAGCAGCAACAAGCTTTTCTCCTTCACACTTTGCTGCCTGTGAGCAGTGCTGCTTCCATCACAGATCCCCAGTTTAACCACATGGACATCATCCCTTTTAGCCTTAGTTTCTGCACCAAAAGCTTTTTTCTCTACCTCACTAGAAGTTTTCTGAAAGCCTGCATGTGCTCCCCTTCAGCCAGACCATCTCGATTCATGGGCCTTGTACCTCTGTCAGCAATTCCTGCAAGATTCACAAGACCTGACTTCCTTAGGAAAAGCTGTGCTGGCTCTCCTCCAGCACATCACATTCAGCTGTGCATTTGCTAATCCTGCATCTTATCAGCAGCTCTACCAGTTTACCTGATTAAAAATTGCTGCTGGGTTACCCCATCAGCACTCTGTGAGCCCCAATGTGACCACCCCACCGCTTCAAGACTGGAGCTCGTTTAAGGGAGCTATTATAAAGCCCTCTCAGCAAATTATTGTTTGAATGCCATCAAAATCAATTCCAACAAAATCAAATCCTAGTGATTAGTTAATGGCTCTCTTGTCAATGTGGTCTTTAGCTTCTTACATTAACCTTCCCATTTTCCTTGGGTTCATCTACACAAATAGCGGCTCAGCCTTAGACATTCTTGGGCACCCTCAGCAGTGAACACTGATGCAAGGAACTCAATTAGCACTTAGAAAACCCAACTCCTTGTGAAATACTCACTTATGTGTGTCATTGCCTGCCCAAGGAACCAGAGTATGGAAAAGCAAAGATCTGGGTAGCTTCCCAGCCACCCAACATCAACATCTCTAAGACCCCAACAGATCTTTCCTCCCTCCCTCTCAATCCATCACCACACAGACCAGTTTGATAAAAGCTGCATGGAAACTAGTACACCTCCATGAAACACTGCAGCTCTTTGCCGCTCTGACCAGCTTTGCTTTCAGCTTCAAGCCTATCTCTCCTGTACCTAATATGCAGCTTACATCCACTAGAGACAAACATGAAAGACAATGAAACAAATTTCTACCAATAATCTTACCGAGCACTTCAAACAGCAACCTCAGAGATGAGAGGCAACTACAGTACATCAACTCCCCAAATATGTTCTGGCAGGAGCATCTGCATCTATCACATCAAACACTATATTCAGCTTTTATTGATGAGGTCCAAGACAAAACAGTCTTTCCTAACTTTTCTGCAACCATCTCCTTGATTAAAGAAATCCAGTAGACACAAGAAAAGACAGGAATCCTATGAAAGGAAATATGAGACAAAGCAGAAGGAGTATAAGACCTGCAGAAAGTTTGATCAGGATAACAGAGGAAGAGCCTCTACCTCATGATGTTGTCTTTTCTGAATTAACACTGCAGTTCACAGGTGTTTCTGTGTTCTCCACACAAAAGGGATATTCTCTAAAAGGAAATCCATTCCAACTCTGGGTGTGAGAGTGGTAGGTTACTTTTCCTATCCCAAAAGGACAAAACAGATTCATGAAACAGGTTGTATGTTAAGAGGCATTCAGAAGTTGTGTCCTGAATAGCTGTTTACAGTTTCTTAAATGCAGACATGCAAATCATTACTGCCCTGCAGTTATACTTGGATCTCAGATTAGTGTCAAAACAACACAAGTCAGAATAGTCCAAGTCCTGGTCAAATATCTGTAGTATTTTAATTTTTCTATTCTCTGCTTATCATCACCAGTAGGCATATATTAAGCAACGGATTTTACCTTCTGGAAAGTAAATCATGGATGCAATTAGATCCAGAGCTGTGCTAAACTACCCAATCCCTTCAATCTTGTTTTACATCAAGAGTTCATCTTCTCAGAAGTTGGAAAAAGCATATACCTTCATGTTAATTTCTATAAATGGGACGAATATTTTGGCCTAGATCTATAAATCACTTCAGAGTCTAGATTGCGTCAAAATCACTGTGACTTTGCTCCTGCATGCCTGCATTGGTCAGGCCCTGGGTCTAGCCATTTCCCCTTGAAACCCCATAACAATCCTCAGCTGCAATGTGGAAACTAAAAAAGCCTTAAATCCAAGAGTTGGATAATTAATCAGATACTTCATTATAAGAAAAAGTCAAAGTCATGTGGAGTCTCTGAGCTCATATCAGAGCTCAGATTTATATACATATATATATATATCACTGGGTATCACCCATTTCTTGGTCTTCCTTTTATTCACTTCAGGTGTTTTTGCCTTCACTCATAATTTATTCCCTAGGTTTCTTTCTAAATAGGAAAAAACATCAAGGGTACTTTTAAAGGATCCTTTATAGGGTACTGTGATAGAAGGCAACAAAATTTTAAGACAAACAGGGTCCTTCCCAGTCTTTTGTTTAAATGTTATTTCTGAAAAGATATGTTCAAATGAGGTGATTACTCTTACCAGAAAAAAGTGACAGACCTTGGAGGACTCTTTGCAGCAACAGAAATGTCAGTATTAATTTGTTCAAGGTGGAAAGGAAAAAGTTTAAACAGTTTGTGATGCAATAAAGATTAAGAGTATCATTTACCCCTGTATTTGGCCAAGAAAGAGACTAATAAAGGAGCCTGTGAAAGCAAGAACAAAATACAAATGTTTTCTTGAAGTGAATTATTTTGCTTGATTTTTCTGCAGTCAAAACCAATTTGTTTTAGGAGAGGCATTTTATTTGGTTTTTTAGCCTTCAGCTATGAATGCCAGGTCTGGAAAAGACCTTCTAGGTCATGAAATCTAGTATTCATTGTTTCAGGCAAACTTATCATCTGTTTGAATTCATAAAGTTATCAAGGTCCATGTTGTTCCTCCTCTCTTATTTCAACTGAGAAGCTATGCCAGATCTCCACTCTTATCATTAAGATCCTTTTTTGTAATTTCCGTCCAATATGCATCCCTCTGCACAAACCTTCCTTAAATTTCTATTACTAGAATTATCATGTTTCATCCAAAGAGTAAAGTTGAACTGACACCCAATGGTTTTTATATGATACTTCTACACAATAAAGACACCCGAAAGCCTTGATCTAGAAATCTTTAAAGCCTTGGGTTAAAACCTTTTGAGTGAGATTATGTAGGATGGAGATGTATATAGGGATTTGGAAGCTCACATTTCAAAGATTCTGGAATCAATCAAGTACCTGGGATGATAAAATTTAATAACTGTCTTTCCAAGTAAAAAAGGAAAATGCTCTAGGGAACTCTGACCATAAAGGATTTCCAGCTGCATCGCAGACTGGACATCAACATTACAGAAGATTGATATGTTTTTACTATTTCAAAAAGCAAAGGAAGTCAGAATGGGAAATATTTTCACGACAATACATTTGATCCAGATAAAATCACAGGATACGCAGAAGATGTATTCTGTAGTTCAAGTGTAGACAAAACATGATGATATCTAATTGGATGGACTTGACCACAATATGATCATGTAGTCTGGGGGTATTTTCATCATATGCTAAAATAATATATACTGATTTTCAAAATGGTGCAGATATTCTGTGTTATCACTCTTGTAGGAGAGGATGGAAACTATTTGATTATTGCCAAAGAGAAGTAACTGCTTGGCTAGAGAAGAACGAGTTAAAGAAGCAGCAAAGTACGCAGTGTGATTAAGCAGAGCAACCCAGCTGGACAGGAGCAGGAGAACAGAAAGATAAGGAACTGGTTATTTTGGGACCATTTGTGAAACGACGAAGAATGTTGGAAAAAACAAAACTGTAAACCAGGAACTAAATATGATGTGCTAAATCTACCTTGGTATAAAAAGTAGAGCAATAGGCTAAAAATATCTTTAGCTAGAATGGTATAAAAGCTAGAGCAATAGGCAATAAAG
The DNA here is from genome assembly GCF_004027225.2 of Strigops habroptila. Lineage (NCBI taxonomy): Eukaryota > Metazoa > Chordata > Aves > Psittaciformes > Psittacidae > Strigops > Strigops habroptila. The sequence continues at coordinate 69,128,704 of NC_044279.2, forward strand.
TGATTGGCTGCATGAAGATGCTCTAAGTCCGTGCCTTTCATACGCCACAACTCTTGATAACCAGAAAAAAAAATCAGAAAATTAACATCTTGGTGGCATCAAATAATCTTCATTTGATGTGGAAGATAAAAGAAGGGAAAACAAAGTAAGACAAGAAAGGAATGGAGAGAGGATTAAATCCTCAGCAGTTTAGAACAGCAAATAAAGGAGTTATTTTTATTGTTTAACATTAATCTTGGAAATGTTTTCTTGCTTCTCAGATGCTAGCACATTGTTTTCAAAAATAACTTCATTTAAGGTAATTTATCAAACCAGGATCCTCCATTGTCATAAGCTATTTACAAGCTGAAATGTCATTAAAACTCAAGAACTATTTGGCCTCACACAAACTGTATAATGAAGTATTCTGATTTTCTTCTTTTCTATAAATCAAACGTGTGCCTTGCAGTTTTGCACTGAGCTTCAGAAAGTTGTTTCAAATGTGTTTTTTTCTGAACCTGTTTCCAGGTTCCTGAATCATTAAGTGTCCTTTTCTTTATTTGTGTAATATCTCTTTTCCTTGAAAATGGAAAAAATTGGAAATTCTCACTGTCCATCTACACATTTTTTCCCCATTATAAGCTTCCATTTAGAAAACAGGTTAAAAATAGAGTTTTCCATTTCTGAGTATGCAAACAAAAATTGAAATGGTAATGACGATCCATATCACTAGTCAAGTAAAGAATACTTCAAGAGTTTTTAGACTGTGGGTTAAAGAAAAAAGGGAATATTGTATATGATACTAGAATAATTTTACCAAGTATTGATACAAGAATCAAATTCTCTTCCTCCCAGATGCACAAATATCTAGGACTCAAGGAATGACCCAGAACAACATCCAGATTTAAAACAATCTAAAAATAACATTCTTTTCTAACAAAAGATTTCAAAAGCACACAGGACAGAAAAATACTCTCTGCTGAAAAGCAAGTTAGACTTGCAAATTCCAAACACAATTTTTACAGAAAGAGGGAAGTCTAGGTAACAGAGCAGGAAAGGGAGTTCAGGCTTTGCCTGCATAGCTCAGGGTGGGGAGGGAAAGGGGGAATATCCTACATTTACTTTTCATTAGAGTGACACTTGACAAAGGTAGATAAAAATTCACTACCATTCACTAACCAAATAAATTGTATTTTCTCTGTAAGGCAGGAAGCCCAGAAACAAAGGTTTTATCTCTCACTTTCTCTCCCCAGGACTGTATGAGATACAAAGACACCAAAAATTCAGTACCTTTTTCTTTTCATTCCTTACCAAGACTGTAGAGTTCAATACCATATACTGCTGTGTTTAAAAGATCTTGGTTTGAGCACCTGGGACAACAGGCACCTAATTCCTAGCAAGGCTGGACAAGCACTACCATGCTCCAAATACCTGCACCTTTGTCCCCTCCACACCACTGCTGACTTTCTTCCATTTTCTCTGTCACAGTTTTTATGCACCAGACTAAGTCACAAGGGAACAGGCGTGTGTCCATCACTTCCAATTTCTCTGGTCTGAAACAAACTGAAAGACTTTAGTAACGGGCAGAGAAAGAGGATGTGTTGCATTAAGTGAATAGCAGATGAAGAAAATGAAAAGCAAGTGACAATTCCCCAACAAGTCTGTGTAGCAACCTGTTCCTGGAGGACCCCATCCAAAGTTCAAATTCAGTCAAAAGGTTTTGGTTACTTTTAACAAGTGTTAGGACCAAAGTCTGGAGGCTTCAGGATGAATTTTCAGATCTTTACACAAGCCAGAAAACTAAACAAGCAATAAGGGATCTGGGTGGAAATTATAAACTATAATAAATCTTTAATAAATCTATAATAAATCTTCCCCTCTTTCCATCACCAACAATTGTCTGGCAATTTAGAAAGAAGGAAAAAAATACACCTGATGTGACAATATTCCATCTTCCTTCAATGCACAGAAAGCAGAGAAGTTAAGAAACAGCTTAAGATAAACTTCCAGAACTGGAAGAGAAACTTTCTCAAGACCTGCTCTGAGGTGTTAACCTCAGAATACCCAGTGTGTTTATAAAACATCAATTCGTACTTACTTAGCCTTGAATAAAACACGAGTTGTCTACCAAAAATACTTTAGTTTGAAATTTATTCTGGATAATCAACTTTGGAGTTATGTGTAACCATTAAAAAAAAAAAAAAAAAAAAAAAAAAAAAAAATTAAAAAATCAGTCTCTGTACTAAACCTTGACATTTCTGCCTGGAGGAGTGTTTCGCGTCAGATTGTGATGACAAAATCGCTTACATCATGCAAAAGTACAAATCTCACTAGAATCCCATTGAGGGCCTGTACCTTCAGCATGCAGCAGCCACTAAAATGACGCTGCAGGGAGGGTCCAAGGCATGCTCCGTCAGGAGGGAGATTATTGTCCTGCCTCCAGACCCCAAAGTACAGCTATCATGGAGTCACGCCTAGGTCTCAGTCTTGGAATAGGAAAGCTACCAGTGGGATACCGAGGCAGAAAAGTGCAGGCAGTACATGAGCTAGACCACTGATCTTCATGGCTGAAAAGTGGAAAGCTTCAGAACTCATTAGCAGCTCTGCACAATCTAATTAACGAGATGCTGTAACTGGAGTATTTTTTTTCTCTTGGAACTAATTTCAAAAATGCTCATTTTTCTCAAGATTTGCCTTTTAAACATCTATTTTTTTCATCTGCATTCTGTTAAAATATACATATGGGATTTTTCTTTCTCTCTGTTGACTCACTAGTTGTATATAAGCAGGCTAAAAAATAACCCACTACACAATACAAAGCGCCGTCAAATGCACATAACAAGAAAACAGCAGGGAGGAAGAAGATCTGGTTTTCCTCTCATTTCTTTTTGGCTACAGTAATACTGGGTGCTGTTTCTGTAGTGCCTATACAGCTCCAGGAAAAGACACTGTAAGTTGCTACTGTTCCTTCAGGGTCAGATAAATCCTCAGACACCATGACCTGATAGCAGCCTTCCCTCTTCAAGCCCACCTAGAGCTGGAAGAGATCTTGACATTAACCTCATTTCAGGGCATGTCATGCTACTTGCACATCAATTTAATCTGCAAGAGATTTTGAGAATACAAAAGGGATTCGTAATGCCACACATAGTTTTTGTGTTGATGTATTACTTATTTGCTGGAGTCAAAATACTAATCTGAAATGAAGTCACTGAACAAGACCACCACGGAATTGAAGGAAAATATTACCTGTTTATGCACTGGTTTTATTATGAAATAAGAAGACCAGCTTCTGAGGCTTCTATCAGTGAGCATTAAGATGTGAGTATAACTGACATCATGAGACGCAAAAATCCTTTACCACAAAATTAGTAGAGCAAAAGGTATCAACTGCGCAAACCTCCTGCCCACTTTTACCCTGGAGCTCCTCACCCTCCATGCAGAAGTAACACTTTAAGCAGTGAGAAAGTCCATCAATAGCCAAGTTCAATCCAACCTTGACCTCATCTTTTCTTGAGGCTTTTAAGAAGAGAGACAAGTGTCCTTTTCCTCCTGCACACAATAAAAATACATGTCCCCTAAGAGTTGACCTGTGTGGGAATGACACCTCATTTTACAGTTTCACATGACTAAATAGTCATTAAATCATAGTGTTTTCAGCTAGAACTAACTTATGCTTGATTAAAATCAGCAAGAGAAAGTGGACTGATCATTATGCCTTGAACTGTCACTCTCTCCAGATACAGAGTTATTAAAAGAAAAATAATACAATTCCTCTGAATTAAAAAATAACACTTTTCTTGAAAACTTGTTTCATTACCTCAACCATACCAAAAGTCCAGTAAGGTACAGAAATAAACTTACTGTATTTTTTCTTTCAGTGATTTTGATGTTACATCACCTATTCAAAAAGCACACACAGAAGGAAACCATTTCTTTAGATAGTAACCTGATGAACAAAATCAAACCTTGACAATAAAATGGCCATTGCTGCAACAAATGAGCAAAAAATATCCCAAGTGATTTTTGCTGCTGATGGATACAGAAGATGCCAGGCCAGGCTGCCCTCTGCAAGCTCATTGCATGTGTATAACTCAGGAGAGATAAAACCTGACCTTTCCTTAGCACGGAAATCCATACCACTTTAGAACATCTGATCCAATGAGATTGTAATATGTATGCGAAAAACATCCAGGCACAGGACGACTAGGTTACTTATGGTTACTTCTTATGTCATTTCCCCAGCACTCAAAATTGCATTGAATCACTAGGTGTTACACTGATTTTGGTATTACATCTACCTCAAAAAGAGAAAGAAATCCATCCTGTATATCCTTCAAATAAATAAAACCTTCACAGAATACTAGTGGACAGTGAAGAGAGGTGGAAGAAGAAATATTTCTCATGGAGTGCTACTGTAATTGTATCCTTGCCCTTCTTCTAGTGACATTCCTCAGGAGAGGTAACAGCTCTCCAAATCAACTCAATTTGTTGATATAACAAATCGAGAGGCAACAGCTCAACCAAAGCAACCTGGGGAGTTGACCCACAGCACAGGAGTCACAAGGAGGAGGACATGAATGAGGCTACATGCACATACCCCCAGCATGCTACTGCACCAAGTTGTTCCAGCTATGTTCTCCTAGCTGCCTTTACCAGAGCAGGACAGAGAGAACACAGTGAAGAAAAGAACATAAACCAATGCCCCGTAGAAAAGATAGCTTGATCATCAAATGGCAAGGGGAGTGTGCCCAAATTCTGCTCTACCCAGGATTAAAATGTACTTTTTAGTATTGATTTTTGCTGCTCTTAAGGTGAACACAATCACTCAGTGATGATGATAGGAGAGGTACCCACAGAGGAACTACTAGTACGGACTGAGGACCTGCAGGCCAGAACCATTACCAGCAGAAGTACAGTGCTGTTGTGTACAGCTGGAAAAGAATTCACATACCAACACATCTACTATAGCAACAGAGAAGGGCAAACCGTTGCTTCCAAATTTTGCAAAAAAAAAGGACTTAACTGGCAAAGTTAATATGAACACAAGACCCATCCTTGCTGGCTGCTTGCACAGCAGGGTGTCATGACAAGCTCCAAAGGCAGTACTGCTTCCTGACAGCCACATTCAGGCTCTAGAGCCATGAAGTGATACTGAAAGGTTAAGAAAAGTTCCTACAGAGAAAAATCCACTGGGAAGGCAATTGCAACTACCCAGTAGGGTCCTCGCAATTACAGACAGGTAACTTCTGTAAAGCAAATACTACACTAAAGCTCTTGCACAGCTAAAGTGGTGTAACTCTGGACTTCGGTGAAGCAAAACCGCTTTGTATCACTTGAGGCATTATCCACGAATTAGATGTTCCTAACAGTAACATACTAAATCAGTTATTTGAAAGTAAAGGACTGAGTTAAAAAAAAATTAGGCATTTCCAGGGAAAATTAAAATGAACAAGAAAAACTCTCAAATTCCCATTGCTGTTGGAAGCACAGAAGAGGATAACTTCTATGTACTAGAACATTATAACCCACACCAAAAAAAAAAGCATAGAACACAAACATTTTATTTACCTGAGAAAATTGCAGTGCTTCAATCTAAATTAATTTTTAAACTACTTTAGTCTTACTAGTGCAAATCAAAATGTGGAAATGACTTCCCATTAATGATGTGTTATTGTAATTGAGGTCAAATCTGCATCCCTTGGACATAAGCTAACCTAAAAAACTGCTAAGGGAGTGTTTACATAAGTTGTAGGTGCTCTGGAGCTATTTATTTCACACTGGTATGTAGATCAAATACAAACTTCCCACTTAGTAAAGCTCTAAGAAAAACATAACAGTAAATTGCATACAATAATAAAAATTGTACTATCTGTCATGTAATGAATACTAATTCAGATTCTCACACCTATTTTGTTATTCTGATTGCTTTGGTTTTCAAGGAACCTGGTTGCAAAGAGCAATATTGAAACCACAGCCCATCCATAATGCAGCAACACCTACCTCAATTTGCAGAGAAACTGGTGCAGTAATTTTGCTTATAAAAGGGTCATGATTCAAATGCCAATGGCATTACTTCAACGCTGTTGACAATGCGCTACTAATCAAAGCATACAAGAGAGATGAAGATGAATACCTACACAGGCTATTTGAGTGACTGCTCATTTTGATAGGCTTTTAAAGCAACATTGCTGGTAGTAGCAATACTGTAAGCTTCATTTTCTTGACAAGTCAGGATTCAACTTTCTAAAGTTGAGAAATGCTGTATTAACTGATTAAGACTGTAATTTCATCTGGAGCTAACATAATAAATTTGAGCTTTGTTCTCATGGTCTAACATGCCACCAGAAACCTTTGCTGGAGTTACGGAAGTACTACATACACATGCGAGCGCATTACCTCATCAATAAAATGTTTCAGAAGCTTTTGCAGATGCAGCAGCAGAAAAACAAAGAGCAATTGAGATTTGAGAGAAACTATTTGTTCTATCTTATGTGTTAATTTATAATGCCAAAATATGCCATTAACTAAAGTAACTTTATTTGTAACCTCAATATTAAGGTCATCAGTAAAAAGCATGTTTACAGCACTGTAAATTCTAAAATTTCATTTCTATAGAGTTGTTCATATTGTAGATTTTAAAATACATTATAAATCAAGGAGTAAGCCTTGCATTTGTAGATATGAACCAAAAGAGGTATCTTCCTCTGCCATAATTTGTTCCCACATTGCTCTGGATCTCAATCAGCTTTGGTCAGAGCTGCTAATATTTTCAACAGATGCTGAGGATTAGGATTTTTTTTCTTTTAAAACAAAGAAAAAGAATTTATCATCATATCTCATCTGAATGATTGCATCCTAAATTTAGAGCAATATTTATTGTGGTAATCTCTACAAGATATTATTCCGGGATCATGTTCACTTTAGTATGTCCATCTTCACTGGCTTGAAATTCAAATGAGAATGGAAAGCATAAACTATTTTCTGAGAAATACTTCTAGGGAATATATGGGGAGAAAGGAGAAAATTTTTATTCAACACTCATGTGCATAAGTTGTCCCTCTAACATTAGATTCTTCTAAAAGCTCCTTGAAAATGAACTTCCTATTGTGCTGATAACCCCTAACTGAACTCCTCACCAACCTCATCTCTCCCAGTAACTTCATCTGACAGGCAGACACTCTCAAGAAAAGGAAGCCAGAGTCTATACAGAAGGAACAAGGCAAACCAGAAACGCGCAGGAAAAGTAGGTTGCCCAGAAGCAAGAGGTCTGCTGCAGGTGCCCTGAGCTTCTCCCTGCAATCCCCACATTTAGGAATCTCCTGTGTTGCACCGAAGACCAAGGGACAAGTCTGGTGCTAATCCCCTCAGGTGGAATATTTCCCCCCAGACACCTATACACCCTAAGCTTCTCATATTTTTTAAGAGCTGCCTGACACTGAAATAAATGCAAACACACTTGCCATCTTTAGTTCAGCTGGGTATGTGATGTCCTACATTCAGGGAGCTCAAAGTGAAATTATGTTACCTCCCTTCATCAGCAAGGTTCAGAGAGGCAAAACATGACTTTGTCAAGGTTGCAGTATAAGAGAAGGATTCAGATGGAAACAAAATTAAAGCTACTGCTAAATCCAAAGCTGCCTCTGTATTCTCATTTTACTATTTATAGATGAAACATCATGCAGGTATCTAGTCATATTTTAGGTTTAATTATCTACATTGTTTCTTTGACAGTCTGACAAGGGACATTTATATATGTAGTTCTCATTATGCCAAACAGGTTTTAATATTTGCAGTTGGAGAGTTTTCCAAAGATTGTGACAGAAATTAACAAAGTTCAGAAGCAGAATAAACAGGAACAGCTTCTATTCAAGTGGAGAAACAGAGGACATCTTTTAAATCAGAACAGGGACTTGACTCAGAGGTGGAAATGATTTGGCGATTTGTCAGGGAATGTATAACATTACCTTTGACAGTGACTGGATCAGTCTTTTATCCCTCAACTTCTCTTAATATGTTAAAAGCTGTAGTTTCCTGTGCAACTAGTTAAGCCTTTTTAACCATATTCTTTACTTTGCCTTTTGTTCATTTCCTCTTTCCATGCACTGTTCATGGCACCAAGTATGTTTATAAAGTATTTTATTAGTCTTTTACAGTAAATATGTAATATATAAAATATATATCAAGCCTGAACATTCGCAGTATCCAAATTATATTTAAACATTCATTCGTAGTATCACGTGTCTCATACTAAATGGCTACCAATACTGACGTACAGAAAAAAAAATGTCTACACAGTTACTGGCTTCCTCTAACACTAAAAAATGTGAAAAAATTAAGCCATTTAGACATGAATAAATCTTGCATCAGGAAATCCATGAGCATAATAATGAATTAGAAAATGTTTTAGATGATTTTGTTCATTTAGCAGTTGAAGTAGAACTAATACTTCCAATACCTGTTCAAGGATTTGTCTTGTCAAGCTATGACTTTCAAGTGATAAAAGTTCCATTGCTCCCCTTGAGAATCTAACCCACAGATTACCAGAGCTCTGGTACAAATTTCTGGCTATTGTAAACTGGTCTAGTTCTATTGGCTTCAGGGTGACTAGCCTGATTTTTCACCAGCTGGTGTATTGTTACAGGATTACAGAGCAAAGTTAAATGTCATTTTTCTAACTGTCCACCTGACTCAACACGCTATCTCTTAAAAGATTTCAGCACTCTAGGCTTCTTTGTTTTAAATGCTTAAACAAGAGAGAAAATGTTACCCAATAAATACAGGACCTTTAAGATTCCAAAACCATTTCCCCATGTTTCCATGGAAATGGGGACCTTGCTCCTTAACCAAGATGACATTAATGATCAGCTGCCTGGAGTCACACAAAAGAGAGAAAGAGGACAGAAATTACCAGCTACTCAACAGTGTGTCAATCTAGAGCACAATCTTCCCCCTCAGGGGTAGGACTTGATACCCCTTTTGCAATCACAAAGCTTCGACAGAAACAGCTATCACAATGTTAGAACAGAGAAGGGGGTTGCTGTTTTATTTTTAATCTGGCTTGCTAACTAAGTTTGCTAACTATAGAAGTAAAACAAATAAAACAATGTCATCATCATCTGAGGGAGGAAGAAGAGGAGGAGGAGAAAGAAAGGGCAGCTTTAATAAAAGCAACACTATACATGTGTTGCCACACTCCAACCCCCTCGCAATGTGTCTGTATCTCGGTTTTATCTAGCCCTGCCACCCATGGCTGGAGACTAGAAAGGATCACTCTAGACTGCTATGTTCGAGATTATCACCATTACAACATAAGTTGAAACCAAAAATCAAAGCTTTGCTGAGCTAGGAAAGTACACTGTAGGTGAAAGACCCTGCTGTTAAAAGCTATTGGTCTAACAGTGAGTGGAAAGGAACCAGCGGTTTGAAATGACTTGTCCAGGTTCAATCTTTGCCATGGCCAAGACAAGAGAAGTCAGGTTTCCCCAAGACCCTCATTGTGTCTCTCAGCCACTGGATAGCACTGCCTCTGTGCTGTGCTGAGAAAGTTTTTAACCTGGCAGATATGAATAGCAGATGTCTTAAGTCATATCCCTTTCCTCGTTCATTTGTGTCAGTGTCCATCTGTCCTAACTGCAATCCTACCATTCTTCACTGAGCAGAGCTAGAGCTTTTAAAAGGATTCAAGCAAAGAATATGCAAGGTCAGTTTGCACAGTGCCCACCCAAAGGAGAGGATTTGGGCAAAGAAACATCACCCAGCACGCAGGTGCTAAAGTGTCACAGAAACAACCCCCATACTTCGACCAGAGAAACCCTTCAGTCTGCCTTGAGATCCAAGAGAGGAATAAGCAGTGTGTAGAACAAACAGAACCTACGTGTCATACACAGGTGTATATTTGGCAGAGAAAATATCTGCTAAATTACTATTTTTCAGGACATGAAAAAGGGATACCAAAACCCAGTGTGTTTCATGGTTATTCTGATGTAAGTATCTTCACTTACTTTTTACCTCCTGCTCAATGCTGCTCAGAACATGGGTGTCTTGAGGGGTCACTGGGACTATTCTCTTGGGAACTAATGCTGAACTTTGTGATTTTTAACACAGAATTAATACCAATAAAGTGAAATTAGGACTGGATCTGTAAGCAGGCGTGACGAATAGAAGCCACATTGTGAAAATGAAAATCAGACTTAATTGAATAGCATGCTCTTCTAGGCATGCACAGCTGTAAAGAGACTGTATAAGGGGAAAAAACGTTCCCTTTCTCATCCCAAATTTAGATCCATAAAAGAGAATGGCTCCAAGTTAGTCTACAAAGAGGCCAGCCTGGGGTCCTTCGCACTGTGACAAACCATGAAGTCAAATGCTGAAGGTCTGGGGCAGTAGATCTAGAAGTGTGGAATTCTTTTTATCAATTCTGTACAAAAGTGTTGCCCACATTCACCCCCTCCCCAGATGAGCTCAGGGCACCAGAGGGTAGAAGGAATGCCAAAGGTGATTTTTTTGCGTAGAGTAGAATAAAAGACTAGCAAACATTCAAGAGTTTTTAGGTTTGTTTGGACATGAAACTCTCAGTAGATTTCACTGTGAACCATAAACAGAGAAAATATATGCAAAAAAAGTATCTTATATACAGAATTTCTCAAATGCTGCAATAATTCTACACATTAATCTGGAGACAATTATCATTTTTCAGATTGCATATATTTACAGCATATTGTATAAAGAACTAGAATCTAAAGAACAAGAATAATTTTCAGAATAATATGCATTATAATATATGCATAGAATACTACCTGCAACAAAAGTGTTCTGGTGAAAAAAGAGACTCATTTTACAATTGTGATGTTTCCCTTTTTATTTGAAATATGGTCAAATAAAAAACCTCCACAAAGGCCCAACCACCAAACTTCAACCATGATGCTAGTGATCAGCTTGAAGCCTAGTCATGATGACAGTAACCTAACAACATGACATTGAAATAAGACTCTCAAGACACTTTGATGAAATGGAGTACTTAACCCAGAGGAAAAATGCAGTTGATTCTTTTTTTTCTAGACTATACCAATCAAAAGAAGCAGTGCTTTGCCAACTCGGACTCCAAAACTCAGCTTTACATAAAGACCAGAACTAGAAATAGCTTCATGTTTTGGGTAAACTCTGAGAAGATACAAAATGTAAACATTAAACACAATCTGTGATATTGATTACAGTAAATGTATGAATCATGGTGCTATATCTACATGTCAATATATTTTATACCGGGATTGTCTTTGAAGCTAATATACTGGTAAATCAATTAAAATGCAACCAGCTGAGTAAAACAACAATCAACTTATTTGGCTTTTGCCACATTTAGTATTTCAGCATCCTCCGGCATTTATTGATTTTTGTAGTAGTGCCACCATGATAGAGAAACAATAATATTTTGACTTTTAGAAATTAAAATGGAAATAAGAATACACTGGTGCTTTGTTCAGCTCCCCATAGAAACTCCAGAACACTGAGGGGAATCAAAGCTAGACTCTTAGGCCATTATCTGAAGCCAGAACATCCACACATTCTCTACATCTGTTACTGCTTATCAGTAAGAGAGCACTGTGCTAACCTACCAACTTAAAGAAAGCTGATGGATGGTGTTTGCATTTTCTCAAAGCTCTACTTAAGGGGAACAAATGGAGAAATTTCACTGAAGCAGGCAAGACCAAGCATTATGAGAAAGGAGATGGGAAGTGGATGCAAAAATAATTTTGCCTTTCCTGTTCTTAATTTTTCTTTCTCCTGTGGTTCTCTAAGCATTAATTTTAGCAGAGTTGGGGCTCTATTCTACTAGAGGGTATCTCCAGAAAATATCTTAAAACCACATACAGGTAATGAAACGAAGAAATTAACATATCAATTTACTTCAAAAAAAACAAGTAAAGGAAAGCGGGCATTAATCTAGTGCACAGTCTTTGGAATGAAAATCAGAAACATGCAATCCATTATGGCACTCAAATAGCATAGATACGAATGTTGAGGGGTAAAGTAACAAAAAAGACCAAATGGCTAATGATATTATTGTCAATTGTGTTTGGAAGACAGGTTTTCAACTACCAGAGAAAAAGTCCAAATAGCAAAGCACTAATGATGTTTTTCAAAGAAAGTTACTCTTCGTCCAAACTTAGTTTATCTAACTGTTTTTGCAAGCTACTGGACAAACACCTCAAGAGTTCAGTTTAAGTCTACACTGCAGCATGCTGTTCTATATTGAGATGCTAGAGCTTGTTCTGGAACTGAGGACATACAGATGTGTTGGCATGTTGCTCTGGCTGGCATAACCCCCTCTGCCAAGGAGCCCAGAATTGCTCTGTTGTAACACAGCTGTGCTGCACCCTGTACCAAGCTGCTTGTGCCTTTGCATCACTCTGTGCCACATGATATACACACACCACCCATGTTGCATCTAGCTGCCAATTAATCTCAGCATGGCCAGCAGAAATGAGCACTCCATTTACTACCCTATTCCCCAAAGACACAAATCCTTGCTGTGAAGGCAGCTCTCTTGACAGGGTGCAGAAAGCACCTCTCTTCCTGCCCAAGCTCACTCAAGTGCACCTAGTGGGAGAGCAGGGGTGGTAATCAGGAACAGAAATAGCACCTATAAAATGGTTAAAAAAAAGAATTTTGAAATATTTAACTTCAATGACACTACTGCAAAAAAGATAAAATCAAATCAGGACTCATCAAGCAGCCATACTGAGAAAAATTAGAATGTTTACTATATCATACTCAGCTGTTGATAGGCCAGACAAAACTTCCCAGTCCAAGGCCCTAGTTTTATTGCATACAGGCTATGCTATCCTTTAAACATACAAGCTGAATTTTCCTATGACGGTTGCTGCCTCAGGATGATGAGGGGTTGGGCTTTTTTTTCAATTTTAACAAAAATACTTTAGCTGTAACCCAAAACAAAACCAGAAGAACACATTGTTTATTTGGTGTTTAAAACATTCAGAAACCTTTACTTCAATTTATTTTTTTTCACAGTAACTTAGATTTGGCAGAGGACAGGGCATTCTTTGACAGACAAGCCCTTTTTTTTTTGTCCTGATGAAAATCTGCTTGAACTTGCCCAAGCTTTTGAAATTTCATATGTCTCTCATGCCTTCCACAGTTTGCTCTGCATTAGAGCTGAACTGCCCAAAGATCTGCACCAAGGTTGAACAGGTCTTTCCCTACAGTTACCAGTCTAGGCTGCTAAATCCAGGCCCTGGTGAAATTAAATGAAATTAAGCAGCCTGTCTCTGTTCTGCTGCTCATAATTCTAGCCACATCCAAAAGGCATCAAAGACAAAGATCTTTTATGAAGATATGATGATATACCAGCTCACTGGGAGAATCAACTTAGGTATACCAAGAACTAAAGCCAGGCAGGAAAGGAGGAAAATCCTAGGACTGGGATTTAAAGTGAGACACTGGGGATAAGGATTATAAGATAATAGAGATAAGGAAATCAGAATCACTTGCTAAAGCTGCTTGTCCAAGGCAGACACTCAATGTTCTCATATTCCCAGTTCATGAATGGGGCCAGCACAGCATCCAGGATCAGACCGGGCCGCTGCAAAGAGTGTTCACGAAACTCTGGCCACTTACAGTGTGGTGAAGACAAGCAAGAAAACAAAACCATAAGGCCACCAGTAATTCCTCCTTCATTGCATGGCCTGAATAATCTCAAGAGAAACAATAAGGAGAAAACAAAATATCAAATAGCTTCTCACTCAAACAGCCGTGGACAACCTGTGCACAGAGGGAAGCAGAAATTCTGTGGAAAAACAGTATGCAACTGTGTAATTAAAGACTGAATCATAATGCACATGCACAAGCGGGTGGGAAAATTAACGTCCTGGTATTGCCTAACTTTTGCATGTTTGATTTTGCAGGCCTCATAGCACTCTTTTTCGTAGGGCACGAATGTGTGTCCAGTATGTAAACAAACACTCAGGGCTGTAATTCAGCATTGTGCTCCCCAGATGGAATGGTAGCACCCTTCTGAACCGCTTCCTTGCAGGTGCAGCCATCAGCTGTGATCCAGCCTTGGATCACAGCAAGGACAGTGGTAACCTGGAGTACTGCTACTGGGGAGAGCGCCCAAGCCCAAACCAGTTTTATTCTCACTCTATAGAAATACCTTGAAAAGGAATTCTAAGAACAGGCCAATTTCTACGAGCAAAGGATTGACTAGAAATGTAATAAATACAGTGTGAATGGTAGATACGGCAAAAATAGCCTTTAAAAGAAGATTGTAGCTAGTGCACAAGCACTAGCACTCACAAGCAACTTGCAGTAACTCAGAGGAAGGGAACCCAGAGAAGGTCAGTCACTAAGGGAACAGGTTCCAACATCAAGCTGTCGAAGTGTTATTGCAGCATCACTGAGGGGGTAGAGGAAGAAAAAATGAAAAATTTCAACTGTGTCTCCTTTTAAGGTATTTAAATTGGCTGCAATCACCTAACTCAGCTCACAGGCCGTGCTCCAGTTCAAGCCAGTTCTCCACCTTCCTCCCATAACTCCTGCCAACAAAATATGTGATAATGAATAACTGGATTCCAATAGTCTGTTTATGCCATTTGAAGCACTGCATGAGCAGTTCAGAGGCTGTTGATATGCATTGTTTCCTCTTCTTGCAGATATATGTTTTTGGTTTAAATTAATCCACCTCAAAGCCAACATAATGGCTCGAGGATTCCAGGGCTGACTGTACTCTATTCACTTCCAGAAGAAAGAGAGGAGGAAGGAACATTTTAAATTTGGATTACCTATAGAAAAGCTTGCAATTCATCCCGTTGTTTGATATTAAGTGTTATTTAATAAGAAGTGAAAAATTAATTTATTATACAGCAGGTTTCGTAATTTTCACCTCCTCTGCCTGTGCCCTGAATGCATGTGGAGGAGCAGGGGGAACAGAAAACAGATATATCAAGAAATGGAACACCAGCACATCCTAGGAATAGCTGCATTTCTGCTCCCACTCCCTGCTTCTCATCTTCCTAACCAGTTTTCCTTGGGTAGCATGTCTCATTCCCCTCTCTCTCAATGACAACCCATCCTCAAACAAAATCTTGGGGTACAGCACATCACTAAGCCACCCCTATCTTGCTGATAAAACTAGGATTAGCTGGAAGTCTTCCTTTGGGGAAACCAAGCTATGGATCCCATGAAAACAGAACATCGATTAAGATCAGTCAGTCCCAGGAGAAAAGCAGAGCAAAAAGTACTGAGAGAGGGGAAGAGAAACAACGTACGACACAAAACATCTTCCTAGCGTGATCTCTTTACATTGCCATAGATGGATGTGTTTTAGTATCTACATAATATGGG